>NC_138042.1:29026259-29626259 GCF_964106645.2 Podarcis pityusensis
AAGGTTTTGCTGACTGCAGAACACTACACAGTCAATAGGAATTCACTATTGCTTCCCCTAGGCTGGTTTCTAAATTCCTCTTGCTTCAGGGCAAATGTCAACCTCTAACTAAAGGAAATAAGGGGAAAGAGGCAGTGGGAAGATTCGTGTCAGGAGAGTTTGCCTTGCACCTTCACTCAAAGCAGAAAATACAGATGGCAGTGAAGGCTACTTCCCAAGTTATTTCTGGGAAGGCAGGTGCATTCTCTGGAGTCACCAACTTGTGTTTTTAGAGTGCATCAAAATGTAATATGGCACAAATAGCCCATGCACCTGTTTTTAAGAATAGACACAAACAGGTTTTGGTACATATGAATAAACATCCACACTTCTTGCACTCCTGAATTTTCGTATTTTCTCCCCTGTGCATACAAACTTTTATGACCGGTCTCAGAAGTAATTCCATACAGAACATAGCATTGCGAATTATACTATTTAAAGTTTTCAACCTGCAATGCATTAGGACTTTAATAAATCACCATGTTGCTTGTGGTACTATAATACTACAGATTGGACTAATCTCCAGTGATAGGCAAAACCTCAACTGACAGAGGGGCTTTAGACATTTGAAAAAGGGGGGGGGGAATGAAGGAATAACAAGTGCAATGCTTTGTGTTTCCTATTTCCTACACCTCTGTTCATATATGAAACACAACTTTTCTGCTTCCCCATGTGATAATAATACTAAGCCTACAAATAGCATATTGTTTTAATTATTCAAATTAATAAATTTTCAGAACTTATTTATGTACACCACTCAAGAGAATTATTTTTTATTTGAGAGGTTTATTGAATTTTAATTTTAATGAATTTGTGAATGATTATCATGGATTTTATGGTTAATGTTCGCTGCCCTGGGCTCCTCCAGCAGAAAGGGCAGGACAGAAGAACAATTAATAAAAACAACAGAAATGCACTCTAATTCTGAAATCTGTGTTTCAAGAAAAACTGCACATTTTTGATGGAAGGAAATGTGGCTTCTGGCAGAATAAGACTGGAAACAGATGTGAAGGGACAAGAGGCAAGATACAACTTGGCCCAGCCCATTCCCCAAACTGAGGCTGCAATCCCATACTCCCTTACCTGGGAATAAGCCCCACCAAACTCAGTGAGACTAACTGCTGAGCAGACATGCAAAACATATACCTACAGTAACTCCAATGCAGATACAGGCATAAAAGTAAAGGTAAAGGGACCCCTGACCATTATGTCCAGTCGTGGCTGACTCTGCGGTTGCGGTGCTCATCTCGCTTTATTGGCCAAGGGAGCCGGCGTACAGCTTCCGGGTCATGTGGCCAGCATGACTAAGCCGCTTCTGGTAAACCAGAGCAGCGCACGGAAATGCCGTTTACCTTCCCGCCAGAGTGGTACCTATTTATCTACTTGCACTTTGACGTGCTTTCGAACTGCTAGGTTGGCAGGAGCAGGGACCAAGCAACGGGAGCTCACCCCGTTGCGGGGATTTGAACCGCTGACCTTCTGATCGGCAAGCGCTAGGCTCTGTGGTTTAACCCACAGCGCCACCCGCATCCCTATAGATTTAGGCATATTTGCCAGCTAAACAGAATGGGCCAAAATATGGCCAAATCTGTGCTGGAGTTAGGTCTTACACTGCTCCCATTTTAATTTCCTATCATGTTGGGGACAAACAGCTTACTACTTTTTAACACAACATAATTTGCAGGATTTTGCAGTGCGCAGAACACCTACAGCTGTATGCATGTCTAATCTTACACCAGCAAGATTTACCCTATGATTCAGAGTTCGTGGTTTGTCTGGGAGAGCTAAACCATGAACCCTGGGCTTGGATGACATGCTAAGCCAAACCATGGCTTAGCGCAGTGCAACACACCTGAAGAACAACTGAGGAGAGACAAAGCAACTACCCGGGAACATGCACATTCATGTGCTCACACATAAGCCACGGTTTGGCACAGCGTGACAAGTTGAACGAGGCCTATGCATTTCACCACAAAAGTCCACCGAAGTTGTAAGAAAACTCTTTTGTACAAATACTTACTTAAAGCCTGTGTAAAAGGAGCAATCTTTACACTTGAAGAGCTTCTTCCCTCCATGTTTGTCACGGTAATGACGGCGAATGCTCTGGATATAACCCGAGGAGAATTCACAAAATTCACAGTTAAGGATGGCTTCAGTTTTCTGGTCTGCTCCGGAAAGCGGGACGGGGCTAATGTTGTTATTGTTCCTTGCCAGAGCTGCCGACTGGTAGTGGTTCAATTGCTGTTGGACATCAGGGGGTTCCGAGTAGGAAGAATCTGTTGGGGGGCAAATTGAAGAGATGGGTAACGCCAACCTGTTGAATAAGCACAATGGATCTAAGAGATCCTACCTGGGATGACCAGGAGCTGGATTCCTCTTGATGGAGATGGGGGCTCTGTGCCTGAAGGGGGAGGGTGTTCAGGGACAGTCCCAAAAAGCACTACTACTGGAAGAATCTGTGGGGCCGGGGCCAGCCCCCTGGCCTAAGAATGTGCTACTGTCCTCTCTCTCCAAGCACACTCCACTGTCAAAGGCCTGAACCTCCCCTGCTCTGAACCTTTGTGTCCAGGACCTCACCTTGTCTTACATCCCTGTTGAGCCTTGCTACACTGCAGAGTGGGAGAGATCTGAGCAAAGTCACCTAAGGGTTGGGGAGTAGGGCACCATAAGGCAAAAGGTAAAGGCAAAGGACCCCTTGACGGTTAAGCCCAGTCAAAGGCGACTATGGGGTTGTGGCTCTCATCTCGCTTTCAGGCCGAGGGCACCGGCGTTTGTCCACAGACAGCTTTCCGGGTCCTGTGGCCAGCATGACTAAACCGCTTCTGGCGCAACGGGACACCGGGATGGAAACCAGAGTGCATGGAAACACCATTTCCCTTCCCGTAGCAGCGGTACCTATTTATCTACTTGCACTGGGAGCTCACCCCGTCGCGGGGATTTGAACTGCCGGCCTTCTGATTGGCAAGCCCAAGAGGCTCAGTGGTTTAGACCACAGCGCCACCCACATCCCTAGGAGGGCACCATAAACAGGTGGATAACACCCTCCTCTGCTTCCCTTTCTCATCAATGGTTTTATTTTTATCATATGGCTCTGTCAGTTTCCCAGAGGCTTATGGGGAAAGCACTATATGATTTTAGACACCTGCTGAAAACCTTTGGCAAGCCTACCCAGACACATAATTTAGACACTTATATTTGTTTTATATTGATTTCATTTGAGTTTTAATTTGGATGGTTTTTCTTTTTAAAAATTGGCTTGTGGGTTTTAGCTGTGTTTTATCTACAACTTCATTTCTAGGCTGTTTGGAGACCTTTTTTGATTAGCGGGTTTATAAATCTTCTAAATAAAACAATCACAATAAAACCACTCCTTTAAATGAATAAAAGCTTTGTATCTTGCTCAATTTCAATGAAACCAAAGCGAGACAGGCAAGCATTTTGTGCTGCAAGTTTTTCCTCCCGGGCTGCCTGGTTCAACATGTGCACAAGTTGTCACTTACTCGCAGCACTGAAAAAGGACTTACATTGGGGAATGAGATTCGCATACAGTTGTACCTTGGAAGTCGAACGGAAGTCCATTCCAAAACGTTCGGAAACCTCCTGCAGCCAATTGGAAGACGTTCGGGTTCCAAAGAACGTTCGCAAACCGGAACACTCACTTCCGGGTTTGCAATGTTCAGGAGCAAAAACATCTGAGTACCAAGGCATTCGGGATCCAAGGCACGACTGTATTTATTAAGCACCACAGATAGAACTTGCACGTCATGTCAACTCAGAACACTCCCCCCCCCCCCCCCATGGATACAGTTCACACATTTGGGTGACGTTCATCAGGTTCATTGAGAGCTCAAGCATGCAAACACGAGCCCCTGAGAGCACCAGGTGTGTCTCAACCAACAATGGTTGGTCACAGCTATAAGTAAAAATTACGGCTAGCGCAACATGAAGAGAACTTTTGTTGTTATGCACAACCTAAAAGGACAGAGCTGTAGAGTCTTTGTTCAATTTCTACCTAATGAATACTAACCCCTAACTCACTGGCCACTTTCACACATAACAATAGGCCCGACTTCCTGGCTTATCACAGTGTGAATGGGCAGCACACAATTGCATGCTGTCCAATCACCCTTCTCCTGGTATGAGTGGGTTAACCAAACCAGCAAGCTTTGCCTGCCCATTACATTCAAATCAAGCCAAGATATTTTGTTGGCTTTTTGACTGTGTGGCTTGTAAAGCATTAGCAAACAAGCCTTGGTTCAGTCATAAGAATTTCTGGTTTGTTTATCCGGCTTACACAAGGAGAGAAGCAGAGGAAGCAATTGAACACCATTCATGCTCAATCACAGTAAGTAAGAAAGTCCGCTTGTTATTAACGTGTTAACACGGCCAGTAAGTCTTTCAAACTTATTCTTGAAGTCGGGTAGAGGAGGAAAAGGTGAAGTTACAAATTGCTCCAGCATCTACTCTTATTTAAAAGGTAAAAGTACCCCTGCCCGTACGGACCAGTCGTGTCCGACTCTAGGGTTGTGTGCTCATCTCACTTAAGAGGCCGGGAGCCAGCGCTGTCCGGAGACACTTCCGGGTCACGTGGCCAGCGTGACGAAGCTGCTCTGGCGAGCCAGCACCAGCGCAGCACACGGAAACGCCGTTTACCTTCCCGCTATAAAGCGGTACCTATTTATCTACTTGCACTTAGGGGTGCTTTCGAACTGCTAGGTGGGCAGGAGCTAGGACCGAACGATGGGAGCTCACCCCGCCGCGGGGATTCGAACCGCCGACCATACAATCGGCAAGTCCTAGGCGCTGAGGTTTTACCCACAGCGCCACCCGCGTCCCATATTTAGCTTCTATAAATAAATTATTTAGCTTCTCTTATTTAGCTTCTATAAATAAATTACTATTGTACAATTGGAATTGCTTAAATTTGATTGTGAAATATAGTTTGGGGCGGGGGGGGGGGAATCCCAGAGAATATGAGCCTAATAAAAACTTTCAAGTTTGAAAGATGCAATACAGTGTGGAAGTGAAGCAGATTAAATTACCACAAATCTTCCTCCTTTCTATTATAATGCATAAAGTACACCAGAACAATACATTGGACATAAATATAGCCACATCCGTTTACATACTGTCTAAAGCTGTTGATTTGAATGAACGTAATTTTTAATGGAGAAAATAGATGGGAAACTTAATCCACCCTGAAATTTGATCATCAGATTACTTCGTGAAAGCTGAAAACAAGTTATGGAACAATATGAGGAAGGGGAGGGGAAGCTAACCTGTGTCTGAGGGTCTACGGAAAGAAGGGATATTTGAAAGATTCCAGATCTCACTAAAGGGAATGTCCAATGGCGTAAATTGCTTTCTCAAGTTTGGTACAATGGGGGTGGGGAGCCCACACACAAAACTAAAGTTCAGCGGACACAAAATGCCATTAACATGAGAAGCCAGAGCTGTGTGACTGGCAGGAAAAGCAGAGGCACGGATGACAACTTCTGCATCAGGGGTCTTGAACTCCTGTTTCGAATGTGGAGATTAGAGATTCACAGGTTTTATCCACAGAACTCCCCATCATTTGTCAAAGGAACAAATAACGGCAGATTAATATAATCCTGGTGATAAAAGGCTCTTAATTAAAAATGATGGGGGGGGGGAGGAAAGGGGGGGGGTTAAAACTCTACACCTGAGGCAATGGAAGACTAATTTCCCCAAAGCGATGCTAACAATTCAACCAATCAATAACGACAGCCAGAAGGCAGGAAACACTCCATAGCCAATGAAAAAGTATTTTCATGATTATGATTTATTGTTTTGCTGGGGTGGGGTGGGGGTGAACAACAAAAGTCCCAAACAATAATAAAAGCAACAGCTGAACAGGAGACTTCCTGTCTTGCAGCCTTTATTCTTCAAGCCTTATATACCATAATATATATGGTGAACACTATGTGGTCAAAGCTAAATGCCTGACTAGAATAGCTGAATGATGCAGATGTCTGCAAAGGCGTTCTGGTTAGATTCACCTAGATGTTCCCTTTCAAACCCATAGTATCCAAAGCATATGTTTAAAAGACTTTTATACCACTTTAAACAATTAAGGAATCCTGGGAACTGCGGTTTGTTAAGGGTGAATTGCAGCTCTGTGAAGGGTTTCCTCCTAACTCAAAGCATATTGCAGTTCTCAGGATTCATTGGGAGAACCAATGGTAGTTTTTTGAAACAGGGCTGTGAAGAACCTCCCTCCCCCCTTTATATAGTAATATTTCCAAGACGATCCAAAGATAGATCTTTTAACCAGATCTCCTTTGGTAAAAGTTTTTAATACATTACTTTTCTCCCTAGAGCCTGCTACTGGATATTCCTACTGTTTCCTTTACACGGAGATAGAGAGAGAGAGATGTGAAGTTTAACCCTGGTCTTTTGCACATAACACACAGTCTGATAGGTAAAGCTGCAACAAATAAATAAATGAAACACAGCTTAGAAGAAATTTTCGCTTCCAGCTGAAAAGGAAAAAGGGAGCAGTAGAAAGATCAATGTTTTTATCTGGAGAATTGTAAAGGAAGGAAATATAAAGCTAATTTGTATTTCTCATGTTCAGTGTGCATTTTTTGTCAGTTTATATTTTCAACTCCAATTCGGGGAAATATACGATCAGACGGCAACTGGATACTTGGAACAGTGAACCACCCCCAGATTTGCAAATACCATTTCCTCCCACAAGGCTGTCTGCATTCATGGCTAACTTTTTTTATAGTCCTCTCTGGCATCCTTGGTCGCCTCTCACACTTTGCTTCTTTAATTTTGGAAATTCAGTACAACCTAAATGAGTATTAATTTTTTTGATTAAAAGTAATCAGTACTGATATACAGATGTGGGTTTCCTACTTGTTAAATAATAAGACTTAAAACGACATAATTTTTCACAAGTACCTTTCTGTGATAAAATTTCTTAAGTTTATATAAAAGCAAAATGCTTGTTTTTGAGGCCACGTGCTAGAACAGTCTTTCAATTATTTTGGGGGGAGCTTTCAATATTATTAATTTTTAAATGGAATTTATGTTTTAGTCTATTTGCTTAGCTCTGTATTGTTTTTAATCATATTCTGCATGGCTTTAGGTGTCCTCTGTGCAGCAGAGAACGTGGTATAAATGCGATGATAAATTAAAGCAAAGAAACAAACAAACAAACCTTGGCGGGGTGGGGAGAAAGAGAAATACTACTACTCTGCTGATTCTTAAGAAAACATTTAATTAAAATATGCTCTATTCTAATTCAAACTTTCTGTAAGCCTTGGCTCAATGGTCAGGGATGATGAAAGCTGTAGTCCGAAAGTATACAGAATAGGCCTGGGTCATATATATGCCGCCCAAAACTGGTTTGAAGTCCATATCGTCATATTGGTTTCATAATTTTTGACTTGGCAATATACACAATGTGTGTTTCTGCGTCCGCTATGCAAAACTCAAAATGTGGGGGAAACGGGGAAGCCAGCCAATGCTTCTCTCGATTCCTGCAGCCCTTGTTAACTCTGCCAGCTCAGCTCTCCCCTTCTCCTCACAAGAGCAGGTGCTGGCATAAACCACAATGCGGGGAAAACCACGAAGCCAGCCAGTGCCTCTACAGTGGTGCCCCGCAAGACGAATGCCTCGCAAGACGGAAAACCCGCTAGACGAAAGGGTTTTCCGTTTTTGAGTTGCTTCGCAGGACGAATTTCCCTATGGGCTTGCTTCGCAAGACGAAAATGTCTTGCGAGTCTTGAGATTTTTTTCCTCTCCCCCCCCCTTTTTCTAAGCCGCTAAGCCGCTAATAGGGTTGCTTCGCAAGACGAAAAAACAGCTAGACGAAGACACTCGCGGAACCGATTAATTTCGTCTTGCGAGGCACCACTGTACATAGCTCCATCCTTATTTCAGACATTGTAATTTGAAAACCTGATACAGTGGTACCTCTGGTTACGTACTTAATTCGTTACGGAGGTCCGTTATTAACCTGAAACTATTCTTAACCTGAAGCACCACTTTAGCTAACGGGGCCTCCCTCCACCGCCACGCGATTTCTGTTCTCATCCTGAAGCAAAGTTCATAACCCGAGGTACTATTTCTGGGTTAGCAGCGTTTGTAACCTGAAGCGCATGTAACACGAGGTACCACTGTATTGCTTAGCCCTGCTGTTCGCCTCGACATAGTAGTTCCACCCTTATTTCAGACATCGTGATACATCAGTATATCGTGATCTTCAGTGCCAGATTTACGTGTAAGCTAAACAAGCTATAGCTTAGGGCCCCACTCTCTTGGGGACCCCCCAAAAACTTAAAGGGAAAGAAAACCTGGATGTACATTTCCAAAATATAAGATAAAAAACAAATTTAAAAAAAACCCTACATAGAGCAACAGTGTTTTGTGTCATGTAGGCTCCTATAATGTAAGTAATGGGGCCCACCTGCTAGCCTGCTCCCTAAAGTATCACTGCTTTGCTCATTTCTATATATAGGGTGCCTACATTCTGTATGTGCAAATGGCTTTAGATACCTATTAGGTCCATAAATTACCATATAGCATATATTCAACACAAAAAAACAGCGACAATTTGTTTTTGACAAAGGACAGCTGGACGTATAAAGGGCCCCATGACCTTCAGTAGCTTAAGGGCCTCATCAAACCTAAATCCGGCCCTGGTGATCTTTAGCTGGTGATATAGGTTGCGATGCTGGAAACCCGACATCGCCCAGCCCTAATCTAGATGGCAGGGATGTGGGTGGCACTGTGGGTTAAACCACAGAGCCTAGGACTTGCCAATTAGAAGGTCAGCGGTTCAAATCCCCGTGACAGGGTGAGCTCCCGTTGCTCGGTCCCTGCTCCTGCCAACCTAGCAGTTCGAAAGCACGTCAAAGTGCAAGTAGATAAATAGGTACTGCTCTGGTGGGAAGGTAAACGGTGTTTCTGTGCGCTGCTCTGGTTTGCTAGAAGCAGCTTAGTCATGCTGGCCACATGACCTGGAAGCTGTACACCGGCTCCCTCGGCCCATAAAGCGAGATGAGCGCCGCAACCCCAGAGTCGGCCACGACTGGACCTAATGGTCAGGGGTCCCTTTACCTTTAATCTAGATGGCACCAAATTGGGTACCTACCCCTGCGCTACACACCAATCTGGCTCCTCAATAACTAGCCATGTCCTTTTGGATCTTTGCCTTTGAAATCAGAACGCATGCAATGGGAGAGGCCAAGCATGCGTTACGAAAGACTATCGTACAAAGGTAACAAAACAATGCTGAAATAAAATGTAATCATTGAGAGATTTCAATCTTATTTTAAAGAAAGTTATTTCTCCGCTAATGCGGACTATAATCAGCAGGCATCAACCTCTGCCCCAATGCCTGTGCCAGCGTCTTTTCTGCTAAATGTGTCGCCAGCACTTCACAGCATGTGCCAATAGTCCTTGCAAGAGCATGGCAAGGCACCCAAAATAATTAACGCAAGCCTGAGTTATCTTAATTATATGTTACTGGCAGCATGATTTGGGATATTTTGGGGGGGGGGCAGTGGCGGGGAGGGAAAGGTTGGTATACAAGACCGGCAGGAACTGAGGAAGGCAAGGGCTAGGACAGCCAACAACGACAGCAACAACAACAGCGGCCAAAATAAACCTTGCTGGATGCAACTTAGTTTGTCTCTCTCCTGGCAGAGATTTCGCTGATCAGAAGTGGCAGCTCCTCGCCCCTGGCCCATCTCCCTCCCAAACAAGCAGGACAAGGGGCGCTTGGCAGGTGGCTGATGGGCTGCCACAAGTGCATGGCAAGCCTCTGAGGTGTCTTGGCAGGCTGCCACGTCATGTTCCTCCATCTCAGAGGAACCTTGGTTTACAGATTTCCAAAGAGGGCACTGGAAAACGTCGTCGCCTGCAATGCAGATTCCAAGATACTTGTAATTGTTGTTCTTTAGAGTCCAGTACCCAAGAGGTTTTGTGATCCACTGCGTCACCTTGAGTTGTGGCTTCTACAGGTTACCAAAAATATATTAAAGATCACCAAACCTCTGACCTAGCAAATGTATGGTCAAAGTAAGTAGTTATACAATGCAGTTTTCTTAAGAGTAGGGGGAAAGGGCGGCACAGCCCAAACGGTGAAGGAGGACTCAAAGAAGGATGAAAATCTCTAAATGCTGACAGCTAGCATAGGTAGCTACAGACCCTTAATGCCCAAACCAAGATGGGTAAGAAGTCAGGACCAGTGCTGGACATATAGCAGGGTCAGGGCAGCATTGCTGTATGCTTACATCGTTGACAAAATGTCAACTAGATATTCCGTTTTGCTGACTGTACCCTTGGTTTGGGACGCGGGTGGCGCTGTTGTCTAAACCACAGAGCCTAGGGCTTGCCGATCAGAAGGTTGGCGGTTCAAATCCCCGTGACTGGGTGAGCTCCCATTGCTCGGTCCCAGCTCCTGCCAACCTAGCAGTTTGAAAGCACGTCAAAGTGCAAGTAAATAAATAAGTACCGCTCCGGAGGGAAGGTAAACAGCGTTTCTGTGTGCTGCTCTAGTTTCGCCAGAAGCCACTTAGTCATACTGGCCACATGACCCAGAAAAACTGTCTGCGGACAAACGCTGGGTCCCTCGGCCTATAAAGCGAGGTGAGCGCCGCAACCCCCGAGTCGTTCGCGACTGGACTTAACTGTCAAGGGTCCTTTACTTTTAACCTTGGTTTAAGAAGTCATTTGGCTCCTAGCTTCTATATCTGAGTTTCTAACGCTGCCAAGTGAGCACAAACCCATCCACCATGCCCCAGTACTGTACATAACACAAAAGCAGCAACAGTTTGTGTTCTCGGAGTCCTAAGAGGGAGGGTAAATTAATAACGATTGCTTACTAAAGTTAAGTTCAAAAGTCAGCAGAACATGAGTGCATGAGAAAAGAGACAGAAAGAGAGAACAATTACCATTTCCCCAACTTCAGTCTACAGCCACAACTCCTGCTGTACCACCTGAGAAGCATCGTGGGCTGCAGGTGTCTGCTATGATCCTCACGTTTGTAAGCAGACCGGGATTAAGTTACATATATGGATCAAAGCAATCAAGACTTCCGACTGCAAATTTCACATGGTCAGATACACAAACACAGAGAGCGGTGCTGGGTGTGATTATGGTTGCTGGGTTGTGGAAATAGCCGGGCTTAATTAATTGCGAAGAGATTAACCACGTGCAGATAAAAGGAAATGAAAAACAACGCAGCCCTCCGACTTCCCACACGCATCAGCAAGTGAGCAACATCAGTCACCCGCCTTGAACTCCACCCTTTGTTTTCTTTCCCTACTCGCCCTCCCAAGTCTGAGAGCCCTCACCCTAAAGCGACACGTTAAATAGCAATGAGAAATGTCTGGCAGGAGTACAGGGAAGCAGGTAGATAGGGAAGCAAGAGTTCAAGAGCACTTCAGATTTGCTCATTCCAAGCTGCACAGATATCGAGGGAGAGGCACTTGAAAGGGGCTACAAGCAAAACAAAGAGACAAATGGATAAAATAGTATAGGAAGGTATTATAAAAGGCCACATAGCTATGCCTTATGCCCTTGGATAGAGCCTTCATTTTCAAGCAAGGGTGACTGGGTGGATGTAGCCCTTGAACTGACCAAGGCTGAAAAGCCAACAGCATTGGTTGTGCCCGCTGATTAACAGGTAAAAAAGGTCCAGTCGTGGCCGACTCTGGGGTTGCGGCACTCATCTTGCTTTATTGGCCAGGGGAGCCGGTGTACAGCTTCCGGGTCATGTGGCCAGCATGACTAAGCCGCTTCTGGCGAACCAGAGCAGTGCACGGAAACGCTGTTTACCTTCCCGCTGGAGCGGTACCTATTTATCTACTTGCACTCTGACATGCTTTCAAACTGCTAGGTGGGCAGGAGCAGGGACTGAGCAACAGGAGCTCACCTCGTCGCTGGGATTCGAACCACCAACCTGATTGGCAAGTTCTAGGCTCTGTGGTTTAACCCACAGCGCCACCCGCGTCCCTTTTAACAGGTATATGGTTATTAGCTTATGAACTGTCTGCGTAGCCAACTTCTTACTGCAGATGAAAGGTAACCAAGAAGTCGAGATGTAATTAAAGAGCAATGTTCACATGGTGGCCGGCAGGACTGGGGCTGTTGCAGCAGCTCCCTTTCACTAATATTCCAGCAACTGGCTTGCTGTTACCTTGCTTTGGCTGTTAAAGACAGTAGGAGCCATTTTTGGTCCTGCCCCACACCAGTGACCCCCTCTTCCCAAGAGCTGCAGATTCATCCTTCAAAAGCATCGGTACCTTGTTTGGGAGACACAAATGAACATCTGTGGAACGGCGCTCTCCTGCTGCTTGCTGCATGTGCATAATGGTGATGATGGGAGACTAAAATACAGTGGTACCTCGGGTTAAGAACTTAATTCGTTCCGGAGGTCCGTTCTTAACCTGAGACACCACTTTAGCTAATGGGGCCTCCTGCTGCCGCCGCCACGTGATTTCTGTTCTCATCCTGAAGCAAAGTTCTTAACCCAAGGTACTATTTCTTGGTTAGTGGAGTCTGTAACCTGAAGCATCTGTAACCTGAAGCGTCTGTAACCGAGGTAGCACCATAGTGGGAAATGATATACAGTGGTTTACCAACTTAATCCGTTCCAGAAGTCCATTCTTAAACCAAAACCGTCCTTAAACCAAGGCACACTTTCCCTAATGAGGCCTCCCACCTCCGGTACCCTTCCACGGTTCAACTTCCGTTCTTAGACCGAGGTAAAGTTCTCAAACCAATACACTATTTCTGGTTTTGCGGAGTTTGTAAACCAAATCGTTCTTAAACCGGACTGTACTTAAACTGAGGTACCACTGTATAATGAAATGAAAAGGATGTTCAAAATAACCTTTGTAAAAAAACAACAACCCAGAAGCTTTTCTTTTGAGAATTATAGGGACAGATCTATCTAAAATGTATAGAACTTATTCATGTATGCTACTACAGCAGCCAGAATGCTACTCGCCCCAAAATGGAAAGAAGTCCCAGCAAAGGAAGAATGGATGAAAAAACTTATGGGAATACGCGGAAATGGCAAAACTTACCGGAAGTAAAAGAAATCAAAATAACAAACTTTTTAAAATAAAAGAATAGAAATGGTTTATTGAATATTTACAGATAAATTATAAACAGATAAGATCATTGGCAGAACTGTTGTAATGACCTGCAGTTTTATAAGAGTATATAATTAAAGTAGATGAATAAATGAGCAAATTAAGTTAATGCATGGGATATTAAAAATAAATGTAAGGAAATGTAAGAAAGAGGGGGAAGGAAGTCAAGTTTTGAAATGTAGAAATGATTGTAAAATTAATGAAATGTTTAAATTTGAAAAGTATAAATAAAATTTGAAAAATAAATAAATAAAATAGTGCAATTTTCTTAAGCTTTTTTATTTATTTTTATTTTTTAATGTCACACTCCCAGGAAGGTTGGACAGCCAAAGCCTGTATCTCAAGGGGTAGCCTACCTGGTGTCACATATTGGGTTTGTGTGTGTGTGTGTGTTTATGGGGGTGCATGCACGAGAAGAACATGGGAATGAATGGAATATGCAATGCAAACCTGCTGTGGGCAATATGAAGCTGAACGACAAACCCAATCTATCCATCTGGAAGGACACAGCCTCCAAGTTTTAAACACTTATAAAAGGAGCCTGGGGCAGACATCAAAAGACCGTGTAAATGAAGGTTTGCCATAAAAGCTCAGAGCACTGAAAGAAATGCAGCTATCATTCGGGAGTATATATATTCCACTCTCTTTTTGTGGCCACCAAGAAATTATACAACAGCCTACCAAGGCAGGATTTGGAATCCTTTGATCAGCTCCGGCCTCTTAAATAAAAAATATTGAAAGGATATACTATATAGAAGGGACCACAGAGGGCAACAGGAAGATGTGGACTGTGGGAATGTTAGCTGTTGAAAAAGGGTGAAGGTTGTTATCCATGCTCCTTTGAAACTTTTAAATCTTCCTCCCCCTTTGAATTATAAACGTGTGCAGGTCTGAATGGATTACAGAGGACAAACGCTGTACAACTTCTTATACAAGTGTCAAACTGACTTAGAAGGGAAATGAACTTAATCTAAAAAAAAATAAAAAATAAAATGAATTCAAAAGGCACCTGACCCCATACTGCTCTGGAGTCTTTAAAAAGAAAATTTACCACTGATTATTATTATATATATATATATATATATATATATATATATATGTGTGTGTGTGTGTGTGTGTGTGTGTGTGTGTATATATATATATATATATATATATAAAGGTAAAGGGACCCCTGACAAATAAGTCCAGTCACGAACAACTCTGGGGTTGCAGTGCTCATATTGCTTTAAAGGCCAAGAGAGCCGGCGTTTGTCTGCTTCTGCAGACAGTTTTTCCGGGTCATGTGGCCAGCATGACTAAGCTGCTTGTGGCGGAACCAGAGCAGCGCACGGAAACGCCATTTACCTTCCTGCCTGAGTGGTACCTATTTATCTACTTGCACTGTGTGCTTTCGAACTGCTAGGTTGGCAGGAGCTGGGACCAAGGAATGGGAGCTCACCTCGTCGTGGGGATTCGAACCGCCGACCTTTCGATCGGTCGTGCCCAAGTGGCACAGTGGTTTAACCCACAGCACCACCCGCACCGCATATATATATATATATATATATATATACACAGTGGTGCCCCGCAAGACGAATGCCTCACAAGACGGAAAACCTGCTAGACGAAAGGGTTTTCCGTTTTCAATGCGCTTCGCAGGACAAATTTCCCCATGGGCTTGCTTCGCAAGACGAAAATGTCTTGCGAGTCTTGAGATTTTTTCCCCGCCCCCCCCTTTTTCTAAGCCGCTAAGCCTTTAATAGCCTTTTAGCAGCTAATCCGCTAAGCCTTTAATAGCCGCTAAACCGCTAATAGCGCTAATCCGCTAACAGGGTTGCTTCGCAAGACGAAAAAACCGCTAGACGAAGATACTCGCGGAACGGATTAATTTTGTCTTGCGAGGCACCACTGTTTATATATATATATATATATATATATATATATATATATATATATATATAATAATTTATTATTTATGCCCCGCCCATCTGGCTGAGTTTCCCCAGCCATTCTGGGCGGCTATCCCTATAAAAGCTTACAGTGCAATGGATCATAAATTATAAATGTAACTGGAGTTATCGACATAAACCTACAGAAAGAGAGGGAAAGAATTGAAATTGGGGAGTTGATCAGGAAAGCACCTGACCATTTATTTTTTCTGCCCTTGAAGTCTGTGCACAATTGCGCACATGCTCCCAAGTATTCAGAACAACCCCAAATATAGGAAAAAGACCTTACAGTAGTGTGTGCGGAAAAACCTGCATTATGGTACTGGAAGCACTGGCCAGCCGAACTACTTTAAACATTCCACTGCTTTTGGTGTGTGCTTAAACTTCTCGCTCTGAAATTAATGGGAAATTAAAGCGCTCAACTTCAGCTGTGCCACAGCCAATATTTTCTTATCTTTCTTGGGTCCATGCTGAGAAAACACAACATCAATAAGCGAAGCAGAATGGAAGGGCATAATCCTCTAGATCTGACAGCTCGCCCTCTTGCTTCTTCATTTACTCCCACCTCAAATATGTTCTAACATGTGTGCACCCACTGCTCTTTTTGCCTATGAAAATATAGGAGTTTTGTCAGCGTATCACTGGGGATGCTGCATGATCAGCTGAGACACCACAGGAAGTGAGGGATAAGCAGAAATGAAGGTTAAGAGGAAACAGCGTCTCTTTTCTGCCAAGAAGAGTCAGAGATAACCTGGAACTTCCCCCCTGACTTATTTCACACATTCATTTGTTTGTACTGCAGCCGAGGTAATAGAGATGTTTACCACCATTCAAGTTCCCAATTTCCCACAGCCAGTTTAGTCTCATTTGCATCTTCAAAAGATGGGGCGAATGACAGCCTCTCTATCGCATGCTACCAAGATGGTGTGTCACTTCCTAGAAACTCTTCTCTCATAGTTCTGTTCTACATTACAGTCGTACATTGGAAGTCAAACGGAATCCGTTCCAGAAGTCCGTTCAACTTCCAAAACGCTTGAAAACCAAACTGCAGCTTCTGATTGGCTGCAGGAAGCTCCTGCAGCCAATCAGAAGCCCCGTCAGACATTCGGGTTCCAAAAGAATGTTCGCAAACCGGAACAGTCACTTCCGGGTTTGCGACGTTCGGGAGCCAAAACGTCCAAGTTCCAGGGCGTTCGGGATCCAAGGTATGACTGTATACTTTGGTAATTTCTAAAGCTCTGTTCAAGTAAGAGGAAGCTTTTACGTGTTATTTTTTACTGGTGCTGCATCTTCCTCTCCCGATCTCACTGCTAGAGTTCAAAAGACTAACAGAATCAACATGGCCCTGTGAGCTTCAGAGCATCATTTAGATAGGGGCTGGCTTTGTGGGTTTACTTTGTGAGATCTAATCTGTTTATTATTATTATTATTATTATTATTATTATTATTTTGAAGTCAATCAAATGAAGCTGAATGCAAAATGGTGGCTCAAGTAGTGGAGGCAGTTGCCCATTGTACCTTATGTTTCATGCACTGGGATGGCCCTCTTATACAAGCACAAATCAACATTTGAGTCGCTGCAAACCAGAGATTCTAATAATCTACAGTGGTGCCTCGCAAGACGAAATTAATTCGTTCCGCGAGTTTTGTCGTCTTGCGATTTTTTTCGTCTTGCGAAGCACGGTGTCGGGAAAGTTTTGGAAAAGCTTCAAAAATCACCAAAGTCTTTAAAAACCTCAAAAAAGGCTACCACACCGCGTTCTATGAGTTGCTCCTCGAAGTCAAGTCGCAACTGTATTAACGGTGTTAAGAAAAAGGAAACAAACTTGCAAGACGTTTCCGTCTTGTGAAGCAAGCCCATAGGGAAAATCGTCTTGCGAAGCAGCTCAAAAAACCCTTTCGTCTAGCGAGTTTTTTGTCTTGCGAGGCATTCGTCTTGTGAGGTACCACTGTAATTCTATTTGGCAGAGGGGAGCTTTTGTTCTTGTTGATCTTGAACAGGGAGTCAAAAATGTATTGCTGACTTCTGTACATCACCTAGTCATTTACGGATTCAGAATTGGGCTCCACGGTCACTGACGGACTCACTGTTAAAACCGTGTTTATGGAAGCCAACCTTACTCGGCTATGAGTCATAGCCAAAGAAGAAAGAAGGCATCAACTGGTCTTTAACCAGTAGATCTTATCTACCTTCTGCCCACCCCAAACCAAAAAAGGAGCAAGTTTTCAGCAACCACTCAGAAAACTGGACCTCGACAGAAAAGTTATATCCTGTGTCTCTTGATCTTTGGCACCACCACAGCAAAAGCCTCCTTATCTTCACAATGAGACAGAGGAAAAGGGATACGAAACCTATGAGATAACTAAGAACACACCCCCAATTAAGAGGTTGCTGTGACATCAATAGCAGATTATGCAAGTGTCCTATTGCTTCTTTATCTGATAGTGTTTACATGGATTTTCTCTCCAAATAATTTATATATTAACCAATATCCAATTCTTAAACTCCATGGGGTGTTGCTAATTGTTTTCCTTTTAGCATAAAAGCATTTCAGCATTGCAGATAACATTATGCCTAAGAATTTCTGTTTGCTATCCCACTAAAAAAAGTATGCGCGAAGGAAGTTTATATATATATATATATATATATATATATATATATATATATATATTGCTTTCCTTGTGTTTGCATGTGCAGCATTTACAGCATTTATGCTTTTACCTAGTAGCTACTGTGAACTTTGAACTAAGACAGGTTTCTAGGAGTCTGCTGCCGCCTGGCAGTGGTACCTTGATTTAAGAACAGCTTAGTTTATGAACAACTTGGATTAAGAACGCTGCAAACCCGGAAGTAGGTGCTTTGGTTTGTGAACTTTGCCTTGGAAGCAGAACATGTTTCGCTTCCTGTTGAGCGTGTTCCATTTGTAAACTGAGTCCCCCGCTGCTATGGTAAAGCACACCTTGGTTTAAGAACGCTTTGGTTTAAGAACGGACTTCCGGAACAGATTAAGTTCGTAAACCAAGGTACCACTGTCTAGTATTCATTCAAGCAGAAACAATGAAGAATTTTACAAGCAATATTTACCAATTCCAAATAATAGGTTCAGTTCTGGGGTACTGTGAAGCTACATGATGGAGATATGAGCCCCTCCTTATATAGGAAACCTACTGACTTCCTCGCTCCCAGCTTTTTATTCCGAATGAAAATATTGTGTGGGGTTGGGGTGGGGATTTGCTGCTCCTTGCGCTAGCTGAGAGGAACAAGGTGTGCTCACTTCAGTCAGCCAGAGGAGGAGGAGGAGGAGGTGGCAAATTTATTATTTATACCCTGCTCATCTGGCTGGGTTTCCCCAGCCATTCTGGGTGGCTCCCAACAGAATAATAATAATAATAATAATAATAATAATAATAAAGGTAAAGTTAAAGGTACCCCTGCCCGTACGGGCCAGTCGTGTCCGACTCTGGGGTTGTGCGCCCATCTCACTTAAGAGGCCGGGAGCCAGCGCTGTCCGGAGACACTTCCGGGTCACGTGGCCAGCGTGACGAAGCTGCTCTGGCGAGCCAGCACCAGCGCAGCACACGGAAACGCCGTTTACCTTCCCGCTATAAAGCGGTACCTATTTATCTACTTTCACTTAAGAGCGCTTTCGAACTGCTAGGTGGGCAGGAGCTGGGACCGAACGACGGGAGCTCACCCCGCCGCGGGGATTCGAACCGTCGACCATACGATCGGCAAGTCCTAGGTGCTGAGGTTTTACCCACAGCGCCACCCGCGTCTCAATAATAATAATAACAACAACAACATCAAACATTAAAAAACTTCCCTAAACAGGGCTGCCTTTAGATGTGTTCTAAAAGTCAGATAGTTTTTTATTTCCTTGACATCTGCTGGGAGGGCGTCCCACAGGGCAGGCGCCACTACCGAGAATGCCCTCTGCCTGGTCCCCTGTAACTTCACTTCTCGCAGGGAGGGAACTGCCAGAAGGCCCTGGACCTCAGTGTCTGGGCTGAACAATGGGGGTGGAGACGCTTCTTCAGGTACAGTGGTGCCTCGCAAGACGAAATTAATTCGTTCCGCGAGTTTTGTAGTCTTGCGATTTTTTTTGTCTTGCGAAGCACGGTGTCGGGAAAGTTTTGGAAAAGCTTCAAAAATCACCAAAGTCTTTAAAAACCTCAAAAAAGGCTACCACACCGCGTTCTATGAGTTGCTCCTCGAAGTCAAGTCGCAACTGTATTAACGGTGTTAAGAAAAAGGAAACAAACTTGCAAGACGTTTCTGTCTTGCGAAGCAAGCCCATAGGGAAAATCGTCTTGCAAAGCAGCTCAAAAAACAAAAAACCCTTTCGTCTAGCGAGTTTTTTGTCTTGCGAGGCATTCGTCTTGCGAGGTACCACTGTATACTGGGCTGAGGCTGTTTAGGGCTTTAAAGGTCAGCACCAACACTTTGAATTGTGCTTGTTAAATCCACTGTCTCTAGTCAAGGTTAGTTGTTCTGGGCTGCTGCCTTCTGTTTCTCAGTATTCCCTAGAATTGCAGCTGCATCTACTCACAGCCAGAGCCATGTTTTGAGGTGAAGAACAGAAGACAGGGAGATGCACCCCAATATTTTCCTGTCCCAGTAGAGCTCCAAGCAGTTTCCCATAGTGGAGACCTTAAAAACCTTTTACAATGACCTTCCAAGTCTAGAGGGGATTTTGGCCAAGGTGTGCACAGTTCTTAGGCAGTTGTGGGAGAAAACGGAGCTCCACGAAAAAAGCTTTCACCTCAGCCAAGTTCTGCTGAGTCACAGCACTTTTCATCTCAACCTCCTCCTGATGCAGTGGTTCTTGATAAAGGAAAACCTCAAGTGTCTAAGGAGAGAAATAATAGATAGTCTCGGGTGTTGCAGTAAATTATCGAAGTGTGTTGCGAGGGCTTGGGATAGAGTCTATTTTTGTTGCCATCGGCTGGCTTTCCCTTCCTTTTCTCGGGCACTCCGGAAAGAAAAATAACACTTTACTGTGAAGAAAACTTGCAGCAAACGCTCTGGGAAGGGGAGGGAAAAGATAAAAAGGAAGCTTCTGTTTTGCACATTACTGGCACCACAACTGCACTCCGAGTGGACAAATATTTTTCTTGGCAGGTACAGGGCACAAGTGCCTGATTCAGGAATAGCTGGGAAGGGTACTGTAATGCTTTCTATCCTTAAAAAAGAAAAGAAAAAAGGAGTATCTATGTCTCACTCTTCTAAAAAAAGACATTAACATAGCAGATTGGATGGCAAGGAACAAGAAACCTTCTGCGGAAACTTGATAGTGAGCACAGAGACTTCGAGATAGGAACAGAGAGGTCATTTCCTGCTGTCACAAAAAAAGGGTTGTTGTTTTATTTATTTAAAAAGAACCTGATTGTCATCATGTGATTATGTATTCCACTATGCTGTGGGTGGAAAGTGATGTATAGACTCCTAGTAAATTAGCAAAAATGTATAAATCGGAATCAGATACATGTTGGAAATGTAAAGAGAAATGTAAAGAGCTCTCCTGAAGCCTGGAGAGCGAGAGGGGTCGGTGCGCACCGACCCCTCTTGCTCTCCAGGCTTCAGCGAAAGCCTGCATTCGCCCCATAGGACGCACACACATTTCCACTTCATTTTTGGAGGGGAAAAAGTGCATCCTATAGGGCGAAAAATATGGTAACTTCTGGTTGTGGTGGTGATGATGGAGGTGCCCAGTAAGCTCTTGCTGTTGGTAAGCAATAGGTAAAGGTAAAGGGACCCCTGACCATTAGGTCCAGTCGTGGCCGACTCTGGGGCTGTGGTGCTCATCTCACTTTATTGGCCAAGGGAGCCAGCGTACAGCTTCCGGGTCATGTGACCAGCATGACTAAGCCGCTTCTGGCGAACCAGAGCAGTGCACAGAAACGCCGTTTACCTTCCTGCCAGAGCGGTACCTATTTATCTACTTACACTTTGACGTGCTTTTGAACTGCTAGGCTGGCAGGAGCAGGGACCGAGCAACGGGAGCTCACCCTGTTGTGAGGATTCGAACCGCCTACCTTCTGATCGGCAAGTCCTAGGCTCTGTGGTTTAACCCATAGCGCCACCTGTGTCCCGTTGGTAAGCAATACAAATCCCCAAAATGTGGTGAGAACAGGCCACCGGTCGCTTTGCATCTCCTGAGAAGTCCAATTCTTGGACCCATCAGCAGCGGCAGAGCAAGCCAATTGGGTGCCTGGGGCGGCACGTGCCCTGTGCCCAGGGGCAGGGCAAGCTGGGGCAGGACGCTCCGTGGGGCCTCTGAGGAGTCTGCCTGCCTCCTCCCACTCAGCCACCCTATAGCTGAGGGGGAAGCGGCGGGCGGACCATTTGGGGCAGCACGGAGCCTGCGGGCACCCAAGCCACCGTGTCACTCCCAGGAGGGACGCGTGGCTCGGGAATGCTGCAGGCCCCACGGTGAGTGCCCAATGGTGACACCCGGGGTGGACCACCCCCACCACACCCCCTTCCTCCGCCCCTGCCTATCAGCAACAGCAGCCAAAAACTTTTGCAGCAAAAGGTTCAAGGAATAGCCACTAACCACATCTCCTACTCATAGCTGTCAAGTGTCCCTTATTTGAAGGGACAGTCCCTTATTCCAGCGCCATGTCCTGCTGCTGTCCCTTATTGATGGATGTCCCTTAAATTTCAAAGGAAGCAACTCCTCTTCCTCCCTCCCTGCCGGCCAGGGAGGCTCCAACTGTGTTGCTTGGCTGTGTTGCTCACCCAATAAGAAGTCTAAGAACGACTGGGGGGTGGAGCTTGCATGCCTTGTGTGTGGCTAGTTAATGCAAGCTGAGGGGGTTTTTGAATGCTGGGCGCCATTTTGTTGCACGTGCTGCTGCAAAATTTGAAGTGCAAAGCCAGGCCGGGGAGCCATCTTAAGTTGAGGCTGCATAGGCCTTGTGGTGCATGTGATTCAGATTCTATTCAGTTGAACCTCTGGTTACAAAGTTGGTTGGACAGTGTTCTCGAAGCTACCAGCATGAGTTTGACCAGACTGCAGGAGGACAGGAAGACTGGAGTGCCTGGGACAGGGGAGGCTGCAGGTCCCTTATTTTGGCTGCTGGTCCCTTATTTTCAAGGCTGCTGGTCCCTTATTTTCAAATTTGTAAGTTGACAGCTATGCTCCTACTGTGGCTGGCATGAGCAACAGGGCTTGGGGATGGTGCACTGCACACTCTGCTTTGTGTTTGTCAGGGTTTAGATCGCTCTGTGTTAGTGCACTTCTTGGTATCTCTACAAAACTGACACGTTGTGCTGCAGTTTAATTGCTATGGGAGGAATTCAACATTGTGCAAAGGCAACGTCCCATCATTTTGGCTTGCCAGTGGAACAATTCCTGTTTTTCCTCCTCTCCCCAGTCCACTATTTTGGAGATTCTCCTGACCTCCCCACCCTCCTCAGATAATTAGATAATTTTGGGGGTGTGGGGGGGAGGAGAGTGGTGAAACCACACTGTGCAAGTGGAAGGAATCGCACAGGGCTTATGCTGATAGGACTCATTAGTTGAATCCTTCCCTCTGCGATTTTCACAGCAATAGCTATGTAGTTTTAATTGCTAGGGGTCTCCAAAAGACACTTAAAAAAAAAGCAAGCTGAAACAAACAAGGATTTTCAAAGTTAATACAAATTCAATAATTCATCTCCCATTACAACTGTGTACTGTGTGCACTCCAAAGGTCCTATGTGAATTTGCACTGGTATAAAATTATTCATGTAATTTGGAACTTTGCAAACAATAATCCGAATGCATAAAATTATTAACCGAAAAGCTACGCTCTTCACATTGTCAAATTGTAAAGCAAGTCATTTACGCTGAAAACAACTACTAAATTACAAAATAATAAATTAAAACATATGAGGATATCGCATTGGCCCTACATTTTAAAGCAAGATGATATAATCTCGGCATACTGTGCCTCCTAGGAATTATGTAGTCATAAATCAAAAAAGGAAACATTAATAACCTCTTCGACAACTTTTCCTGAAAAGCTCCCAAATGCATTAAGGTATGAACTTGAAGTGCGGAAGTTTGCAGAACAGAAACTTTAGCTTTAAATATTTGTTTCAGTATCAGTTCCCAAGGATGGCATTCAACTAAGTTTTACTCAGCACAGACCTATTAAACAGTCTGTTTATTCATTTCCAAAACTTAAGTTGAATACCACCCCTATTATCTTATTAGAACCTACATTGTTTCCTCTATGGGGGGAAAGTGCCACATGGTGTAAACAATTGTTTTAGCTTGGATGTTCTTAATTACTTCTAGTATAAGCCACTTTAGGTCATTCTGAGAAAAATGGCTTAGCAAACATTTAGGTAGGTAGGTAGGTAGATAGATAGACAGACAGATAGATATAGACATTACGACAGGTGTCGGCAACCTGCTGCCCGTGGGCCACAAGCAGCCCACGGGGGTTGTTTAAATGGCCCCCGAACCATGCTGCCCGCTCAGCGAGTCCCCGTGTGCTGTGCTAAACTGGTGCAATGCAGAGCAGGGACTCGCTTCTGCGGTGCTGGAAATCGTGTCTGCGCATGCGCAGTCGCAATCCGGTCCACAGAGTGATCTCCGCAGCAGTGAACCGGCCCAGGCGAGGTAAACCTTGCCGACCCCTGCCTTACGGTTACTGAAGGGAGACAAAGGGTTTTGCAGACCTTCCTCTGTGTAGGAGAAGAGGGAGATTCATGGGCAGAGAAGGAGATCTCATCCATAGGGGCCTCCTCATTGCACCCAAGGAAACCTTTGCCGTTTCCCCTCTGCAATCAATGCTCTTGTGGCAGGGAGAACAAAATGCAGACATTCCAGAGGCATGTCAGGGCAAACTGAGGAACACCTTTGGATCCCAAAGCCCTCTTGATCTCCCAGAATATGGTGGTGGGGAGAGCAGGGGAGGTTGCCAGGCCCAGGGGTTTCCCTCCATGCCACTTTTGGATGCTCAGGTCTGCACCATTTGAAAGGAAATATATGAAACGGTGTCAACAGGTGGCTTGATTTAAATAAATGGCTTAAAACGGCCTCCCCCCCCCCACTAGCTGATTAAAATCACCTCTATTTGAATCAACTCATCCATCCTGGCCTAATTGTATATGTTCCTTACGTTCTTTAGAAGTAGCCTATGACAGAAAGGAGGCCTAGACATCCTCGTAAATAAATAAAACACATGCAAACATATTACTCTTCCCAATTAATGTGCCCATTGATTGAGATTACCTACGCTGCACATATAACACAACCTCCTTGATTAACACTGCTCATTAACTTTAATGGCCCTGCATTCCCGCCTCTTTAATTTGCCATACAAGAAAATGACCCAGGGCTGTATCCAATCCTCCTGTTCCGCTCACGGAACAGACTTCCAACTTGTTGTGGTGGATCTTCCCCTTCCTCTTCCTCACTCCCTCAAAATCTGCTCCAGAAAGCAAAGCCCCGAGCTGATTTTCGGTGTGGAATGGAGGAAGGAGAGGAAACGGAAGTTACACAGTTCCATTGCATGAGACAAAGACTGCTTGTGCATCACCGAATGAATCCCCAAGGTTTTATTGTTAAGCATGTTCATGCTCACCACTGATCAAATTATGTACCATTGGCAAATTTAACTCCATTACGAGCTTGTCCACAAACAGAGGTTGCTTATACACACAAGAACAGCGGCGATTCTCCTGTCATGTCTGAACTCCACATTTTATACTCCTCACAGCAGTACATGCAAACTCATCTCATGTACACCCTCTGCTTTCGGTTGTACTTTCAAGTAATGTCGTTATCTTGCACTTATGCACCACCAGCCATGTGCAGGTTTTCAGTTTTCTGTTTTTAAAAAGCCAAGGACTTTCACCTCTGCAATACCCTTCTAGAAATCTAGAAGCAAACTAAGTCACCACCACAATCCAAATCAATCAGTCTATGGCTAGTACCATAAAGCCTAGAAAATGGCGGAAGGGATTTCCTTCTTTATCAAGTAGTGCTGAGAATGTCAATTTGATTATTCCAACACCTGTAATCTGACAGTCTCCTTAGTAGGTAGCTTCCATAATTGTCAAAAATAATTTGATTAACAAGCCTATTAGTTAAGGGTGAACGGGCATTGTCTCTGTTCCTGAAGCTGGTCGACTAACAGAGACATCCTGGCAATAGATGTGTTGGCTGCTTATTATTAGAAAGCTGTAACCAAGAGGAAAAAAACTTTATTTAAAAATAGAGGAAGCACCCCTCTCTCACTCTTCCAGTATTATAAGATTTTGAGAACATATGCACAACTTCTCGAACAGTGCTTCACACACTTTGGTTTTAGGTGTACATTTCTAAGACATTTCAAAGGAACACTTAAAAAAAGAAGAAGTGTGAATTTTAAAAAACGTGCACCATATTGGTACACTCATCAATGAACTGTGACCAGCTTCTTCTCCTTTTTGAGTGTACACTCAACAGAAAATGCATTGCTGCCCAATGGGTGAAACCACTTTTAGCATTAGCAAATGACAAGGGTTTGAAACTACCCAAAGTCCACATGAATTACTCTTTCTATCTCACAAATGTTCACAAACATAAAACCAACTACGCAAATTTACAATAAGGAACAGGATAAATCATCATCTTTGCCAATGTTAGGAAAAAAGCTTATTTGGTTTACCTCCCTGGTTTTAGTTCAGGGCTTAACTATGCTCTCAAGTTGTTCTTTCGCCACCTGATGAGTTCATTGCTAGACATCATTTCTTTGTGTAGGAAACTGAGTGGAGAATCAGGAAGTCCCTAGTCAAATATCACAGCTGCCACCAACTCGCTAAATGGCTTTAGGGAAGCCACTCTCTTGCTCAGCTGTCCTCCCACATGCCACATAGGGAAAAATATAACTACCCCATAATACAGGGGTGGGCACCCGTGACTCTCCATACGTTGTTGGATGCCAACTCCTATGAGCTCCAGAGATGATGGGAGTTGTAGTCCAATATCTGGAGAACCACAGATACCCTCCAACCCCTGTGAAGTTACAGCAAGATCGTGCACATGAAGCATTGTTAACTCTCAAATAAAAAAACTATATCATTATTAAGTTTTGTAGCAGAGGGATCTTTTGACACTAAATCTGGATACTTAAACATTCACAGAGAACAAATGAGAGTTTTATGCATCCATTGGATTTTCCAGAAGGCTCCGCCTGGAAGCAAACTACCAGCGGCTTCTAAAACACAGTTTTATTTGATTTAGAAGGGTAGAATATGAGCTAATGCATGATTAGGGGGTCTACCTCTTACAGGAAGACTAGAATTCATATATTCTTACGGTCAAGCAAAGATCAACAGGATTTCTCAAGATACAAACTGCAGCCCATTCTGCCTTAGATACACTATCTGGTTAATTCTGCAGAACTAAGTAACATGACTCCAGATTTACTAGTGTTCTTGGAACAGATAGCACCCCATTGCAGGCAAAAAGTCTCAAACAGCATTGAATTATTCTAACAACTCATAGTGTGCAGAATTCCCATAATGCTCTCCTTACAGGTGCCATTGTTCCTACAGAATATCCCTGAGGGCCAGTATGGATGCAACACAGACTCTTCCTTAATATCTGCTAAAGAAATGGGCCCAGACCACAGGATTTCATACTCCCTCTTCCACCCTTTACTATGATTAGAGTTCACTGTTGGAACAAGAGTTATCTGGATGAGTACCAAACACATTCCCACTGAACCAGGACTTGCTAATCTGTTTCAAGGGTTGGTTTCACACCCTAATTAACATGAGAAAGGATATGCAGGAATTTGGATGAGAGAGGGGAGAGGATGGAGGGAGCTATTCTGTGGTCCATTCCATAACCATGGCTAAGGAAGGTCCTCATTACATCTGTACTGACTCCAAATGCGCTTATGTGAAAGTGAAGAAATCTGTTAGTCTCCTCAAACACCAGTCACTACGCTCGTGGTAACAGCCAAAAACAGACAATACTTTAGGCTTGTTTCTGCAACAAGAAAATCCGCCATGTGCCCCTTAGCTGGGCACATACTCTTCCACTTTTTGTTCTAAAGTACAGTGGACGCTCCACTGGTTGCATCCACTACAGGTTGCAAACGTGATCCGTGCAGGAGGCATGTTCACAACCTGCAGCGCCGCATCTGCACGGGTCGCGATTTGGCGCTTCTGCACATGCGCAAAGTGCGATTTAGCGCTTCTGCACATGCACCAAAACCTGGAAGTAACCTGTTCCAGTACTCCTGGGTTCGGCGCGGTGCGCAACCCGAAAACACACAACCTGAAGCGTCTGTAACCTGAGGTATGACTGTAGTGAAGTACTAACAACATGGAACCCTAAAACACTCAATGAGAAGGGCAGGCAAATCAGAATATTTTACATGCCAATTATAAGGGTTGGAGTGTGAATTAGCACGGCTCTCCAACAGTTTGTTAGCATCTATTTGGATAGTGATTTGCTCATTTGGAAACTGGTTTTTTGTTTTTTTCTAAATCAGAACTATGTCTTTGATCAAGCTGCTTTCTTTCCCCCAGTAAAGAGAAGAATTTGATTCCTTCCTCTAGGGTTGTTGTGCTTGTTTTTTAATGGAAGCGCCTCTTACCATTAGAGTCTTCCACTTCTTCAGCAGTAGTGTGGTTCATGGAGGCATGTTGAGCATGCGAGGTTACAAGGCTGACAATGCGTGGTCTTGGTAGTGTCAGTGCCTTCCCATGCACTTTCAGGGAGTGCTCTTTCAGCTGGCTGATTGTCATGGTGGAAAATGAGCAGCAGGAGCATTTGTAGGCATGTTCACCTGGGTGAGCGAAATAACAGGCAAGTCATCAGCTCACAAGACGAGAGGTGGGGTGGGGAATAGGAAGGGAGGAGAGGGGTAGGTGGAAGGGGGCAATCTCTTTCTCCTCCTATTCAACTCAGCAGTGAGAATCCCATGGGTTCCTCCTCTGGGTAGTCCTAAAAAGAGAGTAAAATCATTTTAACTGTCCTATTTCTATTGGTCTCGGGGCCAATAGGGCCATCACAGAGGATGCTTTTGTCTCCCTGGTTGTAGCTCCTAACTGTGCATGGCAACTGGACCAGTTGATTTTATTTGCCACAGGTAGAAGATGCCAACCCAAAGCTATTCTGAGGTACAGCTTTTGCCTGCGGCAAACAAGTCAACCTTCCAAGATTCAAGAAAGGAGACAGCAGGGGTGGAAGCTGAAACCACAAACACATTGTCCATGTGTCATGGCTCTTAGTGGGTCATGTGGCCAATGATGTGACCATTGCCCAATCCTGATTTGGGTCACGAGGCCATGGATGAGGAATCATAGACACCCCATTGAATACCAGGACTAGGCGTAAAGGCGGGTGGGTGTTGCTCATTAATGCTTTCTTTGGAAGTTAACTTGGAAATGGAGAAAAGCCCATTTATGTTTTCTTGCACACAAGGACAGCAGCGTATATATAAAACAAATCAGAAATTTGAAAGGTTATGGCATTAGAGGATGAGCCTGATGCAGGCTGCAAACAGCTCCTCAGAAATCCCTTGCTTTACTGTTCTCTGTAAATAATGCCATTGTATTTGGTATCACCCCTTTACCATCCGTCTTCCTAACCGTTCTCTAAGAATGAGCTCTTTTCCCTCCCAACGTGAAACCATCTGCCAGACTGATAATCCTTGAGCTATGCAAGCCTAACACAATGAAGCAGGGCCTGGGAATGAGACGCAGCATAACCAGTGCTCGGGCCAGAGCAGGTTAACAATAAAGGACAGAACTTGAGAATGCCATTGTACAGTCAAGATTACAAAGCCAGATGGAAACTGTGCTACAGGAGCCAAAGCAAAGAAGAAAAGCCATGCAGTTAGGATTTGTGGTCCAAGCCGTAAAGAAGTTGCAAAGCAGCTTTTGGAGTGCATGTGGAACCAGTCATGACCTGAGAAGCAAAAGTGGCCAAGACTTGGGTTGTGATGTGGCACACACTGAGGAGATAGCATCCCATGTAGTGAAAATAATCTTACTTTGGAAACAGAAAGTCCTCTATCACATACTAAAACTGGAACTGTGAAAAACCTAAACTGTATACCTTGCGCCGACATGAAAAGGGATTGACCAGCATTTGTAACATTTTCTGGAGGATTGGTGAATAAACGGGAAATCATATTATTTCCTTTCTTCAGCCAGGATTGTATCCAGTGAGAGACAGCATCCAGTTTCCATGATTCCTTGTTATTCACCTTTTCTGCTTCTCCCCATGTTCCCCTCTCCACTGTGGAGACAAATGAATGACCTAAACAGGAGATTTCTTGGGCCCTCTGGGTCCAATCTGAATGAAAGGTTGGGTCC
Organism: Podarcis pityusensis; assembly: GCF_964106645.2. NCBI lineage: Eukaryota > Metazoa > Chordata > Lepidosauria > Squamata > Lacertidae > Podarcis > Podarcis pityusensis. The sequence continues at coordinate 29,055,683 of NC_138042.1, forward strand.
CATAGGGCAGGGAGATCCTACATTCAAATAAATGGATCTCAGTCCTGCACTTCCCCATGAGAGGGTCATGAGAAGGTCAACGTGAGGCTGTGCACAGAGGGTGAGCCCTGCTTCTGGTCCTTCCTTGGACAGAAGGACCATGGACCCGAATATGTACATGGGCCACTGGCCACAACAAAGGAAGTGTGTTATCGAGTGTTATAAGCCAAATTAATACCTTTTAAAAACTCTGATTTAAGGGGACTGTATTTATCAACCATCCTATGTGATGATGCTAATGGGACAGCACAGATCGCTTGATACGGAAAAGCTCATAGGCGCCCAAGTCCACAGCAGTATATTTAGCGTGGTTCACAGCGCCCTCTGGGTTTGTGCACAAAAGAGAGGTTCCAAAAAGAGATGCATGATTTGCTTATGAAGCAGAAAGCCGAACGAGACTCTTAAAGCAAGCATCAAACCAATTAACTTGGGGCGATGAAATTGCTCTAAAATATTTAACTAAGCATAACAAACACCACCGCTTCCTTTCCAGAAAACAGATGAGTTGGTCAGTGTGGGAATTCAAAAAAAAAAAAAAAAGGATTGCAAGCAGCTGAGGCAGGATTGGGAAGATGCCATTTGGAATCAACAGAGAAAGCAGCCCCACAAGGGTAGGCATATGAATCCTGCTGTCCAACAGCAATGCATACCCCAAAATACATTTAATTGGGTCACAGCAGGCCTCAAGCCCTGCTGCCTTTCCTCTCGTTTGTGTCACCCACAGGCAAGTGGCACCTAGACACATAAAGTAGGGCCCCCAAATCTTCCCTATTCGCCACCCACCATACTTATTCCTGTTTCTGTTGGTGAAACATCCCACTTAGTTGGGCCTATGTATGTTACATTCAATCCCATTACAAAGGCAAACTGGGTCGCAGGGTGAATACAGGCAAACTGGGCTGTGGGTGAGTAAAATAAACCCCACGGCCCCCACTGGTTGTTGCACAAATGCCTTTTCATGCTCACATAAACTGGGTTTATGTTATTTCATCTATGGACTGCTGCCGTTAGCTGCCCATGCCAAAGCCAGTACACTCAGAATTTTGTAAGATTCTCTCTACCATTTAAAGCAGCAACAACCTTGTCCAAACTTAACAAATCAGAAAAAAACACAGTGAAGTATAATAATCAATCGTTATTGTGCAGATTGACGGAAATGACTGGGGAGAAAGCGGCAACACACTTTAAGTTATGAAACTGACGACGACAACAACAACAAAAACAACAACAACAAAGAAAAGAAAAGAAAGTAATGACAGCAGGTCAAATGAAGAAGCCAAAAAGTGCAGCTATACATTTCAACCCAAGAGATTTTAATCCAACTGATCCAAGTTGTTTGCATCAGAACAGAAATGGGAATGCTATGTCAACAGCAAAACTTTTGTGTTTTCCCCTCAAAGATTTCAAATGACAATGCAGTCAGTATCTGGACATTTCTCAGTTCAGCCAAATGAAACTAACCCCGAGCTACATTATGTGCATGCATGAGCTGAAATGAATAGTCCCTCTGGATCAGAAGAAGGGGCCATCCAGCCTAGCATTCCGTTGGCCAACCAATATCCCAGAAAGCTTAAGATGCAAGATGTGAAAGCATCTTGTCCTGAGCATCTGCTAATTCAGAGGCAGAAAGACTTGGCATATCAGGGATGGGGAACCTGTAGCTCTCCAGATATAGTGGGGCTGCAATTCCTATCAACTCCAGTCACCAATACCAGGGATTATGGGAGATGTAGTCCAACAATACCTGGAAGACCACTGATTCCCTATCCCTGCTGTATATGAAAGGTCCATGTAGGCATACTGCCATTGATGTATTCCCGCATTATTTTGTTTAACCTCCGGCTAGTGGCTTTTGTTAAAGGATTAATAAATCCATCCTGCACTGAGTAAAAATAGTACTTCTTGTTGATCTTGAACCTGTAGAAAGTTCTGTACATATGAGACAAAAAGGGGGGGGGTGTCACTCTTTATCCTTCCTCTCCATGCCTTTCATAACTTTATATTTAGTTGGAACAAAAAAAAATGCTGCCAACTGGTTTACAGTTGTGATTCGTTTCATGAATAGTTTGAAGAAAGAAACAGTTAAGGCAGAAGGACCCTGCTATGCAAACTTCTGTACTAACTACCAAACTACAACTTCAGAAGGACCAAGTGATACTGTGAAATCACACTACCCCAATGCTTTGAAATGCATGCCTTCAAGAATGTTTGTTATATGATTTAATAAAGCTAGTGGACTGTGAATGAGTGTTTACAGACCATAGGAGCCCCATCCATTATTTTTAAATGTTATTGTTGGAGTAACGTAATTTAAATAATTGACTTGTGGGGAGTTAAGGACAAGATGTGACACATTCAGTAAAGAAAATTCAGCATGTCCTGTTCTCTAACAATTTGGAAGAGTTATGGTCATTGGGAAGAGCCCAAGAAGACACAGCCTCCCAGGAAGCCATCCCCACTTCCCCTAAAATCTGCCCCCCCCCGACAAAACCAAGAACGCTCCAGGAATACTTGACAGAATTGCTACATATGGGAGATGTACACAACATAAATGCCAATAAATAGCCAATAAGCTGAACCACAAGAACTGGACTTGGCACAGATACAGTTACGAATGATAACATGCTTGAACAACACGTTGGCATCAATATATAAAACAACAACAACCAACCCACACTTTAAATGATAAATGGAACTGCATGAAGCTTCTCACCTTTATCTTTGAAATGGGCGCTGCTACAGAACTCAACCAAAATACGGCTGTCGTTTAGCTAAGAAGTTATGCCTCTTCAGCACAAAACTGATCAGAGCTCTTGGGTTTTGAAATGAATACCAAAGTTCCCATGAACTAATGAATCAGGTACCAAACTGAACTACCTTCAGGCTACAATGTTGCTAATGAAGACCATGCCCAAAAATTACTACCCATTAATTTGCCACCAAACACACCCATCCACAAAGCTCTCGTGGCCTAAGGGATGCTGCTGTAGGAAGCTTAGGTTCCAGAGAACACGAAACCTACCTCTCTAGTTCTAATTCTTAGCAGAGCTGAGCCAAACCAGGACAGCCGAGTTACATAAATACTTTCAAAACCCATCAAAAAGTTCTCCTTCCTTTGTAGAGGTGGGGGAGAAGATGCTCAAAGAGGTGCACAGGCACTTGTAGGGGGAGAAGGGGTGCATCCCAGTTGCCCTGGCCAACCAGGGTGACGCTCCTTGTTTGGAAGCACTGCAGCAATGAAGGCACTGCAATGCAACAAAACAGGGAGAAGCAGCCGAAGTGCACACCGGGAATGCATATCAGGATGAGCTAGAGTCTCATGGAACACACATTTGGATGTGCATGAAAATGCGCATTCAAGCACACATTCCACTGTTCTCCGTGACATGTGTGTCTGAATGTACATTCCGGGGTTCATCCTACTGTGAGTTCCACTGTGACTTCATTTGCTCTCACTGAAGTAGACATGACACAGTTACATTCACCCTGGGATCCCTGATTGGCTAGAAGCACATTGTGGAAGAAGCCCTTTGTGGCTCTTTAAAATGAATAAAATAGTGCAAAGCAGCGAGGTATTTTTGCAGGGGCATGGAGAATGGCTGTGCACGGGTTAAAATAGAGCATGGGGAAAAATGAAAGATAATCCCCTTTCAGGATGATTTCCCTACTCTTTGAAAGCATGCATTTCATCTAAAAATGTTTGAAGGTGAAAATTTGACACAGCTCTTCCTTGCCACAGTGCTCAATGCATTTGCCTCACAAACGTCTTCCAGAAAGCCTTACCCTTAAGACTTGAAAAGGAATCTCAAGAGTATTCCTTCTACTTCTTTCTCTGCTTCCCACCCCAAGGACAGATTAATTTATGTGCCTGATTTCCAACCCGGCTTGCTGTTCTGACCTGCCAATTTGGGATCCCCTCTCCACCTAATGTGATTGGCCCAATTCCAAGTTCAGTTCTGCTCAATGTAATGTTGCCTTAACTTCAACACTGTGCCTACACCTTTCTCCTGATTGGGTTGAACGCACACTCCAAGGCAATAAAATGATAAAAAAAAATGACAAGCTGGCTGATTAACAGCAGCAGTAGCTGCAAGGGGGGGGAGGAGAGATGCTTTAGAGACCTTCTTCACCATGAAATGGAGGAATAAGACTTACCAGCATGAGCTTTGAGTAGGTGAGTTTTCAGGCGGCTGTTATAGGAGGACTTGAAAGGGCAGAGTTTGCAGCGGAATGGTTTATGATGTCCATGGTGGGCTTGCATATGGCGATCCAAACTTTGTCAAGGGAGAAGCGGCAATGAGAAGCAAAAGGAAAGAAGGGGAAATTGTGAATCATTTTTTCAGCTGAAAACTGGATGGCACTTGAATGCAAGACTTCTTTGACTTAACACTGGCAGAAAGAAGCGTGGCGGAGAAATCTGCGTAAGATACAAGCCAACGAAAGCCAAACTGGGTTGTATCTGGTGCATCTTTTGCACCCAATGATTATGGCAAGTAGGCAAAACAATTGATAAAGCCAAGGATATAAAATCATAAGGGGGGGGGGAAGCTTGCTTTGAAGATGACTTAGCAGGCTAATGTCAGGACTAATAAAGGAGCAAAACCAAAATATAGCTACCAGATCCTCTTAGCTTGCTCTAAAAACTCAGAAACAACCTTGGGTTTTTTCTAACGTTCAGTTGAAATTCACCCTCCTGTAAACAAACTCATTCAATCTATAAATACTTCTTTCCAAGCCTGCAACTCAAATAATATTGAAACAAATGTCAGTTTCAAACTTGTGCTGCAAACCGAAAAGTTGAACATGTGTCTGGGAAAACAAATAGGTAGAATTTTGAAATGTTGAAAAACAGCAATTTTCCCCATCCTTTTATATCCAGTCCAAATGTGCCTGCAGTGTGTTCATATGAGGAAAAGAGGAAGTTGAGTCTCCATAGCTAATCTCTATGCAAATACGCAGTAACTTCAAGAGCTTTTCCCTTTTTATCTGACTGGCCATTGTTCATTCATTTTAATATTTATCAGTCGAAATAAGAATATTCAGCAGGTGGTTGAGAAGTTCCTGCTCTCTGCCACGAGAAAAAGGTCTGTGCCTATTTGTGCAAGGGAGCACGTTTTCTTAGCAGAGACGCAGTCACAATGCTTACCACTAAAGAGCACATTTCCTAATGCAAGCAAATAAAGATATCCATGGTGAAATTATTGCTATCAGAGCAGAACCAGCCTGCAAAAAATTGATAAATCTGCCTTTGCTGGACTAGATTACAATAAATTCAGTTGAGCGTCTTGCTTCCAACAGCAGCAAGTCAGACACGTTTCCTGCATGGCCACCCAGCCTTTCTGGCCCAATCCTTCCCCAGGCAACCCACATGACAGATTCCCCCCACCCTCCCAGCCCTGCTATTTTGCCTAATAGGCTAAACTGGTTGGTCGTTTCCCAGCAAACCATCTCTTTCCTTTCCTCATCCCTCCCTCCCTCCCTCCCTCCCTCCCTCCCTCCCTCCCTCCCATTTGTTCACACTATAAGGCCTGCCCCCAGGCAACCCAAGAAAAACCAGCTGCCGAGGGTTGGGGCCACTGCCCCTGATTTCACCAAGTTCCCTGCCCCATCAGAGTGCCACCCCCCCAGGCCAACAGAAGCCAAATCCTACTAGGGTGCGAGAAAGGGATTCCCATCTGTCAATCGGAAATAAAGAAACGACACGCAGGCCAATTGCAAAACCTTTACTGAGCAGCTTTTAGGATGGTTGATCCCGGAAAGGAAAGACACATAGAGGGGTGGGGGTTGCCAACCAGTCGCCCCAGCAGGGCTCCTGTGCCTTGAGCAGTAGCTTGGTGGACAGCAGGCACCAGCTCCAGGTGAGGGACACCTTCACCTGTTCCTTAACCGTCTGCCATGGAGCTACAGGTGTTTCCGTTCCTCCACGAGGGAACAGGTGGGAGCATCCTGGACCCTGCTCCTGGTCACGTCCCCTTCTGCACAGAACGCTGTGTGGGATAAATCCTGCGCTTGCGGGAAGCAGCCTGTAGAAAAGCAGGAGACACAAGAGAATTCAGAGCAGTAGTCACACACCTACACAAATCTACTGGATGAATGGCAGATGTTTGTAAAGAAGCGTTGGGAAGGAGGAGCGGTGCCACAACCTGGCTGTTGAGCCAGCGCTTCTTCCAAAGCCTCATCCCTTCACTGAAAGGGATGTTGCAGAGATTTTATTACCCCTTGGGGTTTGCAGTGAAACACGGCTGTTTCGTTCTATGCACCGAAGGAAAAAGTGCTGACATATGTTTGGTCGGCAGTAGCAAGGCTTGGAACGGGGTGCCCAGCCCAAAAATAATACCTGCGTGTAGGGATAATGGCCTCTCGTGCATGTGTGAGACACTCCTCCCCACTGCACCATTGAGGCAGTGGCAAATAGGTTGGGGGAATCATGGGAGACAACAGGTATGTGTCCCTCACCCTTCCCTTGCTTACCTGGGTTGAGTGCTCTGTCCTGCCGTTCTCATTGTGTTGAGTGAGTCTTCTTGATGTGTCTGGGGTCCCAAGGTAAGGTACCTGCTAAAGAGTTCTAGGCACAGAAGCGTTAGCAATGTCAAGTCCCCATGTGTATTCTGAACTGTTTTGTGTGAAGTGTCCTTTCTTTATAATTTCCCATTGCCAGAACCTTGTGAGCTCTAAGGGTGCATGATGAGCGCTAGAGAGTTATAGCCTCATGCCATGCATCTCGTCATCTGAGTTTTGGTCTCCCTGAGTGGGGTTGTACATACTGGGAGTTGGTGTGCTGTAATTGGGTGCTGAGTCCCGCAATACACTATGCTCTGTTGTGGTGACCTAGAAGGGACAGTTTTCCAGAGATGGAAAGAAGATAGAAGTCCCTACCAGAGAAGAATGGCTGATGAAGTTGATGGACTATGTCGAAATGGCTAAAATGACCGGAAGAATCAGAAAGCAGGAAGACCAAAATTTTAATAAAGAATGGGCAAAAATTATAACTTCTATTAAAGACCATTGTAAACAGTTAAAATTGTTAGTAGGGCTGGAATATCACTTGTAATTTAATGGTGAATTTTTGATATAATGGAGATTTGGATCATCATAAAAGATGCAGGAGGAAATGATTAATAATGAATAAAGCCCTAAACGGCCTCGGTCCAGTATACCTGAAGGAGTGTCTCCACCCCCATCGTTCTGCCCGGTCACTGAGGTCCAGTGCCGAGGGCCTTCTGGTGGTTCCCTCACTGTGAAAAGCCATGTTACAGGGAACCAGGCAGAGGGCCTTCTTGGTGGTGGCACCCGCCCTATGGAACGCCCTCCCACCAGATGTCAAAGAGAAGAACTACCAGACTTTTAGAAGACATCTGAAGGCAGCCCTGTTTAGGGAAGCTTTTAATGTTTAACAGACCACTGTATTTTAATACTCTATTGGAGGCCGCCCAGAGTGGCTGGGGAAGCCCAGTCAGATGGGCAGGGTATAAATAATAAATTCTATTCTATTCTATTCTATTCTATTCTATTCTATTCTATTCTATTCTATTCTATTCTAATGAGACCCACAAAGGGGAGGATGGAAGTCCAGGAGATGCCTTGGAATCTTGTTTTTATGATTTATGTTCAATATACAATTGTGAAATTTTGATCTGAAAAACCAAATAAATAAAACTTTTTTAAAAAAAGAAGAAGGGGCAGTTGTCAATGTATTCCCCCCCCCCCGCTCCTGTCCCATTGAAATTTTGTGCACCGTGTCTGGGAATGGTGTTGCATTTCCAACAGGACTGTGGCCACGAACTGATGCAGTATAGATGTGGACTAACCGTGAGCTTCTTCCCTGTGCTCCCCACATCCCACCCGTGACTCCCATCTCCCAGTTCAGCCATTCCTTTGGCGTATCTTCACACTGGTGAAATGGCTCTGCCAATGGAGTTTGCACCAGCTTATCCAAGGTGCTTTGTCAGCATAGCAGGGCTCCCACAGAATCCTATGGTTCCCCAGTTGCTATATCTTCAGTACAGGATTGCACCCTGCACCATTTATTTGACATCGTGTAGATTATACTGGAATGTTTTAGTCTTGTAGCCTCTTAAATTCCTACTGCAAAAATAACATGCAAGTTTTTCTTGGTGTTTTTGTGTTGCTGTTTTTTCCCCAGGGATTGTCTGTTATTTGGTAAACCAATTTGAAACTTGGAAGCAATGGTTTTCTCATCCCAGAATCGATATAGGCAGCAAGGATTACATCATAAGCTCTGCATTTCACATTTCTTGTTATTTAACAAGGGGGGGGGAGCTGAAATTGATCAGAATTCAGAGTCCTAATTTGTAGTATCTCATCAACTGCTTGAAAACGATATAAAGAAAATATATAGCTTACAAAAACATAAAAGGGTTAATGTACAGCTTGGGAAAGTGTATTAATTTAATCACTATAGGGTAACGGCTTCAATTTATTGCATCAAAATATTAAAGATTCAGTAAGTTCACCATACTAAGACGGTGAACTGTGAGTGATGTTCTGAGAGTACTGTGAATGTCATTTCCAACATAGGAAGATGCTCTCTACGTGTCAGTGTGAAGGCCATCTTAAAAAATTTTTTTACAAGACTTTTAAAGAAAAAGAATTTTTAAAATCCTTGTGTTCTGAAGGTTGGAAGGAGGGGGAAATGTTAAGGTTCAGTATCTTAAAAAACACATTTTGTGTGTATGTGCGTGTGTGTGAGAGAGAGTGAAGGAGAGAGAGAGAGAGGGAGGGAGGACTGGTGCAATTTTATCCCTGTCCCTCTGTAAATGTAGCCCCCTAGTGGTTCCATGTTTCTGTTCAGAAGAGAGATTCCTATCTTTTCACCCATGAGAGTAGCCAGGATGGACGTGACAGAATTGTGAGGAAGTGTGAAGAGGTTCAGAGGGAGAAAATCCATTAATAAATAAGCAGTGCAAAGAAGGACTATGGAGAGAGAGAGAGAGGAAAAACCCAGCCCTCCAGCATTTCACATATTAAAATAGGGTCGCTTGTATTCTTTTTTAAATTACCCACATTCTTGTATCAAAAGCCATTGACTGAGCACATACATGCAAATAATGTAAACGGAACCTAGCAATCTGCTTTTATTTTAAAGAATGGATCTGGTTTTCTCTGCTTTTGTTATCATTTGCAACTCACACACATTTACCAGCGTTTAGTATTTGGGTCAGCAGTCGCAATGAATGGGTGGGAAGGAGGCAGTTCACTGGCACTTGGGGTCATTTAAATACTTTTTATAAATAAATATAACTGTTAAATCAATTCATCAGCCTGCTGTCCATACCATTAGACTCAACAATTCAGCGCTTCCCTCCCAGGGGGTATTGAAGGATACGTAGTACCAGCACCTCTCTTTTTTGTAGTTAAAAAGTGTGGCACTTAATGTAACAACTTCATAATGAGTACCGGCACCTATTTTTCTAGAAAAAAAGCACTGCTCGCATTATCTAGCATCTTGCATCTAGTTTATATGAGGAGCACAAACTGGAAAGGTAGATACAGTGGTACCTCGGGATGCGAACGGGATCCGTTCCGGAGCCCCATTAGCATCTAGAAGCAAACGTAACTAGCGACGGCAAGTCTGCGCGTGTTGCTTTTCGCCGCTTCTGCGCATGACGTCATTTTGAGCGTCTGTGCATGCAGCGAAACACGGAAGTAATGCGCTCCGTTACTTCCGGGTTGCCGCGGAGCGCAACTCGAACGCACTCAACATGAAGCATATTCAACCGAGGTATGACTGTATCTCTCTAAGGTGTTCTATATCTCAAATATGTAAATGTTGTACTTCCTAATTTTAAATAATACATTTTCAATTAAAATTATTAACTCCTTCCATTTTTCTACAAATTTATTCAAAAGCGAATTTCTCCTAAATATTAAGTGATGACGCAACAAGTGTGCCTGATGATACTTTAGCGAACCTTCCTCTTCTGTCGGCAAGATGGGTAAGACTCTACTTAATATTTCCCTTGGACACATGAGACCTAAGGGTTAATTTTAGACATATATTACAGATACCAAATGCTAGAAAAGCCTACATTTTCCTAATTCCACCCCTCAAAGGCAAGGGTTTCTTTTTTTTTGGGGGGGGGGAGTTTCCCATACTTTTAAGAGTGTGTTTTTATTCAAAGAAAATTATTTCCATATGCAGCGTTCTGTGACAAAAGTCCTAGGCTGGTTCAGAGCCACTGATTGAATGCAGCAGGGGTGGGGAAACTTTGGGGGCCGGTTCCCACTGGGGAACGTGGTTAAGGGCTGCATACCAGTGGTGGGCCGCTGTGGGTTAAACCACAGAGCCTAGGACTTGCCGATCAGAAGGTCGGAGGTTCGAATCCCTGCGACGGGGTGAGCTCCCGTTGCTCGGTCCCTGCTCCTGCCAACCTAGCAGTTCGAAAGCACATCAAAGTGCAAGTAGATAAATAGGTACTGTTCCGGCGGGAAGGTAAACGGCGTTTCCGTGAGCTGCTCTGGTTCACCAGAAGCGGCTTAGTCATGCTGGCCACATGGCACGGAAGCTCCCTCGGCCAATAAAGCGAGATGAGCGCCGCAACCCCCGAGTTGGCCACGACTGGACCTAATGGTCAGGGGTCCCTTTACCTTTACCACTGGTGGGCAAAGCCAATGGCAAAGTGTGCAAGGACGCCCCCTTTCTCTTCACTTCATCCATATTCTCTCTCTCTCTTACACACACACACACACACCCAACAAACAAACAAACAAACAAACAAACAGCATCTCTCTGGGATTTCCATCCTCTGCTCACTCCCAGCCAACCTACTTTGCTTCTACACACCTCAATCCTCTTTAGATGACACAGGCAGACAATTTCACAGAGGTGAATCTGTCAGCTTGATCCAGAGCTGATTCAGCTCTTTATCCCAGAGATCGGGAAACTCCAGAAAGACAAGGGAAGAAGTGGGTAAAGAACTGCTCCGCCCTACTTTCTTCCTCAACTCGATGGGACTTTTCAAGGCTGAAATAGACATCCAGGCTGCTATTCCTCAGTCTAGGAAAGTCCACACAGGTGAGGCAGGAAGTGGAGACTTTTGGGGGAACCATTGGGGACTTCCCAGAAAGTTGCTTGTGGGCTGTGGATTGGCCCGCAAGTGGAATACCAGGAAAGGAACAGGGAACCAGGCAGAGGGCCTTCTCGGTAGTGGCGCCCTCCCTGTGGAACGCCCTCCCACCAGATGTCAAAGAGAAAAACAACTACCAGACTTTTAGAAGACATCTGAAGGCAGCCTGTTTAGGGAAGCTTTTAATGTTTGATGTATTACAGTATTTTAATATTTTTTTGGAAGCCGCCCAGAGTGGCTGGGGAAACCCAGCCAGATGGGCGGGGTATAAATAATAAATTATTATTATATTATTATAAATTATTAAAGGAGGAGGGAATCCTGTTCACCTGATGTAAAACCAGGTGAAGATCATTCTGTTCTGGTTGCTACTAGCATCTAACATCCCCAATCCCAAGCAAGCCTACTCAGACCTAACTCCTGCTTTGTTCAATGAGGTTTACTCCCTAGTACATCCGTTTGGGATTGCAGCTTAAATATGGCTCCTTCTACTTCACTGTCCAGGCCTCTGCACCAGGCACACAATGAAATGATGGTAGTATTCTGAGAGCAATAAGGCAGACATGAATCCAGTTGCCTGCTTTTAAAGAGATCCAGCACTGACAACTCAATGGTGACACTGTGTGCAAACAGAGTAGAGCGGGGAAAGGCTCAGATTGGGGCGGTGTGGTTGGGGGGAGGCAAAGGCATCTACTTCAAAGAGATAAATAACTCCCCCAGTTATTCTCTCTTGTTCATGAACATTTTTGCAGTGAGTGGTTTATCCTGTAAAGAATGGCAAAAATTTGTAGAGGCCCAAACATCTGTACTGTCAGTTCAATGCATGAATCTCTACAGTTACAACGTGCGCCCCTTTCCCGCCAAAGCACACATTTTCATGTTAAGAACAGGTAGATTGAGACCGCAAAAAAGAGGGAAGGGAATTGTTCACAGATGCAAAATCTCATTCCCCAAATCATAGCAACAATAACTTTGCAATGAAGCCAACAGCTAACAGACCACAACCCAACATCATGGGTTTAAGTGTCCCTAAACTCTGGGCTAGAGTTTGGGGGCACGACTTGTGTTGTCTTCAGTTTGTGTACCCTGGAACAGTGATTCATAGAGTCACAGAATTGTAAAGCTGGAAGGGACCACAAGGGTCATCTAATCCAACCACCTGCAATACAGGAATCTTTTTGCCCAGTGTGGCACTCAAACTCATGCTTTACCAACTGAGCAATCGCAGCAATTACTGTTAAATCTGCAGCGCACCCCAACTCGAAGGGCCAATTTGAAAATAATTCATTTATTTATATACATTTGCCTACTGAAAGCAAACACAGCTCTTGGGTCACCTTCTCTCAGATATGATACACATTTGTGAGACAACCAATCGTATTCTTTATTGTTCTTTGATGCAAGGTGCGCAGCGCATTGACTCAGGTGTGTGACAGACTTGCTCCCTAGTATGGATCCTCGGTGGGGCCAACTGGCGGGCCAATCTTTGAAAACCATAAATGAATAGGGGGATGTTGGTTTTAATTGAGACTGAAATTTGCTTTGCAGGTTTGATATAACATTTATGTAATTATACAACTGGAAATTAAGATATGTAAGAGGGAAAACAAAGAATTTGGAGAAATAAAATGAGATGCAAGAAATTATGGGGGCGAAAATTGGAATTCAGGACAGGGGTGGGGTGGGGAGTCTATAGTGTATTCTTGGAAAAGTATTGAATATATGAATTATTGTGATTTGAAAAATTATGTTTGTGTGTGTGTGTGTGTGTGTGTATATATATAAATAGAGAGAGAGATTGAAATTTGCAATAGGATGTTGAGAGTCTGGTGTGCACCTGATTTCTGTTCTACATTTTGCACTATATATCTCCCTGCAGATGAAGTCTGGAGACTTAAACCAAATTGTCACGATTCCTACATACATAACTGGCAGGCCACAGTGAAAAACTAGCTATTCTGAGTTGGCAATGCCCATCCAACATCAGTGCATCAAGAAAACAATACGTGCTTCTGTGTGGATATAGAATCCCGCCTTTTAGCACGCAGGCAAGTGCTAACTGAATGGTGAGCAGAAGAAATGGTAACACAATATAGACTTACTTGTGCCTGAAAGCAGAGACAAAGGAGCAATACTGGCAGCTGTACTTGTCTTCGCGAGTAAACATGGCCAATGCCAAGTGACTCCTCTCGTGCGATCGTAGACCCTGCATAGACATCAAAACCCGGTCACACTGGCTGCAGTGGTAGCCACCAGGCCTGGTTTCATCTTCCAGTGATGGTCCAGGTTCAGCTTCTGCAAGTTCCACAGTGGAAACACTGCCAGGGTCTTTGGGTCCCTCAACACCCTCCAAGAAAGCTGCATTTGTAGGATCTTCAGCTTCCTGCTAAAAGACACACATCCCCCCCAAAGCCATCAATTCTCTCTCCCTTCTGCCCTATGGTTTACTATTAAATCTATGGAAGTCTATGGTTTTCCTCTAATAGCAGAACCTCTACAACCCCAGCTATGAACAGGTTCTCAAAAAAATTAAAAAATAAAGAATAATAAAAATATCACTGAAATCACAAATGAAACAGACGTCTCTAAAAGCAGTGTTTCCCAAACTTGAGTCTCCGGCTGTTTTTTTTTGGACTACAACTCCCATCATCCCTAGCTAGCAAGAGAAGTGTTCAGGGATGATGGGGCTTGTAGTTCAAAAACAGCTGGGGACCCAAAGCTTGGGAAACACTGTTCTAAAGAAACAAGCATCCTGACTGCATTGACAGTTGACAGTGCTGCTGGAGCACATCGTTTTCCAAGATTGCCAAGAAAATGTTTGGGTTTTTTTTGTAGCAGCTCACTCTGTCAGATGGAAACAACACGAATTCTAAGGAAATGCCAACCTTCCTTATAAAATGCTTGCTCTCCTTCTTTCAGCTTACTGGTGTAACTCTGGCACAAAACTGTACAGCTCTTGCTCCCCTTTTTAAAAAAAATGAGAATGGCCTAAATAGTTTTTTCCCCTCCTCATTTGCTTCAAATGCAGCTATGCATTGTCAACTACTAGCCTATGAAGAGCTTTCCAAGTTAAAGTAACGTAATCTCTTTCGTTGCGTGGTATTTGAAAGGCCACCTCCTTCCTTACAGCAGACAGACCCTCTGCCGCAATTCCGCAGCAACAAAATGTATACACTGGTACCTTGGTTCTCCAACTTAATCCATTCCGGGAGTCCGCTGAACTCCCAAAGCTGTTCCAAAAACAAGGCGTGGCTTCCGATTGGCTGCAGGAGCTTCCTGCACTCAAGCGGAAGCCACGTCGGACGTTCGGCTTCCGAAAAACTTTCGCAAACCGGAAGACTTACTTCCAGGTTTGCAGCGTTCGGGAGCCCACTTGTTTGACAGCTAAGCCATTCGGGAACCAAGGTACCCCTGTACTGTGCATAAGCTATGCAAACTGAGTAAGCAAGTATGGTTTCTTTTATTTGCTTAATAAATCTGCTTCTGCTTGCTAAAGAGTTATAGGAGGCACTGATGGTTTGCCCCAGAACACCGGAAAACTTATGCCAGCAGTACTCAACCTGTGGGTCCCCAGATTTTGTTGAACTACAACTCCCATCACCCCTAGCTAGCAAGGCTAGAGCTCAGGGATGATGGGAGTCGTAGTCCAACAACATCTGGGGACCCACAACTCCCATCACCCCTAACTAGCAAGGCTAGAGCTCAGGGATGATGGGAGTCGTAGTCCAACAACATCTGGGGACCCACAACTCCCATCACCCCTAGCTAGCAAGGCTAGAGCTCAGGGATGATGGGAGTCGTAGTCCAACAACATCTGGGGACCCACAGGTTGAGAAAGGCTGCCTTATGCCATCAACTCCTCTGGCTCCCGAAAGTTCATCCAGCTTTGCTATATGTGAAGATCCGCAGGTGATCGCCTCAGGCCAACGGCTAACACGACTAGCCCTTTAAGAAGGCCCAAACTCACCTCTATAGGAGCCAGGGATACACTTCAGTCAAGCCATCCAAGAGAGCAGTGGGGCAGGGGACAGCTGCTGCCACCTAACACCAATGAAGAGCAGTTTGGCACTCCTGAGCTTAAATAGCCTAGAGCAGTGGTGGCCAAAATTGGCCCTCCGGGTGTTTTGGGGACTACAACTCCCATCATCCCTAGCTAACAGAACCAGTAGTCAGGGATGATGGGAATTGTAGTCCCAAAACATCTGGAGGGCCAAGTTTGGCCATGCCTGGCTTAGAGGCAACAGTCAAAGGCTTGGAGGTACGGGGAGAGAGGAGATTGGCTAGCAAGCCAAGGCTGGTCTAAGGGACAATTGGCTCTTAGCTGCCCCCCTGCCAGCAGGGATGTACATGTGGTCTGAGAAGGGGCTTCCCCTGTCACCCGGCCCTTGGGGAAGCTGGGGGACTACGGTGGCTGCCGTGGGAGAAGACCCCAGAAAAGAGCATGGGAAGTGCTGAAGACCTTGAGAAGGAATTATTATTATTCTGGCATTGTGCAGGCAAGATGTGGACCTGTATTGCCTGGGGAAAGGAGAGAAAGCCTGGAACAAGGGCTAAAGCCTCCGTAAAGCTAGAGATTCTACACTCTTGTCAATCCTACTGATAACTGGAGCTCACAATGGAGCCCATTTCCCTGTGGTTCAAGTGGGATTCCCCCGCCTTAGGGTTAACCTATGCATTTTCAAGCACAGCTTCAATCCTAACAGGGACCAGAAAGCTGATTTTTAAAAAAGGGAAAGGGAAACTGATTTTCAAAAGGAAGCTGAATTCTGCAGCATACACCTGGACTTGTATCCACAGTTTGTACACTGCCACTTTAACTGTTAAGTACACTAACTTTTACAAACGTGTTCCCTAATACTCTTTTTTTTTAAAAAAAAATTGTTCTGATTTGCTGTTGTACTTTTTTTATTTTTAAAGCGATCTTTAGAAAAGTACAAGAGCAACTTGGAATTAAAAATACCCTTTTGCTCAAGAGTCTGGACCATCTGTTCTAAAAAAAATATTCCCATGCATCGCGGGAAAAAGACTTGTGATCTAGGAAACAAGTTAACACTGAATCCAATAAAAAGAACAAGCAGTTTTTTTTAATAATAAAAAAAATTAACTGTGGTAATGTGGTGCCAGCGCCAGAAAACACTGTCAATTGGCCCATTTTCCTCTTAATGCAATTATGCCTTTAGTCCCCAAACTATTCTCTCACCTTGACTGCGGCAGACACAGAGGAGCCATTCCCGTACTGAACGTGCTTACGAAGATGGTTGCAGATAGCGCGAAGGGTTGGATGAACTTCCACACAAAATTTACACTTGTAGCCCACCACTTTCCTCTCCTTCAGTTTTGAAACTTCTTCCACATTACCAAAAGGCTGTAAGGCAACAACAATTGGAAACTTAAAAAGCGGTTTCTTTCCTGAAACAAATTTAAAGAGGTTTCTAAACAAGCAACGCAAATAAAATTTGGAATGGTATGCTTATTACACAATGAGGAAGCCACTGGGGCAACACTGTTTCATCTAAAGGCTGACATCTGAAGGTTTCTTAAATGCATGCTGCACCATTAAAATATTGCCCCAATTCCTTGGACATGTAGGGAAACTCAGCTCAGATATTGTTTGTATTCGCATGCGCGTGAAAGCGCTAGATATCCTCTGCAGAGAGCACTCATTATCCTCACAAAGCTTCGCTTCCCAAGATTTCTTGAGCTTTTAAACATTATGGCATTTTAACATTTTTAGTGTACTCATGAAAGTACCTCCGGTTTTGAACTGCTATGTAAACCCTGGTTTAAATGACTGCCATACAAGCCACTTTTAAACCATTATTTATGGACCTGATTTGTTCAACTAATCTAACAATATGCCAAGATTCAATGAAACTAAAAGTCAGCAGAAGTCCTCCTGGACATATGGGTCCCCTTTAAGTAAGGATCCAGCTTGAGAACTAGGCTCCTGACAAACCAAAATCCAGTCTCCCTTCAATAGTAGTTGATCCAACTGGATGCGTTTATTGGTAACCTCCAAGCCTGTACGTAATAAGTTGGAGAAACTGTGGACTCCCAAATCTCATCAGCCCCAGATAACCTGGCCATTGACAGAGGATGGTGGGAATTGGTCCAAGAACATCTGTAGGCCCCCTGCAGTTAAGCAACTGTAATAAGTTGCTTAAAACTCCTACCAAAGGAAGTGAGTTGCTCTAAGTAAACTAAAGAAAGGTTTGATTAGCAATACACAAGGAAAACTCTTTAACTCAGTGGGCTTCATGGTACTCTCCAGATGTTGCTAGACTACAACTCCCATCCTCCCTGACCACTGGCCACATGTAGGTTGGGGCTGATGGGAGTTGTAGTCCAACAACATCTGGAGGATACCACATTGGCTACCCCTGCACCAGGCTTTCTTCTGAGTAATTTTTCACGCTGCAGCTGAGAAATGAGAATAAATGTTTGTCATATCATACCAAAGGGCAGAGGGGCAGGTAGAAAAAAACAGAGGTTTTGTCATACTGGAAAGCTGGCAGGAACTGGTGCCAAAGAGAAATTGGCTTTGAAATGAAGAAGGGGAGGTGGGAGGGGAGGAAAGGACACGTCAGGGCTTTGAGGAAGAGGTGGAAGAAATGAAAGAAGGGGGTGTAATCAAGTGGCAATGTTTAATTGACTTAGGGCTTATTGGCACACCAAGTCACTGGTGCGCCTGTATCTCCTCAGCTGCCAAAGGGAATGTGCATCTGGACGCCACTAACGAGAAATCTCCTGGGGGTGGGGAAGGAGAAAGAACACCAAACATAAATCTAAAATGTGCAAACATATCCTTACCCTCTCTTGTTTGAAATCTACAAAAGCACCATCTGCATATTTTTGCTTGCTCAGAAGCTGCTTCCTCCTCTCTTGACGTTTGGCACGCTTCTGGAATTCCTCGTTGTGACTGTTCAAGTGCGAGGTCAGCTCCGCCATGCTATGCAGCTTGCTGTCGCAGTGCCGGCACTGGAAGATGGGGTTCTGGAAACGGGGGCCGCTCCCCAGTATGGCAAAGTCTCTCTTCAGGTCCTTGCTGTGGTGGTCGGTGTAATGCAAGCACAGCAGCTCGGCCGTGCTGAAGGAGAGCTTGAAGCACTTGACGCAGCGGAAAGGGAGCCACTCCATTTCAGGAGCCTCCACCTCCACTTCTGGCTTCTCCAACTCGTTCCTCTCCTCCGGCAGAGCCTGCGGCCTCTCGTACTCATCCGCGTACACGGCGGTGAAGTAGCCCCCCAGCTTGCTGGCATGCTGCTTCTTGGGGAACACGCCTGGGTGTCGCTTCATGTAGTGCGAGACGATTCCCTTTTTGCTGAAGGACTGAAAGGAGCAGAGAGAGCACTTCTTCTTCTCCACTGCCCTCCTCAGCTCCTCGCTTAGCTGGGGGGAATCTTCTTTCGGGGGCGACGGGATGATCACTTTGTTGGGCTTGTCGCTGACAGTCCTCGAAGCAGCTAAGCAGTGGGTATAGTAGGCGTCAATGTCGTGGCGCTTCTGGTAATGCGCAGCCAAGCCTTTACGGATAGGGTTCGTGTAGGAGCACAAGGCGCATTTGAAGAGGTTGTTCTTCCCTTCTGGCTGGGCCCGGACGTTGTTGTGTTTTATCCGGTAGTGCCTAGCGATCCCTTTCCTGGTGGAGCAAAAATACTTACAGAGCTGGCACCGGAACACCGTGTGGGACACCAGATGGGAACTCGAGAAGTGCGAAGGAGGCACCGAATCGTCTCCAATGATCTCCTCCGGAGAGATTTCTGGAGAGGGCTTAATCTCGGCGACGACTTCAGGCTCCACAGAGGCCGGCAGCTTAGGAGGAGACTGTGCAAACACATCAAATTCAGGCTGGTTGTGGTATTTCTCGTAATGGATTTTGAGCTTCTCTAACGTGCCGTGCGTGTAAGGGCACAATTTACACCTGTAAGCGCCGTATCCTTGCTTGAAAATTCTGCTGGTCTCCTCCACCTCATTCTGGTTCATGTCATTTGGCTGCTCCACATCGTGCACAAAATCTTCTGCGGTGACCTTCACCAGGGGGTGCCTTTTCTGGTAGTGTGTGAGAACACCGTGAATGCGTGTATTAATGTACGGGCAATGCCTACATTTGTACACAGCTCCTGGGTTAATATCTATGTCTTGTGCAAAATCAGCAGCTTTAACTTTCATCCCAGGGTGCTTTTTGCCATAGTGGGTCAGAAGTCCATGCAAATTGTTGTACTCCGACTGGCACACTGTGCACTGGTATGGCGTTGATGAGATTGCAGGGTTTGCAGAGGTGAGCTGGATAGCTTTGTCCTGGACCAGGTTTGTATCCTCTGCATATTCTGCATCCTGGTCCACATGTGGTGCTGCCATCTGGCCCTCCGAATTGACCCTGGCTCCAGCATCATTGGATGCTGGGATGGCTTTATCGGCTGCATCTTTCTCCTTGATAATATCTAGTAATACAGATTCATCTCCATTCATAGCCCAGGGATGAAAAGCTTGGTAGTGATTAGTAATGTCCCAAATGGAAGATGCTTCAAAAATGCAGTCTCTGCATTTATACGTCTTCATCTCTGATGGGATCAGTAAGGCTGGAGGCGAAGGATCTGGCCCTGCCCAGAGCTTTGTTGCCATATACGTATAGTCAACATAATGCTCAGGATGTCGCCTTTGGTAATGCACAAGCAAGCCGCTGGGTTCGGCGTGAGAATAGATGCACCACTCACAATGATACCCGGCTTCTATTAAGCCATCCAAAAATGCCCATCGCAAAATAGAGGTGACTGTGGCCTTCAAGCTCGGGTGGTCCTTTTTAATGTGCTTCCTAAGTGCGTAGAAATAAGGAGATGTGTAAGAACACTGCCTGCACTTGAGAGCTCTCAGCTTAGCCTTCTCTCGCTCGGCGTTGGAAGCGGGAGTCTGCAGGCCGCCGGGGGAGTTTTTCTGGCCACGATCACAAAGGCTCCTGATTGTGGCTGTGTGCTGCCTAATTACATCTGCATTGGCTTTGAAATCGCGGTGCTTCTTTTGGTAATGTATGAGCACGCCTTTCACAGTCCGGTTTCCATAATCACAGTGCTGGCAGAAGAACATCTCATTCTCCGAGGCGGCACTCTCAGAGTTGCCCCGGTTAAGCTGTTGCATAGATGCTGGTGGCCTGGGAACACCAGGAGGGATCTCTCCAGATCTCATCATTGCTGCAGTGGGAGGTGCCTGCCTAATGTACTTTGCAGTCACTTTTATTTCTGGGTGCCTTTTCTGGTAATGCACAAGCACGCCAACCACTGAGCGGTTGCTGTAAGAGCAATGTTTGCAGTAGTAAAGCTCAGTCGTAAGGTCTGGAGGTGGTGGAGGTGGCAGTTGCGAAGCCATATTGGACATTTTGGGGGAGATGGGCGATCCCAATTCATAAGCCATTTGAGCCAGAGCAGAGCCCCTCTCAACAGACACAACACGCATCGTCTTCTGAATCCTGAAGTACGAAGCTTTCTCTTCAGGGTGTTTCTTCTGGTAATGAACTAAGACAGAATGCATGTTAGGACTTGCAAATGAGCAGACGTCACAGTCATAAACCACAACGCTGTTTACTGACGACTCCTTCTGGCTTTCAGATTCTGGGCTATTACTTTTCGGAGAATTTTTGTTAAAAGCAGCAGGTACGCCAGTCCCACGGGCAACGGGAGATGGAGAGGCCAGGCTTTTTGGAGCGGAGTTCAAGATCTCTCTGAGAGTCTGCGACTCTGAACTTAAGCCCTCTTGCTGTTCAACCACATAGCTGGAGAATATCATTGCATTGTTAATTTTAACTGTTGGGTGCATTCTTTGGTAATGTGGCATCAGGCTCCTAACATTCGGGCTGGTGTAAGAGCAGAAACGGCAGCGGTAGATCAAATCGGAATGATCAAAATTTAGTACATTCATGGCTTCAGGGTGGTGCTCCCCATAGTGCTGCTGCAGGTCTTCAAAGTTTGTATAATCAATGTAACATTCGAGACACCTGTACACCGCACTGTGATCATTGGGATCCAGGATATACCTAAAGCTGAATTTAATGTATGGATGCATCCGTTGATAATGAGTGCTAACACTCCTGGCGGATTTGTTGCTGAAGTCACAGTGTTTACAATAGTAAAGCCTTCCGGAATCACCATAATCAGAATTTTCATTGTTTTGGTCAGATCCATATATACTGGACTGGCTGCCCAAAGCAGATGAATTCAGACCTTGGTCTTTCAAGCCAATTGAAGAACAATAATAGTCCTCTTCATCCTCAGATATAGTTAGCTCAATTTCTGCCCCATTGGTGGAATTGTAATCATGGCCAATGCTCCTGTAGTTGGGCTCTTTCTGAGACTCGATGGTATCCCTTCCCCACATTTGCTGGGAAGCAAATGTTGCAATTTCCATCAGCGGCTCTCCTTGTTCTTCTTCCTTGTCCAGCTCAACTTCTATCTCCACTTCATTGTCGTCTTCTTCCTCCTCCTCCTCCTCTACGTTAATCACTGCATCTTCCTGTTGCTTGTTTTGACTGATTTTGCTTTGCAAATTGCTAGCTATCTCATCAATCCTAGTTCTCTTCTTCACTGGTGAAAGATCAAGGGGAAAGTCACTGGACATCTTCCGAGAGGCTTTAGCCACGAAGTTGTTTTTAGAAGACAGCCCAAGAATTGAGGTCTGACTTTTCTTCACGGTGCTGGGAGAGGCGTGAGCATCAGGCTCACTGTCTTGCGGAGTATTTGAGGATGGGCCGTCATATTTTGGCAAGTTGTCGCAAAACGAGTGCTTGTGTTGCTGATGAACCCGGAGACCTTTCAAAGTAGTTGTGGAATAATTGCACATGGTACACTTATACGGATGCTGCGAGTTGGACTGCGGAGATTGTTGCTGCTGCTGCCCCATGGAATCCATTAAGCCGCCGGACTTCCTGCCATTTATATTGCCCCCTTCGTAGGATACTGTGCTTTCATTTAACGAAGAAGCTATGCTTTCTGTTTGGGAATTCACTGCATCCCAGTCGGACGCTGCACCGGTATGACACTGTTTATGAGCTCCGAGTTTGAACGAGCTCTTGCAAGTAAATGGACATTCATCACATTTGTATACTGCTGTCTTTCCAGACAGATGGATGTTTTCAATATGGCGGGAAATGCTCCGCCGATGCATGGTAAGGAAAGGGCAGAAGGGGCACTGGAATCTGTTCATAAACCTCCTAAAGGGGATCCCCTTTGTTTCCAGTAACTTGTGGCCCTCAGACCCCATCAGTTGCTCTGCAGTTAGCCCTGAGGTTTGGTGATCCATGGAGTTCAACCCATTTTCACTGTCTAGTTCATTTAGCTCATCGTCAGAACTGGAGTCATTGAGCATACTGTTTGTATCCATATCGGCGGAAGAATTTGCCATGTCGGCCATCGCGTAGCGAGACCTGTCCGACAAATTAACAATGCCAGAGTTGTGAGGTGCTTTGTGTTTCATGTGAGGGTAGGAAACAGAAGAAAACTTTGAAGAAGTAGAAGTGTTGGACCTGACAAGAGAATTGTTCATAGAGCCTCTGTAGTTTGGGAGGTTTGCGTTTGGCATCTCCCGCCCAGAGGCATTCATTGGGATGTAGTTGGTGTTTGGAGTGGGGCTTGGTGGACCCTTGCTTGATACGTCTGGCATGTTGGTCCCATCCTGTTGCTGCCTCAGGCTTGACAGTATTTTCACCATGCTGCGATGCTTTTTCATCATATGGTCGCACCAGCGTTCCCTTCGGGGCGTCTGGTAGCTACACCATTCGCAGCAGAAGTTCCCTCTCGACTTAGTCAAAGGCTTGACCATAGACTCCAAAATACTGCGTTCTACAACTTCGGCTGGGAGTTCCTTGCAAGAGTCCTGTACTGGCACAGATGTCGATGCCGATTCAGATATAGCAGCTGAAGCGGCGGGAGGGGTGGAGCTCTCCTTCAGGCTGTTTTTGTGGTACATCTTCTGGTGCTTAATAATCCTCGCACGCCTCGGAGATTTGTAGGTGCAGAACTGGCAAGAAAAAACCTTACCAAAGCCCTCGTGCATCATAATGTTGTAATTTAAGGAGCTAGTACCGGGCGATCCAGCTGGAGATCCTCCCGCCTGAGCGCCATGCACTTTCCGCGTATGCTCTATGAGTAGGTTTTTGGATCTGAAATAACGCACACAGAATCTGCACTGGAAAAACTTGCTCGCTGGCTTGGAGAGCATATGCTGGCCATAATAACTCTGGCTATGGCTGTAATAATTTCCAGTCCCCAGCTGAGCTGCATTTTGTCCTAAAAAAAGAGAGAATAAAACATTGTTTTAGAAATCCTTGAATTTGATATTGAACTTTTTATCTGCGTTTTAAATAGTTCAGGTAGGTAGGTAGGTGGATGATAGATAGATAGATAGATAGATAGATAGATGATAGATACTGTAGATAGACAGTTTTAATTCTATTAATGTTTAACTGTTCTTTTAAAAATAATTTCCTCAACAAGCTTTTAGCTATTCTTATTTTATCCGTAAACTGCCTCGAGTCTCTGTTAGGGAACAAAGGCAGGACAGAAATAAAACATCAAAACAACAACAACTGTTTAATTAAAAAATATGTGATCATGGTATCTCCCCTGCCAGGTAAGTATGGAGAGGTAAAAGATTTGGATTATCATAAAGATGCAGGAGGAAATGATTAACAGTAGGACCCACAAAGGGGAGGAGGGAAGTCCAGGAGATTCCTTGGAATCTTGTTTTTATATTATATTTTGGATATTTGACTGTAAAATTTTAATCTGAAAAACCAAATACATAATTTATTTTTAAAATGTGAACCACAATTATTTACATGATTTACAAGCCCGATGACAATGGCAAAACAGCTGAACTAATTTTTTTTTAAAAAAATAAAGTCTGCATTTATCCGTAAGTACAGTGGTACCTCGGGTTAAGTACTTAATTCGTTCCGGAGGTCCGTATTTAACCTGAAACTGTTCTTAACCTGAAGCACCACTTTAGCTAATGGGGCCTCCCGCTGCCGCCGCACCACCGGAGCCCGATTTCTGTTCTTATCCACAAGCAAAGTTCTTAACTTGAAGCACTATTTCTAGGTTAGCAGAGTGTGTAACCTGAAGCGTATGTAACCCGAAGCGTATGTAACCCGAGGTACCACTGTACTGAGTTCATAGCATAGATACTTCCTATGATATGATGAAATGTCATTTTTGCTTACAAGTTCTCTCATAGGGAAGTGTCAGTGATTAAACACGTAAGTAGATGGGAGATGTGAACTGCAATGGTAGAAGAGGAGAAAGACTGATGCCCTGTGGGAAGGACTAGATCCGAGAGGTTTAAGCTACAGCAGGGCAGGTTTCAGTTGAATGTCAGAAAAGCAACTTGACAGTGGGAACAGCTCAACAATGGAAGCAGTTACCCAGAGGGGTGAAGTAAGCTCTCGCTCACTGGAGGTCTTCAAGATGGACAACCATATGTTAGGAAGGCTCTGGATTCACTGAGTAGAGAGTTTGACTAGATGTCCTCTAAGCACCCCTTCTAACTCTTATCATTCTGTTACTCTACTATTAAGCTTTTTAAAAAATATAGTTCACATAATTCCAAATGATTTTTAAAAAATGCATTAAAACAATGATGGGATGAAACGCCAGTCAAATTTCGATGTCACACTTAACTATTTTAAAAACATGTATTTTTAATGTTGTATTTCAAAATGTTGCACTGCACCCCGGGACCTTAGGTTAAAAAGCAGGTTGTTATTAACTATTACCATTACATACAGCTAAGTAGACCTAGTTGCAAAAAAATTGCTATGGAAGCAGTTCCGTCAATACTCCATCAATGCCACGCTTGGAATGTGTGTCCATTATTAGCTTCACTGGTATGCATGTGAATTACCGTATTTTTTGCTAAGACTCACTTTTTCCCTCCTAAAAAGTAAGGGGAAATGTGTGTCCGTCTTATGGAGCGAATGCAGGCTGCACAGCTATCCCAGAAACCAGAACAGCTTTCGCTGCGCAGCAATCCCTCTTGCTGTTCTGGCTTCAGAATATTTTTTTTCTTGTTTTCCTCCTCCAAAAACTAGGTGCGTTTTATGGTCTGGTGCGTTTTATAGAGCGAAAAATACTTGCAACTACAATTACATTTCTAGGAATTAGTGTTGTAGTTCCTGAATGCATCTTATTAGCGGAATATAAAACTAAAAGCAGTGTTTGCCAGGGGATAAATGCTGCACCCAAGGCCCTAAGCAAAACGTGGCAACACCAGGCCTCCTCATTTTGCCTGTGAGGTCATTTTTCTGGAGCCATACCCACCTGCCCCACATGTGACATCAGGGAGAGATGTGACTGCAAAAAGCAGAATTAAACTCGCTGTACATCAACTGATGCACAGGGAGTTCATTCCTGCATTGTGCAGTATCTCTCCCCACCCGGCAGACAATCTTTTCAAAGTTGGGTGGGGCTACTCACCCATCAATCACCTGGCATCAGATAATGAACCAATGGGTGTCCACTTGTCAAAGTTGCCCCCCCCCGAGCAGAGGGAGATAAAGATCTAGCTCACCAAGGCAGATCAAAAATTTCCCACACCTGACTTTTTTTTCTTTTTAACCTTTGATCAGGAGTTGGAACTAACCTGTGATGGGCCCAATTATGTCTACTGAATTAACACTTGTGGTATAGGTAAAGGTAAAGGACCCTGGACGGTTAAGCCCAGTCAAAGGCGACTATGCGGTGCGGCACTCATCTCACTTTCAGGCCGAGGGAGCCGGTGTTTGTCCACAGACAGCTTTCCAGGTCGTGTGGCCAGCAGGACTAAGCTGCTTCTGGTGCACGGAGAACCGTGACAAGTGCCAGAGTGCACGGAAACACCGTTTACCTTCCTGCCACAGCAGTACCTATTTATCTACTTGCACTGGTGTGCTTTCAAAGTGCTAGACTGGCAAGAGCAGGAACAGAGCAATGGGAGCCCACTCCGTTGCAGGGATTCGAACCGCCGACCTTCCAATTGAGAAGCCCAAGAGGCTTCGTGGTTTAGACCACAGCACCACCCGCATCCCTGGTATCCCCTGTAGTAGCATGCAGTTGCTACAATTTTTTATAGGCTACTGCAATAAAATCAACATAGGTTTGTGATTGAATCCCAACACTCAACTGCAAAACATGGCCGCTTCCTGTTGAATATGAACGCCATAGGTGCCAGTCCACTTATCAAGCAATTTCTGTTCTCATTTATAAGCTGTCACAACACACAAACGTGTACAACGGGACCACAACCTGAGGATGCTCCAATGAAATAAAATCTTAAAACAACATTTCAATAAAGGACTTTAGAAAGGTACTCTTTTTTTTTACCTGCTATCTCATCCGTAATTCCAAATTCATCTTTTACAGAAGAATATTCCACCTCAGCCTGGTCACTGCTATTCATAGAGCTAAACCTTGACTGGCTAGGAGTTTCCTCAGCGACATCTGTGGGTTGCAAAAACGCCGTGTGAACATCCTGAATGTGAGCTTTAAGATCTTCGTAGGATGGCGCTCGAAAATCACAGCCATCACACTGCAGCACCTCCATAGTCCTTACTGGTAAGTTTTACATCAGGAAAGCCTGGAGAAAGAAGAAGTGGAAGAAGCAAATTGTCAGAGACATCTTTTGTCCATAAATAAGAAGCATACAGTTTACTGATTTGTTTTATTTTATTTTTTAAAGTTTCAGTAACAGAGCTTTAGTTATGAGCAAATATAAGGAAATGATACCCCCAAAAGATGCATTTTTTACAAAAATGAACGAACAAAAACTAGCAGGAGATTATTTCCGGAATCTCAGAAGTGCTTCTAGAAACAATCAGGTATGACTCAGATCTACTTTGTGCCTAGGGCTTGCCCAGTTGGCTTTTTCCCACCCACTTGATTCAACTCTTACCTGCTGCTAACATCTCTAACAATGAACAAGGAAGCATGTGGTGGAGAGTCATAAACAATAAAATGCAGTGCAACTGTAGTTAGGGGGCAAAGGAGTTTTCTGACACTGCCCTAAAAGCTGAACACTTATTTACTTATTGCGTTTTAATCCCACACTTGCACCATTAAACTCAAGTCGCATATATGGTGTGCCTCATCCAGTACCTCCTTCTTTTAATCATTCTCAATAAGGATTAAAAGAAGGTTAGAGTCTAAGAGGACATGACTAGCCTAAGTAAGGCGAGTTGGGATCACCCAACACCGTAGCCTAGATATCTGTATTGGTGCCAAATACTTTTTTAACTAGTGATCTCCCATTTTTTACTTTTACTACTACAGGCCTGTGGCCTAGCTTGCCTGTCACGCCAAGCCAAACTTTGGTTATAGCACAAACACAAAAGGCTGCCAGGAGATTGTGTCAATTTGGTTGGTTTTCTTTCTGCACAATGCTGAGCTAAGCAATGGCTTGGCTTAGCACGCCGTCCAAACCTCTCTCCAGATTAATTAGGACTCGTAACCAGAGTTTGCCCTTGGTGGTTGTTCATGATTTCAGGAGTAGACTTTGGTTTTTCAAATTTGTTCTTTCACAGTTCAGTTGTACTGATTCTTTAAAAATCTCATTATTATTATTATTATTATTATTATTATTATTATTATTAATTTATTTTACTGAGTTTGAGAGAATATAGCACCTAGTCCTTCTTCCGGGAAGTAAAATGAGTATCTCCACAGCATGAAAGGAAATAATTATTTTTTTTCCAGTGTCTGCATTTCACTATATGAAGCAGTAGACCAGCACTACTCAGAGGTAAGGATGTCACTTCAGTAGATGACCTGTTAAATCTATTGTTTCTATAATTTGTGGGGGAGCTACCAAACAGGTTGAAAATGAGCAGCTTCCTAAATTGTAGATAAAAGGTAGGCTTTTTTTAAAAAGAAAAGAATTTAAGAGGTAATTTCACCCCAGAATGGCATGTACCTAGCAGCAACTATTATCTTAATCAATGGATGGCTTTTTTGACAGTCTCCTCACATACTCCTACAGGTCACATTCAGGCGAGGAGCTCCAGAAGCCCAAGAGATCTAACAGCAGCCAAAAAATGCCCTGATGGAAATTCCATTCTCTTATGGCAGGGCGATATAAAGTTACTTCTGCAGAACATTCAAATCCGCTTTGGACACAAGAGAGCACAAAAGGCACATCTCCCCTGGCAGGGCTTTCGAACGCTGTGATGTGTTGGGCGCAACCCACCCCCCTTCTCCTTCCTTGAGCCGAAAGAATGAAGGTTGGTCGTTTCTCAGCTTCACAAAGTTAGCGGCGACGGAGATCCTCAACCTTTTATGTGCAAGCCCTGGACCCAAGACGGTTGTGGAAGAGGTTTGCTATCTGCTCTGGATCAAATTACAGCCCGGAGCAGCAGGGAGGCCCCACCCCACAAAGTCTCCCTCCTTCAGCACAGTCCAATAGACCTGAAAACAATTCCACCCCTCCTTTCTCTCTCCATGGTGCAAGCAGACAACTCTTGAATTCTGAATGCTCCAAAGGAAGGAGAAGATGGAAAGTCGCAGTAGACAAAAGCGGGGTGGGATTCACCCCCCAGTTTCCACTGCCCATGCTCCTGACCTTCTCCTCCCCACTCACCCCAGCCACCCAGTAAGAGCCCTTTCAGCCTGAGCCAAGCAAGCCACAGTTCTGCTGAATGTGTGTTTATCACACTTCCAAGAGATATGAGCTTCTGCGTCACTGAAGCTTTAAGACTCACTAAGCTGCCCTAGTCCTCTGAGCTTTAGGAGAGAGGGAGAGAGCGAATGTGTGTGTTTGTGTGCAGCCATTTTAGCTCAGACAAGTCATGTACTCAGAGAGAGAGAGAGATAGGCTCACAGCTTCTAGTCAGCCTGCAACATGGCTCCACACATCTCAGCCTCTTCTCCAGCGTGCAAGATCCTTCCTCCACACCAACCAACTACCCTCCTTCCTCCCTCTCTTTCCACAAGATGCTTTTGTTTTTGATTTTTGGGAGGGGACCAGCCTCTTCAGAGACGAGGAAGGACTTCTCTTCTTTTGGACTACACAGAGATGCCTGAAGACCACCGTGGCTTGTCATAGACACCAGCCTCTCTCCCTGACACAGCCATGGGCAACAACAACAACAAAGATCTCCAAGGACTCCTTTTGTCCTCCACACACACAAAAACGCACACACAAAATAATTTTAAAAACCCACATCCCAGCAACGACGACAGGAAGGAAAAAGGGTTTTGGCCAAATTGTCCCACAGGCTTGAATGAAGGCGCAGAAGGGCGACCTTTTCCTGAGAGCGAGAGAAACAAATAAGGAAGGATGGAAAGAAAAGAGAGAGGGAGAGGACAGGGATGGAGAGGAAGAAAAAGGAGGGGAAGAGGCGGAGGGAGGGGAGAGCCCTTCAGAAAGCCTCGGCCTCTTGGGAGCCGTTCTCCTATGCACAGAAGACATACCATCTGACACGGGCTGCCAGATTCCAAAGTCTAATGACCTTTGTTAATCACCAGCCAAGCTGTCTGCCTCAGCAAGCCTTGCCAATAGGCACACCCTTCAACACAAAGGCTGGAGCTATTCCTTTTGGAGAGAGGTTCTCTGAAAGCTCCATTGTGCAGGAGAGGGGGAAACGGAGGGGAAAGAGAAAGGGCGGGGGCCAGCGGTTGGGATCTCTTCCTTTAAATACGGTTGAGGAACAACAGGGACAAAAGTGGCCTTCCTCTGCTGTTCCTCCTCAGCTTGGAAAGTTCTCTGATGGGGCTTAGGAAACAACAGAAGGTGGAGGAATTTAAACATCTCCCTCCACAAGGTAAAAACTCGGGTCTTTTGCATACTCTCCCAACATTTCTCTGATGAAAATAGGGATGTGCTATTCCATCATCATAATTGTTTTCTTATTTATTCCCCACCCACCTGACTTGGTTGCACCAGCCATCGTATTATTATTTTTTTGACAAAGTAATAATAATAAATAAGTAAGAATAAAAATGTGCACCTCCCCACCGAAACCATTCCATTGCAACTATCCAACCTCCCAAAATAGCCACCATATATAAAAACATAATAAAACAGTAAGCAGTAAAAACAGAAACAAAAAATCCTTCCCAAAAAAACAGCCTTCAGATGTCGAGTGGTTGTATAGTTCCTTATCTCCTTGACTCGGGGACTGCATTAACTCCATAACCTCCAACATTTTTCTGATGAAAACAGGGACATCCTAAGAAAAAGTGGGACATTCCAGGATCAAATCAGAAACCGGGATGGCTTCTGTGAATCCAGGACTTGCACTGAGCAAGGAAAACAAGAGAGCTTTTTCATCCGTCAGCTCCTTGACGTTACCTTTCAAGGCCTGCCCATTCATAGACCAAATATCCTACTGATTTCTAGCAGAGCAGATTTTTACAAGCTGATCACCTAGTGCCAAGGGGAGATATGCTTGGGAAACAGACCCCGGGGAAAATGAATGGAAGGTGCACAACAGCGCATGGGGGATCTTGAAAGCTGTGCTCTCTCACCACTCCCATTCATCTCAATGGTGCTTGTGCAGGACAAGTTCCTCAAGGACTCAGCCCACTGATGCTTTTTGCTTTGTTAAAAATGGGTTCAAACTTTAACAAAGAAAAAGAATTACAAAGGTGAGTAAACTCATGGAAACTGCGGCAACAATTGTTGTCAGGTCCATAGGAGTGACTTTCAGTTTCATATATTCACCCAAACCAGAAGAATCTAAGAATGAAATATTTTATTATTTGACGATTTCTCATCATGGCTCAAACATTTCAAGAGTGGGAGAAATCCCCCCCAAGACCTAACATGGTTTAAGCGATCAAGGAAATCCAACATACGATGTGTGTATTTCTTTGTCTATGGGAGATAAAGAGCAGAGGGACCCATCTGTCAGCCGAAGAATGGAGCTCATTTTCACTGCAGATGTTAATACGCTGTCAAGATGCACATGAAAGAGAGATATATGGAAACAATATCGGCATGTTTGTCCATAATGACAAAGGCAGCAGTTGCAACATTTTCATGGGGGCCATAGCCTGGACTATTCATACTCTGCAGAACAAAAAAACCCAAACCCTCTAACAAGGTTACCCAATTTTTGACTTGCAATCAGAACAAAATAATGCAAATATAACTAAACTTCATGGAAGAGTTTGTTTTCTAAAAGTTATTCTAAAATCTCAGGTTTGCAACCATTTACCACAGAGAAAATATTCTGGGAGAATATTTGGTGTAAGTGCAAGGGATACAAAAGCTACCACTTACTTCCAGAGCCTGAGTTTAAGGCACTGAAACCTCCATAACCAAAAGCCAGACACATCACATACCCTATTCTGAGCTTACAATCCAGTTTTGTCGCAGCCTAAATCAAGAGAACCACAAAACTACTTCCAACTACTGGGGAGACGGGGGCGATGGGAAGAGTTAAACTTGTTTTTATTGAACAGAAGCCCTTCCTATGCCAAATGGCAAGCTTTCTTTTAAAAAACACACACAAAGCAGTTTCAAAAGCAGGTTGTGGTATAGCATTGGGTTGAGGGGTTCAAAGTGTGTCTGGGGAAAACTAAATTCCAATAGCCGAGCACAACCACAAAGGTAATTCTTTGCATCCTAGTCTTTTTTTTAAAAAAAAAGTAGATTGTGCATGCTAGCTAGCTACCTAGCTAGTGTGTGTGTGTGTGTGTGTGTGTGTGTGTGTACACACACACACACACACACACACAGAGAGAGAGAGAGAGAGAGAGAGAGAGAGAGACCCCTGAAGTCTTTCAAGCTTCAAAGCACATCTCCTTATTAATTTAAAACAGTCCATATGCACACATGATTGCCCACACAGGTTACAAGGCTTCAGGTTCTTTATGGTGGAATAATCACTTCTTTAAAAATATTTTTTTAAAAAAAAAAAAGATCAAAAGAGCGCCTTGGACATTTCCAGAAGACTCAGGTCTCCAAATACATCGCAAAATCAACAGAAGAAGGTCAGAGTGGCGTCAGGGGGACAAATGTGATGCAGCGCGGGGATTGTGATCTCAATCAACCTAATACATACTTGAGAAAAACAACCTAACAGAATATCAGCTAAATCATACATGACAGATGGCCATCCAGCCTCCAAGGAAGGAGAGTCCGTCACCTTTCATGGAAGTCTTTCCCACCACCAAACAGCTCTTACTGTCAGAAATTTCTTCCTGACGTTTAGTCGGAATCTCCTTCCTTGTCACTTGAATCTATTGGGTTCGGGTCCTAGCTTCCAGAGCAGGAGGAAACAAGCTTGCTCCATCTGCCATGTGACAGTCCTTGAGATATTTGAAGATGGCTATCATACTTCCTTCTCGGTCTCCTCTTTACCAGGCTCAACATACCCAACTCCCTCAACTCTTCTTCATAGGGCTTGGTTTCCAGATGCTTTATCATCTTGGTCTCTCGTCTGCACGCACCAACTTGTCAATATCCTTCTTAAACTGTGGTGCCCAGAAATGGACACATCATTCCAGGTGTGGTTTAACCAAGGAAGAATAGAGCAGGACTATTACTTCCCTTAATCAAGACACTATGCTTATGTTGATGAAGCCTGTTAACATGACTCATGTTAAGCTAGTGGTCTACTAAAACCCCTAGGTCCTTTTCTAAATATAGAACCTTACATTTGTCCTACTGAAATTATTTTTATTAGTTTTGGCCCAATTCTCCAATCTGTTTAGGTCATCTTAGATCCTGATTCTGTCTTCTACGGCAGGCACGTCCAACAGGTATATCGCGATCTACCGGTAGATCACTGGATGTCTGTGGTTGATCACTGGCTCCCCTCAAAGAAGCTCAACTTTGACCTGAACCCCACAAAAGGGGTTAGATCACTGCCAGTTTTTAACTCTGTGGGTAGATCTCAGTCTCTTGGGAGTTGGTCACCCCTGTTCTACGGAATTGGCTACTCCTCCCAGTTTGGTGTCATCTGCAAATTTCTTCATCCAAGTCTTGTATAAAGATATTGAACAACAACAGGCCCAGGACAGAACCCTGCAGTACCCCACTTACCACTTTTTTCCAGGATGGCGAGGAACTGTTAGTGAGCACTCTTCGGGTTCAGTAAGTCAACCAGCTACAAATCCGCCTAACGGTTACCTCGTCCAGCCCACATTTTACCAGTTTCTCCACAAGAGTATCATGAGGGGCTTTGTGAAAAGCATTACTGAAATCCAGATATACTATGTCCACAACATTCCCCCGATCCACCCAGCTTGTAGCTCTATCAAAAAAAAAAGAAAAAAAGAAATGGGATTCATCTGGCATGACTGGGTCTTAGTAATCACAGCATCCTTTTCCAAGTGCTCACAGGCCAACTATTTAATTATCTGTTCTAGGACCTTTCCTGGTACAGAAGGCCTTAGCATTGGTCTAATCTGCTGTCTGTGCTGGAAAGAAGTTCGTCTACCAGAAATAAACCTTGAAACAGCAACGTGATTCAAGAGCCAACTAATTATAGACCCTACAAAACTTTCAAGAGATAGAATCGCAAGTACCAATAGCAACACCATAGGGCATGAATTTTTTTTTCCTGCCACAGAAATATTAGTTCAGAACCAAAGAATTCAAGAAACACCAGTATTCGAAACCGAAGAACCTTCTGCTCCTATTGTAAGTGGAGTGTTTTACTTAACCAGCTTCTGTGTCTCTAGGACAACTTTGCTGGAGTTTAAAATACCACTCCATTATTTTTAAAAACTGTCAAAATTTGTATCACTCATGTTAGGTCTAGCACAGATATAACAGTAGCTTGAAAGCCACCATTTGCCAATCAGAAGCCTGGCATGGAACACATGCTCTCTCCTTCTTCCTTATCTAGCCAACATTGTCACCCGGCACATACACCAACGTGACCAAGCTGTCTTACACTGATGCTCTGCAAACCTATGTCCAACCAAAAGCTTCAAATTCTGGTTCACAAAGGAGCAATGGTTAGCACCGATCATAAAGACAGGTGTGCATGCAATTCTAAACCAGCTAAGGCCAAGGAATGGGTTGCTTCAAATCTGTGGGTTTGCAGCAAAAGCGGCATTTGCAATTCCACTGAGTCTCCAGTGTAAATCTCATCGCATTTTTATAGCAGCAGTACTTCTTCTTCTTCCTTCCCTTTTGGCTCTTCTTAATCTGCTCAGGGTACACTTTCGGAAAGCGAGAAGATATTTAAGAGGAGATGGAACTTATTCTGACTCCCAGCATATTTACTACAAGAGGGATGGAAAATGGCCCTTTGTAGTATTGCTGAGGCGAGATGGAGGAAGCTGGTGGCAGGATGTGGCTAGTGGAGATAGAAAAGCGGCAAGAGTTGGTGTGGTGACCCGAGAGCCTGAGAGAAGGCTTAGTGTGCCTGGGCCATCTGCCTCAGATAGTTCTGATGTGGTGATGGACCAGCAGCAAGGGAGGAAGTAGACAGATGCTGAGCCTGTTAAAAGCAGCTTACGAACACAGAAGAAAATACCAAGCTACAATTTGTGGCTTCACAGGACTGGGCTGAAGTTTCCAAATATATAAACAGGTTCTTACATTTTGCTACAACAAAAAAGAAGAAGAAGATAGGCAGTAGATATATTTGCATACATCACACCCCAGTGACTTCTCTGGCGATACCAGATGCAAACTTAGCAATCGCCACATTAATACACTCTTAATTTGACTCTGTGAAGCCAAGTGATGTATTCAAGCAGGGAGGTCACTGCAATGTTAAGAAGAGATTTTGTGCAACTGGTCAGCTTGCAAAACCCGTCAGCCTTTAAAAGGAAATTCTAAACCGTGCTATCAGAGAACAAGATTTTTTTTTTATCGGGGGTAGTCAACAGAGGGAAGACCTTGGATTCTTAGAAAAGATCGGGATGTCTTCCCCCTGAAATCCCAAAATCCAAGCACACACAAAATGGCAAATAAGACATGCCTGTCAAAAGAATTGTTCCCAGCTGCAACCTTGCTGCAAACTTTATATAACGCAACATAAGCAATCACTGAAAGTTTGTACAATGCCAGAACATGAAGTTTATTCATGTAGCATGGTGTAGAAATGGAGATCTACTCACTAGGGCTGGATGATAATCTGGTTTTCAACACTGTGGTACATCACCAGCTAAACATACACTGATGCATCACAATGTCTGAAATGACGGTGGGGCTATGCAGAGGCTATGGCTGGCTTCACGGTTTTTCCCACATTGTGGTTTTTCCATAGCGCACACACAATGATTTGCGATACATTGCCAGGTCAAAAATTATGAAACCGGTATCATGCCATAGACTTCAAACCGGTTTTGGGTGATATATTGCCCAGCCCTAGCAGTAGTATTGTTGCTGCCCTAGACTCCTTCATAAGGAAAGATGGGATGTAAACTAAATGAATAAATAAATACGCTCCATATTTTTCTGTGTATAAGACGCCCCCATGTATAAGACGAGCCCTATTTTTTTGAGCCCAAAATCAAGAAATAAATTTATTTATATATTTAACTGCAACATTCCATGTATAAGACGACCCCCAATTTTAAACTTTAAAAATTTGGGGGGAAATATAGTCTTATACCCAGAAAAATACAGTACATGCATGGAAAAAAATAAGATGATTATTGTCAAAGCATTTCATAATCATCGTCTCCATCTGAATTTCAGACATTTTGCAAGCTATTAGAATTAGGATCAGTTTATCTGTTTGACTAACTACGGCAACTGTCAGATTTGCTATGTGAACGTCGACAACAATAGTTACATACTGTGTTAAAGAACGCAATCTGTTCTCAGCAACTTATTACTGTAAAAAGAAAAAAGAAAGGAGCCGGCTAATATTCTTGGCAATTTGCCACACATCAAGTACAAAGTATGAGATAATGCTACCCAAATGCACATGGCAGAATATGCGCAGCCCCCAGTGCCCATTGGGAAAGTCTAGCTTGCTGAATCAGGAGCAGGAAGTAGCATGAGATGTGAGAGAGAGACGGGGTTTCAGACCCAGTTCTATGACTTAACCAATCCTGTGGGTCCTCAACTCAGGAATGCCATCAAATCTCAATCCGTTTGCCATTTGTGGAACCCTTGCTGCAAACTGGATGTGCAAGCTCTCAACCTCATCTATTTACACAGCTGTTTATGGCAATTCTTTTGTATTAATGCCAAGCGAACAGGTGGAAATCATGCTTTATTGTAAGCCGTATCCTATGATGTTATGGCTGGTGCAAACATTTCCTTTATCACTTTTACATCTAGGCAGTTTGATGGTCAACTGCACCTTTAAACGCATTCTTCCACGAGAACTGCACATTGTAAACATTCGTGTTTTGAAAACCAATTACAGTGGTACCTCAGGTTACATACACTTCAGGTTACAGACTCCGCTAACCCAGAAATAGTGCTTCAGGTTAAGAACTTTGCTTCAGGATGAGAACAGAAATTGTGCTCCGGCGGCGCGGCGGTGGCAGGAGGCCCCATTAGCTAAAGTGGTGCTTCAGGTTAAGAACAGTTTCAGGTTAAGTACGGACCTCCGGAACGAATTAAGTACTTAACCTGAGGTACCACCATATCATCTAATTTATTCTGATTACTATTCCAAATTATATTTGCTATATCTCTATCTCTATCTCTACATACACACAGACACACGGGCCCCTCTGGCCTATATGACAAGCAGACAAGTTTCTTATGCTGTGTTGTATTTGCTCTTGAAAAAAGCATTATTTGGGCAAATAAGTAGAAAGGCTGGCACGCACACACACTGCCCTGTCTCTGAAATCAATTGAAACAAACCAGCAAGCCAGCATCAGAAAATTCAAACCCCAAAAGAAAGCCCATGTATATACAGTGAGCTTCTCTATTCTGCATGTCTGAATGACGGGGGGTGAATAGCAAACATGGAAAGCTGAAAGTCAGACCACTCTAACACTGACTGTGGCTCTCTCCCAGCCCTTACTTGGAGTTGCCAAGAACTGAACTTGTGGCCTTTGACATCCAAAGATGATGCTCTATCACTGAGCTATGGCCCTTCCTCCATAATTCAGAGGACTTGTGCAACTGTCTACCCAAAATGACATTTAGGGAGGATGGAAGGTGGGATACTGCTTCCTCTCTGCTGTTTTTCGGACCACTTCTTTTTATGGGTCGGCAGCACCCATATGTGCAGCTCCCACTTGGTGTCCTCCTGGTGGCGCAGCAATAAAACTGCTAGCACATTTGCAAAGATAAACAGGGTCTGGTATGGTTTCAAATTGGATGGGGGAACCGCATGTTGAGATGGAGGGCTGGACTAGACTACTCTTGGGGCATCTTCCAATTCTTCAATTCTGTGATTCTTTGGAACATGTTTACTTGACTGATCTGCATCATTCATACGAATGGCATTTTACTAATGAGCTATCAAGAAAGTAGGTCCCTGCCCCAAGTCGATCGAGATCTGCATTGCTACATGGTCTACAAAGGATGGGGAAGGTGACAAGGAGACAAAGTGAGGTCTCTTCCAATTGCACACGCTTAGCCTAGATCTGGGGTCAGCAACGTTTTTCAGTCGTGGGCCAGTCCACCGTCCCTCAGACCATGTGGTGGGCTGAACTATTTTTTTTTTTTGGGGGGGGGGGATGAACGGATTCCTATGCCCCACAAATAACCCAGAGATGCATTTTAAATAAAAGGACACATTCTACTCATGTAAAAACACCAGGCAGACCCCACAAATAACCCAGACATGCATTTTAAATACAGTGGTACCTCGGGTTACAGACGCTTCAGGTTAAAGACTCCGCTAACCCAGAAATAGTACCTCGGGTTAAGAACTTTGCTTCAGGATGAGAACAGAAATCGTGTGGCGACAGCGGGAGGCCCCATTAGCTAAAGTGGTAACTCAGATTAAGAACAGTTTCAGGTTAAGAACGGACCTCCAGAACGAATTAAGTTTTTAACCCGAGGTACCACGGTAAAAATACACATTATACTCATGTAAAAACACGCTGATTCCTGGACCATCCGTGGGCCAGACTGAGAAGGCGATTGGGCCACATCCAGCCCAAGGACCTTAGGTTGCCTACCCCTGGCCTAGATCAGCGAGAGAGAAACATTTTCAAAGAAAACTCGGTGCATGTGTTTAAAGATAGTTACACTTCTTGCGGTTTGGTGTTGGTGAGAAACACAATGCTGTACAATGACTAAAACTGCCTGCTACGGTTCTTCGCATCACTCCTTTGAAATAGTCATTAAGAAACTTAGCTGTGAACAGGAAATTCAGAGATCAAAGCCCAGTAGACGGACACAGATAAGCCACTCTCTCAGGCCTCAGTACCCCAGTCCCACCCAGCAGATTTAATATATCTCAATATGAATTACTAAAATTGGAATTATTTTAGACACACGCTTATTTGTAGTCTGGAGGTGCTCCTGCATCCAGCTTTGTCAGATGAGGGTCAAGTAGTCTCAGTAGCTGGGAGTTCCTATGGATCATCAGCTATGGCCATTCCTGCATCACAATGGCCTTTCTATACTTCTGCATAGTCTGGTACCCTCCCGTTTCAGTAACTGTAACGCACTCTACAAACCTAGACAGCATCTTAAAAAGCAGAGACATCACGTTGCCAACAAAGGTCCGTATAGTTAAAGCTATGGTTTTCCCAGTAGTGATGTATGGAAGTGAGAGCTGGACCATAGAGAAGGCTGATCACCGAAGAATTGATGCTTTTGAATTATGGTGCTGGAGGAGACTCTTGAGAGTCCCATGGACTGCAAGAAGATCAAACCTATCCATTCTGAAGGAAATCAGCCCGGAGTGCTCACTGGAAGGACAGATCGTGAAGCTGAGGCTCCAATACTTTGGCCACCTCATGAGAAGAGAAGACTCCCTGGAAAAGACCCTGATGTTGGGAAAGATGGAGGGCACAAGGAGAAGGGGACGACAGAGGATGAGATGGTTGGATGGTGTTCTCGAAGCTACCAGCATAAGTTTGACCAAACTGCGGGAGGCATTGGAAGACAGGAGTGCCTGGAGTGCTCTGGTCCATGGGGTCACGAAGAGTCGGACATGACTAAACAACTAAACAACAAACAATGCACTTTACACTGGGATGCCCTTGACAGTCTAAAAACTGCAGCTAGTGCAGAAGGCCACTTCAGTGTGTGGTCATATAACCTGTAGCAGAAAGTTTGGTGGGGCAGAGCTACCTTCCCAACACCAGCATTGCAGCTACTTACTTGGGTCAATATGGGGCAGGAAGGTGGGTGGCTGTTCTGGTAAAAAGCAGCAGGGCCAGTGTGGTGGGACTGGCTTTGCCCCCATCCCATGCACTAGTTAAGGTAAAGGGACCCCTGACCATTAGGTCCAGTCGTGACCGACTCTGGGGTTGCGGCGCTCATCTCGCTTTATTGGCCAAGGGAGCCGGCGTACAGCTTCCGGGTCATGTGGCCAGCATGACTAAGCCGCTTCTGGAGAACCAGAGCAGCGCACGGAAATGCTGTTTACCTTCCCACCAGAGTGGTACCTATTTATCTACTTGAACTTCGACGTGCTTTCAAACTGCTAGGTTGGCAGGAGCAGGGACCGCGCAACAGGAGCTCACCCTGTCGCGGGGATTCGAACCGCCGACCTTCTATTGGCAAGTCCTAAGCTCTGTGGTTTAACCCACAGAGCCACACTACTGCTGCATAAAACAGCTACCTTGCAGAATCTGCACTGGCTGCTTATATGGGACCAGTTCAAGGTGCCAACTTTAAAATATAAAGCCCTTAATGATTTGGGACCTAGGTGTCTCATAAGAGCGCCTCTCCCCATATCAACGACCAGGGCCTTGAGATTTGGGGTAGAAGTGGGGAAGGCTGTTTCTGATTCCACTGATGTGTGTAGCTCATCACATGGGGAGCCAAAGCAGGGCCTTCTCTGTAGTGGTACCTCACCTGTGGAACTCTGTCCTCTTAAAGGCGTGGGTGGATTCAACAGTTTTGGGAGGCCATGTTTAGATTATTTTCTGCCCTAGTCGCTTTCTGCATTGGTTTCGTTGCTGTCTGACTGTGTTCTATTCATTTTCTTGACATTGTCTTGCTTCTTATATGTGCACTACTCTGGAATAA
Source organism: Podarcis pityusensis (assembly GCF_964106645.2). Taxonomy (NCBI): domain Eukaryota; kingdom Metazoa; phylum Chordata; class Lepidosauria; order Squamata; family Lacertidae; genus Podarcis; species Podarcis pityusensis. The sequence goes on from NC_138042.1 coordinate 29,095,855, forward strand.
CTTGTAACAGAAAGTGGTGTGCAGAAGTCTTATATAAATAAACCTCTATATAAATAGACCTCTACAATGCTGCATATTGTATTCCGTGTCCCCAGTCATGGCCAGTGCCAGGGGGACAGGAAATCCCTCCCATCCCCCAGAACTACTTGCTTTCTGTTTTCATAGCTAAGTTTCTTCACAGCAAAAGTACTGTAAGCTTCTACAGAGAAGTATATTTGTTCAACGGTGGGAAATCATCTCTTCAAATAAAGGTAAAGGTACCCCTGCCCGTACGGGCCAGTCTTGACAGACTCTAGGGTTGTGCGCCCATCTCACTCAAGAGGCCGGGGGCCAGCGCTGTCCGCAGACACTTCCGGGTCACGTGGCCAGCGTGACGAAGCTGCTCTGGCGAGCCGGCACCAGCGCAGCACACGGAAACGCCGTTTACCTTCCCGCTGGTAAGCGGTCCCTATTTATCTACTTGCACCCGGGGGTGCTTTCGAACTGCTAGGTTGGCAGGCGCTGGGACCGAACGATGGGAGCGCACCCCGCCGCGGGGATTCAAACCGCCGACCATGCGATCGGCAAGTCCTAGGCGCTGAGGTTTTACCCACAGCGCCGTCCCACTCTTCGAATACATATCCTTAAAAATAATTCAGGCAATGAAAAGTTAAGCCTTGGAGGGTAGGGACCCAACATAATTGATTTTTAACATGTTACTGTATTGAGGACAAGTAAAAAGTATAAAATGTGCTGGTCATAAAACACTCAAGACACACCAAGCTCACTTGTCCATCACATCAGTGAATTGCCATCACCAAGATAGGAGATACACACAAAAAAGTCCCTTTGACCATAACCTGATAACCTTATGTTGGTGACATTATTATAATTGTTATGAAACATAAAAATGAGAAAAGAATTAAATGAAACCACTCTTAGTGCATGCTGCTTTCCATAAACGAAGCTGCAATAAATTATATGTGCTTAGCTAAGAGTAAGTACTATCGAACTCAATGGAACCTACTTCTGAGTAGGTATACATAGGATTGCATATTTTAAATATAATCCAAAGAGCTGACCTAACTATATCTTGGCATCTCTTTCCCAAATCAGAAATGGCATCCCTGCAGTCTATCATAGACCCCAGTGGATGACCAGGATACTCTCAGTCGAAGACCATCATATCCATAATGTACATATTGTAATACAAACTTTAAAGGGGAGAGTTTGTTTCCATTTGACAGAAGGTGGGTAGGGGGATACATATTGTCAGGGGTTCAGGAGCAGAGGCAAGGGCAAGGGAGGAAACAGAGAGCGAGGGGGAGGAGGCAGAAGAAAAGATGAGTGATGACGACGACCCGAGATCTCCGAGTCTTTCCAGTGAATCAGAAGATTCACAGAAAGGAGCACCAGTGGCCAGGGCAAGGGGGGAGCCTAGGGGGACACCCCAGGAAGATAGAGCCAGAGGGGACTCAGAGGGGAGCAGTTGGAAATCGGGACCAGCGTCACCGCCAGAGAGCAGGGAAGAGGAAGGGCGCCAGGGATCAAGCGCTGGCAGCTCACAACAGGGGGGAGGGCACGAGTCAGGAGTGGCCACACCTCCATCGGGGAGCGAAGAAACGGTCAGACGGAAGGTGGAAGGTTGGGCGCGCGCGACAAGTTCAAATGCACAGGAAGGTGGCGCAGTAGGCAGCCCGGAAAGGGAGCCAGGTCCTAAAGCCCGCCGAAAGGAGGGAGAAGAGTCAGGGGGGTCAGCGTCAGCGTCAGAGGAATCCCGGAAGGAAGAGACCCCGGGGGGCAGAGGGACCCAGAGAAGAACAGTCAGGCGGAAAAGGTGGAGCAAGGCTAGGATATTAAGTTGGTGTACAAGGGGCGGAGACTCAGATGGAGCTTCGCCGATCTAACCATTAGACGTAGGGTTGCACGCAGCAGCTTGAGAATGGAAACTGTAACTCAATAAAGACTTTTATTTAATGATCGCTGGCTAGCGTGATCCTCTGTGAGCTAGGATCTGGAAGCAACTCTGACACATATCATCTGGGAAGTTAAGTACCCCAGCCCAGTACTTAAAACTGCAGTCCTATGCACCCATACCTGATAACAAACCCTGTTAAACATAGTAGAATTTGCTTCTGGGAATTTAAAAACTCGTATGCTGCATGTGTGCAATCCAACTCATGCTCAACTGAGAGTAAGATCCACTGAAGGCTTATTTCTGATTACTGTAAGTGTCCTTAGGACTGACCCAAAACGAAGGTATTATGAGAGGTAGAAATCATGACTACGCGAATGAAGTCTGAAGAAACCACTATATGTCAGCAGTTTCTAACTGTTCTGAAACAAGCTTTCCATTGGCCACATCCAATGCAGAATAGATGTCACCCAGATTTAGACAACTTCTATTTTTAAAATTGTAGCATTGATAAAACTGGTTGGCAACAGTGGCTGAAATACCCTGAAAAACACTCCTCAACCCGTTCTTTAAAGCCAGGCTTTAAAATACGTTGATTATTTTGGGAATGGTCCCTAGTTCAGATGTATTTTTGGTCTGGCAACTTAAGATGTTTTATTCCGTCCTTTCCCTCCAGCCTTTGGTACTATCTTTAAAATACTCTTGCACAAACATGATCGGATCCTGTATACAGAAAGAATATGCAGCCAGGAGGAGGGAGGACAAAGGAAGGCCTAGTGCTTGCATTCTGCAATTTGGGAAACCCAGTCAAGAGCAGCAGAAATGCTTCTCAAATCAAATTACTCTGCTCTCTCTTCATATATAGACTTGCAAACAACTGCTTGCCTGTGCCGAGTTTCCAGGCAGAGTGCTTGTTGTTTGTCAAATAGTTTGGAATTCGCTTGTTTGTTTGAAACAAATGCTCGGGCCTGAGATTCTAGAGTTGTAATGTTTGTCACAGACACTTCACGACGCCATATGAGAAAGGACTGGGACTACCTGCCTCTACAGGTAACCTTATGGCTTCAAGACTAACCAGGAAGTTGAGGTTGAATAACAATAATAGATCTATTGGGAGCTGGATTCCATGCCCAAGAAGGTAGATTGAAATCGGCTGCACTGGAAGGAATACAGACTTTTATCTGATTGAGCTGTATGACTTAATTAGATTTCTTTTCAACTCGATACAACCATCCTAGACTTCTACGCTCAGCAGTAATTAGGTTTTTGCATTAAAGGCTCTTGGAAGTACCACGTCGCTTGGACGAGAAAGAGGAGTCTAGCCCAGCTAATATTTCTTTAAATATAGCTATGGTTATACTTACAAGCCCATTTATGATGCGCAAGTGTGACATGCAATACACGCAACCCAGGCTTCTAGAGAATATTGTGCTTGCAGAGTACAGTAATATATTCAAATATCGCAATCAGGTATGGCTTTCTCCCCTAAAGTTTTGACAAAGGGCAGAAGCAGTCTAAATATATCCGACTTAAGGATCTGCCAGTGACATCTACTTTCTTGTAGGAGATAACCATTTGCCTTTAGGCAGTGGCGCTACACTCATTTCCCCAGAATTTAGTTCAAGATGGCCTTTGAATGTTGTTCCTACGTGAACATTCACCACCGTATAAAGGTAAAGGGACCCCTGACCGTTAGGTCCAGTCGTGGCCGACTCTGGGGTTGTGGCGCTCATCTTGCTTTATTAGCCAAGGGAGCCGGCGTACAGCTTCCGGGTCATGTGGCCAGCATAACTAAGCCGCTTCTGGCAAACCAGAGCAGCGCACGGAAACGCCATTTACCTTCCCGCCGGAGCGGTACCTATTTATCTACTTGCACTTTGACGTGCTTTCAAACTGCTAGGTTGGCAGGAGCAGGGACCGAGCAACAGGAGCTCACCCCGTCGCGGGGATTCGAACCGCCGACCTTCTGATCAGCAAGTCCTAGGTTCTGTGGTTTAGCCCACAGTGCCACCCACGTCCCATTCCCCACCGTATAATGACACATAAATAACCTTTGTGACTGAATGAGCCATTGTAGCTATAGAGTCTCACCTGGCTCTCCCTGTGCTCTGAAACATCTACATGAAGCCACCGGGTTGAGGTCATTGGGTGATCTGGGCTGGGATGACATCAGTTTGCACAACAGCTTCCATGGATGCCAATTTGTTTCTGGTGCCAGGTTTCACTGCCACCTATATAGATTGGCCCAATAACTCTGCTCTTATTCTGAGATCCTTTTCTATTCTCCCAGGATACACAAGACAGAGCCTTTTTGGTTGTGTTGCCCAGAATGTAGAAAACAAACCCCCCTCCCTAGCCTGGTATTACCTGTGTTTAAGTGTGCTTTGAAAATTCTTTAAGTGGGGTATTTTTAAAAGTTGGGATTTGCTGCAAAACATAGCAAATAAAAATACGTATGAAACTTAAAAGTGCATGTTCAGACTTTGGGTCACTCTACAATGGAAAACAGTTCCCCCACCAACATTCTGTCTGTCACCATGAAGGCTAGAAACATATTTTCCCCCAAATGACTAAAATAATAAAAATCTGAGAAGTAGCAACAGGATGTGCAAAAATACCTTGAGACCTATATGTGGTATATCATATGCCGAATGTTGCTCAATACTTAAGCGGGGAGGGAATCTCTAGATGGTGCCATGTTGCCCCTGTCGCTGAACACTTCCAGTTTTTCCCCCCAGCCCACTCCCAGTTATTAATAAGCTCAGCCATACTGAGATACCATCAAGCAATTGAAGTAGCTATATCCTCAATTATCCAGTCATCCTTCTGCGGTTTATTATCCTAAAGGAAAATTCTGTGTCAACAACCAAGCCAGGACAAAACTGGAAAAGCATCTCCAATAGTTTCAGCAGTTGCCATCAGTGCCAACTTTTAAATACCTGCTGAATTTTTTTTTTCCTGCCAGGCCTATACAGGCCATTAAGTATACAACAGAGATAGCTGATCTCTGATTTTTTAAATAAATAAATGGCTTTCCATTGTTTGGCTTTATTTATGACTGTTGTAAACGGCTCTGACATTTTTAATGAAAAGCTGTATGCAAATACTGTTATTAATGAATCAGTAAATGGTGCATAAACCCTAGAGGTCCACATTTCACATTTTCCCTGTCAATAGCCTGTTACCCCAAAATCTGATCTACACTGCAGGGTAATGATTATTTAGACCAGGCACGTCCAACTTCCAAGAGCCAAAATTGTTGAGCTTTTTTGGGGGAGGGAGCCAGGATTGGCCAGGATCAACCAAGGAAACCCCGAGATCAACCAGTCGATTGTGATCAATCAGCTGGACATACCTGATTTAGACCATACATAGGCAGCCCCTGGCCTTTGGTAGTCTTTGACCAAGAGCCAAAGGCCCCTGCCGCCACTTAATTCTGAGTATTCCAAATTATGGTGTTGGTGTGTGATACGTATGTGGAATGAAGATGTTGGCAATGCCCACTGACGTGCAACCCTAACCACGAGTCAAAATTGAGCAAAGACACACACACACACAAAAAGGTTACCCCCAACTCATATGTGGATGTATTTTACAGCACTTTAAAGCACTATACAAATGCCAAATATTATTAGCTCATGCACACTGCTTAACCAAAGTTAACCTTGGGATATTTTTTTTAAAGGATGGGAGTATCAGAATGACAGATCAATTGAGGAGGACTATTCAATCTCCTCTGTAATGATGGTCGTCTGTGTGAATGGACAACAAGTGAAGGATGAAATGGATATTAAGGAAGAGATGATGTGGCTACAGGAGGAAAATATGGACATACTGTATTATTTCCGTGTATAACACGCCCCCGTGCATAAGATGCCCCCTATTTTGGGGGACTCCAAATTAGGAAAATGGGGGGAGAGTACAGTGGTACCTCTGGTTAAGAATTTAATTTGTTCTGGAGGTCCGTTCTTAACCTGAAACTGTTCTTAACCTGAGGTACCACTTTAGCTAATGGGGCCTCCCGCTGCGCGATTTCTGTTCTCATCCTGAAGCAAAGTTTTTAACCCGAGGTACTATTTCTGGGTTAGCAGAGTCTGTAACCTGCAGCATCTGTAACCTGAAGCATCTGTAACCTGAGGTACCACTGTAGTTGAGCTTTTTTGGGGGAGGATTGCCCATAGTTGTTTAGCGTTTGGGGGGGGGCGTTGCCAAAAATCGCTCACCCACCTGACCTACACTGCCACTCACGTGCGCGTCCCAAAAATCAAACTTGCGCCGGCCCCCTCGCTGGCAGAAGCTGCCAATAACCCGCCAAATTGCCGCAGCAACAGCAAATCAACACCAGCCCTTGCCACAGCCACCAATAGCATGCCCAATAGCTGCTGACAATCTCCAGGTCGCGGCAACAACCAATCAATCCCACTTCCCCCTAATGCACGTCCATGTATAAGACGACCCCCCCCCCTTTTTGACATAATTTTCAAAGAAAAAAGCCTCGTCTTATACATAGAAAAGTACGGTATGTTTGCAACAGGAGCAGGAAACCTGATTTTTTAAAAGAAATTGTACTAAATTAAGTAATTTGGTATAATTTGTAAAAAAAAATTGGAAAACTAATAGAAATAATTTGAAAAATAGCTTAAAGCTTTGACCAAAATGGCATCACATAGGAGGGCGGGAGGAAAGAACTGTCATATTCTGGCTTCATTTTTAAGATTATAGCTGTTGTTGTTTACAACGGTGTACAACTTCTCTCTGGCACGCAGGAGAATAGGAATAAGCTCACTTTCGCCTGATCTATTTGGAATGTGGAATGCTACTGCAGGCAGCCTTGGCTAATTACAGTCCGTGTTAAATAGTTAAGATAAATGCAATTCTAAAGTGGTAATCCTATGCAAACTTTCGTCTGAAGCGGGTCCCGGAGAACTCAGTGGCAGTAAGCGTACACAGGATCAGGCTTCAAACGAGTCTAGGCCTAAAGTGTAAAAAAGGGATGTGCTTGTTTGAGCCGTTTGATTTAATTAGGTTTTTTTATCATTTAAAGTCGTACTGCGCTATGTATTTTTCATAGCCCGTCAACTGCTCAGTAATAAGGGTGGTATACAAATGTTAACAAATAAACACAATATTCCCTAATAATAATGTTTGTTGCCTTCATGTATTAAACCCAAACCTGCTGGGGAGCCAAATTACTTTATTACAACCGAAACTGAAGCCTTTAGCAAAGGGGTGGGGGGAAGTAAATATGCAGTTGGATACCTTGTGCTTGAAAATTTCCAATCCACAGCTGTGCTTAATAGCAAATTAGAATAGCAGATGCTAATAAATTTCCAAACAGCTCATTAATTATTGTAGCCACCTTGGGCCATCACCAGATCCACAATTTGGCCATATGTTTTGCGGGGGGTGCGGGCTTTACACAGCGCAAACAGAAGAAGAAATCAAAGGAAAGGAAATCTAAGAGAATATGGTCTTTTCAGCGCACCGCGTGGATGATAATATAACAGCGTGGAGGTTGGGATGAACCGCTTGTGTATACAAACTGGTGGGAGATGGAAAGACACTTGCGAATGAGCAAGTCAGCTGAGGAACAGAGTTTTCCATTTTCCTTTTGAAATAAGGAATGCACACAGGGATGACTCTAGAATGTATTTTTGGAATGTTTATATACATATATACAACACACACAGGCACATAACGTTTCGCGATCAGTTACCCTGAGAGAGGGAAATGTCAGAAGAAACCATCTGAAGACCAAATACAGAAAGAGAATGTGTATGATAAATTGCATTAATCAGTCGTTTCAAGCAGCCCAGGAAGCAAGCCCATGGAAGAAAAAGTGGTGCTACATCAAAAACACAAACGAAAACCATTCAAAGAGTTGCTTTTATGGAACAGACACATCTGACCGTTAAAAAGTCAACTGCTGGGACAATACTTTTTGCACAATGAAAAGATGCTTCCTGCACTTCTTGGAACTGTTTGGCTTCCACTGAACACATGGGGTAGCGTGTTTTCCCTTACAATGACCTCGTGAAGTGGGTTAGACTGGGGTCTTCACCTGGTGGGTCATGGTGCGATCAGGTGGGTCATGGTGCACACCAGAAGCAAAACCACCATGCAAATATATGGTAAAAGGTTAAGAAATGGGTCCCCAAATGCATGCTGGGGTTAAAAGTGGGTCGTGGGTCTGAAAAGGTCGAATATACTTGGGTTAGACATTGACAGTGATTACTCAGTAGAGCTGGGTGATATCTGGTTTTCAACATCGTGATATATCACCAGTTAAACATAACGATATACTGATATATCACAGTGTCTGAAATAAGGATGGAGCCATGTAGAGCCATTGGCCGGGCTTCACGGTTTTTCCCGCATCATGATTTTTGCCAGCGTCTGCTCTTGTGATTCGCTGCTCCCTGCGGGAGACAGCTGAGCTGACAGAGTTAACAGAGGTGGCAGAAATCGAGAGAAGCATTGGCTGGCTTCACAGTTTTCCCCAATTGTGATTTTTGCATAGCACGCATGCATGAAGACACATCATGATTCGCACTATACTACCAGGTCAAAAATTATGAAACCAATGTCAGAATATGGACTTCAGACCAGTTTTGGACGATACAACAATATATTGCCCAGCCCTGTTACTCAGTGAGCTTCCAGACAAAGAGACAAGCCTGAATATTGGCTTGCTTCTACAGCAGCAGGACTTGTGGTTGTGTGTGCAGTTCTCTCTTGCACTTACTAGATATAGTGTTTCCTGAACAATAATCATTAAAGGGGGGGGGGTGAAGATGACTGTGACCAAGGCATACTAAGCCAATAGGGAAGGTTCAGGGAATACCTTGGTGAAAAGAGCTAGGAATGTGTCAAAAGGGTATCTTCTGACCGCACCTGTCAAATCTGAGGTTCGGCAATGCCAAAGAGCAGCAGGTTATTCCATCATCAACTATGGAAATCTGGTCAGTTATATGATGTTGGTTCTCTTAATTTTCATATGGCTGGGGTGGGAGGAAAACTGCAATTGCCATAACTGTGGCTGATGAAACTTCCTTAAGCAATGAAGGATCTCAGCTGTCAAAATCATTAGTTACCTACTTTGTCCAGCCATAACCAAGATATAATTCTCTTCTCGCTGTGCCCATGTTAACACCCATGTGTTGCCAGTGGGAAAGTCAGTATCCCTTTCTCTCATAATCACATTCTAACCCCCTCCATACTCTGCCTCCCCCCAAACTTGGTGTAGAATGCTGTCTCACATACACACAAATTGTGTTCCAAGATTAATTCACCCTGACGTTCCTCTTGCCAACATATTTTTCATTTGTAGTTGCATCTCCTACACTTTAGACGCTGAGTGCTTGGGGGGACGGGGATTCACCTCGTCTATGCGTATAATTGCTACAACCCATTCTGACACCTCTTGGGATAATGCAGAGCATCAATTAAAACTACTTATATCTCCGATGCTTCATCCTGTTGAAGGCATTTGTTCCTTTGAGATGTTTCCACACTGAGATTTTTGCTGATGGCAGGAAATCAGTCAGAAGCCCATCTCTGGTGAGTTTGATTATACTGAACCTGGAAGCAAACTTTACACGAGACCCTACGGCAGCCTTCGTCAACCTGGTGCCCTCCAGATGTTTTGAGCTACAACTCCCACCAGTCACATCCAGAAAACATCTGGAGGGTTGGTGAAGGCTGCCCTAGAGAACTCTTGTCAGCCAGTCAGCAAAACCCATGGCCAGAGCTGATGCAAGCTGGAGTCCAGAAATATCTAGAATGGATCATTAATCAGAGTTTATAGCAAGCCAGATTCTGACAACCCAAGGTTGTGTGTTCTCTATACTATAATTAAAGTTCTGTGGCCAGGTATTCCAAAAGAAGATGTTGTTTCGGCATGCCGTATACGTTAAGCAAATGAAGCAGATTTACATAATTGGGTTATTTTTGCCAATTTTTACTATTTTGGGTAATTAATTGGGGAGGGGCAAAAAGGAACCAGAGCCCCACTCTCAGCACCTAGAAATCTGCAACCTCTTTAGCTTCAGAGATTCCAGCAGGCATCGCACACAATGTTTTCAAGCATATCTTTGCAGTAATTAAAAACTTGCTGGGGGAAAATATGAAACCTGAGATTCTCAGGGATCTGGATGCATCTGAACCATTGCAGATGCACTGCTCTGCTTGTATCACTCCTTTTCCATAAATATGCGGTTGCTTCTTTGAAAGAGGATATTGATTGAGGACCCGAATCTGGTCACAAACTGGCTTCATTTCCTTGAATACCGTAACTCCATAAGTGCTAACATAGAAAAGGCCGGCAGCAAAACTGCCCAACAATTATTATTATTATTATTATTATTATTATTATTATTATTATTTATATACTGCTGTCTATCTGAAGATCTCAGGGCAGTTCACGAGATTAAACATCAATTACTCACTGGCAGTCTTCATATACATGAACTGATAAAAGTCAGTGCTTTCCACTTTGCAGTCAGAATGGATAGATACAGGAAAGCACAGGGAAAGTCACGCAAAACCCAAAGATGCTCAATTTAAAATGCCAACCAGCTCAGTGTAACTGCTCAGCAGGCTACTAAAGCAAAGCAAAGTATATCACTGCAAACACACACACATATGCAAACCCCAAAGGCATATTTCAAGCATCACATTGCAACAGAGCATCTTGTTCAATGCTATTGGGAACTCCTTGTTCTAAACCACCAAGGGAAAAAAACAACTGCCAAATTTCACCAGGGCAATGATGAAGAAATGTTGCAGCAGCTCAAGTCAACTCAGACACTACAAATGTGTATACATAGAGCAGAGCTTTCCAAACTGTGTGTTGCGCGACACGTCAGTGTGTTGGTGTGTCGTGCGAATGCTCTTTTAAGAGGTCAGCTGGCTGGGAAATTACCGTGTCACGAAATGATGCCTATCTAAAAAGCGTGTCGCCAACATTACACACACACACGTGTGTGTTTCTGTCTCAGTAGATTTTGCCCCAGAGTAGCAGGTGCTGGTTTCACTGAAATAAATCGAAGTGCTACTGTACTCTGGCTGTTTGGCAGCTCTCATACACTTCAGCGGAGCTGAGGACAACTTTCTGATGGATTGTGCCCAAAGCAAGCAAAAACTAAAAAAAAAAGAAATGGGAGAAAAACCCAGGTCAAAAGACATCTGAATCAACATTAGCCCAACTCTCTTCAGCGGACGTTGCTGTCAATTACTAAAAAGGGGGCAGGGGAAAGATGCTCTGTGAAATGGGGGGGGGGTGTTTGACCCTGCACACCTTGTACTTCCTTTCCTTTTTAATTTTCCTGAGAGCTGCACAATGCATCACGCCCTTGGCAGGTTCAGAGTGCTTCCAAGGCACTGTGGGATGCTCTCAGCCCCAAAACTGGCCAGCAGTGAAAGTGCACTGTAACGCAAATGGAGCTGCGATACACCACACATCGGTGCATTATGAATCTGTCCTCCTGGGAATTAGTTCAAGTCGGGTTTGCATTACCACAAGCCTCGGTGCAGAAGAATGTGGGCAAAAGACCTAAGGAATCGAGGATGCCTACCTAACATGGGCCAAACAGACCCAGATGGTGCTAGCATGAGCTTTGCTGGGGATATAATGAACTGCGGGGTTGAGTCACATGTCTGCAAAAGAGCAAGGAGGAAAAAGGAGAAATGGGTGATCCCATATGGAGCTACAATACAGCTCTCTGTGTTGTTATCAAGGGCATCTCTTTCAATCCATTCTTAACTGATCTTACAGCCAGCGAGACAAGCACTGTTTTCTACTGAAGGAAGAACTGTGGATAGTCTTGCATTGCAGAGGTTGCTCTGCAAACGATCCAGGACCCAAAGTTAGATAGCATCATACATGACATGGGGTATGTGTGTGTGTGTGTGTGTGTGTGTCTTATGAACAATAAACCAAAAAAAAACAGGACCACCCATTGCAACCAGAAGTGTTCTGAAGTACACTCCTATACACGTCTACTCAAAGTACAGTTCGATGGGGCTTACTCTGTAAGTAACTGTGCATCAGACTGCAGCCTAACTCAGCCCATCAAATTTTGCTGATACTTTCTAATTTAGCAAGTGGAAAGTAGAAAGTAAGCCATGCAACCACTGGTTGTTGGGTTGTTCTTATTTTTGTTTTGATGGTGTATCTTGCAGTTTTATATTTTGATTTTATTCTGTGAACCGCCCTGGTTATAGGGTGGTAAAGGTAAAAGGACCCCTGACCATTAGGTCCGGTTGTGACCGACTCTGGCGTTGCGGCGCTCATCTCACTTTATTGGCCGAGGGAGCCGGCGTATAGCTTCCGGGTCATGTGGCCAGCATGACTAAGCTGCTTCTGGTGAACCAGAGCAGTGCACGGAAATGCCGTTTACCTTCCCGCTGGAGTGGTACCTATTTATCTACTTGCACTTTGACGTGCTTTCAAACTGCTAGGTTGGCAGGAGCAGGGACCGAGCAACGGGAGCTCACCCCGTCGCGGGGATTCGAACCGCTGACCTTCTGATCAGCAAGTCCTAGGCTCTGTGGTTTAACCCACAGCGCCACCCGCTTCCCAATAGGGTGGTATATAAATTCAATTAGAGTAATAATAATAATAATACTCTGGATCGAGGTGGGGAACCGAAGCAGCACTCTAGATGTTGTTGAGGGTCCCATCAAGCACAGCCAGCAAAGACTGGGAGGATGGGAGCAGCTGTCCAAAAAACATCTGGTGAGTTATCTCTGTGCTACAAGGTGCAGCGTGAAATTCATACCTGCAGCTTCTCTTCCTCTGACACAGCCACACTAAATCAAGCCTGTGGGCTGCTTGCAGCTTCCCCCTTTTCTACCTTCGCCCCACTCTAGGGGGGTGGGGGGTGGATTTGAAATACTAATTGTTCGCAGCACTGCAAAGAGACTGCCCAAATCGCATCAGGAGAAGATGCCTGCATAACTCATTCTCGGGACTGGGAAGAATGTGACAGAGCTGGAGTGAAAGCCTTGTGTGGTGTTTGCCAGTAAGTGTGTTGAAGGAAAAGGAGAGGGAAGGACAAAAAGAGATGGAAGGGTGTGGGGAGAGATTCCCCTGTGGCTGGGGAAAATTGAAATATTGGTGGAAAGAGACAGTGAGAGAAGGAAGTGTGATTTAGAAAGAGATGATGAGAGCAGTGTTGTACATGAAGTTTGGGAAGAGAAAGAGGGGAGGGAACAGAAAACAAGAGCAGAGGTAGTGGGTGCAGATTTCTAGCGGTGCAGAGAAACAGGGAGGGGGAAAGAGTCCTATGAAGTATAGATTCATGGAATTGTAGTGCTGGAAGGGACCACGAGGGTCATCAGGCACCCCCAAACTCGGCCCTCCAGCCAAATTCCCATCATCCCTGACCACTGGTCCTGCTAGCTAGGGATGATGGGAGTTATAGTCCCAAAACAGCTGGAGTGCCGAGTTTGGGGATGCCTGAGTCTAGTCCAACCCTCTGCAATGCAGAAATCCTGTCCACAGCTACCTCTGCGTGGGCTAGAACCACCAACCTTCTGGTTAATAGCCAAACGTGTTGACCCATTGCACCACGGGGTAGAGGGAGGGTTAGCAGTGAAAAGAGTTCAGGAAACAGGATGCACTAGGCGAGCCCCTAAGAAAATGGAGGCTAACAGAAAAGGATAGAAGCACACACAAAAGTGCTCTTTCATGGTAAATATAGCCCCCTTAACGTTAGTAATAAATATAAGAGTGGCCCCCAAAATTATCTGGGTTTTGTAGCTCAGCCATATAGTGACTGCAAGATCCTTCAAAGACCAAAAAAATTCAAAAATAGAACAGTTTGCATTTTGATGTTCTGCTCAGAAGCAGCTTCACTGTCTTGATTTAGGCAATATATAAATAAATAAATAAAATTGTCCAGTAGCACCTTATAGACCAACTAAGTTTGTTCTTGGTATAAGCTTTCGTGTACGGAGAAGTGTGCATGCAAGCAAAAACTTATACCAAGAACAAACTTAGTTGGTCTATAAGGTGCTACTGGACAATTTATTTATTTTTATATATATTTCGACTGCATCAGACCAACACGGCTACCTACCTGAATCTTGATTTAGGCACAATAACTATTTTTCAACTGTTGAAACTGGAAGTGCTAATTCACTGAATAATCAATCTAAAGCTCCAGCTGATATATCAGTGAAATTGTAATCAATGGCATTCTGGGGACACTTTGTGGAGGGCGAGGGTATTTTGGTTCAAATATGCTACTATAATAGGGAATTTTAATAGGGAAATAATTAAACACAACCCTCCATCTAAGCACGAGCTTGCGCTCCTACTGATGTTTTGGTTCCATGCAAATCTCTTTAAATTGAGTTAGGAGACAAGATGAGTTTATCATTTAAAACATCTTGAATATATTTATTGCCTCATTCCAATAGTTCTTTTATTATGAGAGGAAAAGATTGCAAGAAGGCCTTCAGTCACTAGGCACGGCTACAGATCATGCCCTGCTCATTAACTTCCTCGTAAGGCAAAGATGATCTCAGGCAGCCGCGCCATTTATTTCCTGGAGCCAAAGATGTCTACCTAACAACTCAGCATAGCTACACCCACTGTATAAACAAGTACAAAACCCACATGAGGTTTATTGCTGCAACAAGTGGACAAGGTTTCACATGAAAATATCACAAGACAAGGCTGGCTGCAGAGCAGGGCACCATCCAAAATTTGGGGGAGGAGGCAGAACAATAGGCTATCCAGTCATAAATTACCAAGAAATAAGTTTTGCTAGAGAAGATAACAGGCAGGTTAGGAATACAAAAGGTTTATCTCAATTTTTTTTATTAAAAAAAAGCCATGACAACAGTCTGGGACTGCTTAAAATCAAACTGGCCTACAAAAGCGATCAGTCCTATCCACGCTTCTTCCAATTTCGACTTCACTGCCATGAATTTAAGGACTGTCGGGAACTGCAGGAAGCCAGGCCTCCTGAAGGAAACTCGGAATTCCACAGAAACACACTTTCCAAGGTTCTCTTTCCAGTTAAATCAGTTTCAAGCTGGTTTCAATTTGCAGTGCAGATTTGACAGAACTATTTTAACCACACGCTCCCTCCGGGCAGCCCCCACTGCAGCGCCCGTGTGTACTGTAAACTCTGCCCGCATTATTTGTTAACTGTTATCGGTACGTTATGGAGATGGACACTTTTTTACACCGTATTTATATCTTTAAGGCTGCTTTTACTGTTCTCGGATTTTTATTTATTTATAAGTAACGGTTTTGTTTCTAGTGGAAAACCACCCTGTGAAGTTTATTATACGGCAGCCTATAAAGGGGCCAATCAAATAAATAAAGCAAAACAACTGACTGCAAGACAGGAGATTCCGACGAAATATCAGGAAAAACTTTCTGACAGCAAGTGTCATTCAACAGTGGAATGGTCTCCCTCCTGACGTTGTGGACTCTCCTTCCTTGGAGATTTTTAAGTAGAGGTTGGATGGCCATCAGTCATGGATGCTTTAGCTGAGTTTCCTGCAATGCAGAGGGTTGGACTTGATGACCCTCAGGGTATGGCTACCAGATTTTTGTCAATGAATCCGGGGGATTTTGGGTTTTTTTAAAGCTGAGTAGCAACAGGGAGTCAGTAGTGGGGATGGTGAGGCAAAAGACCCTGCGCCCAAGCACACATGCATATTGTATAAAGGTGCAAAGCCCTTCTTTCGCACCCTGTGAAACATAAATGCAGAGGTTTTTTTTAAAAAAACTGGGCAACAGCGCACAGCACACCCGTGACTCCCAAGCCTTCCCTGATCTCCTTCCCCCTTCGTTTTGACAGATCAGGGGAGGCTCGGGAGTCACGGACTGGTGGCCATTGCCCAGGAGGGGCCAGCCTGGTAGTGCAGTTGGCTCTGGCTGGCTTCAGAAGCTGCTCGCTGCCATGGCGCAGGAAAAATGGCGGGCGCCACAGCAGCGGGCAGCTCCTGAAGCCAGCCAGAGCCAACTGCGCTAACAGGCTGGCTCCGGGTTGCTGAGGCTGCCGCTGCCACGTTTTCCAGGGACAGATTTGGGGGGCCACTAGGGGGCGCATTGGAAGATGGCCGACAATACCATCTCTCTGATCCACACGGGGTAATTAAGAGGCTGTTATGGGAGTAGGCAGCCTCCCTTGTTGCCCCAAGGAAATGGGGAACACTGCCCTTGCCTGCTGTGCCCATAAATCACCCCCTAATTCGAAAGAAGGGGGTGAGGGCCCTAGGCAGAATGCCCCCGTGTGGACATTGGCTCTCCTGGACGCTGTCTCTGATCGCGCACTAGTTGCAGCAATTTGGAATAATTAATTACAAAAGAAGCAAATGCACATATTTCAAGTGAAGAAGGGGAGTGAAGTCTGCTAATTTAAGTGACCTCTGTGAAAGAAGATGACGGGCTGGAGAAACAGGAATATTTTACGATGAAGATACACCAAAGGCGGGGTATGCTGACAACGGGGCTGAATGGGGAGGGGGAAACCTTTTTTACTTTCCTTCTATGTGATTTACAAGAACCCCTCCTCATTAGAACCATCGGTTGAACTGACCCAAGCAGGATGATTAAGGTCTGTGTGGAGATAAACTTTAACCAAAAGTATGCTTTATGGAGACCGAGAAGCAATAAGAGCTTTTGGGAATGGCGCAGCAATTAATTCGGAGTCGCCATCTTGCCAAAGGATTTATAGCCGGGAGGAGGAACGGATTTGTTTTCAGACTGCATTCCTAGTGAATCTCCTCAGAGGTTTTGAGAAAGGAGGCAGATTGGTGAAGATTAATGACGCTAAGACTGTTTTGATGTATGGAAGTGATGTTATATGGAAAACGTCTGGATATGGCTACTGGATAAAAAAAATAGTATCACGCAGGATTACAAACTGTTCTAACCAGCTTGCGGAGACTATCAGAGGTCACAAAGAGAAAGGAAAAATATATGAAAATAACAACAAGAGATGTGGAAAAATAATAAGAAAGGACTGGATAGTACTGTGAACATCGTAAGGTTATATTTGTGGACATTAAAACAGCAGTAAGAAGCAAGAAGTTGATTGGATCCCTTCGGAACTTGAAATATGGGTACCCCCAACAAAAATTTAAAATTTGGCTGTGTAATTTGGAATTTATGTAATTTGGTTTGATTTGATGTGATTGGTCGGTTAATAAAAAATTATTCTTAAAAAAAAAAAAAAAAAGCAAATCTGGGGACATTCCAGGGACGCAATTTGTCCGGGGACAGATTTGCAAATCTGGGGACGTCTGGTAACCCTACCAGACGTCCCTTCCAACTCTACATTTCTATGATTCTTACCTTGCGGTAAAAGCCTAACAGGAAGATGGAAGCCCTTCTCCAGAAGCTTCTTATTTCCTTACTTGAAACTTAACAACCGTTGAACTCTCTCCTTTACTGTGTGAGAAAGTCTGAGATTGAGAAGAGAGAATCTGAGAGTAGGTACTAGTAGTACAATCCCAGCTATGTTTACTGGAAGTAAATCTCACTGCGTTTATAAGAGTGTACAGCCACCGTAAGCAAGCACCTAGAAAATAATTGATAATTGAGGCCACATGCTCAGTACAGACAAGTCCAACAGTCTGGGGAGAGGCGGGGAAGGGAAAGAGGAAGGCTGGCTTCTTGCAATTGGCTACTGTAAAGCCTTTGCTCTCAGTGTAAATTGGCAATTCCCAATCGTTCCCAGGTTGGCAGAGACAGTTCTCAATTCTAGGCATCCTTCCCAGACCAGAAAGCATTTCCACAGATTCCAAATACTGGCGCAGAACACACATAGGAGGCAACGAAAGTACACCTTGATAGCAACAAAGCCATTATTTTTGCCCCCACGAGTCAGAAATGTAACAGGCAAACTTGAGAAACGGAGGAAGAGAGGGAAAGGCAGTGTGTTCTGATCAATTTCTTTTTAGAATTTGCCTTCATTTCACCCCAAATACTATTCAGCAAATTTCATATATACACACACACAAATAAACAGAAATTGGGCAGAAATCTTTGGGAGGCAATTTTCAAACAGCCCTTGCTATTTACCAAGGGGTGTTAGGTGATCACTGGCCGTTTGGTTAGGCTGCTGAAGCCACAGAACACAATAAGCAGGACTGCAAAGATAAAAGTCGCAGAAGCAAACACAGAAAACATAGGAAGTAAAAAAAGAAAAGGTGTGAAACCTATTTTGAGCACCACTGCCACGCTGGAATTCAAAGTATTTAGACCTGAAGCTATTTCTTAGAAGTGAATAAATGATACTCGTGTCCTGGAATTTTAATGCAAATAGATCAAGTCTGTGTACTGATTTGAAGAAAGAGGTGCTCCAGGAAACATTGGGGTTCTGAGCCTAAGTTCTATGTGGGGCTACCTTTGAAGGTGTCCCAGAAACTGCAATAAATCCAGAATGCGGCAGCAAGACTGGTGACTGGGAGTGGCCGCCGGGACCATATAACACCGGTCCTGAGAGATCTGCACTGGCTCCCAGTATGTTTCCGAGCATAACTCAAAGTGTGGTGCTGACCTTTAAAGCCCTAAACGGCCTCGATCCAGTATAGCTGAAGGAGTGTCTCCACCCCCATCGCTCAGCCCAGACACTGAGATCCAGCGCCAAGGGCCTTCTGGCGGTTCCCTCATTGCGAGAAGTGAGGTTACAGGGAACCAGGCAGAGGGGCTTCTTGGTAGTGGCGCCCACCCTGTGGAACACCCTCTCTTCAGATGTGAAGGAAATAAGCAGCTATCCTATCTTTAAAAGACATCTGAAGGCAGCCCTGTTCACGGAAGTTTTTCATATTTAATGCTGTACTGTTTTTAACACTTGATTGGAAGCTGCCCAGAGTGGCTGGGGAAACTCAGCCAGATGGGCGGGGTATAAATAATAAATTATTATTATTATTATTATTATTATTATTATTATTGTTATTAGTTGCGGGATTCCATCCCCACCAAGGTGCATCTTCATGTTCGCAATACAGCTTTTGGCGAATGTTGAAGACAAAACTCTTTATCCTGGCCTTTGACACCTGAGATTTGTGTTTTCATGACACATTCCATCCCTGTGACTTGCCTTAACTGTTTTTAATTCTGAACCTGCTAGCAAAGGTTGGATACTCAGTTTAATAGCAGCAATGTCAAAATGAGCAAAGTTGTGGTCCATCCAAACAAACTACATCCTAGTCAAGTCCTCAAGAGCTCCTATGTTTTGTGGCTGCCATCAGGTAGCAAAACAAAAGATTTAACTGAATCCCCGGTAGGCTGGGAGCCATGCCTGTAAGGCGATTTGCCTTTGAAAGTGACAAGTTGTGCAAGGCTGCTTGGCCCTTGTACAAGTGATGCACTATTGTGCAAGCAATCAAAATGGGGAAGGGAACAAGGAACTTCTTTTCCTATTGGTGTAGACTCCCAGACTTTTGCTTTGCCTGAATGTTATAGAGGTTCCTGAGTCCAGTGCCTCTTTCCACCTTGGAGACTATGGCAGAACCAAGAAGAACTCTTATAATATCACCATGAACTGAATGAGTGTGAGCCTTTGGCCGGGAGGAAAAATGGTATTACTCCTGTTCTTACAATACATGGAAAGAAGACAGCAATAAGCTACGACATGTCCTTCTGAATAACCTCTGCAGTAGCTAATGCTGTTTGCTTAGGACTGTCAAGAGTGTGGCCTTATTTGGATAGAAGGGAGCATTCCTATTTGCAATAACTCAAGTTCTGCAGTTTGGGCCTGATATTAACTAAATGCTTCAAGGAAAGAGGGAAAACAGCACACCGGGAGAACTTGGGTAGAATCACTGAGCTGTTAAGCAGGCAGAGTGCAAAACCAAGACATACTTTTTTCAAGTCTCTGTGAGTTTGCAGGCAGCCAAACAAGAGCTAGCACTTGCCCCTTTGCTGTTATCCGAGCATGTGAAGTGCGAAAGGAACAAACAAATCAGCTGGTCCATCTCCAAACCTTGCATTTCTTGCCCAAACTTTGCAGTCAAATCATTAGGATTTTGCAAAAGGATGGCTTCTGCAAGTCTCAAGTTGCAGATGCTCAGTGTTGCAGACAGGGGTGTGTCTGCATGTCTGAAAGTGCAGTTTCATCTTTCAGTACTGCAATTATTTAACAATGAGGGCAGATTCCCCCCATTTCAGATGAGATCAGTTTCCTCTAAAACAGCTTCCAACAACCTTGGGTCCCCAGCTGCTGTTGAACCACGGCCTTTATCATACCCAGCCAATGGCCAAAGGTGATGGGGAATTGAAGTCCAACATGGCAGCTCTGAAGAGAGAAAGTTAGAGATCTGCTCTTTGGGCTTGGGCTCAGAAGCTACACATCAAGAGCAGTACATCTGTCCTGAAAGTTGCCCTGCATCCTAGTACAGTCATACCTCATGTTACATCCGCTTCATGTTACGTTCTTTCAGGTTACGTCCCGCAGCGACCCAGAAGTACCGGAAAGGGTTACTTCCAGGTTTCGCAGCTTGCGCATGCGCAAAATGACGTCATTTTGCGCATGCGCAGAAGCGGCAAATCGCAACCCGTGCGTATGCAGACGCGCCGCTGCAGGTTGCGCTCTTTTCATGTTGCAAACGGGCCTCCGGAACGGATCCCGTTCGCAACCAGAGGTACCACTGTAGAATCCTCCCCCAGCTCTCCGATATGGTTTGATTGGACTGCACAAAGAACTCATCCAATTTATTGTACCTTGGAAGTTTGCAGGACTGATTTACCTCTTGCCGTATGCAATGGGCTCTGCTACGTACC
Organism: Podarcis pityusensis; assembly: GCF_964106645.2. Classification (NCBI taxonomy): domain Eukaryota; kingdom Metazoa; phylum Chordata; class Lepidosauria; order Squamata; family Lacertidae; genus Podarcis; species Podarcis pityusensis. The sequence continues at coordinate 29,116,503 of NC_138042.1, forward strand.
TGTAACCTATCCCAAAAACCTAAGGTAAGACTGTAGAAGCAGTTGGGGAAATAAATGGTTCAGCTTTCTGTCATGCCTTTGAAGAAACGGCACACCTAATAACTCCAGGAATCACCAATACATGGCTCAGGAGATTTTAGGAAAGAGGGAAGCTAAAGGAAACTGAGAGGCTGCGTCCCAGAGAGGCTGAATAAGAGGGAGATTATATCTGAAGGGACCTGCCTGGTCAGGGAACAGGGCATGCAAAACAGAAAGATACAAGGAGCTGGAGCAAAGAATGTGCAGAATCAAGATCACCCATACAAGGAAGGAAACAGAAGAAATACACAAGGACTGCATATATATATATATATATATATATATATATATATATATATATGGAGAAGGATGTGCTATAATATGATTAGTGAACCAGCCACCCAGAGTGGATTCAGGCATTAATTTCATTAGTATGGTTCCTTGATGTGTCAGAGTATAGACGGGTCATTAGGTTTGTATGTTTTTCAGACCACCTTAGCCCTCCATATATATTTAGTTCTTGCCAGTTTTACTGACCTGCTGATAGCTCCAAATTAAAAAGTGTCTCCCCGATGTAATACCTGCAATGGTACCTTGAAAATAAACCCCGAAACATGTGCATTCGCCTGCTTACTTATACATATCTGTCATTTGCTTGACAAAAAGGTGGGGTCGTTTTATCTTTTATGCCACAAATATCTCTGCCAGATCACCTCAAGATTTATTTATTTATTACTTACTATGGTGACCAGGCAAGTTATGATATCTGTATATTCAGATTGTTGTTGTTGTTGTTTAGTCGTGTCCAACTCTTTGTGACCCCATGGACCAGAGCACGCCAGGCACTCGTGTCTTCAAAAATCCCCGTAGAAACCACCCTCCCCATTTTTGTGTGGTTAGTCTGCCATGAGTAAAATTGGCACGGAAATGTGGGCATAATGCAGAGCTAACGTGAGATATCTAAATTGGCAAGGGGCATTGTTTTCACCTGAAACACATTTCATGGGGTAATTTCATTGACTTGAAAGCAGAAAACGCATGTTGCCTTCTAGGGTAGGTGCAGACTATAAAATTGCATAAGTGACCGAACCAATCAGGCTTTGGAAAAAGCTCAGTGATTAAGACTGTGTGTTGCTTAAGTAAGATTCTATTAATCAGAAATCTAATAGGGGTCTTTTAATTAAAGCACACTTGCAAAATGTTCTAGTAGTTAGCTCCTTGTTGTTTTGGACTTTTACACACACACACACACACACACACACACACACACAAAATAAATCTATTTTAAATTTTATCTTCTGCTTGCTTCCAATGATCACCTCCAAGTTTTTACATCATGAACAAGTCCTTCTACATTTCCATATAGATCTGCTTACATCTGGTTCACAGTACTAAATACCTCCTTCTTACAGCAACCCAGTAGGGTTGCCATATTTCAAAAAGTGAAAATCAGGACACAAACATTGTTGAAGGGGAGGAGGCAAAGTTGTGGAGCTTTTTTTGTTTTTAATTTTTTGTTTAGTTTTTGAGTAATTTCAGGAAATTTGCCAAAATCTACACTTCCAACATGGGTTGCCATTTCCCGGACATTCCAGCGATTTCCACCCAGACGCAATTTGTGACGGCAAAGTCCAGGAAATTCTGGATGTATAACAACCCTACAGCCCAGTAAACACAAGTCTGTATTATCCCAATATAAGACGTATTTAGACTCACTGAAAGCATTGGTACAGTGGTGCCCCGCAAGACGAATGCCTCGCAAGACGGAAAACCCGCTAGACGAAAGGGTTTTCCGTTTTTCGATGCGCTTCGCAGGACGAATTTCCCTATGGGCTTGCTTCGCAAGACGAAAATGTCTTCCGAGTCTTGAGTTTTTTTTCGCGTCCCCCCCCCTTTTTCTAAGCCGCTAAGCCGCTAATAGCCTTTTAGCAGCTAAGCCGCTAAGCCGCTAAGCCTTTAATAGCCGCTAAACCGCTAATAGCGCTAATCCGCTAATAGGGTTGCTTCGCAAGACGAAAAAACCGCTAGACGAAGACACTCGCGGAACGGATTAATTTCGTCTTGCGAGGCACCACTGTATGGCAATACTTCCATATGCACCTTTCCTAATAAGGTCGTCTGTGGGGACCTCCAGAATTCATTCATTTGTTTCCATAGAATCATAGAGTTGGAAGGGATCCCGAGGGTCATCTAATCCAACCCTCTGCAATGCTGGAATCTCAACTCAAACATCCAAGGCAGATGGCCATCCAGCTGAGCCCCAGAGCACCTTCATGGGTTGGGCCCGGCTTTGGGGCTAAAACTAAAGAGAGGCTTATGGACCGGGCCCCCTGCCGCCCCCCCCGGCAGAATTCCATCCATTATATTTTATCTACACAATCAAAATGAATTTCAGGAACCAAAAAGTCCTATTGAAAAAAATGGCTTTTGAGACGTCTGGGCCCCAAAATAGCAACTAGGCATTCCGTTTTGGCCACCGCAACCCTAGTTTAATATTTTCCTTTGGTTTATAACCCAGATTTTCTCCAGAGCTTATAAAGCTGATAACTTGCTTCTGTTCTATATAAAACAGCTACTGATAAAAAGAGCCACATTTTCCCTTCTAAGAACAACAAACTTCTGCTTACGCCGCCTCCATCACTGCAAAACCTTGTTCCATATTTGCAACTATTTATACCACACCTCTCATCATCAGAAACTCCAGAGCCTTGACACTTTGGGTTAGGTTGGAAAAGAAATCTGATAATAAATGAGGGCAGAGTAAAATAGTCTTTGAAAAGAGCACAAAAGAAGATCTGAGAGATGTAAAAGTTAAAAAGTATAGAGAATAGAGAGCAATGCAGAGCTGCTGATTTGTAGGAAAATGCAAATCCTAGGAGACCATCACCGGAATCTACAGACTGTAAATTTGAAACCAAACACATGCATACTTTTTCACACAATTCACAAGACAATTAACCTGTGCATATAATTGCAATGGGAAACTGTGAATGTGAACAGAAAAGATGGTAAAGAGGTTCCTAAGGTGACTATCAGCCAGAATGCTCAGGGACCACCATCTCATTATTTAGGTGTTCCCAGACATGTATTATCAACTAAATGAAGAAGAAGAAAAAAAAGACACTTCCATAATTGTCACCCATTTTTCTCAGATCATGATCAAGTTGCAAGAAGGGAGATACCAACCAAACGTCAGGAAGAGCTTTCAGACAGTTAAGAGCCGGTTCGACAGTGGAAAGGTCTCCCTAGGGATGTGATGGGCTCTCCTTCAGTGGAGGTTTTTAAGTAGAGGTTAAATCAATGTCCATCTGTCATGGATACTTTAAGTTGAAATTCCTGCATTGCAGAGGGCTGGACTCAACCCTCAGGGTCCCTTCCAACTCTATAATTATATGATAATGAGCAGGGGTCAGCAAACTTTTTCAGCAGGGGCCAGTCCACTGTCCCTCAGACCTTGTGGGGGGAAGAATTTCTATGCCCCACCAATAACCCAGAAATGCATTTTAAATAAAAGCACACATTCTACTCATGTAAAAACACCAGGCAGGCCCCACCAATAAGCCAGAGATGCATTTAAAATAAAAGGACACATTCTACTCATGTAAAAACACAGTGATTCCCGGACCGTCCACGGGCCAGATTGAGAAGGTGATTGTGCCGGATCCAGCCCTCAGGTCTTAGTTTGCCTACCCATGATAATGAGGGATAGGATCACAGGCTAGATATCAAGAGGGGAAGTTCCTCACCACCAAGCCCAGAACTGACAGTTACCACTCATGACCCATCAAATTAATGGGAGATCCTCCAATTGTGTTTTATGGTCTGTCCGATGATTGACAACACACACACACACACCAGGCATTTCCTGGTTTCTTGAGCTTCTTTTGGATCTCCATTTATGGTTGACAGGCTCTACTCAGCTTGGAAGATGCAAATTCTTCCTTGTAGTGGGGGGGGGGGGGAAACCCTGCTGTCTGACACTTTGAAGGAAAATACATCAACAGTGGTTAGGGCAATGGCTTCTCAGAACAGGACGAGTTGTTCTCGCTCTCGCACACACAGAGCAGCCAACAAGTCAGAAAAGCCTAAATTCTGTCCAGGCAAATGAACCTATTAAGTATCTGAAACTTGACTTCCTATATAGTCAAACTTTTTTTTTTCCCTGCTGAAGGCAGCAAACATACCATCTGGCCAAGACAGCACACAAAAGGGCCAGCTATTATGCCTTGTTGCATGCTTCTCCTCTTCGTTTCAAACAAAGCATTTCCTGGACCCCCCTTCCCCCCCCCAATCTCTAAAAGCCAAATCATTTGGGCCAGGAGCCAGATATTGCACTTTATAGTGTGTTAGTACTACTGAACTTTGTTCGCATGCCCTTTCCTCTTTGGGGAAAGCCTTCCAATTTGCTTTTCTGAAACCGAGCAGCTGTCCGTATGGGCGAGTATGGGGGGGGGGGATTAAAGTGGAGATCGCCTTTCTAGAAGCACAAAGCAGGAACCCTGAAGGCCTGCAGTAATTCAAACCAGAAACCCACACCTCTGAGGCATTCTTAAATAATATTTGTGTAATCATTTTCACTTCATACTTTGGAGGCACAACGTGATGAACAGAGAGGTCTTCTTCAACGATCCTTTGAAGTAAATCCACCAAAAAAGAACCCAATTCTAGTCCCAAATGTAAGTAACTATACAACCTTTAAAAGACATTTGAAGGCAGCCCTGTATAGGGAAGGTTTTAGAAATGTGTGATGTTTTATTATGTTTCTATATATGTTGGAAGTCGCCCAGAATGGCTGGGGCAACCAATTCAGATAGATAGATAGATAGATAGATAGATAGATAGATAGACAGATAACAAATAATAATAATAATAATAATAATAATAATAATAATAATAATAATATAGGATGTCCTTATTTTAATTGGAGAAATATTGGAGGGTATGAGATGACATAGTGATGTATGGAAGTGAGAGCTGGACCATAAAGAAGGCTGATCGCCGAAGAACTGATGCTTTTGAATTACGGTGCTGGAGGAGACTCTTGAGAGTCCCATGGACTGCAAGAAGATCAAACCTATCCATTCTTAAGGAAATCAGCCTGGAGTGCTCACTGGAAGGACAGATCGTGAAGCTGAGGCTCCAATACTTGGCCACCTCATGAGAAGAGAAGACTCCCTGGAAAAGAACCTGATGTTGGGAAAGATGGAGGGCACAAAGAGAAGGGGACGACAGAGGACGAGATGGTTGGATGGTGTTCTCGAAGCTACCAGCATGAGTTTGACCAAACAGCGGGAGGCAGTGGAAGACAGGAGTGCCTGGCGAGCTCTGGTCCATGGGGTCACGAAGAGTCGGACACGACTAAACAACAACAACAACAACATGTGAAAACAAATTCCTGCACAGAAGATGTGCTCAGAGTTCCCTAAATTATATGAACGTGTCCCTCTGCCACCTCACTCAAGACACTATTCTGCACCCCTTTCTGACTGGCAGATCTCGGGGTCATAGCATAAAACAAAAGCAGGTCCCACAACACTGACGGCCATTCGTCTTCAAAAGCTGAAACCAGAAATGTCATGAGTAAAATATCTTATAATAATTTCAAAACAGCCTCCAAGAATAATAATAAAAAAGAACCCTATTTTCTCTCCAGCAAGACTGACAACAATAAAGGAGTACAGAGCTTCCCTTGTGAGGTTGATCCATAACGGGGGTGCCAGCACCAAGAGTACCCTGCCCTGTGCACTCACAGAGATACAACTACTCTAATTGAGGGCACACGGGTCAAGCTATCATCCCCCAGTCAGAGTGCTCAGGGAAGATTATAATGTTCTCCACCTCCTCTCAGCATAATGGATACTTCATATGAAAGCAATTGCTCTCACTCATGTGTAACCTCATGGCGGCCAGGATTAATCCCCTATAAATCAAAGTTACTAGATTTGGTACAGGCTGAAGGATCCGTGGAAGACACATTCCCCAAGAGGATGAGGATGTTAGCATTGAGGGTGGGGTGGTTGGGTATGACTTGAAAATATCCAAAGTAAAAAGCTACACTTCCCAATTTGAGTAACATAAGAGCTCACACATACAAAGGAAAGACCTGACTTCCGCCATGCACGCCTTAATTAAAAGCCAAATTAGATCAGTGCAATGTGCTGTACATGGATCCATCTTGAAAGTCTTGTCTGGAAACTCCGGTTGGCTCAAAATGCAGCAGCAAGGCTGCTGATTGGTACCAGAGAACACAGCTTGCCAACCTGCCAATTTGTTTCTGGGCACAATTCTAGGTGCTGGTTTGGATCCACAAAATCGTAAATGAGCTGGGTTGCCTGCTCCCATACAAACCTGTCTTAACTATCAAGATCTCTTCTGAGATTGTGCTCCAGAGATCAGCCACAGCATCTCACCTCTGGAAACGCCTTCCATTTTTCAATTTGCCCCGATACGTTTTTACGCAACAGGAAAACATTGTTTATCATCATCACCACCACCACTGGTTTTTAATGCAGCTTGATTTGAATGATAAATTATTTTTATCTACTGTTTTAAAATTTGTTTTACATTGTAAATTTATTACTAGCCCACTACCCCCCCAACACACTTGTATAAGTCATTTGAGACCACATTTCTTTTAAAAAAATATGTTTAGGGTACTCTCATTTTGACTCAAGAAACTCACCATTTTATAGTTCAAATTGGCGGGCGGAGGATACAGTAAATGGACAAAAGTACAAAGATTCACAAAATATTTAGGGGTATGCGCACCCCTGCATTCCCCCACAGAAAAGCACTGTGGGTGTGTGGGTGTAGATATAGATATTAGATATAGATATAGATATAGATATAGATATAGATATAGATATAGATATAGATGTATATATAGTTGTTTATTTGACTGTGTGGATGGCATTTTAACTTGCTATTCACTCACTTATTCTAACTGCGGAGTCCAAAGAGAATTTCAGCCTTGGGAGATAAAGAAACACTGGTACAAAACATTTTGTTGCCTGCCGTTGAATGTTAAGGAACCATGAATGCCTCTATATGGACTTAATAGTTTTCTTCCAAATAAAGCAACCCTGGTGTATAAAGTTCTTATCATTTCCAAAAAAGTCCTACAGTATCTTTCAAAATATTCCAGCAATGATGACTTCAGATCTATGACAGATTTGACTTTCCTTGTTGTTATCTCCATCGTGTTTAGAGCATACTCTATATTAGAGTGCATTCCAGGAAACGTAACAGCAGAAATAGGTCAACCATTAACCAAATGAAACGGGTTGCTGCTCTACAGATGATGCCCTTCGAAAAGTTGCTTCACAGACTAGCTCTTTAGAATGCATCCCTCATCATGGCTGAAGTTCATGGCTTCCGTGGATTTTCTTTAATGCTGCTTGGGTTCATCTGAAGTTACAAGACTTCCAGGACATGCCAGCTTAAAACAGCAAGGTCAGAAGATAGGAGAGACAAGACTCCTCCATGTCAGAGCAATACAAAAGAACGGCCAATTCATCAATCTCATCCCCATGGTTCCCTGTGGTTTAATATGCATGGGGAGATGATGAACACGTTTTTCCCAATTTCATCTTTAAAATATTCAGCCGATTCTTTTTTCGTTATTTTTCAGACATCATTTGTGGGATGAAGCTTGTTAGTTTCCATTATCACTTCTCAAAAGTGTGGGGGACGGGACCCAACCTCCAATAATTATCTTCATCTTTGATAGGTTCCTATATTCAGGGTCTGGAGTGGGGAAAGTTGCCATCAAGAACTCTACAAGCATTTATATCAGACCTGGGTGTCTTTGGAATAATTTGTTATCCCTTTTCGTTCCCTTTGTATTCCAGGGATCACTGGTAAACTGTCTTATAATAAGCGGTGTTTTTTTCTTACTCCTGTTTTACCACAAAGACTACACCTCAAGACTTCATTGCTCATTCTGAAACCAAACTTAACCCCCACCAGATTCCAAAATTCAATTTTAAACTGTCAGAAGAATTAAATATTTTTTAAAAGAGTGGGAAAACATTGGTCTAAAAAGTTCAGAGTTGACATGGCCTCTGAATACCAGTCAGTGGAGAACAACATTTAGGGAACAACACACAACATTATTATTATTTATTTGAACTTTTCCCCCATCTCTCTTTTTCCACTTGATTTCCTATAACTGAAATTCTTTCAATGAAATATTAATCATAATAATATAACATCCAGGGAGGGCCATTCTTCTGCTTTCAGGCTTCTCTGAAGTTTCTTGGTTGGCCACTTTGGGGAACAAGATGATGGACTAGATGGGCCTCTGGTCTTCTCCTTCAGCAGAGCTCTTCTTTAGGGTATTTATATTTTCTATTTCAGGCTGAGTGCCGATGTTAATGAATACAGTGATCTCTTGAATATGGTAGAAGGCTGTTCTGGGCTTTAAAACTGTGTACCTGCCTGGTTATACCAAACAAGCGCGCGCGCACACACACACACACACACACACAAATACATGTTTTGCCCTGCACCTGCAATACTTCTACTTTCACAGTGGAAGAGGAGGAAACAGATGAATCCAGTGTTCAAAATTAAGCCAGGTGCGTTTTGTGACTGGCATGGGTCCAATTGCGACCACGCTGAGATCTCTGGATTCCAGGCTGGCAACCGGGAAGCCAAATGTCACTTAGAGAAGGATCTGAAATATTTTCCTTGAAGCTTGAATTAGTTTTATTCTGGATTCTTTTCTTTGATTTCTTAATGTGTTGCAAACGGCTTTGAGATTTGGTCTTTAGAACCCCTGCCCAGACCAATGGGCAAAGCACATGCATAGCACGTCTAATATAAATCAAATATGAAAGACTGAAAGAGAGCTAGACTTGATGAAGAGAAGAGTGTAAAGGCCGAGAGCGAAAATCTATTGCTGAAGCTAAGCAAGTTTAGGTTTTTATGACTCAAGAGTGTGACCTGTGTACCAATTCACTAGGTGGGATTCAGCAAGCCACAACTCTGTCGTGGGAATAATCAGTGCTATTTTTTTAAAAAAAAGAGGTGCCAGAACTCTCCATGAACACCTCCTTCCTTCTCTTATAATGGCAATGGTGCCCAGCTGAGAGGTGCTGGAACTGAGTTCCAGCGAGTTCCAGCTGGGGGGAAAAAGCCCTGGGGATAATATTCTTTGTCTATTTTATAGTGTGAATGCATTGATTACTGAGATTTAGAAAAATTGTGTTATTTTTTGGTGTGATATAAATGTATATACCAAACAAACACAAGCAGTAAAACACAAACAAACACAACTGGTAAAATGTCATGGGGGGGGGGGACACGACCCTAATATTAGCATAAAGAACAAGCAGGACTAGTAAAATATAGTCAAGAGTATTAAAAACCACCAAATGCCTGGGAAAACATAAATGGCTTAACTTGACCCCCCCCCCCAAAAAAAATCTTGCAGTGCAGCCATCTCTGGGGAGGGAATTTCACAAACATGGCACCCCCCTAGAAAAGCCCCTTTCCCTTGTTACCATCCACATCACCTCACCCAGCAGGGAAAACTGTAGCCATGACCCTCAATGGTCAGTGTGACTTTATCAGCAGGTTGGCTACCATGTCCTTGGTCAGTTAAACCACCCATTCACAGCAGCTCCATCTTTTCTTATCTGAGCTTCAGTTTATTAGCTCTCATCCAACCCATTGTTGACTCCACATACCCATTCACCACCACCATTGCAACGTCCATATCAGTTAAAATTCAAAAATCAAGTTGGGGTTCATTGGCGCTATCAATGGTGCCAGTCACTCCAAATGGTTCGCCCAAACACCCCCAGTGGTTTGATGTAGATATTAAGTACCATGTGGGAGCAGAACAGGATTCTGTGGCTCCAACAGCATGGGGTCCAGAGGTTGCAGAAGTCCCCGCGACCCATTTTCAGCATTCAGTCTGTTACGAAATGAAACCACAGCTGATTCCCACCTGAGACATAGGGTCCAAAAGGTTATTAAAAGCTGCTGAAAGGTCCAAGGTGATCATTAGGGTCACATTCCCCTTGTCTCCTTTCCTCCAAGTCCATCATGGTTTCAGCACTAAACTCAGTTCATATCATCCATGTAATCCAAAAGTGTCTGGAGCTGATCCGCAACCACCCATTCAAGTACCGTGTTCAAAAAGGGAATGTTTACAAATGGCTGATGCCTGAGACAATTCTCAAGTCCAACGAAGACTTTTTAGGAGCTGCTTAACATTCCTCAAGATGGTTTGGGCCACACACTCTCTCAGTGACACATCCTAGATTCAACCAGTACGAGCCAAGAAAGGCAAGAATTGAACAATCAGATGGTCAATATCCAAGCAACAGCAAAAATATGGTCTTCTGGTCCCATTTGTACTGCATCTAAACACTTGTGACTCATTTTGAATACCCTAAAAGGTATAACTATGCTGATATTTGTTTTTATTATGCTATTAATTATACATTGTTCTCCCTCAGTTGCTTCATGTTTTGGGGGGTTGAAACAGGGGGACTAATAACATTATTAAGGAGACTGATGACCTTAGAAAGATTTCCTAGCCTACCTCCCTCTTTATGCTGTTCATTAGCTCTTGAAAAAGAAGTGGCCATTCATCTGCTACATAAGGGGAGTTAATACAGAATAGTGTTGAAAGTCATAAGGGACCCATTAGTAGTAACACTTTGCTTAGGGACTGTGGGTATATTAGTCCTCAGCAAGAGGAAAGAGGAAAAGACCCAAAGAAGTTGTTATCTTCCTGAAAAACGGGAAAGCACAACGTTTTACTACATTTGTCCCTACTGGCATGATGCACCCATAAATAGCTCAAGGTACAGAAGCTTCTGCAAGTGCAGAGAGAGAGAAACACGGTGATAATGTCTGCTGTTGTGCTGCCCTAAAGCCAAAGTGACTCGCAAGGCATGTGACTAAAATGGAATGTATGAGGATATTAATCTTAAGTCTTATGATGACTGCAAAACAATGGACACTGGGTCCTTATGTGAAGATTGCTACTTCCTTTTGGCCAACATGTCCTATTAGCTAATTGATATCTTCCCCAGCCACCCTTAGTCATTAATAATTAGCTAATTAGCTAAATTTACAAGCTCTTTGCAGTCATGGGAAGCATATCCACAGTAAAGCCACAACTGTTTATGTGTCTTCCCTCCATGAAGTGATGCACACATGGGACTTCTCTCATTCTGTCCTCCAGTAACCCTGTAAGGTACATTAGGCAGACAAATTGAACGGCTATATGATGACCCAGTGAATTTCACGGCCGAGTAAGTGGCCACTGGAACCCATGTTCTTTATCTCTAAAACCCAACACTTGATCCACACCACATGTCAGTAGTTAAGCCTGTAGAAGATTCTGATCCTGGAACCTGAAGTATGCTAGGCAGCCTATATTACCACTACCCTTTAAGCTCAGCCCAGAGGAAACTACTTAGAAAACCAGTCAGACTTTTAAATAAGTCTCTTGAAAAACAATAGACCAGACCAGTTCACATGGAAAGACCCAACACCTACAAAACTTTTGAAATCAAAACTTGCTATCTAGGCAAAATCAAAACTTGCTATCTATCTGGCGAAGGGGGCAACTCAATTGCTATTGCTCCTTGTTCTTGCCCAGGATCTACCTCACCACACCCAGCTTGGGTTCATTCCTAGTCAGTGTTCGAAATGAGCCAAGCACATTTTGCACCTAGCTATCGGCCAAGATGGTGCCTGACATCTCCTCCATCTGGAGGGACATGCCTGGGGATCATTAGATTTGGACTATTTTCGCACATTAATACCACATCCTGTATAATTCTATCCCATATCTATATCTATATCTCTATCTATCTATCTATCTATCTATCTATCTATCTATCTATCTATATTGTACTCACTATCAGAATGAATTTCTGGAACCAAAATGCTTTTTCAGTGCAGCCTGAGCAGGAGCAGTCAACATTAAGAAAAAGTGGCAGGAATAGACCACTATAGACGTGGACTGTCCCTGGATCAAGTGACTTTTCTTCTTTAAGTTCCCAAAGCTCTTAACCTGGTTCAAGGGTGTCATCTGAACTAGCCAGATGTTTAACTGAGAATCAATCACAGTCAGTTCATTATATGAAAAATATGACTTCAGAGCCATCTTACCCAAAAATGGCAATTAGACATTCCATTTTGGCACCATTTCGTGCCTTGATTATTATATATCTGAGTTTCTAACACTGTTCCTACTCCCAGAGATGCCAGGAACCATATTTACCAGCACTATGGTCAATGGGAAATCAAAGTGTTACTCAATATGTCTTTGTCAAAGAAACTCTGCTTTGCATATTGCAATCATGGATAGAAAGATGAGACAACAGTCACATAAAGTGGACTGTCTTTCAATATTATCCTTTCAATTCCCCAGCAACCTGTATCAGCCAGTTTCCAGCAGTTCTCCAGAATATCTGCAAGGCAAGAGTTGAGCCCCATCCATCAGAAGTTGGCCTCTACTACTAACTTCTCCTGCCAAGCCCTGCATCGATGAATGGAAGTAACCCAAATGGCCTTGAGCTACTCATTTCAATGGGTCTCTGCACAGAAGATCCTGGTGATCTGCGCCCACAAACTGCAATTCCCAATCAACCAGTAACACAGAGAAGGGTAAACATGAGCAATGTATTCAGAAACCTATCTGCATGGTGAAGGAAAAAAATCAACACTTATTAAAAGCATTTCTATGATATAAAGAACTGGAGAGGAATGCAGGCAGAAAAAAGGAGGGACTGTGTTAGCTCTTCACTATGCAGTGAAGCTACCTTTTAACGAGAAAGCCTGAAACACAAGATTAGTGAGTTGCACCCATCCCCAACGGCTAACTTCAGCTTCATTCAGTGTGAGAATCTGGACGTGAATGTAAACGAAGGTGCCCACTCTTGCAATGTCATTGGCACCAATGTAGGAAGAGTTTGTGTGAGGTGACCAGCCACCAATCTCACTGTAACTAAATGTAAACCTTGAACAGTCAGGCAGATTAGATAAAAACGCACGTCCTAACTCACTTTAAAAAAAAAAACCTTCTTGCAGAAGCTAGTGGAAAGTGAGCGAGATAAGGTTCCAGCTACACAACTCTTGTTTCATGTGTACCTTCCCATCCCACGTGCTTCTGGGAAAAGCAAATTACACCTCACGACTAAGACCTCATTTGAATCGAGTCACGCCATTAAAATAACATCTAAGAAAGGTATCTATTTGCAGGCTACAAATCCTGCTGAATAGGCAACAGAAAATCAAGAAGGATGTTCTGTACTCATAACTGAGTAAAACACATGAATGCTTCAAGCTGTAGCTGTATTTATTATTAATTATTATTATTATTATTATTATTAGCCAATTTTCAAATGCACTTGACGGAGAAACCAACAGCCATACAGGTCACTAAATTCTGACCTTGCAGATCTCCCCATGAGCATTTAGGAATTTCCTTTATGAGAGGTCCTCTAACATGTGCCATTTTTTTTTCTTCCAGGGTTTCTCTTAATTGCCAACACAAAACCTACTGGTGGCACTCCTAATTAAACGGCATGGTTTTATACAGAAGGAAGAAAAAGGCCACCTAATCTATAGGACCTTCCTGTTTAAGAGACAACCACGATAGCGTTCTACTGTTACGTAGCAATTACATAATTGCATGGTCTATCCCGTATCATTTGCAGTATTCTGTACCCTTCTCCACTTAACAGCTACAGCACAATGTTCTCAGATGATTGCGGCTACTGAACAAAACAGCCTCTGCGCTGGAGACAAAGGGATCTGCATGTGACAATGGAGCTTCATCAGAAGCTTAGGACTTTTCACATGACTGAATGCTTCCTTTTCTCCAGATCTGTGAAACCCTCCCCTTCCCAGCCTCCGTTATACAATGCTTTTGGAATATCCTTCAATCGCTTCAGAAGAAATTAAAAGGCAGGTTTGTGGGGGGAGAGGGGAGGGAGGGGGTTGAAGCCAAGAAATCCTGCTGGGTTGAACTTTTCAGATGACAACACACAAAGGTGCTGCTTTATTGCAGAATGGGAAGGCTGCAGTATAAAGGACAAGATGTGGAGCGTTGAGGGGCGGTGGGGGAGAGAGAGGGAAATCTATTTAGACTTCCTGCACTGGCATGAAATGGCTGCTTCTCTTCTTAGTGCCAGCTCCAATGCTTCATGTTGACATTACACATCCTGTGCTGTAGATCCACCCCCATGCTGCTGCTTGCCCAACAGAATTATCTCCTGCGTCACAGCAGTGGCAACAGACCTGCTGGCTCTGCAGATCCGAGAGGCACCATTTCAAAGCTCTCTTAATGCAAGCAGCAACTGGACACACATTTACCAGATACTCTAGTCTGGGTGAGTCTGTGGGCCACTCTTAGCAAAACATTACTCGGCCTAACCTTCTGCTATCCAGATGGTCTCGCTTCCCCCTTGGGATCAGACCCATTAAACTTTATTTCATTACAGCCAAAAAATAAAACTACACACCCAGCCACAACTCTGGTCCTAACACAGGAGTTGTGCGCAGCAGTGCGCCTGGTGTGTCTCCAACACAGCTGCTGAGATGACCATGATCTAAAGAATAATTGGAAACCATAATTCACACACCAACAGAGAACAGAAATCTTCTGGAGAGAAGGAGGGAAACTGCCAGTTTAGGTACTCTGAAAACAGAAGCAGCATAGATGCCTACTTGTATTCTGAACAATCACATAGTTCTCCCTTCATAAGGTCCCGGTTGCATTTCCCCCTTCATTGATTCATTCAGTTATTTTAATTGCCGACTGCAGCAATAGTCCTTAAATTCAAAACGACGTGTTTACAAAGGACCTTTGTGGTATTCCCTTGCTAGTAGACTCATCAATATAAACAAGGGTGATGAAAGAAGAGAAGCTGGTTGAGTATGGATGAAGAAAGGAGAAAAAATGAGCCATCTTATGGTACCCTCACTGCTGCAATGCACATCAACTCCCATCAGCTACATTAAGTTCAACCAAAAACTCATGCTCTCCAAGCAATCACCTACATTAAAATGAAATCACCAAGCACAGTCCATCCTCCCCCACTCAAAAAATTACAAGATTTGGATATACTTCTGCACAAAGATCAGAACATCAAACTCTAGGCGTTCATCTGTACTACATACTTATTTCAGATTTATTTTAACTCCACAGCTTCCCCAATGAGTAGGGGATCGAAGATTTGAAGTTTGAATTATTTATTTATATTAGATGACTGGTACAAGTCAATGAAAGTATCATACCTGGAGGAGTTAGGCAAAAATCCAGAACTAAACTCATGTTCCATTAGACTCCAGTGATCTACATACATACAGGCTCCCTCAAGCAACCGTAGATCCCGCTAGCAACCGTAGATCCCATGTTTAATTTGTTTGAGGCGGGACTTCTGTTGGGAATGGGAATTCACACTACTTCCAGTACAGGCCAGTTCACTAAGGAGACTCCATAACGCCTCTCTTTTGTCTCCCTTACTGTTGAAAAACGTACTTCACAAGCTTCCTCGCGACTGGGACTTTTCTTTCTCCCGCTTTAAATTTTGTTACTCTGCAAAGCACTATGCCCATTGGTGGAGCTACACAAAGGACGAGGATGTAAAAATATGCAAACTGCCTTTCCCCATCATCAAATTACTTCACTGGAGACAATAAGCAGCCTGTTGCGCATTTTTTAAAACTGCCGTAAGGCATTGTAGACTTTACCTTCGTCTGTCTTTCTTTCCTGAAGAGTTGGAATTTGCCTTTACAAACCCTTGATCAAGATGTTATATCTCATCTTCAAAACCTGAAGCACATGCACACACACACACACACACACACACACAGAGGCAACCCATGTCTGTATATGGTAACAGAACCTCCAAAGTACCATTGCATGATCTGAAACATCATCCACCATGCTAAAAATAGTCAACCCACCCCTTGAAGTCTCAAGAGACCATCTGATATTGCAGTATAGCATTAGCAAAGCTAAGTAGACATGAACGCTTAAAATAAACATCTCCACGGTGAAGACCAGAAGGCTGTCACACCCTTATTTTGCCCTCTGTGAAGTGGCTTGAGAGCTATACCTGAAGGAACATCCAGAAAGCTATTTTAGCTTGAGAACAGCAAACGCCCAACTTCTTTTTTTAATAATATGCGGTAGAGATTAAGAACAACCAGGGTAGGGTTGTCATATTTTTCTTAAGACATGGGCTACTGGCTTCTGAGAGTTAAATGAGAGAAGGTTTACAGCCACTGTTGAAATGAGATACCACGGATGTTCCTACTGAGATTCCATTTGCTCAAGGGAATTTTTTTCTCCCATTCTCAGAGTTACTATTAACACAGGGTCAACTTGACGAAGCTGGTTGGGCAGCCATATCCAGGGATGACGAGCAGAAATACTTCTTTTTAAAAAAAAAATCAAAAGCTTCTTTTAAGTTTTGGGAATCAATTGTGAAGATGATGATTAGTTTAAGGTGACTTTAAGGAGGGGTAGAAACATTCATGGAGGACACGGTATCAATGGCTAGTAAGCTATGACTGCTATATAGAATTTCCATATGCAGAGGAAGTATCTCTTTACATAGCTGATGGGACAAGCAGAGGCAGATGTAGTCCATCACCTCCATGCTCAGCTTATTAAGCTTCCCGGGGAATCTAGCTGTCTATAGGTATCATCACTACTATTCTTATTAATTCTGCTCAAACTGTGCAGCTGTCTCTCTGTGTGTAGAATAAAGCCAGCTTCAAACCATGGTTCAATATCCTGGCTTGTTCCGCAGCTGGCAAGTATAGTGTCCTTGCTTGGACTACATGGAAAACTATGCTTAATTAGGGACTTTTGCTTTGATTGCTCACACCACAAACAAAGGAGAAAAGGGACTGACTGTAAGAGTTGGAAAACGGTTCATTTTTGTCTTGGCTTAATAAACCTAGATGGGATCATCCAAAACCACGCCTCTGGTTAAGGAAAACAAACCGTGGTTAAAGGTTATGTCTGCACAAGGTCACTGAGTTAAAACATGTTTTTCTATTTAGGAGCAAAAAAAATCAGTTGGGGCGGGAGGAAATCACGCTTTTGAGATAAAACAATAAGTCATGTCGTGTATTATTGCACAAAGCTACAAATATTATGACTGTCAACCGAACAGCATAGGCAACTAGCTACGGCAATTTTAAGTCTCACTGGCTTCAAAGGGAGCAGTGCTGCACTTTATTCTCCCACAGAAATCAATGTGACTTAAAGACTACGAGAATATTGCTTTTCCCATCTCACTGAGAAGCACTGCCCTGCTTTTTCACTGCTGGGCTCTGCTTCTGAAAAAGTTCAGAGACACAAGTCGTCAAGTCAAGGATCTCTTCCTCGTTGTCATTCCCAAGTGTAAATAAGGACCCAAATAAAAAGTCATTAAATTGCTCAGCAATTTAAGATACAGGGTTGATTCCAGCCAAGTCATCATCATAGCATGATGACTGACATTAACAGGCATACATTAGCCATGTACACTGATGTCAGTGTGACTACTCTAAGTATGACTTACCATATCTTTTGCTCTATAAGACTCACTTTTTCCCTCCTAAAAAGTAAGGGGAAATGTGTGTGCGTCTTATGGAGCGAGTGCAGGCTGCGCAGCTATTACAGAAGCCAGAACAGCAAGAGGGATTGCAGCTTTCACTGCGCAGTGATCCCTCTTGCTGTTCTGACTTCTGAGATTCAGAATATGCTTTTTCTTGTTTTCCTCCTCCAAAAACTAGGTGCGTCTTGTGGTCTGGTGCGTCTTATAGAGCGAAAAATACGGTGGTTGGATGGCAACAATCCATTATTTGGTAGTACACTGTATGTTCAAATGTTTTAGATCATGCTCTTAGATAGTATAAAGGCTCTATTTAGTTGCAAAGCAATATGTTTTAATTCTTCAGAAGAGACTGGGATTATAAAATGAGTGGGAACTCTTTAGGAGTTTGTATACTGCTTGTTCATTAAAAACCTTTAAGTGGTTTCCAGAGAATAAAATATGCATTTAAATTATCAGAGTTAATGATAAGTTAACCTAATAAATTTCAAAATCTAAATCAAATCAGTAGTTAAAATATACATTAAAATATAAAATTACGTATTAAAATACATATCAACTTTACATATCTGGGTAGGCTCCCTTAAAAAAAAAAAACTTTTAGCAAGCACCGAATGCAACCCAGTGAAGATAGACCAAACACTATGCGATACTTATAAAACTTAAATCGGTTATTTGACATTGACTTTAATCAATGTCTGCCCAAATCAACCTGCTACTCTAGAGTTTAAGCTCTGAATGGCATTCTTTACAAAATCCAAGCTTATTATTTCAGATATGGTCCCATTCTATACAAAAGTGTAAGAGGCAATAAAATCCTATTCATGTTTCATCCCACTGTCCTCAGTGGGGTTGACTCCCCTGTCGGTATGCCTAGGATTTCTGCCTAGGAGATCTTAAAAACTCTCTTTCTAAATCATGGCGTCAATAAACATCATCAAAATAAACAGCAAGTGGGAGAAAACCATTTTCAATAGTGGCTTTAAAAAGGAGGAAACCAGCAGCATGCTTTGCCATTAATCAAAATTGTGAAAATCTTGTTTGTCTGAATCCATTATGGCCCAATCCAATGGAACTGTGGAATATTTGGTTCAAATCAGTGTTCAGTGATGACTTCTGACCTAGTGCCCCTGAATTAGGTATTACTTTCTGAACCTTGTTTTCCATCCTATTAAATACAGAAATAACCAACACGAATGATTTTGCAAGAAAGATAGCATTGTCATTGCTGTAGAAACAAAACCTAACTTCTCTGAACAGCCTGCCCATTGAGGAAGTCAACTGAGCACTCTTCCCTATACTGTACCTCCAAAAGAATACACAGCAATACAAGGAAAGAGAAATAAAAATCTGGAATGCCAATCTCTTGGGCATGTTAGTAGGTAAGTATATATTATTCCTGGAGTAACAAATCCATTATCTCCACAACCAAGAATATGTAACCACAAGACTACATATTCTTCCAAGAAGAGGCACAAGACATTATTTCACAATTACTACACAAGTGGGTAAAGATAACCTGATTGATTGCACCAATTTTCACCAAACTGGTTATGAGTTTCTGTATTTAAAACACTTGGGATGGAAATCTCGATGGGAGGAGATCAAAGTATGGAGTGCTTTGTCTGCATGTCTACATTGGTTTTATGCATAGAGCAAAGTCATTTAACCTACTGAGAGCAGCTATATGCTAAAGTACCGGGCTTGGATCCAGACTTACTCTTCCACAAACAGAAGGGTTCCTTCTCTTCACAGAATCATAGAACTGTAGAGTTGGAATGGACCCTAAGGGTCACCCAATCCAACCCCCTCCAATGCAGGAATATGCAGCCGTCCCATACGGGGATTGAAACTGCCACCATGGCATTATCAACACCACGCTCTAACCAACTGAGCTATCCAGAAGAGTCAGAGATCCTGAGCATCATCATCACTGGAGGAAGTTGGTGGGGAGGCAAAATTCACCAGTCCGCCAGTGTAGATATTGCTGAGCCAGATGGACCAATGGTCTGACTCTGAATAAGGCTGCTTCCTTTTTTCCTATGTCCTCTGATCCTCCAGAGTAGCTCTTTGGGGACCACAGGGACTGTAAGGAGGAAGGCTGCAGAGCGAGTCAGCAAAAATCACCTCCACCCTTCCTCCAATGGTACATCCTGTGGGTGGCATCCCATTCTATCATTGCAACTGAAGCCTTCAGACCTGTGTGTGTGTGTGTGTGTGTGTGAATGCACACACTCCTCAGGGTCACTAGACAGAACCAGCCTTCTGAATGGTGGCCCCTCCAATGCCAAACTCAGAGGCAAATAGGTATAAATGAACAGCATCCATAGCCATGGAACTGAGCAGAAGGCCATTTTGCACTCTCCAGAACCTTGCAAAAGAGGTCCTCTGGAGGGGGGAGGGGGAGTTGCTGACCAGGGATCAATTGCATTAAAAGTTGAAAATCCTCTTTACCAACTAGTGCTTCCATTTTTGTCAACGCTTCTAGATAAGAGGGAATAGTCCTGGGAAGTTTTATTTTCAATCAAAAACATAACTAGTTATGACACTAGTATAACAACGTGAGGCTTAAATTCACATTTTAGCTTCTCCCGTAACCTTCAGCCCTCAGTTATAGTTTGAATCTCCCCCCCCCCCTTTGCTGATGGGGCTGTTTTTCTCTTCTTCAGCCACCTGTCCAAAGTATCATGGAACCAGACAGTGTTCACAAATGACATCGCTTTCCATTTTTAGTACTTGTTGACCAAAAGAAAGCCAAAGCAGAAAGAAAACCCTTCCCTCACGCTTTGTCATCTGAAGTCTACTGAATGGAGTGGAAGGTGGGCGTTTCTTCTGAAGTCTACTGCCTTTGGGGCTGAGTGCGTCTTTCTATAGAAGAAAAGCTTCGTAAAAGACGGTCTTCTTTTTAGCGTGCCCCATCATTACCTACTCTGCTTCTCCTTCCACAGAGCAGATACTTCTGTTAGCAGAGAGTTTCCACTACACATTGCTTATGGAATGTCTTAACCTACTTTTGTGCTTGCTCAACAGCTCTGCCTGCTTTCCGCTTCTGTGTGTCTCCTGTTTCCTTTTCCTGACAGTGATCCTTGCATCCTTTGAAAGCCAACCCTGCTGTGGTGACATCAGCTGAGCTTCCACTTTTTAGGCTCTTTCCAACGCATTCCATTAATATGAGCCACGGGGTGGTTTTAACATCACATATCTTAATTTCCTAGACAGCTTTAGATGCTTCGGGTGTCAGAAGGCTTTACGAGATGTCAGATGGTTTCACAAGAATGTTGTGCCACAGGTCATTCCTTTCCCTTGATAATTACTAAGTAATTAACTGCAATGTAAAGTAGTAAGGAGAGAGGAATAGACAAAAGGCTCAACAGGGTGGAGTATATAGCAACCATCCTCCAAATATTCAAGTCAGGAGTCCTACAGGCCAGTGTAAACCATATTTAAAAAACAACAAAGCCCTCATAATCTGCAAAGAATGATTTGAAGCACATATAGGTTCATAGAATTGTAGAGTTTGAAGGAACCTTGAGGATCATCTAGTCCAGTGGTTTTCAACCAGTGTCCAAATTCCCTGACTTTGCCCTGACTATGTAGTGCACTTGGGGTGCCTTGAATGAAGGTCAACACTGGCCTCTTTTCCTCTTTCCTTCCCTCCCTCCTCTGATGCCCTCTGCCTCCCAAAGGCTTCCGCAGCTGTTTATTGCAGCAGCCCTGGCTATAAGCGCTGCAGGTGAATGGTGCCTTTGGAAGGCACCTCTCTTTGGGGCAGGGGCAGCTCAGAGACCAGAGGTGGCAGCAGCGGCTGTCCAGAAGACTCCAAGAAGAAGAGAGGAGGCTGACAGAACACTCCACAAGTGAGGGTGTTCGAAAAAGGGTGAGAGGCTGCTAGCTCTGCAGGCAAGGGGTGACATAATTGGGCTCCTGAGCCCCACAGGGGTGTCGGAGAAAGAATGCAGTTGGTCAAGGGAGCCATGGACTCAACAAGGTTGAAAACCTCTGATCTAGGCCACCCAACCCCCACAATGCTGGAATACACAGCTGTCCCATACGGGGATTGAGCCTGCAACCTTGACGTTATGAGCACGATGCACTAACCAACCAAGCTATCTAAAAGGACTTAGCATTATTTAAGGACACAAGTCTTCTTTGTCCCGGCATGTCCAAAGTCCCTTTTGGGGGCCTAATCTGGTGTAATCCAGCCCTTGTGGCAGTTTATTTCCTGGGGTAAAATCCTTTAAAAAAGGTCAAGAACTCCAACTCTTAAAAAAGCTCAAAAACTTCAGTCCTAAAAAAAGCTCACCAACTTTGGGGTAAAATCATTAAAAAGCTCACCAACTTCAACCTAAAAAAAGGTCAACAACTTCAGCCCTTTACTTCATCAAATCTGGCCCTCTTTGAAAAAAGTTTGGACACCACTGTCTTTGGCTAATGCTGTCCATTTCACCTCCATACCTTGTGATGGCTGGTTCATGGGAGCTGTGAATTAGGAAATCTCTGGTTCAAATCTCATCTCAGCCGTTAACTTCCCAGGTGGCCTTAAATGGCAACTTGCCTCTCAGCCTCTCTTCCAAGCCCCATTTACAATGTGGGGGTAATAATACTAAGGTACATTACAAGGCTGCTGTAGGAATTGTTGAGCTGGTGTATGTGAATCACTCTGAGTAACAGGGCAAAATACAAATGCAAACATCTTTATGATAGCTGTCAAGATATGCCAATGCTGGCAGTGCCTCCACAGTCATTACTCTCAGGAGGCAATTCTACCGAACACTCACTGGTGCAGCTGCATAGAATTAACTAAGTGCTTAAAACAATTCACTGTTTACCCAGTCTGCACAAGTTTAACTCCCAGTAAAAATAAATAAATTACCTCACCATACCTTGTCAGTGAATATTGTATCAGCAGCAATGCATTTGACTTCCCCCTAATCAAAAACAATAGCTTTGTTCCTTTGCTAATCACTTGTACATGCCAGCACAAAACAATGTCGCTTTTCAGAACATTTATGACTTCCTCCAGAGGTTTTTCTGTTCTTTCCACCCATGACCAACTTGGGACATCAGAACTCACCAGATCATTTAATAAAAACCTTTCCTGCAACACAATCTGTGCTTTCAACTATTTCTTCATTCACGTACCCACACACATCTCAAAGCAAGGTTGGGTTGGTTAACCAAAGGAAAAGCAAAGTCAGTAGAAGCAGAATGGTTCCTTTTTGCCAATAAATACCAGATAAAAATTTGGCAGCACCTGGCAAAATGCAACTGCTGAAGCTAAGGTGAAGTGGTTTTGAGTAATCCCTGGAAGGAAGACCACCTGGAGCCATATATACAGCATGTAGGCTTTAAACAGATATGCCAGACATTTTTTGAAGACTATTTTTAGGATAGTTATAATACTGGCAATATATTAACACCTTTGGCATGTACATACACCCAGCCAAGCATTTCCAAAGTTACTGATAGATGCTGCAATCACTGCAGTGAATGGAATTGCTGGAGGGAAAATTGAGAAGGTCTACAAGACCACTGAATGCAACTCGCTCCCAAAACCTCACCTCTAAGGTTGAGTGTCTATGCAATCCTACCCAAGCAGAGAGAAACCAAACCCTTTCACTATTACTCTACTTAAGCAGGACTCATACTGCAAGGGCCAACTGTGTCCTTTCAAGAAAATCAGCACTCCCAACCAGCTGATTCCATGGTTGGCAGCACATAGTCCGAAGCCAAGTGCTTGAGTTAATTCAACATTACTTTGGCCATGCAGAAGGAGCTCCTCATGGAAAAGTAGCTCCCTTATGGCTAAGCCAGCAATGAAAGGACCCAAAAATCATGCCAGCCACTCACTTTATGGGAAAGGCAATATTACACAACTAAAAGCAAAGCTGCTCACATCACCAGTGTGAAGGGGTACACACCCAATTTATCACTGGTATTACACCATGTATTTCCTGAGGTCATGCAATTCTTCCTCACCTGAATACCTTTTGTTACTGAGCAGCATTCCAACTGATTTTCTCCTCAAGAACAGTAGGTGGCTAATGAAAGAAAAAGATGAGTGCTGTTCTTGTATTTGGTCCTACATTCAGGCCACGATCTGGCTAAAATGAATTATTACTTTAAGTCCCATTAAGTATAGTAAGACTTGCTGGTCACTTTTGACTTAATTGTGTCGTAGATTCCAACAGGACTTGGTCACAAGCCACCTTCACCCAACTAGGGTCATGCAGTTCAGAGCTTTACTATCCAGTGAACATGATTTGGGGAGGAGAGTAAAGTATACACTTAATGCAACCTAAATAATCCTCAGGGCTAGCCAGGTTGAGATGACAGGACTAACCAGCCAGAATTAACCACTGTTACCTTTTATCTGTAGAATATTCTACAGTGTTCTTGCGTAAGCGGTAACTGCATCATGGAGTCATCTGATAGCAATGGCAGGAATGAAAAGTCCCCTTGATTCCAAAGTGTTGCAGGACTCTTGACTATCTCTCTCTCTCTGCACTCAATGCAACTGTCCAACTACAACCCACCACTACCCACAAGAATGTTCTGCTCTCTCTTAAACTGGTTACACCATGTGGTCTACTTCTTCTTAAAGGTAAAGGTAAAGGACCCCTGACAGTTAAGTCAAGTTGAGAACGACTCTGGGGTTGCAGTGCTCATCTCACTTTACTGGCCGAGGGAGCTGGCATTTGTCTGCAGACAGTTTTTCCGGGTCATGTGGCCAGCATGACTAAGCCGCTTCTTGTGAAACCAGAGCAGCACACAGAAATGCCGTTTACCTTCCCGCCGGAGCAGTACCTATTTATCTACTTGCACTCTGACATGCTTTTGAACTGCTATGTTGGCAGGAGCTGGGACCAAGCAACGGGGGCTCACCCCGTCGCAGGGATTCAAACTGCCGACCTTCCGATCGACAAGCCCTAGCCTCAGTAGTTTAGACCACAGTGCCACCCACGTCCCTCTACTTCTTCTTAATGAGATAGCAAAAAGTGTTGCGCATGGTGGCTGATGATGCCAAGGTTACAAGTTCGATCCCTGTGTGGCACAGCTGAATATTCCTGCATTGCAGGGGGTTGCACTTGATGACCCTCAGGGTCCCTTCCAACTCTAAACTTCTATGATTCTAATTAAAAGAGGAACAATGAACAAGTGCCCAAGAGTCACGTCTACCAGCCAGTCCACTCCACTTGCTGTGGGCTGGAGAGCCCTTGATATGAACAGGCACGGTGATCTATAAAACTACTAGTCTTTCAGTAAGGAGCCATTATGTAATTAGCCAAATCCTGTCCTTTGCTATTATTTAAAAAATAACAATGCTCCAACCACTTGACTAGCCTTTGACATAATGACTGGTCTTCCAATCCATCAAGTTTATTACCAGCTCATCCTGCATAGATCCAACTGAAACTGTAAACATCCAGGCGCCTTGGACCACCATTTTTCCATTTTCAGATTAGAGCACGCAATGCAGTTTTTAAAGTCTATTTGTCATAGTGCTACATCAATTGTCACAAAGTTCTCCCATTTCCTAATTCCGTACTCTCTTGAAGGAAAAAAAGGAAGCAGAAGAATGCTTCGAAGATGACACCAACAGATGAAGTCAAGAAATAATTCAGATGCATCTCTGAAATTCTGTTCCCTTCAACCAAGAAGATAGTTTAACTTAAGATAATTATCTTCTCTGTGCCTTCCCCCTCCTCTTTCTTCTCTCAGCACTGGCATACAAACCATGCTATTTTAGCTTCTTTCCTGTTCTCCCAGTTCTTCTGGAACATTTTATTTTCAACAGTCAACTCATCTGGAATACTGCCATAGTGAAGTTCATCTATTACAATGTTAACTGTATCTCTCCCAGCAGAAGCTATCACCTTTACATTCAAGAATTTATTATCACTGCTCTAAATATTTTTATATATATTTAAAAAAGAAAAACATGGACAGAAAAGACATAAGCCTGCTCTACAGACACTTTCACCCCAACATCTTCACCCAGAATTGCATATTCTTTTCCTGGTTATAAAAAGGAGAGATGCTTAACACTTTTAAGATTTCCTAAACTTCAAAAGAAACATTGAATGGTTAGGGGAAGGCATATACAGAGATGATGATGATGATGATGATGATAGATGGAAGGACAGATTTAAAAAAACCCCGGTAACATTGTGAACTCTTGTTATCAGAAAAGTGCAAGTCTGAAAGGAGGAAAGATCAAAAGTGTTAATGCAACAAACAAACAAAACCTAAGAGTTGCCTTCCTCGATCAGATCATAGCCTCAAGGAGCACATCTGTCTGTTCCCAATAGTAACCAGGCAGATACTGTACACTGGGAACCCATGGAGAAACTTCCTTCCCCATATCTTACCCTGCATCTGATAATCAGAGATGTCTCCCCTTCTGCTATGGATAAGGTTAACTTAGTTAATGAATTTCTTATCCACACTTTACTACAAGGTCCCAAGGCGGGTCACAACAATAAAATATGCCATTATAAAAATAGCCGTTCATGGATCTATGGTCTATATATAAACTTGCCTAAATCTTCAGTCACCTATGCTTGTGGCTCCTGCATTTCTCACAGCCAAAGACTTCATGAGTGCTATCATGAGCTTCAAGCATCCAATGTGGCATTCTGTATTCCACTTTACTGTATTTCTTACGGAAGTGGGGATTATACATTTATAAATAAATTAAGTAATATTCACCCATGGTTCAGATATTTAAGTACTGGCTGTGCCGAATATTTTGGGGTTCAGTAAGTGACAAATACTTTTTTTTAAAGTGCCTGTTGCAACACTGGTGTGCCGCGTGAACTTTCTTTTACTCGTATTAAAAAATAGCCTCCGTGAACTAGTCTATTCATCAACTAGTACACTGTTGCGATGAATCCATAATTACTGATTGCAAGAATAAAAGGGTTTCTTTAGTTCGCCTAAGCCAGTGGTGGCCAAACTTGGCTCTCCAGCTGTTTTGGGACTACACTTCCCATCATTCCTAGCTAACAGGACCAGTGGCCAGGGATGATGGGAATTGTAGTCCCAAAACAGCTGGAGGGCCAAGTTTGGCCACCACTGGTCTAAGCTATGCCCCAGCTTAATGCAACAAGAGGGGCTGCCATGGGTGTTGAAACATTAAGCCACCCTGTTGCACGCATGCACTAACCCAGTGTTCCCCAACCTTGGGCCTCCAGCTGTTTTTGGACTACAACTCCCATCATCCCTCGCTAGCAAGACCAGTGGTCAAGGATGATGGGAATTGTAGTCCAAAAACAGCTGGAGGCCCAAGGTTGGGGAACACTGCACTAACCTGTGCCTCTAGCAAGGCCCTTAAAAGCATTGATTCTCATACACACAACATTCTGCCAATATAATAGCAGTGACATTTTTCCAGGGATGGAGTAAGGATGCGCCAGGATTCCCTGATGCACCTTGAGCTCCAACTGGGAAGTGACAGAGGACCTCCCCAAAAATACCATTCCCTAGAAAATATGGTAGCTGTGCTACCCCACAGTTGCAAGGTGAATGCCTACCCCTTGGTTAAGATGACATAGGTGTCTATTTTAGTGCAAGAGTGAAACATGCCTTGAAGTTAAATACAAAAATATAACAACCCTCTTGGAATCATACAATTTTAGAGTTGTAAGGGACACTAACGGTCATCTAGTCCAACCCCCTTTCAATGCAGGAATGAATGAACTCTGCTCCTAGTATCAAAAATCTGGCAAACATTTGGCCTGACCCATCTTCTTTTCCTTGTAGAAATCACCACCATAGGAGTTATCTAGTGCAATTCACTTCTGTTACTTGAAATATGACACATCCCTATTAAAATAAAAGACAGCCATCCAATTTGGGGAAAGTGCTGCAAGCATCCAAATACAATAGCTTTCTAGCCATGGTTATTGTTATAATACTCACTGAGAAAGAAGCAGGCGGTCAAAAGACAAATTAGTACTTCCTCAAGAACCTGATACAATCAGTACCTATTAAGCATGGTTTTCTTGATTTGTCAGCAGAGGATAAGGATCCTCTATTCCTTCAAGATTGTTCTTTGCAACGCCTTAAAGCCTGGTGAACTCTTGGTTACAGCTTAGCTAACTAGAGATAGACTTGCCCACCTACTTCCTCCCAGCCTCAACAGTGAGTGTTAACCAGCATTGTGCTTGAACGTCTGTCTTTTCATAGACATTCATCAATACCCACAAATTTCATTCTCTTTGTGTTTTCTCTCAGTTTTAATGACAGACCTATGTTCTTCAGCTTCATTGGAGAAATTAGCTACATTACAGGGAAGTTTAGTAGAGTCTTAAATCTGGTGCAATTTTAAGTGTGTAATATTGAATATAATCCATAGAAACATTGCAGAAGTTGCTTTTAGCTTACCTCCACTATTCCCACACCCAAGAATATATATTTCAAGAATATTCTCTTTGACTAGACTTCCTCAAAACTTAGATTTGGATTATTATAAGACTTCAGTACTTCCTTTCTAGCAATAAAATTATTTTCATGAAACGCGTATTTCTTTCTACCATTAATTGTCACCATAAAATTCCATCTGGCCAACTGCTATTGGAACACAACTTGTCTCCATATATAACTGTGATACAGTTATTTCATTTTCAACCCTCCTAAGTTCCTAAAAACCACCCCACTAATCATATATCGGGGTCACATTTAGGTCACCATTTAGGGTTTTTTAAAAATAAATAAATAAATGGTATTTGGCAATACAAAATATAAATATGAAATCATATTAAGGATTATGGCTTATAGTACAGAGAAAATGCAGGAAGCACAAAGAAGTATACATTTCCTACAAAAGAGATGGAAGATTCCTATCAAGGATGACATCTAGATTCAGCAGCAATAGTTCCTTTGAACTCTAATTGACACTCATATATTTTTTCTGCAATTCAAAATCCACCCAAGGATCTGAATAAACAACAACAAATGTTTAACACCTCCTTAACGGCTACATCAACACCAAATTAGTGGGGGGGGGGGTTGTATTTTTTTTAAAATCACTTTAGGGGTCATTTAGACATCCCTTTACCTTGAACTCACTTTTACTGACCTCCCATTTTAATGAAAGGCTTAAATTACAAACAATCTCAGCTACAAGCCAGGTTTTGAGAAAACGTGTGATATACCTGGTATTGTAGGAGAATACATGAAGTGTGAAATATCACAGGTTGTAGGTGAAAGTTCTCCAATTTTTACATCCCTTTGGGTCACCGAGGACCCCCAAAGCATAGAGAATTAAAAAGAAAAGCAAATCTGAGGAGCTTTTGACTACTGTTGACGTTGATCATTGAATATCAAGCTAAATCTTCAAAAGACCTACGTTTTCTTCCACTAGTTTCTGTGTTCATCATCTCATTATGAACATGGCAAATTCTTCACCTTGTGGAACATTCATGCATAGGATAACAACTGAATGATATCTCCGATTTCCACGGGAAAGGGCGATAAACTACTTCCCTCCCTCCCCCTCATCTCCTCAAGACAAACTCAACCACAAGCCCAAAAGAGAAAGGAATCCGAAAATAAAATTAACTCACTGAAGAAACAAGTAGATAAGCAGCCAGTATGTTATGGGTGCATGAGTAATTTTCTCAAAGAGTCTCAATGCAAGCTCGAACACCCGATCAGCCGACACCATCTCAAGCACAATGGATTGCAACTCACATATTCCATGCAAGTCAAGAGGGACCATCAAGTATCTGAAGAAGTGTGCATGCAGACGAAAGCTCATACCAGTAACAAACTTAGTTGGTCTCTAAGGTGCTACTGGAAGGATTTTTTTTATTTTGTTTCATCAAGTACTGAGACACACATGTGCAAAATAGCTCTTAAAAACTATTTTCTATTTTCTGAGCAAGAAGTATGATTGCGGTGTTAATGCAAAGCACAGCTTTTGATGGAAGCTGTCCTAGTCAAAGTGTTTTTATTAGCAAGAAGAGTCTTGGGCCTTTGTTTGTTTGTTTGTTTTGCAACACCCGTCACCAACCACTGATGATGAAACCATCTTCAAGCTGAGTTTAAAACAAGTCTCTTGCAAAAGACCATTTACCCTAACTCTACCAATTGCCCTGTATATTTAATTCTGCCTGTGCTAGCTTTACCTTCATATATCAGAGAGAAACCATCCATAACTCTCAATCAGGTAAACCAAGTTCTTATGAACAGATATTGTGCATATGACTAGATTCATCACGGGAAGAAAACAATAGCCGTGTCTACTAAAACAAATGAAAAATGGAACTCGTTGGCATCAGCGAGCAATGGAATGGGCCTACCACAACATCATTAAAGAGTATGCAATGAATGTCTCGCACTGAAACATTGTGTTTTGTTCACCAGCTAGAAAGAACTCAGAAGTTTGAGGAAAGAAATGTACAACCACAATCAAAAGTTAAGTAGTAAAATCAAATATTCCCCCTTTTTTTAAAAATAGGGCTAGTGTTTTATCAGTAACGTAGATAACATAGATAAAACCACCAAGGTCTATCATCTAAAATTTAACATTTTCAGAAATTACAATTTTGTTGATTGCATATAATTCAAAGTGGGAGTTTCCTTATCTTATGGTGACTTGTAGCTATCTGTGACATACACACGTATATCTACATTTCTATCACTTAAGTTTGCTTTTGCAGTTTTACTATGGAAACCCAAACTCCTCTCAGCATTTCAAACATTTTGGCTACCTCACTTTCATTATTTCACCCTCTGCTTACCAACTTCTCAAAGAGAGAATTAATTACACTCTTAATATTCATGGTCATTGTTTTGAGGCACAGTAAAGTGTTAGGCTGGAGCTACTGTTGATGACTCTGCAGATTTAATTTTTCATCAACTTTAGATGACCCTAGAGTATTCCTAATTAGAAGCTGGAAACAAAGGTGAGAAGAAGAAAAATACCATCTTTTTCTGAATTGCCATCATATTGTTGAAATATTAGCATTCCATAATTACATCTAAAAATAGAATTCATGTTCCAGACAAATGTCAGCATTTTAAAATCTCGCTGATTTCAATGGAAAAGAGTTAAGTGCATGCTTGCTACAGTCTGCACACAACTTACCTGGGTGTAAGCTCCACTGAACTCAATAGGGCTTACTTCTATGTAGATATGTATAGGATCACACTGTAACTCTTCCATGGAAATCAATGGAACTTAAATGTACTTAGGTTTGGCTGGATCATGATGATAATTTTAATGAAACTCCAACATTTCTAAGCTCCATAATTGATGTTTAGGGTCAGGTTTAGGAAGGGGGGGGGGGACAATGAGAGAAATTCCTCCATGAATTACAGAGCCTTTAAGATGCCTTGTGGAATTTCAGAGATACTCATAATTGCATGATTCGTTTTTTTAAATAAAAAATAAAAAAATCAAAGTACATACGCAGCTCCAAATTATTTACCAAAATTGCAACACTTCCAGAAGATACCATCAATTGGAATGTCCACTGCAAGGCTAACACAAAATTTGCTTGATTGACATTGATTTCATGTCATTCTGCAGAAGAACACTGGCAGGCTCATCAGATATTTAACTATTCCATTTTCCCCACACACACAAAATAAAGCACGTCTTTGGTCAACTGAAGCAGCCTCTTGAAGGCCATGAAGTTCAACCCAAAAGTTACATCTAAAAGGGGCTGGTTTCAAAAATGAAACTATAAAAGAAGCAGGGGGGAAATATGTCCTTTTGAGCACAGGTCTCTCACTCTCTGTCTGTCTCTGGAGAATCTATGAAAAGAATCTATGAAACTTCCTCAAATCGTCCATTTCCTGGAGTCAGAAAGAGAAGAGACATCAAAAAACATTGCTCACTGGAGGGGAAAAAATGTCAAGCCAGGCTTTGCCAACAAAGCTTCAGAAAAAAATGGAGAAACATCCATAATTGCATGAGCACTTCCCATCTCAGCTTTGTCTACTGGAAAAGCCTGCCCTTGCTCTCCCTCTCCTCCATTTTCTGGTGGAGCTAGAGAACATGACATGGCTTACCTGACTCAGATCACAGCCCTCTGTCCAACTATTCACTTCCTCTTAGACATGCAAGTAGCTTCATGAGACAAGCAGGCATGCACACAAAAGCATCAGCAGAAAGCAACCCCGTATCTCGCCACCTTTTCCCCCCTTCCTAGAAGGTCCTTCCCAAAAAACCAAGAGGAGCAAACTTTCTCTGGGTTGGAAAAAAGAAAGGCTGAGAATCTCATCACAACAGAGGATTGCAAGCTGAGATCTCTTCAGATCTCCAGAGCCAGGATCTCCCCTTTCCTTTCTACACACACACACACCCTCATGCAGAAGTAGAAACTATAAAGCTCAGGGAAGAAAGAGGGTGACTCCAAGAGAGGAGAAGAGAAACGCCTGGAGATTGTGTGTGTGTGTCCTCGCGTGAAAGAGGAGTAGCTTTGTGTTTTGGAGTCTGGACTGGAACCAAAGCAGACAGCTTGCAAATGGAGGACAAGGAGATAAAGAAAGAGGGGGGGAGGAGGGAAATGAAAGGGGGAAAGCTCAGCTGCTTCTCGTTCCCTGGAAAGCCATGGACACCAGGGAACCGAGCAAGAAGTGAGGCTCTCTGTTGAAACACCCCCCACTCTCTTTTCTCTCTCTCTTTCTCCTTTCTTCCCTTCTCAAAGCAAAGAGCAAAAACTGTGTTGTAATGGCTTCTCTCCAGCTTCCACCGCTGTCCTATTCCAAGGCAACCCTTTTCAGAAAGGAAGGACCCTCACCACCAGCTCAACTTGAGGAAAGGCGGGAGAGGGAGCCTTGGTTGTGTATGCCTGGGGTGTGTGTGTGTAATTTGGGGGGGGGGGGGGAGAGAGAAGAAGGTCCGGTCTACCTGCCTGAGAGAGAGGGACCAGATTTTGGAAGGAGGAGAGGAGAGGAGGCGCAGAAAGAGAGAGAGAGAAAGAGAAAGCAAAGAAAGAAAAAAGGAAGGAAGGAAAGAAAGAAAGAAAGAGGTCACCGGTCGAGGCAGCTCTACAGAGCCTTTTCCCTCTCCGCCCCCCCCCCGGCCGCCTCTCTCTCTCTTCTCCCAGCGCCTGGGAGATCCAGTCACTTCCCCACACAGCCAAACCCCCAAGTGCCCCCACAACACACTTCTCGGCGGCGCTCCTCGCACTTCTCTCTCTCGCCCCACAGCCGCCTCGAATGCAACAACAACAACACAAAATTAATTAACTGCCTTCCTTCCTCCTCCTCCTCCTCCTCCTCCCACCAGCTCCAACCACCACCACCACCACCTCCTCCTCCCCCATTACAGGAGACACAGAGAGACCTCTCTCTCCTCGCTCAACAAAACCACCGGGTCCGCCGCCGCCACCACCTTGTGTTTTGTGTGCTCGAATTCCTCCAGCTCGCCCTGAATGAATGGATCTCCTCGCTTCTCCAAGCTTCCCCCCCAAGGTGGCTTTGGTGGGACAGCCAAAAAAGGAGAACCTCGCTTTGCTCTTTTCCCCTCCAAGACCCGAGATGGGCTTCAAAGGCCAGAACTTACAGGAAGGTCCCGGTTGCTGGTGGCGGCGGCGGCTGGGTCCTTTTCCCCTTCTCCTCCTGCCTCTGGCTCCTCTTCTTCTTCTTGCAATTGTTGTGGAAGTTGCTCCTTTCTTTTTCTCTCTTTGCTGAGGTTCTCATGTGCTCCTTGCCAGGTCTCAGCAATGGAGGATCGCCATCTTTTTCCCTGCTTTTTTTTTCTCTCTCTCTCCTCTCCCTCCCCTCTCTCTCTCTCCCCCTCTCCCTCTCTCCTTCACTGGCTTGCTGCAGCTGCAGATGACCTGAGATATCCGTCTCTCTCTCTCTCTCTCTCTCACTCAACCCTTCTGTGTGTCTCTCTCTGAATAATGAGCAACCAAGAGGGAGCGAGAGAGGGAGAGAGAGAGAGAAGACAATCTCCTTGCCTACCACACACAAAACGCAAGAGCACCAGGGGGTGCAAGAAGGCTTTCTAACAACAACAACAACGGGGGTGGTGGGGAGAGAGAGAAAGGGGGAAAGGCAGGAGGAGGAGAAGGGGCAGGAGAGGTGGGGGTGGGAAGATCTTCAGAGATGGAGGAGGAGGTGGTGAAGATGAAGGCAACAGCAGCAGCAGAAGGTGGCTCCAAACTTAAAGTCCTCTTGGGAGATGATTTCTGAGGCGCTCCCAGGCTTCCTGAGCGGGGCGAGGAGAAAGGGAGACCTGGAAGAGTCCTTCCAAGCTGGTTGCCTCCAGAAACCTCCAGCCTTGGGAGAAGCCCCTCGCCCGCGGCTCTCCCTCTGCTGGGTCATCCTCGCCTTTTCCTACCAGCCATGGCAAGTCCTGCTCAATAAAAAAAGCCAAGCGCCACCCGGGTTTTCCCCTGCACGCAAGATGCGCCTTCTTGTCACCTAAGCTGATCCCTGAGATACGTCCATCTAGGAGAGACTTAAAATCTTTCCCTCTTGGTGTTGTTTTTTTCTTCTTCCCCTGAACAGGGTGAAGGAACATAAATGCAACTGGAGGTGGCAAAGTGTGGTGGGGTTTTTTGTATATATTTTTTAAAGGCATAGATCTACCACGTGGTTGATTTTAATTCTCTTTTTTTCCCCCCTCCTCTTTTAGCTTTGCATGTTGGAAGGGGGGCGGCGGAGAAAGAAAGGACTCAAATTGTCCATTTCTAGCACGTATTTTGAAGTCTTCTCCCGGAAATAAAGACTCTTTGTCGTTTGAGTTCTTCCCCAAGCATATATATATATATATATATAAATATATAAATACACACACAAAGAAAGGGAGCTTTGCAGCGCTGAAGAGCAAGCGCTCCTGCTACTTTAAAAAGCCTTGTGCAATGTTTGGGCTACCGCAGAACCCCACTTTAATTTTTAAAATAAAACTTTGGTGCCACCTTCTCTCCCCCCTCCCCTCCTCCGTTGTCTGCCTCTTCTGTGGTTGCCTCTGTGTACAGCAGTCTATGGAAAGTAACAATCAAGATTCCAAATGATAAGGTGTCATCATCACCTTGAAGGCAAGGAAGAAGGCAAAGATGAAGTTATTATATCTCAGCATCTTCATTTCCCCAAGAAATCGTTCTGAACCTCTTCAGAGAATTTTATTTTTTTTAAGCGACTGGGGGTGGGGGATGTCTCCCATTCCCAGCCTTATATTCCCCCCCTCCATGCCAAATCTAATACCTTCCAGACTTTAATCTGGTACTGAGAGGGAGGGAGATGAAGTTAGCATTGGAAAATCAATAAACACTGTAGTGGAGAGGAAAGCAATTTGAATGGGAAGACGTGACAGTATTGAATCTTCTTGACTGTTTCTTTTAGACCTCAAACTGGATCAGAGAAGGAGGAGAACCTTAAAAGCTTCTTTTGAACAGATTTTGGGATGGGAATCCCCTCTCCCTGGAATGAGAAACCTTGAGAAACCAGAGAGAGAGAGCTGAGATCTTCTTGAAAGTGTTAGAATTTAATTAAGACATGGAAGGTGATTCAACTCAAGCTTTAGAAACCACTTGATGCCCAAAGTCACGGAGTCAAAAACAAATGTGGAAATGGCAAAAGGATGAAGACTCTGATCAAATAAGTAACAAGGAGGCAGCAAATTTCACTGCATTTTTCCATAGCTATATCCCTTGTGTTATTCTCAATTTTTAAATTAACTGTGCACCCATTTAAAAGGTATTTATACAGAACACAGCTTCCCCCAAATAATCTGGGCAGCTGATGCTTGTTAAGGGAACTCTGTGAGGGGTAAAAATGACAGTTCCATTTATTCTTTTAGAGAAGCCATATGCTTTAAACCAGTCTTGCTAGCTAGGGATGATGGGAGTTGTAGTTTAAAAACAGCTAGAGACATATGTTTGGGAAACACTGGATCAGGGTGGCCAGTGTGGTGCCTTCCAGTCATTCTTGCATTCCGATTCCCATCAGCCCCAGCCAGCATAGCCGATAGTAAGGGATGATGGGAACTGGAGTTCAGCAACATCTGGAGAGGACCACATTGACTACACATGATGCAGATGATGGATAATAATGGGTGTGGCTCAAGTTGGTTTGGTTTTTTTTTTTAAATCAGTGGGATTTGTGTCGTCTTAAAAGACAGTAAGGGTTATCACATTCTTCCCACATTCTATTATTTTGACTATTTACCTTTGTTTCCTAGTGTAGATTGGATATTGATCAGGCAGAGGTAGCATTTCTTAAAGCATTTTCCCCCCTTCTGGTTTTGTTCTGGTCTGGAATTGCAGCTGGTACAGAATGGTGAAACCAGGTTATTGAGTGGAGCAACTGGACACAAGCATATTACACCCGTAAGATGTTGAAGGAACTGCCAATCAGCTACCCAACAATGTTCAAGGTCCTCTTGTTAACATACTGAGTCCTAGATAACTTGGAACCAGGTTATCTGAAAGACCTTCTGCCCCTGTATAGACCTGTAAGATCACTGAGATTGTCTGGGGAAAGTCTACTTCTGGCACTGCACTCCACAGAATATCATAGGACAGGGAGTGGAAAATGGGCATTTTCTGGTGTTCCTGTTCTGTGGAATGCCCTACATTGCTGTATTTGCTTCAAACTTAATATAAAAGGTTCATATTTTTGTCCAAGATTTCCCTGACCCATAAGAGTGGGCACTGCGTTTTGTGCATCAATCCCCTGAATTAGTTTTATTTGCTTTTATATTTTTTATCACTGTTTTATTGGTTTCAAGCTTTATATTTGTTTTAACAGACACTGTTTTTATGTGGCACATAGTCTACACTGCTTATAGATTTAAAATATATTAAGAGGGTTTATAAATGCTTTGAAATATTAATTAAATAGCTTTCTAATAAAGGTACCAGCTATGCCACAAACACCTTTTGCATTTAGGCAATAATAATAATAATAATAATAATAATAATAATAATAAAAATAATAAAAATAAAAATAATAAAAATAAATTTATTACTTATACCCCGGCCATCTGGCTGGCTTTCACCAGCCACTCTGGGTGGCTCCCAACAGAATATTATTAGTAATAATAATGATAAAGTGTTAAAACATCAAACACTAAAAACTTCCCTAAATAGGGCTGCCTTCAGATGTCTTCTAAAAGTCAGATAGTTGTTTATTTCCTTGACATCTGATGGGAGGGCATTCCACAGGGTGGGCACCACTACCGAAAAGGCCCTCTGCCTGGTTCCCTGTAGCTTCACTTCTTGGAGCTGGACCTCAGTGTCCGGGCTGAACGATGGGGGTGGAGACGCTCCTTCAGGTATACTGTGCTGAGGCAGTTTAGGGCTTTAAAGGTCAGTGCCAACATTTTGAATTGTGTTCAGAAACGTACTGGGAGCCAATGTAGGTCTTTGAGGTGTTATATGGTCTCAGCAGCCACTCCCAGTCACGAAGTCTAGCTGCCACTTTCTGGATTAGTTATAGTTTCCGGGTCACCTTCAAAGGTAGCCCCACGTAGAGCGCATTGCAGTAGTGCAAGCTGGAGATACCCAGAGCATGCACCACTTTGGCAAGACAGTCTGCAGGCAGGTAGGGTCTCAGATGGTGCTTTAAGACTCACTGGAGACCCCATGGAAAAGTTAGTTCGTGCTTAATTCTCTTCCACTGAAATAATCCATAAGCAAAAGTGCTTAAAATTGCAGTCCTACTCTGAATGATCTGGAGTACGTATCACTGAATTTACCAGAATATACTTCTGAACAGATATGACTAGGATTGCGCAATTAGGCTGCAAACCTAAAGGTACATACTTAGCAGTAGATTCCAATAAATTCAGTGGGATGTTCTTCTCAGTAGACATTCTTCTTGTTATTTATTTGATTTACTTGTTGTTGAATACAAAATGTCTCTAGGCAGCATACATATACACCTTAAAAAACACCAATCAAGTTTAACAATAAAATAACAACCCCCCCCCAAAAAAAATCCCAATAGCAATAAGCATGACTATCATAATCCCTCAAAAGAATGGAATAAAAGGAATGACTTAGTGTGGTTCTGTAAGGATATTATTGTTGGCACCAGGTGGATGTCATTGGAGGCAGCATTCCACAGAGAGGGGGCCTTAACCCAAAAGGCCCTCCCTCTTGTCACTCCACTTACATCTGGAGAAGGCCTTCACATGATGAATGCTGAGTTTGGATATATTCAATGTTATGATATGTTATAGGGTTTCCCAAGCTTGGGTCTCCAGTTTTTTTGGACTACAACTCCCATCATTCCTAGCTAGCAGGACCAGTGGTCAGGGATGATTGGAATTGTGGTCCAAAAACAACTGGAGACCCACGTTGGGGAAGCCCTGGTCTATTACATTCATGGGACAGTCTTGTAACTGCGATGGGACCTATATTATCCTTAGCATTATTCTTAGCATTATTCGCATCATCATCAACTGTTACGATATATTACATGCACAAAACTGTGGTTGGGATCTATATTGTTGTTCAATGCAATATTAAAATTAGCACCAAGCATTGTTGAAATGAGAAAAAGAAGACTTTTTGGGGAAAGCAATACTGCTGGGTTCAGAAAATAACTTTTGGGAGGGTGGTGGAGAATCCAGGAGAAATATCTATTGACTCTTGTGATTTCACACGGACAAATGAATTGGGCACCTCCTAAGATGCTGATAAAAGAGCCTTGGAGGTGGGAGGGGACTGCATTTTGCTGCTGCCAGGGCGTGCATGTGCTCTGGCAGCAATTTTCTATAAATCATCCCTTCTTGTGAAAGGAACGCCAGGACTTTACAAAAAGTCTGTGACGTACCTTCAGCACTCAAGCAGATAATGTGTCTCTTTGTCTTTTAATAATGAATCCTGGCTTTTCCTGTCAGCTACTGCTTCTTGGGAAACAAGAGCCGCAGCTCAGAAGAAGGAAGCCTGGAACGCCATGTCAGGCATGGAAAGCTTAAGCCTGATCAGTCCTGTAATCTTTAAAAAGAGTTGTGTGAGGTGGAACCACCCAAACTTCCTGGAGATGCTTTCTTAGCTGACCTCATTTCCATAGAAATGCCCACAGGGGTTTTGTCTTCCTGGTAACCCAGCTTGCATAATTACACACAGATTTTCTTAGGTAGCACAGTCAGGACTGTTGTCCCTAAAAAATGCCACATAGCTGAAGGGCAATCCTTTATTTTAAAGTCTGATTAATCTCTCCAACACACCATAGCTCCACGCTCAGCATAATAATGGATCCAGTTACAGATGGGTAGCCGTGTTGGTCTGCCATGGTCGAAATAAAAAAATTCCTTCCTGTAGCACCTTAAAGACCAACTAAGTTAGTTCTGTGTATCTGAAGAAGTGTGCATGCACACGAAAGCTTATACCAAGAACTAACTTAGTTGGTCTTTAAGGTGCTACAGGAAGGAATTTTTTTATTTCATAATAATGGACGCATCTTAACTCTTCAGGCTGCCCAAGAACTCCATAGAATTTGGCAAGGGCACTCCATGGTGTGTCTTATTTGTGAAAAGTTGACCTGGCAACAATGCTATTACTGCTACTCGGCGTCAGGTGGTGAGAATGCCAGGGTAAATTCTTGGCACAGAGCTCTTTCTTTCAGCGCTGGTTGCAGAAACGCTGCACAGAAGAGACTTGCATTTAAGAACGAATGGGGTTTGCCTAGGTCAGTTAAGCAGGCAAGAACATCCCTTTCAATCCATCACAAACTTTTGTCTCAATGCTCAGTTTCCCATGCACCCCTTCCTTAGGAACTCAAGGACATCCAAGGCCCCTCTTGCAAGCCGGTGAGAGGGGAGATTTTGAATGCTGGCCATGCAACCTGCCCCTGACATACTCAGGGGTATGCCTCCCAGTGGCCATACTTCCCTTCACCAGTCTGGTGCCATCCAGATGTTTCGGACTACAAGTCCTATTAGCTCCAGGCAAGTGCTGGCTGGAACTGATGGGAGCAGCAGTCTGAAACATCTGGTTGGTGAAGGCTGCCCTATGCACAGATGGGAAACCAGGTGGCCCTCCAGATATTGCTGCTTTACAAGCCGGCTGGGGCTGAGTTGGGAGTCCAACAGAACTGAGTGAGCCACAGGTTCCATATCAGCTAACACACAAACCACATGCATAGGTGTGTTTGTGCAGGGATGTTAAAACTGAGAGTATGGTCAGTGGGTGCGACCCTGCACCCAATAAACAAAAGAGGGCACCTTCACACGATTTGTCATTAATGTGGGATCAAGCAACACAAGCTGGTGACAGCCATTAGATTTCACAGCTTCTTAAATGGATTAGGACTGACCAAAGGCATGGAGGTGGCTCCTCTAGGGTCTCCAGCACGGCCTGCAGTTGTCCTGCCATACTCCACACACACTACTGCACTGCCAGAGATGAAGCTGATGCCTTAGCAAGTGGAGGAAGCTGACTCAGCAACAGCTGATGCTGCATAAATCAGCACTAGGCTCTCCCAACATTATCCTTAAATCAGCAGCAGCACAAGTGTCAAGGAGCATGGAGAGTGCAGGAGAGCAGGCTGCAGCGTTCTAAGAGTGGAGCTGAATACGGAAGCTGCAATTTGCCCACGTTTTGGAGGGCAAAGTGGGAGATGTAGGGGCTCCTGATGAAGAAATGATGAAAGACAGAAGGCGAAGGGTTTTGTCAAAATTAACACTCCTTGAGGCAACCTACGAAACACAACTGCAAACTGAATTTTATTTCTACAGCCCCATAGACAGCTTGGCTGTCTAATCTACTTGAGCTTCATGCCCATGGATTACACTGGTTCATGTAGAATAGGTCCATGAATGGCAATTAGGTGTGATAGCTGAATGCACCAAGGACAGAGAGAGCACCGGCCTCTGAAGACAAACCGTGAGGATCACCACACTTACGTCCTGCTTGCGACCTTCCCAAAGCATCACAGAGTATTCCATTGGAAAGAGAATGAGTGAGACCTGCAACGAAGGGTGCTTCCAGGCAACTGGTTTATTGAGCATTCATCCTGATTTGTTTGCCAGGAGAGTAGATGATGTTCCCATCAAAGCAACTCTCACTCCATACTTTCCAGTCCATTCCCCACCTTAGGCTGTGGGTTTATTGCAAAGACCTCCCCATCTACTATAATTGTGCAACCCAAATTTTCCACTATGTGATTGTAAAAAGGTAAAGGGACCCCTGACCATTAGGTCCAGTCATGGCCAACTCTGGGGTTGTGGCACTCATCTTGCTTTATTGGCCGAGGGAGCCGGCGTACAGCTTCCGGGTCATGTGGCCAGCATGACTAAGCCGCTTCTGGCGAACCAGAGCAGCACACGGAAACGCCGTTTACCTTCCCGCCAGAGCGGTACCTATTTATCTACTTGCACTTTGATGTGCTTTCGAACTGCTAGGAGTATGTGACTGTACCCCACCTGAAAAGAATGACAGTCTAAATGTTAGAGCTCTTCTTCCTTCCTTCCAGGGTTCTGGCCAGCCATTCCCTTCAAGCAAGTCATTCCACCCATTTTCTTTTCCAGCTGGTAGTCAGCATTCTTTAGCATGTTCGATTTCTTGAAAGATTTATTTGTGCTTCGGCACACATGCTCATATTTTATTTTATTTTTATTATTAATTTTGTATAATGCCCTATACCGCAAGTCTCAGGGCGGTTCACAAGATAAATTCACAATATAAAAACATAAGATATGTAATAAAAAAAATTAAAAACCAAGAACAACCCAATAATTCCCCCCAACACATTTTAAAAGGTTTTTTTTATTTGGGTGTCAATCAGCCAATGGCCTGGTTAAAGAGGAATGTTTTTGCCTGGCTCCTAAAGGTGTAAAATGAGGGTGCCAGCCAAACCTCCCTGGGAAAAGCATTCCACAAACAGGGAGCCACTTCCTCTCACTTGTCAGTGATCCTCTTTCAGCTCTATTTCCGTCCATTATGGTCTTAAGACAAGAGCTTGTACATCTAGCATAGTAGCTATCCGGTGGAATTATAATACTTGATTTGACTTTCTAAGGGGAAGAGCTGTAGCTCAAGAGCAGATTATCCCAATTGAAATCCCCAGCGTTTCCAGGAAGGAGTGGGAACGTCCCTTGTCTGAAACCCTGGAGGGCTGCTACCAAACTTTGTAGATGAAGAATGAACGACCTGTGTCCCTCCCAATGTTGTTGAACTACAACTCCCATTGTTCCCAAGCAGGCTACGCTGGCCAGGGCTGATGGGAGTTGGAGTCCAACAACACTGGAAGGGTGCTAGGTTCCCCATCCTTGGAGGATACAATACTGAGATGGAAGACCTGATTCAGCAGAAGGTGGCTTCCTATGTTCCTGTGTCATAAACCTCACCAGGCACCTTAGGCAAGGTACACCATTTCAGATTCAGCCCCCCACCTGCACTAGGAGGATAGTAGTACGTCATGGGGTTGTTGTAAGGATTGGAGCACCGTATTTCATATGAAGGGATTTTTAACATTTGAGCACCATGCAGATACTACTGGACACAAAGTTTGATTATCCTGATGCATGCAGCACAGTAATTCCAATATGCTGGTTTTTTATACAAGTGGCTTCCAGGTGTGCTTTACAGTGGTACCTTGGGTTACAGACGCTTCAGGTTACAGACTCCGCTAACCCAGAAATAGTACCTCGGGTTAAGAACTTTGCTTCAGGATGAGAACAGAAATTGGGAATTGATATATATAGAATTGAAAAAAATGTTGAAATATACATTTCCTAAAAAACCAGAGGCTTTCCTTTTAGGAATCATAGGAAATGAAATAAACAGAAAGGACTGTAAACTTTTCCAGTATGCAGTAACAGCGGCAAGAATATTATTGGCCCAGAGATGGAAACAGGAACAAGTACCTACTTTGGAGGAGTGGAGAATGAAGCTGATGGACTATGCAGAACTTGATAAAATGACAGGGAAGATCAGATACCAGCGAGATCAAAAGTCCTCGAGAAGCTCTGTAAAAACTTAAGAAATATTGTAAGAAAGGATAACAGGTGTGGATAGGTTTGCTAAAAGGCAATAGGAAATGCAGGAAATGTGTAACTAAAAAGTTTAATTCGGATGATTGTCAGAATGGCTGATCGAAGTCCAAAAAACGAGAAAATTTGTAAAGTGGAAATGTTTATCTATTTTTCTTTTGGTGAAAATTAATAAAAATATTATTAAAAAAAAGAGAACAGAAATTGCGCAGCAGCGGCATGGTGGCAGCGGGAGGCCCCATTAGCTAAAGTGGTGCTTCAGGTTAAGAACACTTTCAGGTTAGGAACGGACCTCTGGAACGAATTAAGTTCTTAATCCGAGTTACCACTGTATTTCATCTAAAATAGGGGAACTTCAGGCCTCAAGGGCGGAATGTGATGTTCCAGGTCTATCAAGCACTTGGGACTTGCCCAAGGTGACACACACTCCTCACTGGCCCTGCTTTGCATCCTACTAGACTGCTTTTCCCTGGATGGAATGTATCCTTGGGACTGTGATCATGTTCTGTGCTTGCCTGGATGTAAAATGGAAAGAGGGTTTGTATGTGTGTGAATGTAAAAACCGGGCTGGAATG
Organism: Podarcis pityusensis; assembly: GCF_964106645.2. NCBI lineage: Eukaryota > Metazoa > Chordata > Lepidosauria > Squamata > Lacertidae > Podarcis > Podarcis pityusensis. Next base: position 29,159,591 of record NC_138042.1, read on the forward strand.
TAACAAAGGCAAAAGTCATATCCACTGGCTCCTCCTACTTTTATCTCTGGCTCCGCCCACCACTGGTAGGTTCCCTACATGGCTATGGCAGCCCCTGATTTCCCCACTCCTCTGGTTTTTTTACTGCTACATCATTCTATCACTATATCTTTAACTGATGTTTTAAATTTTGTTTTATGGATATTTGTGGACTGATTCATTTTGTATGCTGAAAGTCGCCTTGATATACTTTATGAAATAACAACAGCAACAGCAACAACATTATTGTTATTATCAGTGCTTTTTTTCTAAAAAAAATGTTTAGGGGTACTCTCATTTTGACTCCAAAAAATTACAATTTTATAGTTCAAATCGGGGAAAATAAATACAGTAAATGGACAAAAGTGCAAAGATTCACAAAATGTTTAGGGGTATGCATACCCCTGCGTCCTGCCCCCCCCCGAAAAAAGCACTGGTGATGATGATCATCATCATCCTACCCCACCTTTTCCCCTAACAGGGGCCCAAGGTGGTTTACAGATAAAAATCAGTACAGATAAAAAGGGTGGTTTATAAATATTTAAATAAATAAAGTGCTCAATAATCCAAAATAAAAAGAAAAGGTTAAAACTACAATTTAATAAAACAATATAGGGATCCAGAAAAATATAAAACATGCATTTTCTATGTGGAAGAGTCCAAAATCTATTCTTTCAAGGGAGTAGAAGGCAGGAAGGTCAGCTACAGAAGAAAAGGAAGCTGTCCTTGATTTTTTCTTTGGCATAATTTCATGATATTCATGCCATGAAGAGAAGAAATAAAACAGACCCAAAGCATGTACACTTGGAAGTACTGGAGATTACTCCCTCGTAAGGGTGTTTAGGATTACAGTCAAAGGTTGTCAAAACTTCTTGAGATGAAATTTTTGATCAAGATGCTTTAGGACAAGATAATCTCTCTAAAATGTCCATTATGTTTAGAGGCGGGAAATCTGGTGAGTAAAGCTTCTCCTACCATCCTAAAGGAAGCATTCTGTATCTTCTGCCTAAACAGACCAATTATGCAAGCGAAAGAAAGTTACACCTATGGGCCATTGAAGTGATAGATTTCTTTGGGAATGACTTTCTAATAGGGGCAAAAATATATTAAGGAATCTGTGAATGTGAAGGCACTGTGCCTACTTCCGTTAGTATTTATCAATTTATGCAGAAATCTCAGATAACATTAACTTCAGGGAGGCAGTATGTTCTTGACTGTATACCCTGGGGAAATGATAACCCAAGTTGACCCCTTTTGAGTCACACTGATGTCACTGGAAGGCTGTGTACACACCAAACCATTTGTAGCACAATGTGGTTTTTTCCTCAGTCTTGAATCATTTCTGCTTCACCTAAACATGCTGCTTTCAGTCTAGATTGGTTCTAGATGCTGCTGTCTGCAAGCATAGGTGTGGTTAGCTGCCGCACATGCAAAAATACTCCTTTAATTTGGCTATCCCTTCACATGCCCCAGGCGAATGAAGACGTAACGATTGCAAGCTTGATATATGCACACCCACATCTGTTTTCAAATGGACATACCAAGCTTTTATTTTTGGAACCAAACAAGTTTCTCAAGGAGCGCTTTTCAGGGGCAAAGAAACATGCATTGGATCTAGATGGGGTGCGGGCTGCGTAGAAAAAACGAACACTTGGTCTCCACTGAGACTAGAATAATATGTCATGTATACATAGCCAAAGGGCATGCTTGCATTTCCCCCCATTGAAATGAATGGCTGGACATTCTTAACTTTAGCTGCATTGCAGAATCCCTTAAGGAAATAATAGCTGACTGTTTTAAAGGGAGCTATTTCAGGATGATGATGTCAAGGGATGCCTTATTATTATTATTATTATTATTATTAAGCTTTCTACAGCCTTTTAAATGTGTATGTTTGAAGGAGGCGTTATTGTTTTGCTGTTTTTATCCGTTTTTTGCTTTTATCCTGTATTTTATTCTGTGAACCGCCCTGAGATCTTATGATGAAGGGTGGTATATAAATCTAAAATAAATCTAATCAATAATCAGTAAACTTCCCTGTTTAGGGAAGTTTTTAATGTTTGATGTTTCATTGCTTTTTATTATTATATTCTGTTGGGAGCCACCCAGAGTGGCTGGGTATAAATAAATTATTATTATTATTATTATTATTATTATTATTATTATTCCACCTTTTTCCTTGATAGGCACTCAAGGTGGTTTACAGATAAGCTTCGAAAAGCAAAATCTAATAATCCAAAAAGATAGTCTAGGGATTTCAGGTAAATAAGAGTATATATTAGAATGGAATGTTTTTATTGTGATCTGTGCTTTTCTGTGCAAATCCCTGGGTGGATGATGGGCACTGGGTGCAGTGAAGCTGTTAATTGAAAAAGACATTTTAAGAATGCAAGTTACACCCACCTGGCTGGGTGGGGACTTGGTTAAAAAAAATGAATCCTGGATGTTCTGGGTCTGAGGGAAGAAAACATGTACTAGGGGAGCTAAAGGTCTTAGATATTGTTAAGAAAAAGAAAGTTGAATGGAACATTAAAGGGTAAAGATGCTGATATTGATACTGAAATTGATGCTGCCTATTTGCGGGGGCGCTGTGGGTAAAACCTCAGTGCCTAGGACTTGCTGACTGTATGGTCGGCGGTTCGAATCCCCGCGGCGGGGTGAGCTCCCGTCGTTCGGTCCCAGCTCCTGCCCACCTAGCAGTTCGAAAGCACTCTTAAGTGCAAGTAGATAAATAGGTACCGCTTTATAGTGGGAAGGTAAACGGCGTTTCTGTGTGCTGCACTGGTGCTGGCTCGCCAGCTGCAGCTTCGTCACGCTGGCCACGTGACCCGGAAGTGTCTTCGGACGGCGCCAGCTCACGGCCTCTAGAGCAAGATGAGCACGCAACCCTAGAGTCGGACACGACTGGCCCGTACGGGCAGGGGTACCTTTACCTTTACCTTTATTTGCTTCTACTGCTCCTCTACAAGATTGCTCAACCTGTCCATTGTAAATAAACACTGTATTAAAAAAAGGAAGGCTCTGGTCATCAGGAAGGGGGCTGCAGGGTTAGTTTTAACTAAAAGTGACCGTCTAGGATGAGTTCTTCCTGAGCACTTACCTAGGGGACAATATGCAGGAAGTTTTCTAGCTAATTGCTCAGTAAGAACTAAGACCATCACTCACAGATTTCTTTGGATCTGGTCATTGAGTGCAATAGCACAGGGATGACTAACAAGGACATAGCGAACACGTTTCAGGTTTTAATAAATTTTAAACATATTTTAATACTTGTATTCAGGTTTTCGTTGTTTCCTGCCGGCTTACAATCCCACTTCCCAGTATAAAGGAAAGGACAACAACAGGTTGCATAAATCTCAGTGCTTGTCTGTTTCTAACCCCCCCCCCCCCAAAAGGTATGAAACAAAAAGTTAAGCTCTTCTATGTCCCACAGATTTCAAGAGGAGGCTTTAAAAAAAAGTGCTTAAACTCCCTCTGTTGAAATTAATGGGACTCAAACAGCCCAACATTAGCTTGCTGTGTGCATTGTTTTGTAATCACAATAGAATAGGCAAATCTAGCTATGCACATTAGAGGGTCATATTACCTCTTGTTTCCGCTTAAGGCCAGTTGACACCCAAGCGTTTTTAATGAACATCTCCAATTAGCAGTCCATTAGGATGAATAAGCAAAGTTTGCACTTTGCTTAGTGGCACTTCAGCTTTCCTGGTGACATGACTCACTGAGCTAACTGAATTTGTTGACATTCTGGAGGTTAATATGAAGCCCTGGAACCGAGTTTGACAACATGGAGACATCAAATCTACAGGATCCTGGTGGTTGTGGGAGAGACAACCTTTCTATCCCTATATTAATTAATTACAATGTATTATTTCCGATTGTTTTTCTTGTTATTCATTTCATTTCCGTATTGCTATATACATGTGTTTGTGTGTTTCTTTGTCTGTCTCTGTGTGTGTTTGTGTATCTATATAGGGGGGGATCTCAAAGTGGTTTATAACCTACATTAAAAACTTCAAATAAAACAATTCAGAGCAAAACATTACAGAAGAAAGTAAAATGTAAAGTATACATTTGAAGCAACGTAATTAACAGAAAGCTAAAATATTATCTTCTCTTGCCAACCTAGCAGTTCGAAAGCACGTTAAAGTGCAAGTAGATAAATAGGTACCGCTCCGGCGGGAAGGTAAACGGTGTTTCCGTGCACTGTTCTGGTTTTGCCAGAAGTGGCTTAGTCATGTTGGCCACATGACCCGGAAAACTGTCTGCGGACAAACATCAGCTCCCTCGTACAGTAAAGCGAGATGAGTGCTGCAACCCCAGAGTAGTTCGTGACTTAACTTAACTGTCAGGGGTCCTTTACCTTTAAAATATTATCTCAAAGATTTCAAAATAAAATATCACAAAGGAAGCCAACTGCAGAGTGCACACTTAAGGCAGCAAAGTTAACAAAAAATAGGCATCTTAAACAATTCAAAAGAAAACCTGACTAAAGGAATGTGTTTTTATGCTCTGTTTTTCTATTCAAGAGAACCATGAGGTCTGGGCAATATCTGGTTTTCAACTTCATGATATATCACCAGCTAAACATCGCAATATATTGATATATCATAATGTCTGAAATAAGGATGGAGCTATGTAGCCTCATTGGCTGGCTTCTTGGTTTTCCCCACATTGTGATTTTCGCACGACACACGTACGCACATCATGATTTGAAATATATTGCCAGGTCAAAAACTATGAAACCAGTATCACAATATGGACCTCAAACTGGTTTTGTACAATATATTGAAATATTGCCATGCCCTGCTCAAGGTGTGTAACTCTTTGCACATGAAAAGAAGGATCATGGAGCTTTCACATCCCATTTACTTTGGCCCTGACTATCGCTTCAGCATCAAAACTGTGAGGAGCTTGTGGAGATGTTTGTGGGAATTTCATTCTTAGTGCTCTAAGTTTGCCTTCAGCCCCTCTCCTGTTTGCGCAACTGGCATATCCTAACATCCCTGTGGCCAGGGGAGACGTTTCGATAGTTTTATTAGTATAAATGATTGCTTTTATTTCAGTAATCACTCTCAATAACAGGTTTGCACAGTACCAAATAATAAGGGATTATGCTCTTCCCGTTGTTTTTGAGCTATGTTTTCATCCAATAGATCAATACGTTTCTAAAAGAAGAACAAATTCATAAATTAGGGAGGGAAAAATGGGGGCACTTGACTTGCTAATACAGGTATGTAACAATTCAGCAGCACAGAAAGCTTTTGTGTGCATGGAAGATATGGCCAAACTGCAAGCCAAGAACAATCAAAATATGTCAGTGCTTGGTAGAATATTTCAGACTGAGAATATATAGGAGAATTGTCACAAGACAATGGTCATCTTGTGCTTGACCTCTTACCCTTTGGAAGAAACAGTATAAACACCTTGCACTGAAACACATGGGGCTGCAAGGACTGGCCCAGATCAGTGACTTAACAGTCACATTAAATATTACCATGAAGAATTATAGAATTGTAGAGTTGGAAGGGAATATGCAGGAATATGCAGCTGTCCCGTACAGGGATTCAAACCTGTAACCTCAGTGTTATCAGCACCACACTTTAACCAACTGAGCCATGCAACCAAGAAGATACTTCTGTCTCATTTGCGACCAAGGGATGAGTTTAGCTACATGTTGAGGAAGGACACTATTGCCAGTATTATTTGGTGAGAGGATGTTGCACCCTCTCACGGCTCTCAGCATATCACTTACAGAACTGAAATATAATGAATTATGTTGACTGCAGGATCATTCAATTACACGAGGTGTGGGCAACCTTTGGCCCACCAGATGCCGCTGAACTTTAACTCCCATCATCCCTGGCCATTGGCCACGCTTTCTGGGGCTGATGGGAGTTGTAGTTCAGCAACATTTGGAGGGCCAAAGGTTCTCCCCACCCCTCAGTTACATGGCCACCCCGCTACCTGCAGTTTGTGAGAATGAAGCATCACAATGGATTGCAGAAACCCCTGCCTCTCCATTCACAACGTTTCACTGCTCAAAGATGGGATAAGCGAAAGCACCTTTCTAACACTCAACAGTGTTTTTCTTTAGTCAAAGCTATCTTGGTAAGAAGCTAAAAAACAGATCCTCCCAGTGTATACCACTTTCCATCCCCAAGGCCCTCAAGCACCCACCTCCAAAAGTCTCCTGTATATATGACCTGATTAATTCAATCCCAGGCACTCTACCCAATGCTTCCTCCATCTGCTTCTCTGCCAACCAATAGATTTTCTTTCCTAGCTCATGCCTCCATCAGAACATCTTGAAGACCCATGCAAATACAGTTGTACCTTGGTTCTCGAATGCCTTGCGACTCGAACGTTTTGGCTCCCAAAGTGAGTGTTCCTGTTTGCAAACTTTTTTTGGAAGCCAAACATCTGACGTGGCTTACACGGCTTCTGATTGAGTGCAGGAAGCTCCTGTAGCCAATCTTAAGCCGTGCCTTGGTTTTCAGAAGTCAAACCGATTTCCAGAACAGATTACGTTCGAGAACCAAGGTACAACTGTACTGGGCACATATGTTGAACCTCGGCGCTTGCTCGAAGCCTTAGGCTACCTAGATATTGAGTTCGTGATTTATTTGACTTGTATTCTGCTTCTCTCTCTTTTCCTTCCTTAAACGTTACTTCAAAAAATACAAACCCTTTATCATTTGTGTACCCTTCAACATTTCTTGGATGAAAATAGGGACGTCATATTCCATCATCATCATCATCATCATACCCTGCCCATCTGATTGGGTTGCCCCAGCCATTCTGGGCGGCTGCCAACACATATAAAAACATAATAAAACATTAAACATTAAAAAATACCTTCCTTATACAGGACTGCCTTCAGATGGCTCAGAGGTCACATAACTCCATACCCTCCAACATTTCTCTGATGAAAATAGGGACATCCTAAGGAAAAGCAGGACATTCTGGGATCAAATCAGAAACAGGAATGGCTTGTATAAATCTGGGACTGTCCCTGGAAAATAGGGACACTTGGAGGGTCTGCATTTGGAATACTGGAGGATATCTAACTGGTTTTGATCGCTATGGTTTTTCTCCCATGAGCCCAGAGGCACTCTGGCATCAGGTTCCAAAGTTTGTTCAAACAGGGACTAAACAAGCAGGGGAATAGGTGAATTCTTCCCTGCTAGCTTAGAAGCACATAAACAGGGTGGTGGCAGTACCAACTAAAGGTTAGATTTTCAGGTGGTGCTGTATGCCCTTGAAGGGTGGATGTGGGACACGAGGACAATGAATATTTTGCACACTGTTTGTGCAAGAAAGGAAGCAGCACCAAACAAACAAACTGCTGATATTTGCTGGAGGCTCGGGTGTTTTTGTGCTTTCTGCAGAATGCTACAGAGGCCTTGTGAATGATTCATTGAGTCTTTCAAGGTCTGGAGGACCAAAAAGCTTATCTCTTGCCGAGGTGTCTTTCATGCCCTTGGATCTCTAAAACTTTCTGCATTTTCTAGCTCCCACACTATTTCACGTCGTGACAGACTCAGACATCTCTCTGGTAAATCCATCCTCTCATGCACCCAATTTACTATAATTTGCAATAGTCTCTGATATTTGACAAATGCAAAGGTCACAGTCTTTCAGGGTACATTAGCAGAAATGTGATTCTAATACATTTCGCACAACTGGTATGCAATAATTTCTTTTCTTTAACACATTCTACGCTCTGTAGTATTCTTCTGGTGTATAATATAGAAATCCACTGAAATCCAAGAAGTTATGTCCTTACATGCCAACAATGAATTAAGTCCATACCTTCAAAACCGAGGTACTGGATGTTTATGATATCTTTATTTCTTTCCCACCAGACAGTGGAAGTTCAGAAAAGCTTTGCACATTTCTATTAGTTAATAGTTATCGACAGACTGAGAAGGGTCACAATGGTACCCTTTATATACCTAAAGGGGAGTCACTGTATATATTCTCATGAGGTGGCCAAAGTATTGGAGCCTCAGCTTCACGATCTGTCCTTCCAGTGAGCACTCAGGGCTGATTTCCCTAAGAATGGATAGGTTTGATCTTCTTGCAGTCCATGGGACTCTCAAGAGTCTCCTCCAGCACCATAATTCAAAAGCATCAATTCTTCGGCGATCAGCCTTCCTTATGGTCCAGCTCTCGCTTCCATACATCACTACTGGGAAAACCATAGCTTTAACTATACAGACCTTTGTTGGCAAGGTGATGTCTCTGCTTTTTAAGATGCTGTCTAGGTCTGTCATTCCCTTTCTCCCAAAAAGCAGGTGTCTTAATTTCGTGACTGCTGTCACCATCTGCAGTGATCATGGAGCCCAAGAAAGTAAAATCTCTCACTGCCTCCATTTCTTCCCCTTCTATTTGCCAGGAGGTAATGGGACCAGTGGCCATGATCTTAGTTTTTTTTGATGTTGAGCTTCAGACCATATTTTGTGCTCTCCTCTTTCACCTTCATTAAAAGGTTCTTTAATTCCTCCTCACTTTCTGCCATTAAAGTTGTGTCATCTGCATATCTGAGGTTGTTGATATTTCTTCCGGCAATCTTAATTCCGGCTTGGGATTCATCCAGTCCAGCCTTTCGCATGATGAATTCTGCATATAAGTTAAATAAGCAGGGAGACAATATACAGCCTTGTCATACTCCTTTCCCAATTTTGAACCAATCAGTTGTTCCATTTCCAATTCTAACTGTAGCTTCTTGTCCCACATAGAGATTTCTCAGGAGACAGATGAGGTACCTTCATAGGCAGAGGAAAAAGCATCTGTGAAAAAGCCACTTAACCAACCTGAACTGCTCTTGCTAATCAGTGCACCGCTCTGAGCAAGAGTCAGGCATGCCCTGGTTCCATTGCAATCAATGGAATAACACACAATTTACCAGGGAAAGCTACCTTCTTTCAGAGGAAGCATTTCAGATTCCCACCTTGGGAAGTAAGGCTCAGCAAGATGCAAAGGCAGAATGATAGCAGGAACCAAAATGTTCTGTGTGTTTGCATGGAGGGAAGCAGCTCCAGGGAACACTAGCAGAGAAATGAAACCTTGCAGCTGATATTGTGAGATCAGTTGTAGTAAGAGTTCCATAGTGTGTAGAGTAATTCTTTTCCTACACTTCAAGTCTCCTGTGGCATCATTTTATAAAGTTTCCGGCAGGAAATCTTACATGGTGTCAGAAGAGAAACAGAAAGTAAAACAGTGAAACAAAAAAAGAAAAAGAAAATGAACCAGCTACTGCCTCCAGGAAAGTTGGTGTTTGAAGGAAATGCTGCAGAGCACTGGATAAAATGAAAACAAGGGTTGGAGTTGTATTATATTACAACTGGAGCAAGTAAGATTTCGGTTAGCAATTTTATTGAAGATTTTTAAAGTTTTCCACAAAAAAAGTGTGCAAGGCAGGTTATAATAGATTCATAAAAGTAAAACAATAAACACACCAAAACAAGAATAAATCAGCAAGACAAAATAAAAGCAGAAAGACAGAAATGAGCATAACAGCTATACAGTATTGACATTTTCTTAATATTTTAATATTTGCTGGTTTTCTCTGTGTATTAATAATTGTTCTGTATTGTTTTATATACACTGCTTAGGGGGGGTTATTATGTGGTTGATAAAATCTTCTAAATAAATGAGTACAAGTTCTGGGGAAAAGGATAATCTTGGGCTGGTGAAAGAATGCAGTACAGTGGTACCTTGGTTTGCAACCATAATCCGTTCCGGAGGTCCGGTTGTAAACCAAAACAGGTTGTAACCCAAGGTGCGCTTTTGCCGATGGGGCCTCCCAAAAAAATTGGGTTGTAATCCAAAAAAAGGGACATACACTTCTGGGTTTGACGTGGTTGTAATCCAAAACGGTTGTAATCCAATGCGGTTGCAAACCAAAGTACCACTGTAATGATGAAAAATTCATTTAGGGAGGCTGTTCCAAATCTAGAATGTCCACACATAAAAGACCCTCTCTGGTAATTCAAGTGGAAAGGGAACTTGGAAAGGGGCCGCCATTGCAGTTCCTAACTGATGAGAACATGTCTCTCTGGTAGAAGAGGAAGATATATCTTGGTCCACACCATTTACTGCTCTAAAGGTAAGAACCCCCATATTGCATTGTGCCAGAAACAAATTCAAAGCCAACAGGACTATTCTGATACACATGAAATATGATCACCATGGTGAGCTCACCATAAATTGGTCCAGTTGCTTCTTCCAAGCATGTTTCAGGGTCAATCCCACATACAACCCCCTACAGAAACATAGCTGTCAACTTTCAGATTTGAAAATAAGGGATCAGCAGCTTCACCTGTCCCGAGGACAGTCTACGGGATATCTAACAATCCGGGATAGCAGCGGGAAGCAGCGGGAATAAGGGAATTTCCCACACAAAAATGGGAAGGTTGACAGCTATGCACAGAAATCAAGGCTGGATGTTACCGAACACGGGACAATTATGACCAATTTCCTCTTTGCAACTGAACTTGATAACAGGTTCTTCGTGCTACAGAAGCTGTTTAATCTTTGAGATTCAAAGTTGAATCTAGAAGCACCCTCAAGCTGCAAGCTGTTTGGATCTAGCCACAAGCTGGATGCTTACAGCGGAGTGCAGAAAAAAGATGGGGAAGCTAAATAGGAGAAGTAGAGTTAGGTGTTGTCTTGATGAAACTTTACTCCAGATCCCCATATGATCTTACCCAGCAATTGAATGTAGACGTTAAATAGCATGCAGGAGCATGTGGAACTCAATTTTATGAAGCTCCATAGTACGAAGACCACTGGGCAGAGCAACAGTCCTCCCAAGCAGCATCCTGAAAGTTAGCCACATCGATTCCATACATTTAACATGCATGGCTTCCCCCCAAGGAATCCTGAGAACCATGGGCATAGCCAGGGGGCGGGGGGAGGCAGCTGCCCCCCTAAATCAAGTAAACACAGTAGTACCTTGGTTTTCGAACAGCTTAGTTCTCGAATGTTTTGGCTCCCGAACACCGCAAACCAGAAGTGAGCGTTCCAGTTAGCGAACTATTTTTGGAAGCCGAACGTCCAACTGGGCTTTCGATTGGCTGCAGGAGCTTCCTGCAACCACTCAGAAACTGCGCTTTGGTTTCTGAACGTTTTGGAAGTCAAACGGACTTCCGGAACGGATTCCGTCTGACTTCCAAGGTACGACTGTAAGTAAAAATATTTAACTAACTGACCAATTGTGTAGCAGATAGCTTGATTCTTTCCCCGCCCCCCCCCATAAATCCTGGCTACGCCCACGCTGGGAACTGTAGTTTGTTAAGAGTGCTAGGAATTGTGAGGTCTGTGAGGGGTAAACTATAGCCCCCCGAGTCTTAGGGAGAAGCTATGCATTTTATTGTATTTTAATATTCTGTTGGAAGCTGCCCAGAGTGGCTGGGGAAACCCAGCCAGATGGGCGGGGTATAAATAATAAATTATTATTATTATATGTGCTAAATGTGCATTAAATATATGATGATGTGATGGTGGTGCCTCCAGTTCTGTGCTCAACTGATCCAGAAGGGATCTCATGAAAGCCACTATGTGATCAGGCAGTCAGTCAGACTGAAATGGGTCTCAATAAACAGTGTCAGTACGAAATGCCTAGAACTGAGCAGCCACACTTTTCTACAAAAGGCAGGCAAAGCACCATGTTTGATGACAGTTTGATGACAATGCAGATAAGGGGCATTCAGGTTTTGGCTAACTGCATACTATTCCCTCCAGAAGAAACGTTGCAAAGGAAAGGCGCAAATTCTTTCCTAGAACTCGGTGAAAGCAGAGACCCATAGGTGACTGAACTGGGGGAGATATGTGAATCACTTATTAAATATCACATACTGTGGAGCATAAAGTCAGACGGATTCAAGGCCAGATTACCGAGCGAAACTATTTTAAGACTGGAATGTGCAGAGGAAGTGTCTACAAAGCAAGCGAGAGGCTCAGCAGAAAAACAAATGGATGCCCAACAGTGGGGGAAAAGATATAAAAAAATGCTAAGACAACCGGTCTCAGAACATCTGAAGTTCTGGCATGAGCAAGAGCCCTAGACAGAAAGAAGTAGGACAGAGGTAGGCAGAAGTGACAAAGAGCCGTTGCTTGCTGGTAGAGCATCTGTTTTACATACAAAAGGCCCCAAGTTCAGGCTCTGGCATCTGGGCTGGGAAGATCTCCTTTCTGCAAAACATATTTCTGAAACCCTGCCAGTCAGTGCAGACCAAGGCTGGGGAAACTCTTTCATCCTGAGCACATAGGCTCCGTTGATAGGTAAGGTCCGTATAGTAAAAGCTATGGTTTTCCCAGTAGTGATGTATGGAAGTGAGAGCTGGACCATAAAGAAGGCTGATCGCCGAAGAATTGATGCTTTTGAATTATGGTGCTGGAGGAGACTCTTGAGAGTCCCATGGACTGCAAGAAGATCAAACCTATCCATTCTTAAGGAAATCAGCCCTGAGTGCTCACTGGAAGGACAGATCGTGAAGCTGAGGCTCCAATACTTTGGCCACCTCATGAGAAGAGAAGACTCCCTGGAAAAGACCCTGATGTTGGGAAAGATGGAGGGCACAAGGAGAAGGGGACGACAGAGGACGAGATGATTGGACAGTGTTCCCGAAGCTACCAGCATGAGTTTGACCAAACTGCGGGAGGCAGTGGAAAACAGGAGTGCCTGGCATGCTCTGGTCTATGGGGTCACGAAGAGTCGGACACGACTAAACGACTAAACAACAACAACAACAACAACAACAACAAGCCTGGTTCATCCATTAAAATATGTAGGTAGGTTAGGAGGGCCTTCTTGGTAGTGGCACCTGCCCTGTAGAATGCCCTCCCATCAGATGTCAAGGAAATAAACAACTGTCTGACTTTTAGAAGACATCCGAAGGCAGCCCTGTATAGGGACGTTTTTAATGTTTGATGCTTTATCACATTTTTAATATTTTGTTGGGAACTGACCAGAGTGGCTGGGGAAACCCAGCCTGATGGGTGGGGTGTAAATAATAAATTATTATACTGTTATTATTATATTATTATTATATATGTTGGGTCTCTGGACCGAAATAAAGATTGATTGCTATTATATTACTATAGTAAATAAATAACAGAAGACCTGTGGCTTTCAGGTCTTCCACACCAAGTCTTAAACCATGAACGCAGTACTCACAAAGTGACAATCGCCAACAACGCTTAATGCACTACAGTGCCCAGAATTCTTTGAGGGAAAGAATGCCTTTCAAATGTGCTTTAAACGTGTGTATGCAGCCTGTCAAAACCAAAAGAAATATATATATTTTGATGTGGATAACTCTTCTCAGAATATATACAGAGATCCACTTACTTGTTCTGTTGCTTTAAATGTTTCTAGTTTTATTCTCATTTGAAATTCTATTGTTTTTCCCCTCCTGAATAGAGGCCACCCCCTGCCTTATTCTTCTATATGGAAGTATTATATGAAAATATAATCTACATGACACTGAGCTCCTTGGCGTTACAAAGGGTTGACTTAGTGAACCGATCTTTCCATTAAAAAACACGCCACACAACAGCAGCAACAATAAACGACATCAATCTGAACTAGTAATAAATATAACATGGATATGAAGGCAACTGACTTTAGACTTCCCGAGCTTAAGGATTATGGTTTTAGATTAAGCAGACTTTCTGAATGGAAAGAAGGAAGGATTAAAGAGGGGGGAAACAAACTCAAGATCAACTGCTTCTCTTTATATGATAGTTGATAAGTAAATTGGAAAGCATTGTTAAAATAGTTCAGAGCTAGAACATCTGGCTAAAGGGAAGGGACTGACTTAATGAGGCAGATCTCTTGCTTATTTTTTTTTTTTTAATAAGGCTACAAACTGATGAGCTGCAAATCTCAAAATGTAAAGAGGCGGCAGGGGGGATTCTACCTCACTTTCTCCTTCCTCTGCTTACTGAGTAAAGGGTTGTTGTTGTTTTTCTTTGAGGAGGGGTGGAGTGTAGAATTATAAAGATCTAACCAAAGAAATATGATTTGCAATAGCTTGATCATCTGCGCTGCCTTGTTCAAGTGCATCGTACATCAGGCCCAGTTGCAAAAAAACCCAAAACCATGTTTAATTCCTGGGATCCGGAAGTTAAGGGCACTAAAAAAATAATAAGCTGCAGCACAGTCAAGCCATAGCTAAGCATATATTTCAGTATGAGAGTTAAGAGCATGCTTACATCACTGCTATGAAAATGAATTTGAAGCGTTAGGCCCAACTAAATCATTGCAGGCACAGAACAATTTCCATGAGTGCAACGACTTCCATGACCACAATGGAACCTGCCCCTTTCTCTCTTCCCCACTTTCCCAAATCTGCTCTGAAGGGTTAGAGGAACTCCCAGATGAGAAGGGAAGGAGAGGGAGGGGAAGTTCCTTTGTGCTCTCAGAAGTTGTTTCACACACACACACAATGACTTAGCTGGACACAAACCAAAATGTTTATTAGATTGAAGTCACCTCTGACTTCCTGCATAATCTCAAAAATGCATCTTTGTTGAATTCTGGCCAATGAAATGTCCAGCAGGTGTTGAGGGCTTTCATCCCGGGTCAGCTTTGTAAGCTGTGAAGGGGATTGTGTCAGAATATGGTACAATATATTATAAAATGGTCATTTTGCTCAGAAAAATAAAGGATTTTGCCACACATCAGGTGCAAACATTAGATATCATTTCTCTCTGTGTGTACACCCACACCCACCCACCCACACCACATGGTAAAATATGTGGTCTGTATTCTCCCAGGATCTTATATCAAAGGCAATTTATGGTCATTTTTCAGTTACATAAAGTCTCTAGAGTCAGGTGGAGGGACACTGACAACACGGCTTCCCATTTTCTTTCAGAACCATTTTCTTTCTATTTACAAAGTTTTAGACTTCCTCTTTCATCTTTCCCTTTGAGTTCCATAAAAAATAGACTCGTAATATCTATTATTGCTCCTTTGTTATTATGTTGATTACTTTTGTCTACCAAGATACTATCTGGCCTGATGAAAAGTCCATGTGAAGGCATCTTTTTTTATTTTAGCAAGGGACCCAAATTTTCTTTTTAAACGTGGATGGATTGTATGTGTTGTATGTGAGAATCTTCCACCAAAGACTAAATTGTGTTGTGGTTTAATTAAGCTACTGCCACATAGTTCCTCTTTTCAGTAGCTATTGCCGCTTAATTTCAGTTGCTTCAAAATACTTCCCATAAGGTCACCTTTCTTCTGTTGCTCTTTGACCATATCGCAAAGGTCCTTAGCTCTGTGTTGTCTACCTGGTAAACAATGCATCAGTTTCAAATTTCTGATTGATTCTCCATGTCTGCCCTTGATTGTATTTCATTCTTTATCTCTTCTTAGGTTGTGTCTGCCATTTAGAATCTTTTTGGAGCAAGTATAGACTACCCAAGGGGCAAGCAATGCTGTGGTCTGCAGATGTTGATGAGCTGCAAATCTCTCCAGCCAATGGTCAGGGATGACGAAGGTCACAACGTTAGCTATTTCTGGACTACCATTTACAGTATGACAGTTCACACGTGCAAAGAGCAGATCTTGTGAATTGAAACTTCAGGGCCTACTTCGTTGTGAGTAAATCTACTGGTAAGGAATACTCCATCCCGCCCTTGCGGGGGAAAAGCCATAGTTCTTCTTTATGAGCAAAGTCCACTGAACTTCAATGGTGGGCTCTTTTGCGGCCCGACTACAGGACCTGCAGGGATCCGGCAGGGGGTCAGAGGTTGGCTGACCACCTGCCAGCAATTGGCCATGCCAGTGGGCTTTGGAGTGGGACTTCCCCAGGGAGTGAGCTTGGCTGGCCAATCATGGCCAGCAGGGGCATGCTCCTTGGGGGGGATGAATCACAGCCTGGTCAGGCAGCCATCCTCTCTATCCAGGAGGGACGCGGATGGAGCTGTGGTCTAAAACACTGACCCTCTTGGGCTTGCCGATTGGAAGGTTGGTGGTTCGAATCCCTACAACAGAGTGAGCTCCCGTTACTCTGTCCCAGCTCCTGCCAACCTAGCAGTTTGAAAGCATGCCAGTGCAAGTAGATAAATAGGTACCACTGTGGCATTTCCATGCGCTCTGGCACTTGTCACGGTCCTCCGTGCACCAGAAGCAGTTGAGTCATGCTGGCCACAGGACCCGGAAAGCTGTCTGCGCACAAACGCCGGCTCCCTCGGCCTGAAAGCAAGATGAGTTCCGCAACCCCATAGTCACCTTTGACTGGACTCAGCTGTCCAGGGGTCCTTTACCTTTACCTTTTTACCCTCTTCGAGGACCAAATCAGCTTTGACCGTGCAACCTGAATTTGCAGGTACTTGAATGAATCCTGCCCCAAAAGAGTGACAGTCTGGAAGCACCCTTACTTGCAAGGAAAGGGAACCGGCTTGTCACTTGATACGGTAGGCTGGAGTGCCCTTTTTGTGTAGGAAATATTATGCATAATATTTAAGAGTTGCCTTTTTGTCTGAGGGTACCCGAGGGAACAAAAGTCATTATAAACACAATGCAACTAAATATTAAAACATATTTAAACCTACGTAAACCTAATAATATAATCAGAACAAGCATAAAATAAATAGTTCAAATGATACAATGCTAAAGGCACTAGACTTTTCTTTTTCAATAGTATGAAGACCAGTCACCCAGAAAAGTAAAATTAGAATAAACATCAGCAGTAAAAACACTGCTTAGGGGTAAGTGTGCCAGCTTGAAACAGCAAGTTGAAATACTTACTCACATGTAAGTCTCCCCTCAACTTGCTTTTTAAAGTGGCATGTATTGGAGAAAACCTGCCTAATAAGATACCTAGTCAGGAATCGCAAGGAACATAGCAGGGGAAATTACAGAGGAATCCCCGTTAAGATGTGACAGAGATTTCCCTCCACTCAGTTCTGCTGCCACCACCAAGGTCACCACCCAAAATCGCAGACAGCAGTTACCACCAATGGTAGCTAGCATAAACCCTGAAGTGGTCCATTTTGTGGACAATCCACAAAAGTGCAGCACAGACCAGAATCTGAAACCCAATCCTCGCCACTCCTGCTGCATCGTGATTTCCAAAAGCAGGAGCAGCAGCTGGGTCCTAGATGTCAAACTTTCAACAAGCTGCTCAAGGCTGGGCCACAGGTAGCAATCAGGAGCAATCCTGGGAGGATTCAAGAGTCAGGAATCTGGAATGAGGATCAAAGAGCCTTCAGGATCAAAGGAGGAAGCAGGCTTGTAGAAGAAACCAGGATCCAGGACAGAAGAGGCTCAGAAGGACAACCAGAAGGCAGGCCCACAGGGCAAGACCAACATGACAAGGCATGCCAGAGCTAAGGTAGAGCTTGTTACTCAAGCAAAATTCCACTAAAGCCCTTTTGTACTCTTTCCTGCCCAGGGCAGCTTGGGTGAAGTTAGTCTGGAAGGTGTTTCACTGTGAAGTTGTAGTGACATTGCATAAAACATGGACCACTGATGGTTCCTGAGAGTACATTGGAACCTTGGGTTGCGAACGTGATCCGTGTGGAAGGCATGTTCGCAACCCGCAGCGCCGCATCTGCGCACGCACGTGACATGATTTAGTGTTTCTGCGCATGCACAAGTGCTGAAACCTGGAAGTAACCCGTTCCGGTACTTCCAGGTTTTGGTGCATCCGTAACCTGAAAACACGTAACTCGAAGTGTCTGTAACCCGAGGTACCACTGTACCTGATAGCTCTTCTCCATTATTCCTGACACACTGAGAGCTAGTTGTGCTTAGTCAGTGAAGGAAACGACACTCTGCTCTTTCCTTAGCAAATATCTTTTCTGAAGACTGTTGTGTTTCATGACTTTGGAATTTCATCTCAAGGCATGTGGAAAGCTTGACGTCCAGGTTTTCCCTTCATTATTTTGGCTGGAGTTGGCCTCCTAAGTTTTGGACATCTTGCCACAGATAAAACGCTTACAGCTGTTATATAAATTCTTGAGTGCTTCTGGACTTATTTTATCAGCTGTTTCAGTTGGCCTTAGATTTCAGAGGATATTAACCTAAAATCAAGCATTCGTGATTTGGTTTCCAGACGGTAACAGATAGGTGGTAATGGAAGAATGACAATCATGTCAATAGAGGTTCCAGCTCGGGGATTTCTAATCAACAATATTCTATCTCAGAATGCTGCATCCATTATGTTACAAAAAAGGGAACTGGTAACAACATGATAAAGGTGCTTAGCAGTAATCTAGAACACAAAATATCCTTACATCTCCGAAGCATTTGGAATCTGGCAGGTTCTTCAAGGAATGCAAGATAGCTCATTCCCTCTCTTCTCCCCAACTTTCTGAATGGTTTTCTAACAGCTGATTTAGGCTGCGTGGTTAGGTCATAGCTGTCAACTTTTCCCTTTTCTTGTGAAGAATCCTATTCGGAATAAGGGAATTTCCCTTTAAAAAAGGGAAATGTTGACAGCTATGGGTTAGGTTAGCCACCAGGTACATTGTCGAACAGCTCTCCCCACCTCACAAGAAATGCCTCTCCAAACAAGAAGATGAAAGAGGACACTGATTTGCCTAACATTTGCAGATGCTCATCTATATGTATCAGTATTGAGGAACAGTAACGAAAATCTAAATGGAACCACAATACGTCTCATCATAATGGTGGGTGGCTGTGACCAGGTGAGCTGCGTGTTTGCTCAGTCCGTTGTCGGAGTGCCAACTGCTGATGGCCCAAAAGACTCCATCCCTCTTTAACGTCCTTCAAATAGAGGAATGTCCTCTATAAAGTAGGGCACCTGGTGAACGGAAGCATGGTGGAGTGGTTAGATTGTTGAACTCAGATAGGGGAGACCAACATTCCAACCTCCTACTTAGCTAAGAAATTTGTTGGGCCATGTGATGTCCCTGTCAGCCTCACCTACCCCACAGAAAATGAGGGGCAGGAGAGGGAGAACCACATTTGAGTTCCTTGGGGGGTGAAGGGAAGGCAGGATAGAAATGTGATGAATAAGAAAAAAATTACGCCAAGGAAGACCCTGGGAGGCTGAAAATGCATTTGATGATATTTTGTGTTGAAGATTAATTTGAAGCACCTTCAGTTAAGGATGTTCCCTTTCGTTTTTCACATCCCATAGCGACATCCCACAAAGTTCTTTCTTATGTGACCAAAAATGGCCTATGAACTGTGGAACTCTGGGCCCAGTGTGTCCACCATGAAGTTGTCCCCTTGAAGAACTAGAAGCCTCATCTGTTGTGCTGTGCCCAGAGTACTTAAGCACCCCCCTCCTCAAACATGTGAGTTGATCCTTCTGTAAGAATGTGTGGAATTTAAGCGCTTTGTGAGTGCCTGGAGGTGGTTGGAGGATGGATGGTGGCTAACAGATTGAGGCTGAATCCTGACAAGACAGAAGTACTGTTTTGGGGGGACAGGGGGCGGACGGGTGTGGGGGATTCCCTGGTCCTGACTTGGGTAACTGGACTCACAGCTGTCCATGGAGGCGCAGGTTAATTCTGTGTCCAGGGCGGCTGTCTACCAGCTCCACCTGGTACGCAGGCTGAGACCCTACCTGCCCGCAGACTGTCTCGCCAGAGTGGTGCATGCTCTAGTTATCTCCCGCTTGGACTACTGCAATGCGCTCTACATGGGGCTACCTTTGAAGGTGACCCAGAAACTGCAATTAATCCAGAATGCGGCAGCCAGACTGGTGACTGGGACTGGCCGCCAGGACCACATAACACCAGTTCTGAGAGATCTGCATTGGCTCCCAGTATGTTTTCCGAGCACAATTCAAAGTGTTGGTGCTGACCTTTAAAGCCCTAAACGGCCTCGGTCCTGTATACCTGAAGGAGTGTCTCCACCCCCATCGTTCAGCCCGGACACTGAGGTCCAGTGCCGAGGGCCTTCTGGCGGTTCCCTCATTGCGAGAAGTGAGGTTACAGGGAACCAGACAGAGGGTCTTCTCGGTAGTGGTGCGCGCCCTGTGGAACACCCTCCCTTCAGATGTGAAGGAAATAAGCAGCTATCCTATCTTTAAAAGACATCTGAAGGCAGCCCTGTTCACGGAAGTTTTTAATATTTAATGCTGTACTGTTTTTAACATTTGATTGGGAGCTGCCCAGAGTGGCTGGGGAAACTCAGCCAGATGGGCGGGGTATAAATAATAAATTATTATTATTATTATTATTGCCCTTACAAAGTCACCACGGTGCAGTATTTCCCAAACTGTTTTGGGACTGCAACTCCCATCATCCCTAACCAGCGGGACCAGTGACCAGGGATGATGGGAACAGCCGGAGAGCCAAGCTTTAGTGTTTTGTGCCAGCCATGTGTGTGATCACAAAGGTGCCTGCCTGGTGAGCTCTGTGGTGCCACCAAACGGTGAGTCTAACCAAGATGGAGAGCGGTTTCCCAGCCCCTACATCTGCTGTTCTCAGACGATCCAAGCAGCTGTTTCTGCTTTGAGGAACCAGCCATTTCCTTTCTTCCAGGAGCACAAGCCAGCACACAGCCAATATCTTGGGAGCCTGCTGTTGCACAGTAGGCCCAGAGTCTAAAACTGGTACTTTACTAGAAAATGGTAATAAAGCTGTTTGAATTGCTTTTCATCCTTCGTACTCTTAATGGCTTTCAGGTTCATAGGAGACCAATCAATTAATCCTACTTCAGACCTACAGGAGTACGATAGATGCTTCCTTCCTTCCTGGGCTGCTGAGGAGCCCAGAAAGGTCTCCCCAAACCCATTGCCAAGGTAGATGCAGCGTTCCTTAAACTGCTTATTAAGCCGTATGTCAAATACTGCCGTGTGACAGAGCCTCCGGCTAAGGTTGAGACCGCATATTTTGCAATTTGGTATAGCCTTAATGCTGACTAACCCCTCTCTGCTAATTAATTGCCAAGTCACAAAAGGCACATGGTAATTACTGTTTTAAGAGTTAACAGTTCCCCCCTAACCCAATTGCACGCTTGCTGTTTTAAGGGTTAAGGATTATCATTTACTCGAAAGGTAAATTGACTTCCCTCTATGACAACCTGTGTTCTCCCGTCTTTTGTTCCACCTTCAGGGAGCTCCTTATTACTTTAATCGCAGCGAGACGCCGCCCTTATTCACACCAAGTACCCATTGAAATCACAAGAACTACTTGTGGAGTCAGTAAGGCCGCTGTGGCTAGATGGGAGATTGAATACTACTATTTAGCATTTAAACGGAACTTCAGAGTTATATTATATTGGTGACTCTCACAAGAGCCACGCAAGGTAGGCTTGTGTTACACATTTCAAACAATCAGATGACCCACATATGACTTTTGAAGTTTCAGGTAGACTATGAGACTTCAGTGAAACTAGGAGGGAAGTGATGAAAAGCCAGACACTTCGTGGAGTCCCTCCCTCAATGATATACAGCATTTCTTGGAGTTTCCTGTGAAGATGGATTGTTAGTTAAATCACTCCAGGAACTGCAGCTCTGTGGGTAGAATAGTGGCCTCCTAACAATTCTCAGCACCTTTAACAATCCACATTTCCCAGGATTCCTTGGAGGAAGCCATCACTTTTGAAGTGATCTGATGCTGTGTTAAGTGTAGGTGGGGCCATGGCCAGAGGTCCTATGCTGAAAGCTTGAAGGAAAACGGAGGTGAGCCCATGAAAGATTAAGCATTCTCCAAACCTGAAGGTCTACTGTAGAGAACTGGGCAAAGACTTGCTCTCTTGCATTCCAGAGTGCAGAATTACAGTAGATCTGATGGGCTTGCATTGAAGGAAGGCATATTTCGATTGAACATAGTTCTTGATGGTAAGAAGAACAGTTTGACAAACCAGGCGAGAGGGTGGCCCATTCTCACGCTCACTAGAGGCCTGCAGATAGAAACCACCAATGGTTTTAATGCATTGGGCAGCCGGCTGGGATGAAGTAGTCTACAAGGCCCCCTCCAACTCTATCTCACAGGAGAAATGGGTTTGGGGGATATGTCTATTTTCAGTGCCATAAGCTCTTTGAAGGAAGAGTGGGGTGCATCTTAAGGGCAAGAAAGAATTAATGGGATGCCATTGTCAAAGCAAATGACCAAGTGGAACGACTTCTGTTCACACATGGGAACTTCCTCTCTCCCCCTCCACCCAAATCTGTTCTGAGGGTTCCCCCAACCATCTAGAGCAGGGTTTCCCAAACTTGGGTCTCTAGCTGTTTTTGGACTACAACTCCCATCATTCCTAGCTAGCAAGACCAGTGGTCAGGGATGATGGGAACTGTAGTCCAAAAACAGCTGGAGACCCAAGGTTGGGAAACATTGATCTAGAGTATATTGTGGAGGTTGTGGGGGTAGAAGAAGGAGGGGAAGTTTTGTTGCACAAGCAGAAGTCATTATGTTCATGCAATGACTTTCTGGATTTAACCCAATAGCATATACTGATCTGAAGAAGTGATCCTCTGGATTGAACTGGAGAAACTTTGAGATGAGAACATTTAAATTTTATTTTTAATGCAGTTTTTGGTCATGACTGGTGTTGAATGAGTTTATCGAGACAACTGCAGCCAAGCGAAATGGCTCTTCATTGGTGCTTCATGGGTATTCATTTCTTAACACAGGGAATGAGCAGACGTTTACGGATACCAGTTTTATCAGGGTGTCGAACGCTGGAGGAATGTTCTAGCAGCTCAAATAGCTCCTGCAAGCTAAGACATACTTGCTTTTCATTTCCTCCAGCCCTCCCCTTTAGCATTCTGTAACTCTAGCCCGTCTGTGAATCAACAGAGAAGACTTTCAGACTAGCTCAGTGCCACTAGACTCCAACCAAGCCTTTTTGCCAGATTTTTAGCACACTTGCTAAACAAATTCCTTTAATCCAGATTTCAGCTAGCTTTCAGTCATAGCCAGTGAAACATCTCTCCAAAGCTGCTTAGATATGTACACTGCTCTCCTGTCATCCTCTTATGGGTTGGTCAAGCAAGTAGAGAGAATAGAAGCCTTTTGATGCACAGCAACTTGTGAAGGGTCTTGTTTAGATCAGGGAAGGGCCATAACTCAGAGGTCAAACATCTGCTTCGCATGAAGAAGGCCCCAGATCCAACTTCTGGCTTTTCCAAGTAGGACTAGGGAAGGACTTCTGTCTGAAACCCTGAAGAGCCATTGCTAGCCAGTGTGGACAATACTGAGCTTGATGGCCCAGTGGCCTGATTCAATATAAGACAGCTTCCTATGCATTAGGCAGGTATCACCACCATTTCAAAGGAAAACTGCCTATACACATGGAGGTTCCTGCCACCAACTTGTCTAACCTGCTTTTAAAAACGAGTGGCCAACCCATTGCTACATATTGTGCTCCTTAACTGCATAACACATTCCAGCCAAATGCTTCACCTTTTGCCAGTCCTAAAGAAGACACACACATGCCATCTCTCATTGGTCTACACATCTACAGATTCAGCCATCATGGCATGCTTCCTTCTCCCATCTCCCTACGTAAGACAGTGTAAAAATCTGTTTTCCATTTTAACAAATGATCCCAGTTTACCATCCTAAGGAATTACAGTGGTACCTCAGGTTAAGTACTTAATTCGTTCCGGAGGTCCGTTCTTAACCTGAAACTGTTCTTAACCTGAAGCACCACTTTAGCTAATGGGGCCTCCTGCTGCCACCGCGCCACCGGAGCACGATTTTTGCTCTCATCCTGAAGCAAAGTTCTTAACCTGAAGCACTATTTCTGATATAGCGGAGTGTGTAACCTGAAGCGTACGTAACCTGAAGCATATGTAACCTGAGGTACCAGTGTATGCAACTCTAGACATGGGAATCTCCCTACTGCAGGATGGCTTGATAATAAATGGCAACATTTGCATGTCACAGTTTTTATCATGAACTTATAGCTGGTTTCTGCTCTGTTCCTTCCCTGGCAGAAGCAACAAACCATAATTCCTGGCCTGGGATTACCTCTGAATTGTGGGCTCGAAACATGCCATGATGTGAAGCCAGGGTTTGTCCTTGGCTTCTTATTATTTAACCAGGCCTTCGGCTGATTGACATCCAATGCCCTTTTAAAACGTGTTGGGTGGGGGTTATTGGGTTGCAGACCCTCCAAGTGTCCCCATTTTCCAGGGACAGTCCCAGATTTACACAAGCCATCCCTGTTTCTGATTTGATCCCAGAATGTCCAGCTTTTCCTTAGGACGTCCCTATTTTCATAGGAGAAACATTGGAGGGTATGGAGTTATGTGACCTCCAAGCCATCTGAAGGCAGCCCTGTATAGGGAAGTTTTTTAATGGTTAAAGTTTGTATATGTTTTAATATATCTTGGCAGCCTCCCAGAGTGTCAGGAGCAACCCAGTCAGATGGGTGGGGTAAAACTATTGCTGTATTGTTATTGTTATTGTTATTGTTATTGTTATTATTGAATAGGATGTCCCATGTTGGAGGGTATAGAGTTGTTTTTGTTTTTATTATTTGTTCTGTGTTTTTATATTGTGATTTTACCCTGAGACCGGCTGGTATAGGGTAGTACAGTGGTAGCTCGGGTTAAGAACTTAATTTGTTCCGGAGGTCCGTTCTTAACCTGAAACTGTTCTTAACCTGAAGCACCACTTTAGCTAATGGGGCCTCCCGCTGCTGCTGCGCCGCTGCTGCACGATTTCTGTTCTCATCCTGAAGCAAAGTTCTTAACCCGAGGTACTATTTCTGGGTTGATGGAGTCTGTAACCTGAAGCGTCTGTAACCCGAGGTACCACTGTATACAAATTTAAACAACCACAACCTCAAGCACCACAGATTGAAGCCAGATTTCTTTGAGGATTTATCTTCAACCTTACCATAGCACTGTCAGAGGTAGAAAGCTTCTGAATACAAGTTACTGGGAAGAACAGGTGAGGAAACCACTGTTGAACTCGTGGTTCTGCTTCCAGGCTTCCCATAGTCACTTAGTTGGCCCCTGTGAGAACAGGTTGTTGTGTGTTTGACTTGATCCTCTTATGCTCTTAGTAGGCAAACTAAGGCCCGGGGGCCAGATCCGGCCCAATTGCCTCTAAATCTGGCCCGCGGACGGTCCAGGAATCAGCGTGTTTTTACATGAGTGTAACGTGTCCTTTTATTTAAAATGCATCTCTGGGTTATTTGTGGGGCATAGGAATTCGTTCATCCCCCCCCCCAAAAAAAAATATCGTCCGGCCCCCCACAAGGTCTGAGGGACAGTGGACCCCCTGCTGAAAAAGTTTGCTGACCCCTGCATCTTATGCTCTAACTTTGTAAATCCCCCTAGCTGGAGAATCTGTGCCAATTATAAAATCACAATCAAAAGCAACAGATGTAACAGGGTAGCATTTCAAAGACACAGTACAATTGCTGATGTTCTGCTAAGCTGTTCTCGAAAAATGAATAAGGTAAAATAAAATCCTAAACCAAGTCCTTCTCTTTTATAGTTTCACAAAAGTAAGTGATTTTTCGATTACTGAGAAAATCCTTAAGACCGGCTACTAAGAGCTGGTTCTGATTTACTTTGGCCCTTTCGTCTTAAGTTTGCTTTAATAATAATAATAATAATAATAATAATAATAATAATAATAATATTTGTACCCTGCCCATCTGACTGGGTTGCCTCGGCCACTCTGGACAGCTTCCAACACACGGTATATAAAAACATAAAGAAATACAGATTGAAAGGCTTCCCTATACAGGATTGTCCTCAGAGGACTTCTAAAGATCATATAGTTACTCATCTCCTTGACATATGATGGGAGGGAATTCCACAGAGTGGGTGCCACTACCGGGAAGGCCCTCTGCCCGGTTCCCTAAAAGCAAAACACCCCACCTCTTCAAGGTCTGCTTCCCAGCCTGTGAAATATAACATTATTTTAGCAAATCAATATTTTTGTCATCACCTTGCATCCATGCATGCATCATGTTCTTTGATGACTCTTTGATCTCATATTTACCTCTCCCTAACTTAAATATTTCATATTCTTTTTGCTTTTTTACAGTTGTATTACTAATGCTGTTAAAGTCATATCTTTTTTATTTAAAAAGTATAACTTTCATTCAAACACAAATAAATGAAAAATGGCTCTAATTCTGAGAAATAACCCCCCCCCCCAAAATCATTTTAAAGTACATGAACATGTAATAGGTTCATTACACTACTCAGAAATGTGGATTTTAAAAGTCCTCCTTGTTCACACCGAATCCTATCTCTAAAGCACTTTGGCGCATCTGGAGACAGCATGATGTCAACCACATAAAAATATTGAGGAAGGTGCTAAAGACAATATTATTTAATAGAGGTTTTTTTGTGGAAACTTAAGGCTGCTGTGATTGCTGCAAATGATGTTTCTGATGGAGCTTCAGTTTTTGTCCATTTTAAAGGTTTTATCAGCATCGTTTTTCTGCACGCCACCTTTCCATAAGAAAACAATACTTTATGCCCAGAGTGGAACTGTCCATATACCGATTCTTCCCTCTCCCCAGGTAGGTGGGGCCATTCACCTGTCAATCACCATTATGATGTCATGTGACAACCTGAAAGGGGCTTGGCTTTTAAGCCTGCTGGTTTCAACTGCTTGTAAATAGACTTAGGAGTTAATGTCTAAGTGCTGCCGGCTGCTGAGGGATATCACCTTTTAAGTCCATTCCATTCAGTGCAAACCACTTGCAAAGGGACTTCAAAATGATGGCAGCTATGCCTCTACCTGCCTCACATCTGATGTGGTAATATGGTAGCTATAGTTTGGGGGAAATGAGTCAGACTGGTACCCCTGCCAGGTCTAGTCACACTCATTGGCTGGAGGTTTTAGGCTACAAATTTTAAAAATAAGTAATAGCCCTAAAACAGCCCCATTTCCAGTAGTTTCTATAGAAAATATAAATCACACGCAGTTGAGAAGAGAGTATTTATACATAAATATAAATATATTTTCTGGAGTACAAGCAAATAAGTTTCTGCGTTGTTTTTATATAGAGCTATTTATACTTTCTGGTGGGACGTGGGTGGTGCTGTGGGTTAAACCACTGAGCCTAGGGCTTGCCGATCAGAAGGTCAGTGGTTCAAATCCCCGTGATGGGGTGAGCTCGGTCCCTGCTTCTGCCAACCTAGCAGTTCAAAAGCACGTCAAAGTGCAAGTAGATAAATAGATACTGCTCTGGTGGGAAGGTAAACGGCGTTTCCGTGCACTGCTCTGGTTCACCAGAAGCGGCTTAGTCATGCTGGCCACATGACTGTACACCAGCTCCCTAGGCCAATAAAGCGAGATGAGCGGCGCAACCCCAGAGTCATCCATGACTGGACCTAATGGTCAGTGGTCCCTTTACCTTTACCTTTTTATTTATACTTTCGAAGATGGCTGCTCTGTTTTTGGTAACTGTTCTTTTTATACGTAAATCACTAATATAATGAAACTCCTAATGATTGTGAAAACTATTTAAGCTTGATTCTGTGTGCCATACCTGAAGGCAATAAAACACACTCTTGAAAAGACCTAAATCTAAAGTCAGGGCCTTTTCAGGTGTGGCACCCTGTGTTTGGAGCTGTCTTCCCAGAGAGGTTTATTGGGGGCCATCTTTATTTTCTCTTTGGTGTCAGGTGAAAAGCTTTGCCCAGGCTTTCCAATTTGTGTGTTTTTCATTCTGGATTTTTACTACCTTTTCTCATTTTTGTTACTGCTCTCGGATGTTTCTTTTCATTTCCGTATTTTTACTTGCAAAGCACTCTATGATAGCCGTGGCCGAAGGGCTTCAAACAAATGATTTAAATCAATCAGTGGCACTGAGACCCTTGGGAAGACTCCCCCAGAAAGGTCTGTTTTTGCAAATGTCCAATAAGGCTGGTGGAAAAAGAGCTGCATTACTCCAGCAAAGGTTGGATTAGCTCATAAAATACCCAGCTCGAATGCTGTTCCTGCATTCAAAGACCTTTAGTCTTTGAATGCCTCTGGCTACTGCTCACAATTGGTTAATAGCCTAACTTGGAATTTAGAGACATCCGTGGGCAAGGTGTGGGGGGAGAGGAGAGACAGCTCATAAGGGTTCCCATGTTGCTCAACAGAGGATTGATTCCTTTAGCAAAGCTTCGTATAAGATATTCACTCTTAGCATTGCTCAAGGGTGCCAGTAATTTAGTTTTATAACAATCTCTTTTAGACACATACGTTGGTAAGAGATGTAATTTATTCATGGGACCGTGAAGTTTTTTACATACCATGTCACATTGGCCTGCAGCAACAACTGGAAGCAGCTATTTCCCCAGCAAAGTGAGAAGAAAAAGCAGTAACACACAGCGATGGGTCAGAACAGCTTTATGTTATGAACGAGCTAAGAGGCCTAAGCATTAGGAACTATGCTGGGATTTTGCAGAATTCCCCTTTTCGTTGACGACTTGTTCTCTCTCAGAGAACGAAACAAGATTAGACGGAAATACAGTGGTACCTCTGGTTGTGAACGGGATCCGTTCCGGAGGCCCGTTCGCAACATGAAAAGCCCGCAACCTGAAATGCCGTATCTGCGCAGGTGCACGGCGCGATTTGGCGCTTGTGCGCATGCGCAAACCGTGATTTAGCACTTCTGTGCATGCACAAGCAGCGAAACCTGGAAGTAACCATTTCTGGTACTTCCGGGTCGCTGCGGGACACAACCTGAAAGAACGTAACATGAAGCAAACGCAACATGAGGTATGACTGTATTGGTTGGGGAACGTTTCCCCCATGTAAATGTACTAGAGCAAGTAGGTTGCCAACATGGCACCCGTGGGTGCAATGACACCCTTGAGATCTTCCCGTGGTGCCCATATGCCCCCTTGGTCATGAAGTGTTGAGGGTGGTTGCCTTTTTCTCCCCTGAAAAGTACACAGAACTGGAGCAGGAAGTTGGACAGAAGACACTCTTTCCTACTTCCTCTTTCAGCTCCATGTGCTTTTAAGGCTCCTACCATCTTCATTATCAGTTAGATAGCAGCCCAAGACATTTATGTTTACCCAGGCTTCTACCAGCGCAATCCTAAAACTAGGAAGCTGGTGGAATTTAGGCTGGCTAAAGTTAAGCCGCTCTGTTTGTGGGCAGGGCTACTTCCCCTATACAGGGATGCCTTCAGATGCCTTCTAAAGGTTGCATAGGCACTTATCTCCTTGGGTTTGCATAACTACATACCCTCCAACATTTCTCTAATGAAAATAGGGACACCCTAAGAAAAAGCAGGACATTCTGGTATCAAATCTGAAACTGGGACGGTTTCTTTAAAACCAGGACTGTCCCTGGAAAATAGGGAGACTTGGAGGGTCTGGAATTTGACACTCAACATTCTTTATGTCAGTGCAGGTTGCACTGGGTTGCCAGGTCACATGACTGAGCTGACTTTGGAGTTAGAATCCAAAGTAAGTCCACCCTGCTTGCCAAAACAGCCATTTTTCGAGACTGACGCTGGCATAAGATCCATTAGTCTGGGCTCACCCACCTGCTGTATCCCTGGCTGAGCTGTGATGGGGTGCTTATGCTGGGATGCCCCAGTTGGACTGGGAATTGGCCCAGTGAGCCAGACATCTGCTGGATCCTAGTTTGGGTTGTCCCCTAAGAATCACTAATATGTGTTTGAGTGTGTGTGTTTAAAAAAATTAGAATGGTTTTTAATTTAGTGTATGTTTGAATGGGCTGTTATTGCTTTAGTTTTGTTGTGTTTGTTGGTGTGGTGTAGTGGTTAAGAGCAGTGGACTCGTAATCTGGTGAACCGGGTTCTCTTCCCCGCTTCTCCACATGAAGCTACTGGGTGACCTTGTGCTAGTTATACTTCTTTGAAGTCTCTCAGCTTCACTCACCTCACAGAGTGTTTCCTGTGGGGGAGGAAGGGAAAGGAGAATGTTAGCTGCTTTGAGACTCCTTAGGGTAGTGATAAAGCGGGATATCAAATTCTTCTTCTTCTTCTTCTTCTTCTTCTTCTTCTTCTTCTTCTTCTTTCTTCTTTCTTCTTTCTTACTACTTTGTTAGCCATGGTAGGAACATAAATTTATTTTGAAGGTTTGGGATATAAATTATGCAAATAGATCCATTATTCTTTCTTGAGTCAATATGCCTAGTTCTACTGTTTGCTACTCTGTTTGGTGGGCCATTGTGATCACCAGTTTCCATGCGTGTAGCCTCTTCTGAAGAAAGACTGTGAGAGAAATGTACTCTCTTCCCACCCACCTCTGTTCTTCTCAGGATGGGCAGGTTTTTTTTTTTAAAAAAAATGCTGATGATTCCCAAGCACTCTCAACCCCCAGAACACTGCCACAACAAATGAGTTTGAAATTTCTAGAAATATCGGAGCATCAATACATAACTCAAGAGATTATACCAATATGAAAGCTATTTATAGCCACTTTCAGCTTCCTGTCTGTCGGGAAGGGGAAAAACAGGGTATAATTATGAAATGAAATGAAATGTGCGGAAGACAAAGCTGAGGGGTGTGTGAGGCCATCTCGGGTCATTCTTCACATGCTTATAAAACTACCTGCACAGTGGGAGTCTGCAGAATTGAATAAGGCTACTTACAGAATATACCTTTAAAGCACATTCGAAGCACATTCCTCCCCTCAAAGACTTCTGGACAGTGGAGTTTGCTCAGGGTTGCTGAGAACTGTAACTCCACGAGGGGGTAAACTACAGCGCCCAGAATTATTTGAGGGAAAGAAAGTCCTTCAAAGGTGCTTTAGAAGTACAGTGTGAACGCAGTTTAGGAGTCAAGAGTGGAAGATAGGAAAAGGCCACAGGGCCTTTTATATCTATTTGGCATATTTATCATAGAATCATAGAGTTGGAATAGACCACAAGGGCCATCGAGTCCAACCCCCTGCCAAGCAGGAAACACCATCAGAGCACTCCTGACATATGGTTGTCAAGCCTCTGCTTAAAGACCTCCAAAGAAGGAGACTCCACCACACTCCTTGGCAGCAAATTCCACTGTCGAACAGCTCTTACTGTCAGGAAGTTCTTCCTAATGTTTAGGTGGAATCTTCTTTCTTGTAGTTTGGATCCATTGCTCCGTGTCCGCTTCTCTGGAGCAGAAGTACACCACTTCTGGAGTACATCCACTTCTCTTCCATCCTGGATGTACATAGTGGCCTACACAGACCTCCCTAGCACTCTCGCAACCAGGCACAGATCGCAACCAGACCTGCTGAGCTTTAGATGAGTAGCTGCATCACATGCCTGACGCAGACCCTCCAAGTGTCTACTTTTCCTTAGGAAGTCCGCAATTTCAACAGAGAAATGTTGGAGGATATGGAATAGGACAGGCTTCCTCAACCTTGGCCCTGCAGATGTTTTTGGCCTACAACTCCCATGTTCCCTAGCTAGCAGGACCAGTGGTCAGGGATGATGGGAATTGTAGTCTCAAAAACATCTGGAGGGCCGAGGTTGAGGAAGCCTGGAATAGGACGTCCCTGGGCTTTTTTCAGCCTGTACCCATGGAAACCTAGTTCCAGCACCTCTCAGAGGGGTGCCATTGTCATTGTAAGAACAAGGGAGGCATTCATGGTGAGTTCCAGTGCCTCTTTTTCTAGCAAAATAACACCTGATATCCTTATTTCCATCAGAGAAATGTTGGAGAGTATGCTGGGGCATGCTCATGTTTTCTGTCGGCCCTTGAATACACATTATTGATTGGTTGGTTTTTGCCAATTCAGCCCCATTTTAATTTGTACAAATGTATATGCTGACAAAAGTTTTAATACTATGTCACTGCTACTTTAAAACCCCAGAAACTAATTAAGCTGAAAGGCCCCAAACTCTCCCTGACTAAACTTGGGAGAGAACCGGGCAGGAGGGCCTCTCTAAAGAAGACATTCCCCCCCCCCCCAAGATAATCTTTATTAGTTTTTTCGTTACATACTATACATACACATATTGCATTACATTTTACATTTATACTTGCTCTTAAGAGCTGGCTTCCCTCCTTCCTTCTTCTGGCTTTTTTATATCATCTCTAAATTTTCTCATTTTCCCTATCCTGTTTGTATATTGTTTTTCTTCTTTCACATTTGTCCATAAAATATCTATAAACAAATAAAACTTTCTATACATACAATTCTTACTGTCTGTCTATATTCATTTACAACTACTGTTTATTACATGGGTCACATTGTATATTTCACTTCTTATTGTTATTATTGTCCAGTAATTTTCTTAAAGAAGACATTCTATCATCATGAGGACACGACAGAGATGTCCCTGGAATATACAGTTGACAATTACAGCTAGGAAGGTACACGGAGGACCTTCTTTGCGGTAGGCAAATGCTGAGCCAGCGTGGTAAACCTAACCTCTGGTTGCCTGCATTTGCATACAGGGACAGAGGTGGGAGGCAGCAGCAGGGTAGGTTGGTGTGGAAGCACTGGATTGGCTCTGCTGGTGTTTGGCACCACATATGGGATAAGGTGTTTTCTTCCAGCATGCATGTGGTAAACTACCGTATTTTTCGCTCTATAAGACGCACCAGACCACAAGACGCACCTAGTTTTTGGAGGAGGAAAACAAGAAAAAAAATATTCTGAATCTCAGAAGCCAGAACAGCAAAAGGGATCACTGCACAGTGAAAGCAGCAATCCCTCTTGCTGTTCTGGCTTCTGTAATAGCTGCGCAGCCTGCATTCACTCCATAAGACGCACACACATTTCCTCTTACTTTTTAGGAGGGCAAAAGTGAGTCTTATAGAGCAAAAAATACGGTAGTTCTCAGAGCCTTTTTTCTACAAACCAAGTCACTACTGAGTATGCAGCATGCCGTTCAATACAGTGGATGCTTAGGTTGCGAATGTGATTCGTGCGGGGTGCACATTCGCAACCCGCAGCGTTCGCAGCCCGCGCCTGCATGTCTGTGCATGCATGGGTTGCAATTCGGTGCATCTGCGCATGCGCAAAGCACGATTTAGTGCTTCTGTGTAACCACCGAAACCCGGAAGTAACCCATTCCGGTACTTCCGGGTTTCGGCGGTCCGCAACCCAAAAAAACACAACCTGAAAAGGCTGTAATCTGAGGTATGACTGTACGGTGGTACCTCAGGTTACAAACACCTCGGGTTACAAACACTTCGGGTTACAGACTTCGCTAACCTGGAAGTAGTGCCTTGGGTTAAGAACTTTACCTCAGGATGAGAAGAGAAATTGCGGCGCGGTGGCAGCAGTAGGCCCCATTAGCTAAAGTGGTACCTCAGGTTAAGAACGGTTTCAGGTTAAGAATGGACCTCCGGAACGAATTAAGTTCTTAACCCGAGGTACCGCTGTAACTGATAGATCCTGTGGAGATTTGGTCCAGATAGGTGGGATAAGAGCACAATCCTATATGTCTACTCAGAACTAAGCCCCAGTCAGTTCATTTAAATTTACTCCCAGGTGTGTATGCATAGGATTGCAGCATTAGCGCGAAAGCATTCAACAAAATGGTTATGTGCACTGGGCTTTAAGAGTCAGATTTCAAAAGGGTAGGCTGTGTTAATCCAGATTTGGAGAAGAGGCTATTAAAAGCAAGGAGCTTCATTAAAAACAATCCCTTATTGTCGAAAATGGGCTTATTAAAACTGGCACTCAGGGTTGTTTCAGCTCCAGCATGAGTAAAGATCAAAAAGAATTAGCGTCTTGTGTCAACGATCGCACATGAAGAACAATTAAACTTACCCAAGAGATGAGGATGCCCTGAGCTGGAGAGGAGATGCAGGAATGCAAGAAGAGGTTGCTCTATCATTTCCTCTCTTGTCAACAAAACGTAGGCAAAGAGCTGTTGTCAGCATGACCCCTGGTCTCTGTATATTCAGTGGACATGGGCCTAACTGCCAGCAAGAGAGGGAGGAAAAACAAGAGTCCATTAATGCCAAGTCAGAGTTCCCCGCTCGAGTTGCAGTTCACCCATGTGTGAAAATTCTCTCCTGGAGCTGACTCCAAGCAGGAGATGAAACTATCTGCTTTTGATGCTAATAAACAAAACCCTGTTAGCTGAAGGGCGGCCAGAAGGTGAGAAGAACTTATTTTTTCCACTCTGGTTATGTTCTAACATGATTCTCACATAGCAGCAGTAGAGGTGACAAGGGGTTGCCTTGGAGAGCAGCACTTTGAGTCGGAACTGTAAAAACCTAGACAGACTTTTTAATGATTAGGTTTGTCATCTTTCTGGAATTAGGCAAAAGGCACTGAAAGCAAAACAGCTCCCCCACTTTTCAGATGAAAGTCTTCATGCAGTCTCTTCTGTTCTCTTTGTGAACTGATGTGGAGCTTGGAGACTGAGCAGCAAAAGGAAGACCCCAGTTTGAATCTTGCTGCTGCCACTAGGCTGCTTATGACAAGCCGTACTGACTCCACTCCTTTTTTTTTTTTTTTAAAGCAATTTATTAAATTTTACAATAAAAATAAACATGATAAACAATGTAACATTGATCTTAACATATTTTCACATTTTCTTTGGACTTCCTCACATCTCCCGCTCCCATTTTCATCGTTGAAACATTTTGTCAGCAATTTATCATCTTATTTAAATTCTTATATCCCTTCTATATTTCATAGTCATATAATTCTCAAAAAGAGCTAAATTTCACGGTCTTACTTATTTTCTTAAAAACTTCTAAATTTAGTGGTGCTCAGTTATTTTGATCTAGCATCTTATTTAGCATTCACTCAAGTTACAATACTTTTGTAAATAGTTCTTAAATTTCTTCCAGTCCTCCTCAATCCTCTCTTCTCCCAGGTCACGGATTCTGCCGGTCATTTCAGCCAGTTCCATGTAGTCTATCAGTTGTATCTGCCATTCTTCCAGTGTGGGTAGATCTTGAGTTTTCCAATGTTTTGCAAGAAGTATCCTTGCTGCTGTTGTTGCGTACATAAAAAATGTCTGGTCCTTCTTTGCCACCCCTTGGCCGACAATACCCAAAAGGAAAGCCTCTGGTTTCTTAGTGAAGGTATATTTAAATACCTTTTTCAGTTCATTATAAATCATTTCCCAGAACGCCTTCACTTTAGGGCAAGTCCACCAGAGGTGGAAGAACGTTCCCTCACACTCTTTGCATTTCCAACACTTATTATCAGACAGGTGGTACGTACTGACTCCACTCCAGCCTGCAGTGGCAATATGGAGATGATAATACCACAAAACTGGGTTGGCGTAAGGATTACATCAAAGCAATGGGTTTGAAGAGCTTTGAACTTTCTAAAGCTCCTCTTTTCTTACTGTTTCTAGCCCCTGATGCATTTTGTATATATAACTGGATAATTGGTCCTACTCTGTTTTGAAATTAAATCTTAAAGTACCAAAGAAACTGCTTTGGGGGAGGTTAGTGATGACACCACTTTTAGCCAATCAGTACTGCGCACAGCTGCCTTTAGCTGTGAAGACACAGAACCAGTTTCCCCAGAGCTCAATCCAAGAAGAAGATTGCATAAACAAGCAAGATGTGGCAAATGTACTTCCACAGTAGCTCACAGCTCAAATTATGTCTGTCTGTACATACCCTCTATTTGTTCTAACAAAGGACTTGCCATTTCCCACCCAGAAGCCATTGATTTCCCACAAGGAAAAGTGTTATCTGCGTGTCTGCAAAAAGGGATAATTTCCTGTGCAACCTACCCTCCAACTCAGTGCATCCAGTGCCGGTTATACCTTAGAACAAGTGGATCAATCCAGAGTCCTGCGAAACTCCCCTTTGATCATAACTGCCAATGGAGCAAGTTTAATCAGTAGATAATCAACTACAGCTTTCAGTGGCATTTTTCATCAGCGTTAAGTGGATATTTTTGAGGTGGCTTTGGCTTTGATGTATGACTATAACGGGGGCAGAAACTTTAGAGATAACCTCTCCATCTAAAAATGAATGGCAGCTCAAATTGGAAGTAATTTTACCCTTCCCTTCGAATCTAAAAATGAAGGCCCTATGTTGTTGTTTTTTTGAAAAATAAGCGGATTTAATTAATTGGCTAATCCATTAAAAAATATGTGCTCCGATGATAGGCCTGCTAACAAGGTATATATAAAAAGAATGATGAATACGTTTTTCCCTTTCGCCACTCGGCACCTGACAACTGTCTAGTTATCAACTTGATAATACTGCATTGGGAACCATTTTCTGTCTAGCACAATAGTCTTCAAGGTTTTCATATCTGGAACCCCCTTTCATTTGAAGACCTGCTTCTTAATTTTTAAATATATATTTGTATGTGGTAGTGCTGCTGGAGCAACTACCTTAGGTCAGGCTGAGACTTAGTTGTGGGTCCAATCCTAACAGTTGCCCAATGGTCTAGCACGGGGAGGGGGAACCTGCAGCTCTCCAGATGTTGATGGACTCCAGATGTTGAATGGTGGGAACTGTAGTCCAGCAACATCTGTAGGGCCACAAGCTTCCTGTCCCTGGTCTAGCAGAATGGTAAGGTATTCAAGAGATCTATTAAATTAATATAGAGAATGAGCAAGTATGCTTGCTACAAGGAGAGTAAAGATGGGAAGAAGCAGAGCGTTCATTGGACAGTTCACGAAAACTTAAGATCCTAGCTTCGGATGAAGACGAATGGTGCTCTCCATTCTGTGGCTTACAGGCAAAGACAAGATGCAAGTTGTGGAGAATCAAATCATCTGAACAGACAAGAGTGAAGAGAGTTCATATTATGAGGACTACCCTGCACAAACATGTGGATCTGTGGATACAGAGAAGTAAAATAATGTGTGAACTAGTTGGACATGAATATTCAGAGTTGGCAAAAAGACGGCAAAAATTTTGGAGACAGAGGGTTGTATCCAACAGTAGTCATACTCAGAGTAGACCCAGTGAAAGAATGGGCATGAGTAACTTATGCTCTTCATTTTAATGGATCTACTCTTAGTAGAAATTAGTTGGCTAATCAATATCCAGTTTTGGTGTCTCTCACCTTCACTGATATGTACAAATGTATTGGACTGTATACCATGAGTGGATCTGAATTAAGCCTCTATTATATGTTCAGCACCCACTAATTTAAAGCTATGTGAGCAAGGATACAGCGCTATCCTATCCAGACATGATCACAACCCAGCTGAGCCAAAGTTCTTACGGTATTAAGCTAGTACCATGCCAGTCCTATTCATGGACTAGAAGGAGGTAGGGATGCTTTATGGAATGCTTTAAAAATATTAAATATGAATTAAATGCTTACCAAAAATATACATATAGAATGTGTTAAGTCTAATCACACACACCCTACCCAATGCTCACTTTCTTACAGCTATAGAAAAACAATCAAATAAGTAAATCTTACTATGCTTCCAGAAGCCAGAAGCCAGGGTTGCAATCCTACACATCACTGGACCCATTAAATCCAACTGGAATCTGTGTTCACCCTTTTGTCAAGCATGGTTAGGTGTTGGATGGTGGTTCAATAGGCCTTAATTGAATAGAAGACTGTGGTTTCTCTTTCTTTGTTTCTGTCCCATACAATCACCAGCACTACCATTGCTGGCTTTCAGATACTAGACTTATGGGCATCCCAATCTCTGTGCAGAAATAGACTTCAATGGCACCAGCACATATCTCAAGCTTGGTTTCTTTGGAAGGTCATTGGAGACAAGGGGCACTTCCAGACAACCCATTTATTGAGCATCTTGGTTTATTTGCAGGGAGATCAGCCAGCATTAGCTATGCAAGAAGCATTTATTTGTGGGAAGGCTGGTTGATGTTGCATCAAAGCAAGTGTAACCTCATTGTTTCCACTGTAGTTCCCACTCACTTTCCTTATTGCAAAAGGCCTGGTGTTTGGGAGAAGCAGGTTTGTTAGACAAGAGCAACAAATCAGCTTTAACGGGCAAAACCTGGATTTGCCGGTATGGGATTGAATCCCACCTGAAAATAGAGATAGCTTGGAAGCGCCCAGTGGCATCTTTGCGACATGTGGATTTCTTTATGCAAATCTGGCCATGGGGGTAAGGGTGGGAGACCTGCCCATGTCTTCTGGAAGAGTCACCAGCTAATTGTTGATATTGCAACACTCCTGTGCTTGGCCAACTCTTTTTAGTCATGCCAAAAGATGCTTTGCAGACTTGGCGAAGGCCATTTGTGACTGGTTCGACCGCTTCAGCAGTTCCTGGATTCCCTCTTACAGATATAAAACCACAGACTTGGAGGGGACCCAAATATGACAGCCGTACCAACCACCCCTCAATTCTGTACCAGTATTATGTAGTGTAGCTGAGTTTTTCCACCCCCGTGCTGCAGGCATGAGGAACAGTGGCTGAGAGATAGCAACTGGCCCACGGCCATCTTACAGAGCGCAGGGATTTTAAGCGAGGAACTCTGGTCTCCAAACTCGTAAGGTATCTTATCTGCTGGGGTCACGCGAGCCCTCACACTAAGCCACAGACAACGCCAATCTCTCTTCCCCCATCTAAGTCAGCCCAGAAACTCTCACAATGCTGAATCTGTCAGCTGGAGAACACATGCTGAAGCGTCCATTAAGGTTCAGTGGTGGCTTAATGTATGGTTGCTAGGTAATAATCTTTAGCATCCACACACTAAGCCTTATGGGGTGCTATTCACTCTGCTCACAGCCCAACAGCGTCTGCCACAGAAGCTGAAATGAAATTCCTGCTGCTATTGTGTGATGGGACACAACCCTGGATTTCAGCCAGGATTTTTTTTTTTTTTGGTGGTGATTGGGAGAGAGTCTGCTCTTCTCTCCCCATGCACAAATACCTGACCTCATTGTACCTAAAAGGTAAACAACTGAAGCACTTTCATTTGGCACAAAATTAAATTAGTCCCCTTCAAAATGTTTGCAGATGACATGGCTGTGCTTATGTAAAAATTAGCCTTCAAAGCTGGTTCCCTCCACCCCTTTCCTCCACAGGAAAGAGAGAAATGAAATGAAATGAAATGAAAGGGAATTATTTTCACCTCAATCCAATTTTCTTTCATCTGCCAAAAAGAAACACTGAAGTCTTCAAAGGCTATGGAAGTTCTACCTCTTTTCCCCCCTTTTCTGTTTCTTTTGAGGTAGTGTGTTTAACTGACCCCCTCCCTGTTTTCCTTCAAGATGAGGTTTCATAGCATAAACCTCCCCGCCTCTCTAGATGGGAGTCGTCATCCGTACCCACCAGATATCAGGAGAAAGAACCCAGTGCAGTCTCAAAAATGTTTGTGTCAAGTGGAATCTCATCAAGGACTGCTTCAAAGATTAGCTCCTCATGTTCATATTATCTCTTGTGGTGTTGCTGTTAGCAGTTGAATTTCTCTCTCTCTCTCTTTTTTTACATTATGCATGATCTGGGTTTTCTCACACAGTGTTAATCAGACTACAGAGAGTGTTTCATTAATAATTCCCATTGGCAAAGATTTCAAGTTTGTTGGTATTATTTACAACAGAGTAGGTTAATGCTAAATTTATTCGATTGCATCATACAGTGTCATAGCAATATGCCAGATCTGAAGAACGATTTGAGGATTGCTTCAGGAGCTGTCGTGGAAAGCTCACTGAAGCCTATGGAAAAGGCCATCAAGAGCAGGCACTGCATCAGGTCTATACAGTGGTACCTCTGGTTACAGACGCTTCAGATTACAGACTCAGCTAACCCAGAAATAGTACCTTGGGTTAAGAACTTTGCTTCAGAATGAGAACACAAATCGGGCGGCGGCGGGGCGGCAGCAGCAGGAAGCCCCATTAGCTAAAGTGGTACCTCAGGTTAAAAACGGTTTCAGGGTAAGAACGGACCTCCAGAACAAATTAAGTTCTTAACCCAAGGTATTACTGTACCGAGGCTTCAAAAAGATCCATGTTTTACATTCTGGTAGAGAAAAACAGAACCTTTTTTTTTTTTTTTTTAAAAAAAGTTCATTTTATGAAACCAATCCTCCCAGAATCCCTATAATAACTTTGATGGACTTCAGTAGTCCTTCTTCTGGGCTTTTCCATTGCCCTTTGTAGGTGCAAAGGATCCCCATTCAACTATCAATTAAAATAAACAGCATGTGTCCCTTTATAAGCCCAACTACATTACATACAAAGTTGTTGTAGACAGTGCATGTTGAAGTAACGGTAACGAAAACACAACTAAGAAGCTGAAATCTTATATATGACTGGCACTCTTCTTTGGAAACTAAACCAATGTCGAGACTTTAACATTCGGAAACATTACTTGCAGAAACTTATACAGTGGTACCTTGGTTCTCAAATTTAATCCGTTCTGGGTGTCCATTCAACTCCCAAAATGGTTCAAAAACCAAGGCACAGCTTCCGATTGGCTGCAGGAGCTTCCCGCTCTCAACAGGAAGCTGCGTCGGATGTTCGGCTTCCAAAAAACGTTCGCAAACTGGAACACTCACTTCCGGGTTTGCGGCGTTCAGGAGCAAATTTGTTCCACTGTAGATGAATTAAAACCTAATATTTACAGTCACACGCTTGTCCGAGCATGGGCTTACAGTCACTTCTTCTAACTTCCAAACAACTGTATTTTCCTCCCTTTCCAGAACTCAGCATTTCTGTATCTCAGTTAGGTCATGCCTTGTAGCTCCTGCGAGATATTTCCACTTTCACCTTCTCCTGCACCTTTGCCCTCTTTCTTTCAAGCTGAGAAGAAGCACTCCAACACTCCATCCAACTTAGCAGTGTTCACAGTGGATTCAAAAACACAGCCATCTTGCTTCACATAAAATGGAGTCTCTCCTTCACAAGATAACAATGCTGGCCAATCAGATGAAAACTAGAATTCTAGAATTACCAACCAATCAAATTTAAACACGTAGTAATGCAAGCATTTGAAATCTCCATGAAATAAATTACTATACTTTGCAGTGCAGTGAAGCCACACTACAAGCTTTGGCTTGTATCAAGGTCAGTGCTGCTTAGATCCATTGAAAATAATGGACTTAAGTCCAGTAATAAATGTTGGAAATGTAAAGAAAAAGAGGGAACATTTTATCACATGTGGTGGAAATGTAAAAAGGTGAAATGCTTCTGGGAGATGATATATAATGAGATGAAAAAAATGTTGAAATATACATTCATAAAGAAACCAGAAGCATTTTTACTGGGCATTGTGGGGAGTGATATAAATAGAAAGGAATGTAAGCTCTTTTTATATGCAATAACAGCAGCAAGAATATTACTGGCTCAAAAATGGAAGCAAGAAGAATTACCAATGATTGAAGAATGGAGGATGAAGTTAATGGACTATGCAGAACTAGATAAACTAACAGGAAGGATTTGAAACCGGCAGGACCAGAAATTCACGGAAGACTGGAGTAAATTGACAGTAAGAGCTGTTCGACAGTGGAATTTGCTGCCAAGGAGTGTGGTGGAGTCTCCTTCTTTGGAGGTCTTTAAGCAGAGGCTTGACAACCATATGTCAGGAGTGCTCTGATGGTGTTTCCTGCTTGGCAGGGGGTTGGACTCGATGGCCCTTGTGGTCTCTTCCAACTCTATGATTCTATGATTCTATGATTCTATGAAATTTACGGACTATTTGAAAAGTATTTGTGACGATCAGGCGACGTTTGTAGGTTTGCAAGAAGTTTTGTGAGGAGTATTATTGGAAGTATTGCAAAAAAGGAGAAGGGGAAGGATGATTTGTTAAGAGATGTAAAGGCAATATAAAGTTAAGAAATGCATAAGAAGTGGTTAAAACGGTGGATCATCAGAGGTGCTGATGGAAGTCTAAAAAGATTGTATAAGTGATAGTTTTGTGGTACATTTTATAATTTATATGTTAAAATCAATAAAAACTAAAAAAAGAAAAAAAGAAAATAATGGACTTAAGTCAATCATATCCATGAATTTCAGCAGGTCTGCTCCAAGTACAGCTAGCATGGGATGCAACCCTTTTTGTCCGGCAGGGTTTGGTGCTCAAGTGTCAACCAAAGAAAACAAGGGCCCTTTCAGGAAGCAGCACCTTATTTCATTTAAAATGACGAGTGAATCAAAATGCAGTTGCTATCCAACCACAGAGGTGGGCTTGTGTCTTTTAATATCCCTTGCTTTGGTTCTCAGCTCTGCAGTCTGCTTGCTTGGTCTCCCAGACACAAGAGCATTCATACATTATCTCCCTAGATTTCTTGCAGCTCTGAGTCACATATCTGTGCTGGCAACACCATGTAACTAATAATTATGATCCGTTTATAATTTTCCATCATTGTGGATTTGTAGCTGTTAACGTTTGTATTGAGATAATGTAACAAACAGCCCCTCTTCTTCCACAAGCTTCATCTGCTTGCATTCTGCGTCATGTTTATGTCGCTTGCTGGACGTGGCGAAAGAAAATTTAGGCACCTGAGACAAGTAATTCGAAGCTACCAAGTAGGGCTCTGAATTCATCAATCTGTGTCATTTGAGGACATGCAAATCATCTCGGGCAAAGCAAGAAATTCTCACATGTCAAGGTGTTTTGAGCAAAGGGAGGCTGTTCTTACACAAATGAATTATCTGCAACCCACAGAGTCAGCTTCTTTCCTTTCTTCTGTGTCACATTGTTTAGGTATATTGAACATTATCCTTACTCCAGAGCAAAAGGCACAAAACGATACGTACATTGTTGTATTTATGCATCCCCTGTCAGGATGCAGCTGCATAGAAAGACGAAAGGGACCCCCATTCAGTTATTTCTTTGAATATCTACACCATACATTTAAAGAGCATAGATTTCCCCAAAGAATCCTGGGAAATGGCATTTGTTAAGGGTGCTGGGAATTGTAGTTCTGTGAGGGGTAAACTGCAGTTTCCAGGATTCTTTCAGGGAGTGTGCTTTAAAAGTATGGTATATACACGACCCATACCTTCCAACATTTCTCTGGTGAAAAATGTCCCCTCTAACATTTCTCCAGGGACGCGGGTGGCACTGTGGGTTAAACCACAGAGCCTACGACTTGCCGATCAGAAGGTTGGCGGTTCAAATCCCCACGACGGAGTGAGCTCCTGTTGCTCGGTCCCTGCTCCTGCCAACCTAGCAGTTCGAAAGCACGTCAAAGTGCAAGCAGATAAATAGGTACCGCTCCGGCGGGAAGGTAAATGGAGTTTCCATGTGCTGCTCTGGTTCGCCAGAAGCAGCTTAGTCATGCTGGCCACATGACCCAAAAGCTGTACGCCAGCTCCCTCGGTGAATAAAGCAAGATGAGCGCCACAACCCCAGAGTCGGCCACGACTGGACCTAATGGTCAGGGGTCCCTTTACCTTTAACATTTCTCCAATGAACATAGGGGCATCCTAAGGAAAAATGGGACATTCCGGGATCAAATAATAAACTGGGCAGGGGCGTAGGAAGGGGGGTGCCCTGGGTGTCATCCTTAAGGGGGTGAAAAAATGGCACACCATGGGGGGCGGCACTTACCGTGGGTCCTGGCCTGCAGTGCACCCGAGCCACGCGTCTCTTCTGGGAGTAACATGGTAGCTCGGGGCCTCACGCTGCCCAAAACGGCAGCATGGGGCTTGCGTCCGCCAGGCGGACTCCGTGGGCAGCTTGCCGCGGCGCCCCCCCAGGCGGATCCCCTAGCCCCCACCACTCTGGGTGCCGGAGCAGCTAGCTACACCCCTGAAACCGGGACGGCGTCTGTAAATCCAGGAGTGTCCTTGGAAAATATGGACACTTGGAGGGTCTCCAACCTTGGTTACACCACACATATTAAGCATTCAATAAGCACAATCGCAGACCCAACAATATCTACTAGGAAATCTCTTTTGTCACCTTAGCAGGCAAGGCAAGAACAAGGGCGAGATCTTTCCATTTCAGAATCAAGGCTGGATTGGAATGAAAGCCAGTTTTTCAGGCAGTGAAGAAAACATCTTGTAGCCACACTCTGTGAGCGGTAATGAATACTATGGCCCTTCTCCTTGCCTTCCCATGTTGTCTATTACTTCAAGCAATACAGACACCCACAGACACACAAGGGACATTGCTGGCAATATGTGGAAGACACTGTTCCATTGGCAGCAAATTGACAAGGCTGGAATGTGTCTGTTTTCACTGTCTCCTCCATAAAAATATTGTTGCTCTAAGTGTGAAGTCGAAGTTTTGCTGGCAGAAGACTGGCAAATGCATACATCGATGCATGAGATGCAAAGCAGTTCGGAGATGCCTTGTTACTCAGCTCTTATGGGAAAGGGAGATTGCGTGGAGATGATCTGGAAATGCATGCAATTTAAGATTTCATGTCAGCAAAATTATTGGGTGGTAGCCTCCCTTGCACATCACTGGTTGATATGCTCTACAGTCAGTCTATCCGCTAGGCTGGGAATCAGCTTGCTAGCCTAGGCTTAGATTTAAATTATATTTGTATTT
Organism: Podarcis pityusensis; assembly: GCF_964106645.2. Taxonomy (NCBI): domain Eukaryota; kingdom Metazoa; phylum Chordata; class Lepidosauria; order Squamata; family Lacertidae; genus Podarcis; species Podarcis pityusensis. The sequence goes on from NC_138042.1 coordinate 29,203,808, forward strand.
GTAACTCCCCTTTATGAGGCAGGATGGGGAACCCATGGACAGATATTGTGAAGGAACCTATGGATCCTGCAAGAGCTGCTCTCTGCTTTGCTGGCTTAGTTCCACTGGGCCTTGGAAAACATGTCCCTGACTCATTCTAGCTAAAATTGTTGCTGCTACCATGGAAAGGACCAGGGACCATAAAGTTGTTAGTCCAGAAAGACTAGCTGCCCAGGATGCCTAGAAACTATCAGCGTGGGATGTTGTTTGAGAGTTATTCTTGGAAGTGAAGATTTAATTTTGGAAATGTGCATCACTTCTGCAGTTAGTGGGGTTATGTGTTTGCGTTTTCTTTGTTAGACTTGGGCTAAGATCCAAGATGTAACTGAACAACTGCAAGGAATCATAAAACCCACTGACAAATACCCCTTCCTCTTGGTTCATGTGGGAACCAATGACACTGCAAGCAATAGCCTCCAGAAGATCAAAAGAGACTACGAGGCTCTGGGCAGGAAATTGAAGCAATTAAATGCACAAATTGTCATCTCATCTGTCCTCCCAGTTCAACGACGTGGCCCAGGGAGAAAGGGAAAAATAGTGGAAGTGAACAGCTGGCTTCGCAAATGGTGTAAACAGGAACGGTTTGGATTCTTAGATCACGGACTGCAGTTTCTTGAAGATGGACTTCTGGCAAGCGATGGGCTGCACCTCACAACGGTTGGGAGGAATGTTTTTGCCAAAAATCTCAGAAACCTCATCAGGAGGGCTTTAAACTGACTAATGTCGGGGAGGGAGACAGTGCTCCTGAAGGTAGGAGTCTATCAATTGATGAAGATGATCATCCAAATGTCATAGACCAAATGGAGCAAACAGCACGCAGACCTAGTGGTGGGAGGAAAAAATCCTTAAATAAGAGACACGGGGGAATGATTAATGGACTTCAATGTCTGTACACTAATGCGCAAAGCATGGGAAATAAACAAGATGAGCTTGAGCTCTTGGTACAGCAAACTAAATATGACATAATAGGCATCACTGAAACCTGGTGGGATAAGTCCCACGATTGGAATGTAATAATGGAGGGATACAATCTATTTCAGAGAAACAGACCAGACAAGAAAGGAGGAGGAGTGGCGTTATATGTCAGGGATGTGTATACCTGTGAAGAGATCCAAGATTTAGAACCTCAAAGCCAAAGTGAGAGCATTTGGGTCAAAATTAAGGGAGAGAAGAATAACAGTGACCTCATTGTGGGAGTTTACTATAGATCCCCAAGCCAAACGGAGGACATAGATGATGCCTTCCTGGAACAGATGGCCAAGCATGCAAAAGGAAGGGAGATAGTAGTAATGGGGGACTTCAATTACCCGGATATTTGTTGGATGTCAAACGCAGCCAAGAGCATAAGGTCAAACAGATTCCTCACTGGCCTTGCAGACAACTTCATTGTCCAGAAAGTGGGAGAAGCAACAAGAGGAACAGCCATTTTAGATCTGGTCCTAACCAATGTTGATGACCTGGTTAGTGGGGTAGAAGTGGAAGGATCATTAGGCGTGAGTGATCATGCTCTTCTGAAGTTTACTATACAGCGGAAAGGAGCAGCCAAGCATACTAGTGTGGGAGTCATAGCCATGGTAAAGGCTTGTAATATTGCAGGGTGCCCCCTGACCTCGGCTGACCAGCACTCTGAGCTTTACAATGTATTGGAATGCATGACCTCATATGGAGTTATGTCCCCCCCCCCCTCTGGGCAGTGTAACCCTATATCGTTTGTGGGTGGGTAAAAGCCTTGACCGGATGTAGGTAACGTGAGACATTGGAATGCAGCCATGCGGCTGGAGAGAACAAAGGATAATAAAATCGGAGGAGAGAGAGGAAGGAGCTTTTTACCCTCCGTCCATGGAAATATTTGCCTTTGTGTGTGTTTTTCTTTGCCTTGCACCCCAAAATGACGGCTGGTTTCCGTCAATTGGTTACCAAAAGTGGTGCCCTCTCTGAGGAAGAATAAAAGGATACGGCTGAGGTTTTTAAAAGAGAAAAAAGAAGCAACTTGAAGCAAACAGTCTGAGGCAGACTAAGAGGATTTTAAAAGAAACTGTGAGAGGATTTTCGATCCAAGCAGTGCTTATCATCGGCTCACTACGTCCGGCAAGGATTGCAAGCGCTAATCATCTTAAAAAGATCCCGGTGAGTTCGATCCCTTCTATTATATTGATTTTTGAAAAATGGGCAGCTCTTTGACTACTCCCCAACAGAAATTTTTAAAAGACTTAAAATTTCTCCTCTCCTCCAACAAATTGGAAGTTCCTGAGGGTGATTTGATACAGCTCATTCTGTGCATTGATGAACATTATCCCTGGTTCCCTTTGAATGGAACATGCGAATTAAAACATTGGGACAAGATTGGTGAACATTTTCATGAGCTCCCCAACATAAGTGTTCGGATTTTAAATGCATGGTGCAAGGTTCATTACGCCATGGGTTCTTTATCACCAAAAAATATCTCCCTGGCTGCATTGCCAGCACAACCTCCAGCTTCTTTAATTCAGTCTGCTGTTCTGCCATCTGTCCCAATCCTTGCCCTGCCAGCAGCTCCAGAACCCAAGCCTCCGGACTGCAGTTCCTCACCAGAGGACCCAATCCTGCAAAAATACCGTGGTCTGGCTGGAAATGACCCTGCTCTTTCAGCAGCAGAACCAGCTACCCCCTTTCAACGTGCAGCCCTTGCCTGTTCCTTATCTCAGGATACCCTGGCATTCCCTGTTATTGTGCCCCCTGCTGGTGCTCCAGCAGGAACTCAAGCCCAGCACCAACCTTTTGACTTTAAAATCTTGAAAGAGCTCCAATTGTCAGTCAGGACAAATGGACTTCAAGCACCATTCACACAGGCGCTTTTGGAAGCCACATTAGCCCAGCTGTTGGTGCCAGATGACATCAAGCTTTTGGCACGTACAGTTTTACCCCCATCAGCTGGTGTATTATTTGCTCATGAATGGGAAATCGCCTGTCGTGGTTATGCTCCTGCTTTACTGCAACAAGCAAGAGGGAATAATCCAAATATTACCCTTGCAGACGTCATGGATGCCATGATGGGGTGTGAGCCTTTCGCTCAGGCTTCAGTACAAGCCACACTGCTGCAGATCTTATTGAGGGATACTGCTCTTGCTGCTAAACAAGCAATGAGAAAAATCCCAGAACCCAGTATTCAGTCAAGGTGGAGTTCAATCAGGCAAGAGGCAAGAGAATCATATTCTTCCTTTATGGACAGGCTGATTACAGCAGTGAGCAGCCAAATTGAAAATCCTGAAGCCAAACAAATAATTATCAAACAATTGGCCTTTGGAAATGCCAATGAGGATTGTAAGGTTGCGTTACAACCGATAATACACAATCCTGCCACAGACACAGCAGCCATGCTTCGCATTTGTCAGTCTGTAGGTACAGCAGCTCATCTGCTGGTGGCAGCGCAAAATAAAAACCAGCCTGTAGCCACCGATACAACGTTTCCAGCGTGGCAAACCAGGATCACCGATACCTCAGTGTGGGTAGAACGGTGGCCTCCACCAAAAGGAAAATCCGCAGCAATGGCAACATCTTGTTTCTGAACAGCTTATTTCTGAACAATTGACTTTCGGCCACATTGAACCATCTTCATCCCACTGGCTCCAGCAGACAAGGAACAGTTTGCCTTTATATTGCCAGTATATCACAATTCGCAGCCCACCCAGCGATGTCAGTGGATGCTCAAGGCATGCGGAACTCCCCTACACTTTGTCAACATTTTGTGAGTGAAGCATTGAAACCTTTCCGCATGCGCCACCTAGAGGTGCTGCACACAAGCTGCATCTGGCAGTGTTTGCTACACCTTGTTGCCAACAGGAATTTATATGCTCAGGCGGAACAAGAAGAAGACTATCTGCATTATAGAATGGCTACATCTACCGCACACCCCACCAAAAAACATTTATTCCGTAATTGAATCCACATCAGACATTGTTATCAAAGGACGTTCACGAGCAAAGCTTTAAGCGGTTATGATGTTACCTCAATTTATTTACTTTTCTCACAGACTGAACAGCAGCATTTATTGATAACAAATGCTGCCATGCAAATTGCTTTAGATGATTTTATAGGTGTCATCATTTTTAACCCTCTTCACGGATGGAACGAAAAGTAGGGGGGTGGTGACATGGGAGGAGGGAGGAAAATGGAAATGGTTATTTACCCCTTCAGTCTTCTGCCCAGCGAGCAGAGCTAGCGGCTGTGATTCTTGCCTTTCAATCCTTTTCTACCCAACCTTTCAATCTTATTGTGGATACTCAGTATGTATATCGCCTTTTTACTATTTTACCAATATCTTATATAACTCCTTCCTTGGATTCTGACTTGTTTTCCTTGTTTCTTTCCCTGCAAGCTTACTTCAGCACAGAGAGTTCCTTTATTATGTTGCACATCTTCGCTCCCACACATCGCACCCAGGGTATTTAGCAGAGGCAATGCAAGAGCAGATGCGGCTTTGAGGGACATTTCTGCCTTTTCTCTCTTTTCTGATCCTATACTAGGTCATAACACCTTTCACCTTCCTGCGAAAGCATTGGCAAATCATTTTTCTATTCCCTTGGCCCAAGCAAGGGATATAGTTTCCCAATGTGCTTCTCAGCTGGCCATTCCTTTTGATGCTGTCAATCCTAGGGGCACGTCTGCATTGGCGTGTTGGCAGATGGATGTCACACACACACCTGTGTTGGCTCCACTCTCCAAGGTTCACCTCATGGTGGACACCCACTCTGGATTCATATGGGCTACGCCCATGAGGGGGGAAACAGTTTGGCATGTCATTCAGCACACTATCCGCTGTTTCTCAGTCATGGGTAAACCTGCGCGTATCAAAACTGATAATGGTCCAGCATATATCTCTAAAACATTTTCAGAATTTTGTATGTTGTGGAATGTGAAATTAACTCATGGCATACCCTTTAACTCCACAGGTGGAAAGAGCACACCTGACGTTCAAAACACTATTGCTTAAACAGCTTGGCGGCCGAAGCATACCAACAGCAGATATCCCTTCGGCTGTTCACCAAGTTCTTTTTGTACTTAACCATCTTTTATATCCACATAATAGGACCCATACTCCAGCGGAATTGCATTTTAGGAAGGAGGAGGCACTCCCCCGCCCCTTGGTGGTGTACCGACGCTTGCCCGATCCTGCGTGGCATGGACCTGTCCCGCTGATCACGTGGGGACGAGGGTAAGCGGCAGTGGACGTCGAGGACAAGCCTTTGTGGGTTCCAGCTCGATGCGTGCGGCCATGGCGAGTCTTTAACCGCGGATGCGCCTTCCTAACCATTTGCCTTGCCATCTTTTGCTGCATCATTATACAAGGAAGAGAAGCAGACGACACAATCCAGTTGCAGCCACCATATTTCACCTTATCGGCTGGCAAGCAGCTGTCGCCTGAATCCTACTCTGGCTGGCAGCATCCACGGCTCAGCCACTCTCGAACTATAAGAACAGCATTGTTGAATAAGACTTTTAGGGGAGAAAATTATCATAAGATATGGAGGAATAATATTTTTGTGCAAGATATGATTAAGTTTACCAGTTTATTGCATGCTTCTAAATGTTGGTTATGTATGCACATGCCGCCTTTTGCCAGTCATTCAGGCATAATGCTTCATGATGTGCCTGTCAATGGATCTTTTCAATTTACAAATATTATATCCCCTAAGCAATCTTTTTGGCCCCCAGTACACTTGACCCTCCATGAGCCTGCACCCATTTATTTTCAAATTAAGGAGGGGAAAGAATCATGGGGCATATATCCAAACTGTCAATATACATTGAATTTCACTTTTAATAGCTCTTGTTCTCTTACAGGAACATACAGTGACCAATTTCAGTGCTATAGAAGTGACACCAGTGCATGGCTAATAAACTAGAAAGGAAGCTACCATGCAGCTTGGAATCAGAATTCTTATATTCTTGGCTTCCGGATGGAAGTTGGCTTCGACATTTATTGATTTTAGTGATCATTATAGTAGTTATTTGCATTATTTTGTGTTGCTGTATACAATGTATTCCTTCTTTAATTTCTGTATGTACTGCATGGTTCTCCAGTCCGCGGCCCGCTTCCGGTCTCACATGAGTCGTCTATCGCACTCGATATAACCGTATTGGTACTGATTAATTAAATAAAGAAAGAGGGCATGTGGGAGTCATAGCCATGGTAAAGGCTTGTAATATTGCAGGGTGCCCCCTGACCTCGGCTGACCAGCACTCTGAGCTTTACAATGTATTGGAATGCATGACCTCATATGGAGTTATGTCCCCCCCCCCTCTGGGCAGTGTAACCCTATATCGTTTGTGGGTGGGTAAAAGCCTTGACCGGATGTAGGTAACGTGAGACATTGGAATGCAGCCATGCGGCTGGAGAGAACAAAGGATAATAAAATCGGAGGAGAGAGAGGAAGGAGCTTTTTACCCTCCGTCCATGGAAATATTTGCCTTTGTGTGTGTTTTTCTTTGCCTTGCACCCCAAAATGACGGCTGGTTTCCGTCAATTGGTTACCAAATACTAGGACTCAATTTCTTGACTTTAAGAAAGCCGACTTCATAAAACTTAGGGAAGTGCTGGGTGAGATCCCATAGACAGTAATACTAAAAGGAAAGGGAGTTCATGATGGCTGGGAGTTTGTTAAGAGGGAGATAGTAAAAGCACAACTTCAGGCAATACCAATGAGACGGAAACATGGAAGGTGCCTAAAGAAGCCAGGGTGGCTATCTAAAGAACTTTTAACTGAGTTAAGATTAAAAAAGGATGTGTACAAAAAATGGAAAAGGGGGGAAACCACCAAAGAGGAATTCAAACAAATAGCCAGCACGTGTAGACACAAAGTCAGAAAAGCTAAAGCACAGAATGAACTCAGGCTTGCTAGAGAGGTTAAAAGCAACAAAAAAGGCTTTTATGGGTATGTTCGTAGCAAAAGGAAGAACAAAGAAACAGTGGGGTCACTCAGAGGAGAGGATGGTGAAATGCAAACAGGGGACACAGAAAGGGCTGAACTCCTCAATGCTTTCTTTGCCTCAGTCTTCTCCGATAAAGAAAACAATGCCCAACCTGAAGAATTTGGAGCAAATGATTCAGCAGAGGAAACACAGCCCAGAATAACTAAGGAGATAGTACAAGAATACTTGGCTAGTTTAGATGTATTCAAGTCTCCAGGGCCAGATGAACTGCATCCAAGAGTATTAAAAGAACTGGCAGATGTGATCTCAGAACCACTGGCAGTCATCTTTGAGAATTCCTGGAGAACAGGCGAAGTCCCGGCAGACTGGAGGAGGGCAAATGTTGTCCCTATTTTCAAAAAGGGGAAAAGAGAGGACCCAAATAATTACCGCCCAGTCAGTCTGACATCAATACCAGGGAAGATTCTGGAGCAGATCATTAAGCAAACAGTCTGTGAGCACCTAGAAAGGAATGCTGTGATCACCAATAGTCAGCATGGATTTCTGAAAAATAAGTCATGTCAGACTAACCTGATCTCGTTTTTTGACAGAATTACAAGCCTGGTAGATGAAGGGAACGCAGTGGATGTAGCCTACCTTGATTTCAGCAAGGCATTTGACAAGGTGCCCCATGATATTCTTGTAAAGAAGCTGGTAAAATGCGGTCTTGACTATGCTACCACTCAGTGGATTTGTAACTGGCTGACTGACTGAACCCAAAGGGTTCCTCTTCATCCTGGAGAAGAGTGACTAGTGGGGTGCCACAGGGTTCTGTCTTGGGCCCGGTCTTATTCAACATCTTTATCAACGACTTGGATGATGGACTCAAGGGCATCCTGATTAAATTTGCAGATGACACCAAACTGGGAGGGGTGGCTAACACCCCAGAGGACAGGATCACACTTCAAAACGACCTTGACAGATTAGAGAACTGGGCCAAAACAAACAAGATGAATTTTAACAGGGAGAAATGTAAAGTATTGCACTTGGGCAAAAAAAAATGAGAGGCACAAATACAAGATGGGTGACACCTGGCTTGAGACCAGTACATGTGAAAAGGATCTAGGAGTCTTGGTTGACCACAAACTTGACATGAGCCAACAGTGTGACACGGCAGCTAAAAAAGCCAATGCAATTCTGGGCTGCATCAATAGGAGTATAGCATCTAGATCAAGGGAAGTAATAGTGCCACTGTATTCTGCTCTGGTCAGACCTCACCTGGAGTACTGTGTCCAGTTCTGGGCAGCACAGTTCAAGAAGGACACTGACAAACTGGAACGTGTCCAGAGGAGGGCAACCAAAATGGTCAAAGGCCTGGAAACGATGCCTTATGAGGAACGGCTAAGGGAGCTGGGCATGTTTAGCCTGGAGAAGAGGAGGTTAAGGGGTGATATGATAGCCATGTTCAAATATATAAAAGGATGTCACATACAGGAGGGACAAAGGTTGTTTTCTGCTGCTCCAGAGAAGCGGACACGGAGCAATGGATCCAAACTACAAGAAAGAAGATTCCACCTAAACATTAGGAAGAACTTCCTGACAGTAAGAGCTGTTCGACAGTGGAATTTGCTGCCAAGGAGTGTGGTGGAGTCTCCTTCTTTGGAGGTCTTTAAGCAGAGGCTTGACAACCATATGTCAGGAGTGCTCTGATGGTGTTTCCTGCTTGGCAGGGGGTTGGACTCAATGACCCTTCTGGTCTATTCCAACTCTATGATTCTATGATTCTATGACTTTATTATGAACCTTGTGGGGATTGCTTAATTTTACGGTACATGATGGTGGTGATGATGCCGCCCATCTGACTGGGTTTCCCCAGCCACTCGGGGCAGCTACCAACAAAATATTAAAAACCTAATAAAATGTCAGACATTAAAAACGTCCTGATGAAGGGCTGCCTTCAGATGACTTCTTAAACATCTTGACATCTGATGGGAGGGCATTCCATAGGGAGGGAGCCACCACTGAGAAGGCCCTCTGCCTGGTTCCCTGTAACTTCACTTCTCGCAGTGAGGGAACTGCCAGAAGACCCTCAGAGTTGGATATCTGAAGGACTATTGTATTTTAATATTTTGTTGGAAGCCGCCCAGAGTGGCTGGGGAAACCTAGCCAGATGGACAGAGTATAAATAAATCATCATCATCATCATCATCATCATCATCATCTCAGTGAACGATGGGGGTGGAGATGCTCCTTCAGGTATACTGGGCCAAGGCCATTTAGAGCGTTAAAGGTCAACACCAACACTTTGAATTGTGCTCAGAAACATACCGGAAGCCAGTCCTTTAGAACCAGTGTTATAGTGCTGGCAGCTGCTCCCAGTTTTCATTAGTTTATTGCTTATTATTATTTAACTTTTGTTACATTTTTATAACTGTTACACTGAATTATGTCAATTCATTGATGCTGTAAGCTCTCTTGAGCATAGTTTAGCTATGGAAAGGCAACATACAAATAAATTATAGAATTATAGAATTGCAGAGTTGAAAGGGACCACGGGGGTCATCTAGTCCAACCCCCTGCATTGCAGGAATCTTTCATCCAACGTGGGGTTTGAACCCACAACCCTGAGATTAAGAGTCTCCTGGTCTACCCACTACCCTATCTCCCAGTTCCCATTAACCCCAGCTGGCATGGCCAATGGTCAGAGTTGATGGGAGCTGTAGTCTGGAGACATCTGGATGACTACAGACTCCACATGCCTGATGTATATGGATGCTATATATACACAAAACAGCCAGTTAAAATAAACTATAAAGAATTCTAAAAGCCCACTCTCACAAATCTCACTCAACTGAAAAGATCTGATATCTGAAAAGTGTTGTGGCAATACAACAGAGGGAGGCAGCTGCACCCAAATATTCCTGTCTACCCCATGTCACCCTGCTTAGGCGCTCCACTAGAACTGTGCCCGTTATTTTCCCCCCTCTGCACTTTTTTGTGGTTGATACAAAGTAAACTGAAATATATAAAGCAAAATGGTTTTAGAAGAAAAGTCTCTTCTTCTTCTTCTTCTTCTTCTTCTTCTTCTTCTTCTCCTCCTCCTCCTCCTCCTCCTCCTCCTCCTCCTCCTCCTTCTTCTTCTTCAAAGAAGACCTCTTTGCTTGCCTCTTCTCACCCATAAGTCCTCAGGAGCGATGCTCATACATTGGCTCAGTGCCTGAATCAAATTTGCATGGGCGGCAGATACACTGACATTTGGGATGGGGCCTGTATGCACCATATCTGGGGCAAGGTTAATTGGCATGGCCTTAGCCAGAATCTAGTACTAAAAGAGTTTTGGAACTGATTCAAGAATTTGGTCAGGTTGCAGGATTTAAACCGAATAAGTTAAAAACAAAGGTCTTAGAGAAAAATTTAACAGCGATTGAGAGAGAGAGGTTTCAGAATGAGACAGGTTTAACAGTGGTTAAGAAAGTGAAATACCTGGGGATTAACATGACAGCTAAAAATGGGAATTTATTTAAAGACAATTATGAAAAATGCTGGACTGAAGTGAAAAAAGATTTAGAAATTTGGTCAAATTTGAAGCTTTCACTGCTAGGCCGTCTTGCTGCGATAAAAATGAACGTATTGCCTAGAACGTTGTTTTTGTTTCAAACATTGCAAATTTTGGATAAAATGGATTGCTTCAAGAAGTGGCAGAGAGATATTTCTAGATTTGTCTGGCAGGGCAAGAAGCCTAGAATAAAATTTAAAATACTAACGGACGCAAAGGAAAGAGGTGGATTTGCCCTGCCAGACTTTAAACTTTATTATGAATCAGCAGCTTTTTGCTGGCTGAAAGAGTGGCTACTTCTTGAAAACACAGACATTTTGGATTTAGAAGGTTTTAATGTATTTGGATGGCATGCATATTTGTGGTATGATAAGGTCAAAGCACATAAAGCATTTAAAAACCATATTGTCAGGAAAGCATTGTTTAATGTCTGGATAAGATATAAGGACCTATTTGAAAATAAAACCCCAAGGTGGTTGTTACCGATGGAAGCGAAGGCTCAGAAAAAGCTCAATATGGAGGCCAAATGGCCGAAATATTGGGAAATTTTGGAACAAGAGGGAGACAAATTGAAACTGCAGGGTTTTGAAAAACTAAAAAATAAAGTGCGAGATTGGCTTCATTATTATCAGATAATGGAGGCATATAATTTGGATAAGAAAATTGGCTTCCAGGTGGAAAAATCAAAATTGGAAACAGAACTGTTAGATTCCAAAACCAAGATTTTGTCAAAGATGTATAACTTGCTGTTGAAATGGAATACTCAGGATGAAACGGTGAAATCGGTTATGATTAAATGGGCACAAGATGTTGGACATAACATAATGATGGCTGACTGGGAACAGTTATGGACCACAGGTATGAAGTTTACGGCATGTAATGCCTTAAGAGAGAATATTATGAAAATGATTTACAGGTGGTACATGACACCAGTCAAGCTTGCAAAAATCTATCATTTGCCTGATAATAAATGTTGGAAATGTAAAGAAACTGAAGGTACATTCTTTCACCTTTGGTGGACGTGCCCAAGGATTAAGGCTTTCTGGGAGATGATTTATAATGAAATGAAAAGGGTATTTAAATATACCTTTCTGAAGAAACCAGAGGCCTTCCTCCTGGGCATGGTTGGCCAATTGGTGTTAAAGAAGGATAGAACTTTCTTTATGTATGCTACAACAGCAGCAAGAATACTTATTGCAAAGTATTGGAAGACACAAGATTTACCCACTCTGGAAGAATGGCAGATGAAGGTGATGGACTATATGGCGGAAATGACTGGCAGAATCCGAGACCAGGGAGAAGAGTCGGTGGAAGAAGATTGGAAGAAATTTAAAGACTATCTACAGAAATACTGCAAAATTAATGAATGTTAGAATGATGTTGGATTGAAGTTAAGTGGTTTTTAGCAGCAATGTTATAAAGGAATATGTAAAAATGGATTGTTAACAGGTGATAATCTAAAGTTATAATATATTAAGATAAAAGCTTAAGATAAAATCAAAGAGGGAAAGGATTTGCTGAATTAACTAATTTGAACTGGAATACCAAAAAGGGAGGCGTGAGGAGGTCGGGGAAACAAGCAAATGAAAGATAAGATATGGAAAGACTAATCTGTTTTTTAACTGTTTTTATCTTGTATTTTCATTTTCTATTTTTTTTCTTTCTTTTTTCGCTTATTTTTGTAATATGTTGAAACTTTAATAAATATCTTTTAAAAAAAATAAAAAATTGGCATGGCCTTGCCTCCCAATTTAATTTAATTTAATTTAATTTAATTTTCAATTTAGATCCTGCTTTTCTCCCAATGCAGGAGAAAGTGAATGAAAGTAACCTCACTGAGAATACCACCAAGGAACAGTCCTTTTTAGTGGTGGCTCCTTCTTGTGTGGAACTCTTCCCCTAATAAGATCACACACACACACACACACATGCATTTAGAACAGTGGTGGGACTACAACTCCCATCAGCTCCAGGTGCCAGGGTCACTGGCCAGTTGTCCACTGTGCTGTTGTCGTCCAGCAACATATGGAGAGTCACAGCTTCCCCACATCTAATTTAGTAAAGGTAAAGGTACCACTGACCATTAGGTCCAATCGTGACCGACTCTGGGGTTGCAGCGCTCATCTCGCTCTATGGGCCGAGGGAGCTGGCGTTTGTCTGCAGACAGCTTCCGGGTCATGTGGCCAGCATGACTAAGCTGCTTCTGGCGAACCAGAGCAGCGCACGGAAACGCCGTTTACCTTCCCGCCGGAGCGGTACCTATTTATCTACTTGCACTTTGACGTGCTTTCGAACTGCTAGGTTGGCAGGAGCAGGGACCGAGCAATGGGCACTCACCCCGTCGCGGGGATTCGAACCACCGACCTTCTGATCAGCAAGGCCTAGGCTCTTGTGGTTTAACCCACAGCGCCACCCGCGTCCCTCTACATCTAATTTAGAATGTTACAAAAGATCTCATTTTCTCATAGGTTCTCAGGCCTTCAGCTCAGCTCCTTGCCTCTCACTGAGTGGCAGTGATTTTAATTGTATTCATTGATTTGTTCAGGTTTTTATATAGTATTCTGCTTTGTTATTATTGTACGCTACCCTAAGAGGTCGCTTCTTTAGAGGATGGGATATAAATAGAGACGGATGTGCACTCTCTGCATACAGGAATGTTGTCTGTGTTGCCCAAAATGGGACATATATTCAAAAGTGTGTCTTCTGCTCTAGCACAAAGAATGTTTATTAAGCATTACGTAGCTTCCTAAGTTTATCATATGCTTGCTCCAATTCATCAGACAAGAGGCAATGAGTCACCTACCTATGTCTTGGTTTTCTCCAAGCTATTTTTTTTTAAAGCCACCATAAAGTAGACTTTCTTCAGAAAAATCTCATGGCTGACAGTATGTAAACCTGCCACTGTTCTAAGATGAGGAGCTAGATCAGGTATTTTGCCCATTTCAGATTTCCACTGAGTTTAAGGCAGTCTACACTCCATTGGTTAAAACCAGTCTGGAATTAATTGCACCAGAATGACTGGTCCTTGAATCCAGCAGTCCTGCAGCTTCCTGTGCAGCAGTTCCTTGTCCCCTAATATGCCTGGCCACTTCCCTTTTGCCAGTTATGCCATAGCTGTCAACCTTCCTTTTTGTGTGTGGGAAATTCCCTTATTTCAGCGCCGTTTCCCGCTGCTTCCTGCTGCTATCCCGGATTGTTAGATATCCCGTAGACTGACTCCGGGACAGGTGAGGCTGCTGGTCCCTTATTTTCAAATCCGAAAGTTGAAAGCTATGCTGCTGATCCCTTATTTTCGAGGCTGCTAATCCCTTATTTTCAAATCTGAAAGTTGACAGCTCTGAGTTATGCGCAGCCCCACTTATTCCTTTCAAGACTTATCTAAGGTTTTCTTCTACTTACTCCTTCAGGCCTCCTTTCTTTAAGTCCAAGTGTCTCCACCTCTCAAACTCTAACCATATAACTATTTGGGGCCTTAAGATGGAAGTATCCAATGTGGTGCCCTCCAGATGGTTCTGACTACACCTCCCATCATCCCTGACCATTGACTATGCTGGCTGGGGCTGATGGGAACAGGAATCCAACAACATTCCAAGGGCAGAATAGGGGCCACCTCTGCCTTGCACACTTCCCAGTTTCTTCAGAGCTCCCTATCCTATTAGCTCCTTCTTGTATCTGTTGGCCATGTTCACTACCCTTTCTCCAAACCTCCTTCAGGGTCCTACTTTGTGCTCTTTCTTCTCTTTGTGTCCCTTAGTTACCATAACACCTGAGCTTTCTTCTTGCAGTACCAGAGTTGCTGTATGCTGCTCTTCCCACCCACCTCCCTCCATCCCAGGGTCTTTTGTTAGATTTTAACCCCCACCAAACTAACAAATTTCTCTCCCTTCCCAGAGCTGGACTCCAAACATTCTATCAGCTTTGCTTATTGAAAGATTACTTTGAGGATACAGAATGAGAGTGCGGTTTGTGTTTATACTGCAGCAGTGTGCGCTATGTGTGAAATACATAACTAAATTAACATTTGTAGAGTCAGAGTACTTGTGGAGTTACAGGTAGAGCTAATTAGTTGCCAACAGGTGCAACGTATCAGGAGACGGAAGGAAGCAGCACAGAATGTTTACAAGGCTCTCTCTTTTTTCAGAGCAGAGAAGGGAATCAAAGGAAACAGCAAATGAGGAGCCTTGCTGCTATGAGAAAAGGTTCCCTCCTCCCGTTTTGCTATTAATTTGTTTTTAGGTGCCCTAGGTACAACCTGATATCTGTGAAACAACTCATTGTATAGGGTGAAAATCCAGACACAAAAGTTCTTGAGCTTTATTTTTTTTAAATTAAATGCATACCCCACCTGCCCGTGGTTCCAACCTGGCATTGCCCAAATGTAGATTTCGTCATTTTTTTATTGCATCATTGCCGTCTGGAGGGGCAGTCTTGCACTTCAGCACAACAAAAGTGAAATAATTCTCCTGCCACCCTCACCCCCAAAACAAACAATACATTCCCTGTACAATCTGATATTAAGTTACAGGACTCCAGCAAGATGTTACGAGAGCCAGTGTGGTGTAGTGGTTAAGAGCGGTGGGCTCGTAATCTGGGGAACCGGGTTCGCGTCTCTGCTCCTCCACATGCAGCTGCTGGGTGACCTTGGGCCAGTCACACTTTTCTGAAGTCTCTCAGCCCCACTCACCTCACAGAGTGTTTGTTGTGGGGGAGGAAGGGAAAGGAGAATGTTAGCCGCTTTGAGACTCCTTAAAGGGAGTGAAAGGTGGGATATCAAATCCAAACTCTTCTTCTTCTTCTTCTTCTACATGGCACGCACTGACCAGAAACAAAGCAGTATGTCTACCAAAAAAAGCTTTAGCAGACACAAACTGTACTGAAGCTAGGATCATGTCTAACCACCCTGATACCATTGTGAGCACAAGTCATCATAAATGCACAATAAAAGTGAAAACTGGAGGGACCCTTTGTTACGTACATGTGGCAAAACCACTGTTCCCTGCCGCTGCTTCTGATTTTCTTTAGTTTAAATTTGATATCATTTAGCATGGCCACCTCTTTATTCCCCCCCCCCAAACAACGGACATTTGTTACAACACTAGCACCCTGATTTTTTTTTTGCCACCCCCTCTGCCCTACCCCGCATCCCCATCAGTAGTATTGCCACAGGCATGAAGCTCTGGTGAGACCCAGCCTTGCACACATAATACCCTGTTTGTATTGTGTTATCTTTGCAACGCTCTTGCCAGAACTGCCTTGTTAGGATGATTTTTGCATTCTGCCGGAGAAGGTTTCTTACGATGTCCAGTGAGACCCTAATCATAACAAGAGGCCTCTGAACGTTACTGCAACACAAATAACACTAATAATATTAGCCTGCTGTATGGCAAAGAGCTGTTTAATTAGGAGTCGTAAAAGGATTACCAGCTTTGATTATTGCTATCCATAGTTGCACAGTTCGTGGCTCGAAGACATCAAATATACTGGAGGAGGTGCCCAGCACAAACAGCACATTTTTATAGCTAGTTGAAAAACCTCTTAGTGCTCTGTGGCTACCCAGCTAATTGATGTATATAATCAACTCTCTCTCCCCACCTCTGTACTTTTGTTTAGAGACTCAGAACTTGTCCTAACACAGTTCGAATTTCCCGTGCTGTTGGTTCAGCAATGTTATTGTTGTTTTATTACCTGCTCTGTGTCCTAAGCTGATAGTGCAGGTCACAGAAATTTAAAAATTAAAAATGCATCATTCGAAAAGACCAAAACAACTTGCAGTCATAAAAATAGGGACACTCACAATGAAGTGTGACTCAAGTTTCCTCTGGAAACTAAGCCTTATGAAGGGTTGGGGATGTTTAGCCCAGAGAAGAGAGATGATACGGTAGCCATATTCAAATATTGGAAGGGCTGTCATGTAGAAGATGGAGCAAGCTAGTTTTCTCCTGCTCTGGAGGCTAGGACCCAAACCAGTGGATTCAGGCAAGAAGGAAGGAGATTTTGAATAAATACCAGGAATAACTTTCTGGAGATAAGAGCTGTTTGACCGTGGAATGGACTCCCTCAGAAGGTGGTGGACTCTCTTTCTTCAGAGGGTTTTAAGCAGAGGTTGGATGACCACCTGTCATGGATGCTTTAGTTGAGATTCCTGAGGGTTGGACTAGATGACTGCTGGTGTCCCTTCCAACTGCTATTCTATGATGTTCAGCATCACCTAGAGAAAACGAGTCTGCCTGCCTCAGCCACCAGGAGAAGTTGACTTCAATGGGGCTTACTTCTGAGTAGAAATGCATAGGACAGGGGTCAGCAAACTTTTTCAGCAGGGGGCTGGTCCACTAACCCTCAGACCTTGTGGGGGGCCGGACTATTTTTTTTTTGGGGGGGGGGAATGAATGAATTCCAATGCCCCACAAATAACCCAGAGATACATTTTAAATAAAAGGACACATTCTACTCATGTAAAAACATGCTGGTTCCAGGACCGTCCGCGGGCCGGATTTAGAAGGTGATTGGGCCGGATCTGGCCCCCGGGCCTTAGTTTGCCTACCCATGGCATAGGATCACACTGTGGAATTGTTGTGCAAGAGTATTACGTAAGTGCTGTACTGCTATTGATCATAATGCACCCGCTTTGCTTGTACTGGATTATGAAGGTGTACTTTTATTGCACAAAGGGCATGTACTGGCATCTACCTCTATGTGTGCAGTCCATGCAAATGTGTGCTGTCTCTGGTTCTATTTGTTCAGTAGGTGGTGGGTACTGAGGTCCAGCTCTGAGGGCCTTCTGGTGGTTCCCTCTCTGCGAGGAGTGAGGTTACTGGGAACCAGGCAGAGGGCCTTCTCGGTAGTGGCGCTCGCCCTTTGGAACGCCCTCCCATCAGATGTCAAGGAGATAAACAACTACCTGACTTTTAGAAGGCATCTAAAGGCAGCATCTGTTCAGGGAAGTTGTTTAAATGTTTGCTGTTTTATTGTGTTTTTCATATTCTGTTGGCAGCCACCCAAAGTGGCTGGGTGCAACCCAGCCAGATGGATGGCATATAAATAATAAAATTATTGTTATTGTTGTTATTATTAGAATCATAGAATCATAGAGCTGGAAGGGACCCAAGCATCATTTATTGCAACCCACGGCAATGCAGGAATCTCAACTAAAGCATCCATGACAGATGGCCATCAAGCTCTGCTTTAAAAACCTCCAAGGAAGGAGAGTCCATTAACAACAACAACAACAACAACAACAACAACAACTAATTCAATGGGATAGTTATGGTAGGCTTAGCTGCAGTTGCAAAGCTAGGACACTTAAACTGCCTTTAATTTGGCTTACCTACTAGCGCCTGGGTAACCTTTCAAAGAACCCCAGGGTCTCTCACGGTTACCAACAAATGGCTGGTTGGAGAGGGCATCTAGATGCTCTGCATAGATTTTTGCCCTCCGCAGTCAAGGGACACGGGTGGCGCTGTGGTCTAAACCACGGAGCCTCTTGGGCTTACCGATCAGAAGGTTGGCGGATTGAATCCCAGCGATGGGGTGAGCTCCCATTGCTCGGTCCCTGTTCCTGCCAACCTAGCAGTTTGAAAGCATGTCAAAGTACAAGTAGATAAATAGGTACCGCTCCGGTGGGATGGTAAACGGCTTTTCCGTGCACTGCTCTGGTTCACCAGAAGCAGCTTAGTCATGACCCGGAAGCTGTATGCCGACTCCCTCAGCCTGTAAAGCGACATGAGCGCCGCAACCCCAGAGTCGTTCACGACTGGACCTAACTGTCAGGGGTCCCTTTACCTATGTCCAGCAGTAGCAGGACAAAAATACACCAAACGAGCACGTTGACTTAATTAGCATAAATTATACAGGTTGCAGAATGCATGCCACCATTTGGACAATGGTATAGCAGGTCTGCTTTCTAGACTGGTTTCCTGTTTTCAGTATTCACCAGCAGTAGCCATCTATTTTCAGACAGCCTGGCTGCCCAATTAGATATATAACAACAAATAAGAAAGGAAAATGTGCCAATTTCACATCTTGCCCTAGATGGAAGGAAAGGAGGGAAAAAGCTAGGCAGAAAAGATGTTAATGATTGTTCTCCTGCAGTATACTGGCAGTGGCAATGTATTCATTTTCTAGCTTTAGACTTTCATCTTCAGTGTCCAGATAATATTTAATGCAATATGAAAATGTGGCCAATATAATATTTACTGTTGTCTGCTTTCCTCCTGAGCCTGAGGACTTTCAGGAAAATGAGATGTGACATTTTATGCTCTGTGTATTAATTTAACTTGGACCCTCCGCCCCAAAAGCAAATATATAAGTAAATACAGAGACATCTTATGAAAATATATTTGTGTGTGATTTTTGATGGAAAAGGTGCGGCATTCTGCTGAAGTCACATTTCTGGACTTTTTTGCTTGTGACAATGAGATGAACTGCGATGGAAATCAGAGGTAAAATATACACATATATACTTAAGGAAAATCAAAACATGTAAGCGAACTTAAAGAGGCTGACTTCAGTGCTTAAACTAGCCATAATT
Organism: Podarcis pityusensis; assembly: GCF_964106645.2. Classification (NCBI taxonomy): domain Eukaryota; kingdom Metazoa; phylum Chordata; class Lepidosauria; order Squamata; family Lacertidae; genus Podarcis; species Podarcis pityusensis. Next base: position 29,222,818 of record NC_138042.1, read on the forward strand.
CCTATGCCTGGAGCAAGTTCCTTATTTTATTTTATTTTATTTATTAATTAGATAAATGAATGGGTAATCAATTGGTTCATATGTTGCGAGTGCTGTTGTATCTTCAATCCATTGTTAAAGGGGACCATATATTTATTCTTCCAGTTCATCACTACCATTTTGTTGGACGGTGAAGGCATGTAGAATCCATTTTCATTGTCAACTTCCATACAAAAGGTATGTGATTCAAAAGAACATTTCCCCCGGAAAAATTTAAGTTTTTCCACACAGCCGTATTTATAAAGTCCAACACCTTCTCCCTAAACTTAGTAAGTATAGGTAAAAGGTAAAGGTAAAGGACCCCTGGACGGTTAAGTCCAGTCAAAGGTGACTATGGGGTTGCGGCGTTCATCTCGCTTTCAGGCCGAGGGAGCCGCATTTGTCCACAGACAGCTTTCCGGGTCATGTGGCCAGCATGACTAAACCGCTTCTGGCACAACGGAACACCGTGATGGAAACCAGAGCGCACGGAAACGCCATTTACCTTCCTGCCACAGCAGTACCTATTTATCTACTTGCACTGGTGTGCTTACGAACTGCTATGTTGGCAGGAGCTGGGGCAGAACAACGGAAGCTCACCCCATCGTGAGGATTTGAACCACCAACCTTCTGATCGGCAAGCCCAAGAGGCTCAGTGGTTTAGACCACAGAGCCACCCGTGTCCCTTTAGTTAGTATAGCACATTGTAAGAACACACGTTTTGAAGAGGCATTGCCCTTATTACATCTCCAAAAGGAGGAGCTGCATTATAGGCCTGATGTGGCCTAGGGATAGTCCTGGGGGTTGGATGGAGAGGCCTTGGGTCTGAGGCTTCCCCATTCCTGCTTGGGCCAACCCAGAAGCTTCCTCCTGCCTGTCAAGGTTCCCTTCTGTGCTTGGAACAACAGAGTGTACACAGCTGCAGGTGGCTCACTAGGGCTAAGACTGGATATAGTGGAGCTTGTGTACACATTACTGTTTACTCTGGTTCCAGTGCACTCTCATCGCTGGGAGCCAAGCGCACACGACGTTAGCCACAGTCCCTGTGTACCCTGTATCTTCCTGAGAAATACTGCTGTTGGCTGTCTTTTTCCTAAAACCAGATTCCATCTGATTTGGAAACATAAGCTGAAATTAAGCTGGAGCTGTGCATATTTGAGACGGCTGCTGTGCATGCGCATATTACAGCTTCCCTGAATAGATGGGTGTGTTGCAAGCACAGGGAAACAAATCAGGTAATGTGCATCAGGAGAAGACATCCACACACTCTCTCTAGTGTGGTACCGCACCACAAAAATGTAACTGGAAACAAAGTGGGATCTCGCTGCTAATAGACAGAATAATGTGTGGATAGTTTGCTGGAGTGGCAAATAGTCTGCACGTCTACAGACTTCCGGGGGAGGGGGTTCCCTCCATATTTAGAAACAACAACTGCTTGTGGAAAAGTTGCAAGAAATGAGATTCCAACTAAGTTCAGGAAGAACTTTCTGACGGTAAGAGCTGTTTGACAGTAGAACGGACTCCTTCAGGAGTTGGTGGACCTCCAACACCAGGTTTTTAAGCAGAGCTTGGGTGGCCGTCCTGCAGGGCCTTTTCAGTAGTGGTGCCCGCCCTGTGGAACACCCTCCCATCAGATGTCAAGGAAATAAACAACTATCTGACTTTTAGAAGACATCTGAAGGCAGCTCTGTTTCGAGAAGTTTTTAATGTTTGATGTTTTATCATGTTTTTAACATTCTGTTGGGAGCCACCCAGAGTGGCTGGGGAAACCCAGCCAGATGAGTGGGGTATAAATAATAAATTATTATTACTATTATTATTATTATTGCAGGGGGGGGTGGACTAGATGACTCTCGGGATCCCTTCCAACTTGCACCACAGTGAAAGGGCTCAGCTGGAGCCGTTTCCCATGGTGCACTCCTTTTCCATGCCCATGGATTTTTATTTTATTTTTTTACTCAAGGGAGCCTTCAGAAAGGCTGCCCCTCACACCTGCAGTTGGAAGTAGAGAAGGCTACTCCATCATGTCAGGATTCAGCCACTTGGCTCACATCCCAGACTCAGCACCACAAGGTCCCTGGTTTAGGCCCTGCTGTGCCTGACAACGCTGCCATGGGGAATTCGACGGCCTGCAGGTTTTTAATGGCTGGGCAACAGAAGGCCTTCTAAGCCTGAGAGGTTGTGGGGGCCAAACCCTGACAGCTGGCCTGCATAACCCAGACTATAGCGCTGATTTATCTCCATTGCCAAGCCTCCTGGGCTTTTTAGTCTGAAGCAAATCCATATTGAGGAACTCTCTGGCCTCTCTCAGAATTAATCACATCCAAATCCACCTTTAAATAATGACAGGGTGGCAGTTCCAGCTGATAAAAGCCAAGGAAATCCACCTCGAGGCTGACAGTCCCTCTCTTCAGCAGAACGCGCCAGAATTCCCCCACTTCTCAACCCCCCTAGCACTTAAAAAGGAAGCATCAGCCTTTTGAATTTGCCCACCAGTACTGTCACATTCACCCACAATTTTTTAAAAAATCAAATCAATCTGAGCGCTTAATACTTACTGGGGATCCTGATTTTTGTCTCAAAGTCCTCTCAGCAAGCGGGGTTGCTGCTGACAGATGGTGACGAGGGAAATGGGCTGTTCTGGATTGCTTCCAAACATTTTGTCTAGCCACAGTGCATCTAGAGAAGTTGTGTTGTATCTGTGGTGCAGATATCCAGCTAATTTTGGTTGCTGATTTTATTTTATTTTCTAAATTCAAGTAAACCCCTGGCAGCAGAGTTCACTTTGCTTCTCATTGTTACAGGACTTGACATTTCCTTAATTCCCCAAGGAGGAAATACCCATAAGTATTGTTGTGGAGAATTGGTCCATTTCCCTGGGATTGGGTCTTTACTTTCATATGGAGAAGACTTACATATTTTAATATGTGAGGGTCCATTATCTGAAGCCCCCTATTGTCGAACCCATTCACAAGTTGATGTTCTGTGCAGATATCCACAGCAAGGCGACTGCATAAAACTCATAAACCTTACAATAGACAGGGATGGAGATGGCTCAAGGTATTCTGAACTCTGAATTTCAGTCCTCAAAATATTATTGTTATTGTCATTGTCATTGTCATTGTTATTGTTATTGTTATTAAATAGTACCTCACCCATCTGGCTGGGTTGCTCCAGCCAATCTGTGAGATTTCCAATATAATATGAAACCACAATGTGACATCAAACATTAAAAACTTTCCTAAACAGGGCTGCCTTCAGATGTCTTCTAAAAGTCAGATAGTTGTTTATTTCCTTGACATCTGATGGGAGGGCATTCCACAGGGAGGGCGCCACCACCGAGAAGGCCCTCTGCCTGGTTCCCTGTAACCTCACTTTTCACAGTGATGAAACTGCCAGAAGACCCTCGGAGGTAGACCTCAATGTCCAGGCTGAACAACAGAGGTAGAGACGTTCTTTCAGGTACACTGGGCTGAGGCCATTTAGGGCTTTAAAGGTCAGCACCAACACTTTGAATTGTGCTTGGAAACGTACTGGGAGTATAAAGTGGGCAAATCTAACAAACGAAATAACCGACAATTCGCCACACCTTAATAATACCCAAAATGAGGCACAAATGTCAGAATTACTAATTGCATGGACTCCTTCTTGAAGAGGATGGAAGAAAAGTCACAACAAGCAGACAAGCTTTCATATCAGATGGTTATTCTTTATTATTGTTTATACTAAGAGACAGAGGGAGTGGCTAAACCTGTAGGTCTTGAATATTGGAGAGATTTAATGCTTGGTAACTTCCTGAATTACTTGTTATGTTACTTGCTGTATTGTTCTGCTGGTAATGTTTTTGTAATTTTTTTTTTTTTTTGTAAGAAGTGATTGTTCATTGTTACATCAAATTAAACTAAGAAAAAAGGATGTTTTGGTAGATCCACATGCTGTTGTTTATCCTCATTCTACAGTTGTATCTCAAGGGGTGCCCACATGTTACATTCAACAAGTGTACAACCTTTGTGCATGTGCATTCATTCAGTTGTGTGTTCAGTGAGTGTACAGTCTAGGTACACAAATAGTTGAGCTGTCCAGATTGAGCACTCTTCCACACAAACACTTGCACATGTGTAGGGACAGCTGGTACTTGTGTTTCGCTTAACATGTGAACAAGGCTGAAGTGTATTCACAGAGTTTCTAAGCCAGTAGCAGCTAGACTAGCTGTAATTGGTAGTATTAATGCAGAGAGTTTCCACAGGTTGATTAAGAACATTGGTATAAAACCATCATTTCATACCCGAGGAGAAGAACGACAACCTCCTGGAGAAAAGGTCAAATGCTTTGAACATAGAGGAGGCCCATGAATTTTGAGGGGAAAGGATCAAATTACCACAAACTGCACAGTGTGTTTTGTTGTAATTTGCAAAAAAAGGAAAGAAAAAGCACAGAAGTAGGTCAGTAACTTCATGCCTTCCACATTTCAGTACAATTGTTTGACGTTGGCACTATTCTAAATGAAGTGAACGTCGCCAAAATAAGATGGAGGTAACAAAGATCCCTTTGATGGAATCGTAATCTTGTAATCTAGAGCAGGCCTGGATGACTTGTGTGACCCAGCAAGCCCAATGAAGTCCACTTATCGTGGATTGTGGCCTGGCTGGTACTTGTCAATCCTGTGCATTCAGCAAAAACAAAGAGATTCACCAATTCCTAGTGGAAAACAAATAAAAGTATTCAGGATAAGGTTAATTTATGTGCATACTGTTGGTGAAAAGAAGGAAGGAAGGAAGGAAGGAAGGAAGGAAGGAAGGAAGGAAGGAAGGAATTCCTGGATGCCAAGATCTAAGTTTTGGATAAGTACTCTTCAGTGAGACAACCCCAGCAAGATTTATAAACCTTTTTCAGGGACAGTCCTAGATTTACAGAAGCTGTCCCAGTTTCTGATTTGATCCCAGAATGTCCTGCTTTTCCTTAGGACGTCCCTATTTTCATTGGATAAATGTTGGAGGGTATGGAGTTAAGCAACCCGTGAACTAAGGAGATAAGTAACAATACAACCTTCAGAAGACATCTGAAGGCAGCCCTGTATAGGGAGGTTTTTAACGTTTAATGATTTATTATGCTTTTATATATGTTGGAAGCCGCCCAGAGTTGCTGGGGCAACCCAGTCAGATGGAGGGGGTACAAATAAATTATTATTATTATTATTATTATTATTATTATTATTATTATTATTATTTCATTGCAGAAATGTTGGAGGCTATTTCATTGCACTGCTCACTGTTGTACACTGTTGCTTCTGCCCAGGGGTGCCAACTTGAATAAACTATTAGGGGTGGGCAGGTAAGCCACACCCCACATAACTGAACACATAATGTGGTGCACACACATCATTTGAATGGCAATGTCCATCATCCTGGGGGCAGTGGCCCCTCAAATATTTTATTGGGGGGAGTGAAGGCCCTTCGGCCCTTAGGAGTTGGCTCCTATGCTTCTGCCCTTGGCCACCGCTGACAAGTGACCCCAGGAAAGTATCCCAGAAAGGAACATGGTCTGAAAAAGGTCCCCTCCTGTTGCCCTAGCTCTCTGAGCAATCATTCAGTCTTGCAAGGATACTGCAATCCCAGTGGTGCTGTTTAACGGTATGGCTCCTACCTTCTCTCTCTATCTCTCCCACCCAGTTGCGACCAACTGGTGGTGAGACCTTGTTTTCTTCCCTCTCCCTTCCCTCGTCTTTCTCTTTTGGTAACAACAGTAGCCAGTTTCTCCAGCTCCAAGAGTGGCTCCTCGACCAAAATTTTCTCCTTTGCAGCTCACCCACACAAACACCGCTTCCTTTTGTTATTTTTAACAATGTGATTTTCTCGGAGTGTTTCAACGACGCACCCCCCACCTTCCCTGCTCACTTCTCCCCACTGCCCTAAATTCTTTCTCTCTCTCCTCTTTCAGTACTTATAATTGCACAGATCTTCAGAGGAAAGTAGAACATATGTTTCTCTTCACTTCTCTCCCCTCCACCCACCTCACCGCAACCCGTGTGACTCTGTTGTATATTGCTAGAAGATCAACTTATGGAAATAAAAATATATATACTTGCAAGATGAAAAGTTTTCTTACCCTGCGACTCACCAAATTTAGAGTCAATTCCATGCCTAATATTAAGCCTCTATGAGAAGATTTTGTTCAACTGCAGTGGGGAACTTGAACCATTGTCCTCTGAAAGTAACTCTACAAATACCACCTTAGAGTCATACCTCACATTTCTATTAAGTCTGGAATATGTCCCACTACCTTTATACACCTTGAATGCAGGGCTTATGAATTTTGGAAAGTTGCTTGTCTTTTAGTCTGTGCATCTGGACACCCCTTAAAATACTGCAACCAAATTTTGCATGATGGTTGCAGAGGTCAAACAAGAGGTTTATCTATGTTTGGATACAACTGGATGCCATTTTGACTCAAGATGGTGGGGTTGAACCTTTCAAAAACTGCACTGATGTGAACCTCGTGATTTCAAAACTGCACTGATTTTCTTCTTCTTCTTAGAATTCCCAAGCAGCACAGGGTACGAGGCTGTTAGTATGTTAATAAATGGATCCATTTTTCAATGCCAGGGCTACATTACTTGGAGTCCACACAACCATGTGTTGTGTGCCCTGCCTGAGATCCCATCACCTGCTTTTGCAGGAAAAGCCGGAGTTATATTAAATAAAGCAGGGCTGAAACTGCCATGCCGGAGGATGAATCAACCTCCTTGAGACGACACCCAGTTATCTGTTGGACTCCCTACTCCCATATTAACCCACCTATCCATTAAGACCAGGCATTCCCACTATCTATGTTTCAGCAGGTGGCAACTGGGGAGTGCCGTGTTAAGTGGAGACTTCCCACCTTGGCTGGCATCCACATTTATATAGTTCAGGCACCTGGAAAACAGATGTTTGCTTACTCAGGCTTTGAAGAACTGCTCATTTCTGAACTTTTAAATCAGTTCCATGGTTCTAATTCGAATAAGATTGTTACTGCTGTAGTCTTTGCTTGCATCCAAAGTAGTGCTAAATCTCTCATTCCGTTTGTGCGAGGATTTACCCTTGTGTAAGAGAACCCACCTGCTCAAATCTGTTCTGGGTTTCCCCCTGACCCTCTGGAGCAGCTTTGATAAGGGCATGGGGCATGTGCAGAGGGAGGAGAAGGGGTATGTAAATTCTTGCACCAACAGAATGAGGACATTGGATACCGCCTTTTGGTTTTATCTTCTGTGGGCACTGAGAATCGCGGGTTAGTAGCACAGCTCAGAATGAATGCTCATCACGTAGCCAGCGTCGTCTAATCTCCCAGGAAACAAATCAGGATGAATCCTTAATAAATGTATTGTCTGGAAGTGTCACACTACTTTTGAATGGAAGGAACCTTGAGCCAAAGTTGGTGCAATGATTCTTGAATCCAATGTCAGAAACTATGCTTGGGATGTGAAGTAGAACGTTTGGAAAACTATGAACTCCCCAAATGATTCTGCAGATATGGTTGGATTGAGTTAAACTGCAAGCCAAGCACAACGTGGCCTCAAAATATCATGACCAATTGTTGTTCTTCTACGCAGCCCAAAGAACATGGTGCCTGCAGAGGCTAGCAAGGAACTGTTGCCATAGCAGAACTTCCAGGAAAGGGCAAAGTCATCTAAGCAGTGAAAGGTGAGAAGGAAACAGAGCTTCAGGGCCAAAGAATCACATTCTTTGCACATTTAGCCACAGTGAGAATCAACAAGAGGAAGCCTGAAATTGAGCTTTAAGCAGCTGCTTCCTGCGAAAATAATTGGTTCCTTTGTTTATTGTCCAGAGAGGACCAAGAATAGGTTCTATCTCATATGCCCAAGACAGGCCCCAGCCCTTGTGACCCACCATGCCAAACTCAGCCAGGTGTCTCCTGCTGTGACTGCCTGAGACGGCAAAATCAGGAAGGACTAACTCCCTTCTGCATGTCATGTGTGCCTGGAGGGCTGTGTTGAGCTTGGTGGGTTGTGAGGAGTAGATACCTGGCTGCCGCTTTGCCGGTGAGTCTTGGGGAGGACCACTCGCCCTGCAAGCCCATCTTCCATCTTGGGCCTGGGGGCGGCCCCCATACTCCACCTCAGCATATAAGGCTCCAAGGAGGCCTCGGGACATTGCTGCTGCCGCTTTGCCGGTGAGTCTTGGGGAGGACCGCTCCCCCTGCAAGCCCATTCTCCACCTTGGGCCTGGGGGCGGGCCCCATACTCACCACCGCCACAACTTTAAGGACACTGGTGCTGCAGCAGCAAATGTTTAAACGTTTTATATATTTTAAAGTGTTTTAAAAGTGTTTTTACTTTTTACTTTGTTGTACCACCATAAACGGTGGTTTTTATCCATGTATTTTTATTTTGTTTTCTTTTATTTTGGGTTGGGGTGGGATGGTTGTTGAGTGGGGTGGGGATTGGTTTTGTTTTGGTGTAATTGTTTTTTGTTTGCTTGTTTGTTTGCTTTTGTATTTTGTAAATGGAGGCGAGTATGAGGCTTGGGATTCCTACTGTGGAGGGGCGAGGGAGGTATGGCGGTGGGGGCAGATGTCATAGGCGAAGGGGATCGAGATACGGATATGCTCGTACCCCTTCCAATCTGCGCCCCATCCCGAGAGACGAGGGTAGGGTGAGCAAGGATTACTCACCTCCGTCACTGGTGTTGTGCAATGCCAGGTCTATAGGCAACAAAACCGCCACCATGCGAGATTTCATCATCTCGCAGGGGGTCGACCTGGCTTGTGTGACGGAGACCTGGGTGCGCGAAGGGGATACTGTTACCTTACGAGAGATGGCGCCCCCGGGTTTTTCCGTCCTCCACCAGTCACGGACTGTGGGCCGGGGGGGAGGGGTGGCATTATTAATCCGGGAAGATTGTTCTTTCAGGGCTCTACCACCGCCATCGATCCCCGGCATTGAATGTGTTGGCCTAGTGTGGGGCTCCGAGGTGAGCTTGGCTGTCTGGCTGGTGTACCGGCCACCTAGCGCACCAGCAGCCACCCTGTCAGGCCTGCTGGAGGCGGTGGCCGGCTGGGCCTTGGAGTTCCCTAACCTATTGGTATTGGGGGACTTCAACATCCATGCCGATGCCACTCCCTCCTCACAGGCTCTGGACCTGGTGTCTTCCATGGCGACACTAGGGCTCTCCCAGTTTGTTTCGGGCCCCACACATCAAGCAGGCCACACGCTGGATTTGATCTTTGGTGTCGGTATAGATGTGATCATGTTTCCTTCGATCAAGGTGCCATGGTCTGATCACTATGCTCTGAAAGCCAGGATTGATGTTCCACCCCCACCCTGCTTAGGTGGCGAGCCGATTTGGGCTCGCCCGCGGAGGCTGATGGACCCTGATAGGTTCCGTCAAGCCTTGCGGGACCTTTTTCCCCCTGGCGACTCATTGACTGAGCTTGTTGAGGGCTGGAATACCCAGCTCCTGGCAGCCATCAATGAGATCGCACCTAAGTGCCCTCTGCGACCCCGCAGAAACCGGGCTCCCTGGTTTACTGAGGAGCTCCGGAAAATGAAGCGGGACCTCAGACGGCTAGAGCGAGTATGGCGGGGTGCCCGCGACGGAGCCTCAAGAACATCTTATAGAGTTTTTATGAAAACCTACGAGATGGCAGTGAAGGCCGCTAAGAAGTCCTACTTCTCGGCCTCCATTGCATCCGCTAGCTCTCGCCCGGCACAATTATTTAGTGTAATTCGGTCTTTAACGTCCCTCGAAGGACAGCCAAATTTAAATAATAATTTGACACACAGCTGTGAGACATTTGCGAGCTTTTTTGCGGAGAAGGTCCTGTCGCTCCGCCATGACCTCCCTGCCAATTTGGATACAATAAAGGAACTGGAGGCCCCTCGACTGTCCTCGGGTCCAGTATTGGACCACTTTGACCGGATATCCCCAGCCGATGTGGACAGACTCCTCCGAGCTGGAAAGCCCACCACTTGTCCTCTCGACCCGTGCCCGTCTTGGCTGATTAGAGCGTGTCCAGACGAGGTGCGGGCCCCCCTGGGGGATATCATCAATCTGTCCCTTGGCACCGGGACATTCCCAGGGGAACTGAAGGAGGCAGTGGTGCGTCCGCTCTTAAAGAAAACATCATTAGATCCCTTAGATCTATCCAATTACCGCCCAGTTTCGAATCTTCCATTCCTGGGTAAGGTGATTGAGAGAGCGGTTGCTGAACAGCTTGGTAGGTTTCTGGATGAAACATCGGCTCTGGATCCATTCCAGTCCGGCTTCCGCGCTGGTCATGGGACCGAGACGGCTCTGGTCGCCCTAACAGATGATCTCCGCAGGCAGCTGGATCGAGGCGGGTCGGGGCTGCTGATTCTTCTAGACCTGTCAGCAGCCTTCGACATGGTCGATCACGAACTCCTGGACCACCGCCTTGCCGACGTGGGGATCCAGGGCACAGTCCTTCAATGGCTGCGCTCGTTTCTCTCTGGTTGGGGACAGAGGGTGGCGCTTGGGGGGGAACTGTCATCCCGCCACTCCTTGGTGTGTGGAGTGCCCCAGGGTGCGATACTCTCCCCGATGCTTTTTAACATCTTTATGCGCCCCCTCGCCCAGCTTGTCCGGAGTTTTGGGCTGGGCTGCCATCAGTATGCTGATGACACCCAACTCTATCTGCTGATGGATGGCCATCCTGACTCGGCCCCAGACACACTGATCAGATGCTTGGAGGCTGTGGCTGGATGGTTACGTGGGAGCCGGTTGAAGTTAAATCCTTCGAAGACAGAGGTCCTCTGGCTGGGACGGGACGATATGGGATTGAGGGGGCAACTCCCATCTCTTGCGGGGGTGCAATTAGTGCCAGCACCGTCCGTTAAGAGTTTGGGTGTAATCTTCGATACCTCCCTCTCCATGGAGGCACAGATTGCAGCTATAACAAAGGCGGCATTTTTTCATCTCCGCCAAGCTAAGCAGTTGGCTCCTTACCTCTCTCGCCCTGACCTAGCCACTGTGATCCACGCGACGGTCACCTCCAGACTGGATTATTGTAACTCGCTCTACGTGGGGCTGCCCCTGAGACTGACCCAGAAACTCCAGCGGGTGCAGAATGCCGCAGCGAGACTCCTTACGGGGTCTTCGCTGCGGGATCACATTCATCCGGTGCTATACCAGCTGCACTGGCTCCCGGTGGAGTATAGGATCAGGTTTAAGGTGCTGGTTTTAACCTTCAAAGCCCTATACGGCCTAGGACCCTCGTATCTACGGGACCGCCTCTCCTGGTATGCCCCACAGAGGAACTTACGGTCTTCAAATAAAAACACCTTGAAGGTCCCAGGCCTCAGAGAGGTTAGGCTGGCCTCAACTAGAGCCAGGGCTTTTTCGGCTGCGGCTCCAACCTGGTGGAACGCTCTGTCACAAGAGACAAGGGCCCTCCAGGACTTGACATCTTTCCGCAGGGCCTGCAAGACAGAGCTGTTCCACCAGGCCTTTGGTCAGGGCGCAGCCTGACTCCCTCCTTTGGCAATCTTTACAATACTTTAGTTTATGGTTGCCATCAATTTTGATTTTAATTAATTCTTTGATGTTTTTATAATGTTGCACTATTTTAGTGTTGTTAGCCGCCCTGAGCCCGGCTTCGGCTGGGGAGGGCGGGATATAAATAAAATTTATTATTATTATTATTAAAGTTGACAATGCAAAAGTCCGGACTGCAGTGAGAATGAAACGGATGAAACAGGAAGGAGGAAGGATGTGGTGAAAAGGTGGGCATGGTTTCAAGTGCCCGTGTGGCGTATTGGCTAGGGTGCTGGACTGGGAGATCTGGGTGACCAGGGTTTAATTTTCCAAAGGCATTTTAGCAGTGGGCAGGCAGCAAAGATGCTTTCAAATGGGAACCAAGGTTGGCTCCCATTGATCATAGCCGCTTAACATCTAAATTTAACAATGACAACAACTGCTACCATACCTTTAATCAGAATGCAAAGCCACAGCCTGTATCTATCGGTTTCCAGGATCTATACTCCTACTAAGCCCATAGATCTAGAAAATCTGTAGATTTTATAGCTCCATGGTCCAGGGCATAGCATTCTGGGTAGCCAGTGCAAATGGGAGTTGAGCTTCACTCCCATTCAAAAGTAGCCCACCCATCCATCAATAAAATGCTGTCTGGAAGCCCAGCAGGGAGGGTAGCGAACAACAGCCTAGCTGAATCTCTGGGGCTCTCAGACAGTGGCTAACCAAGCAAATTACTGGTACTGGGACCGATTATATCGTGGGTTACTAGCAACCGGGGTAACTGCGTCTCATCACTTGACCATTGTGTGGTATGTTCAGTGTGATGCTACAGGGAATGTTGCATGTTGTGTACAAAACTGTTGCATGTTCTGCTCAACTAGAAGAGACAGAGGAAGGGCATTTATTCTTATTATTATCACCACCACCTTGCCAACAAAGGTCCGTATAGTAAAAGCTATGGTTTTCCCAGTAGTGATGTATGGAAGTGAAAGCTGGACCATAAAGAGGGCTGATCGCCGAAGAATTGATGCTTTTGAATTATGGTGCTGGAGGAGACTCTTGAGAGTCCCATGGACTGCAAGAAGATCAAACCTATCCATTCTGAAGGAAATCAGCCCTGAGTGCTCACTGGAAGGACAGATCCTGAAGCTGAGGCTCCAATACTTTGGTTACCTCATGAGAAGAGAAGACTCCCTGGGAAAAACCCTGATGCTGGGAAAGATTGAGGGCACAAGGAGAAGGGGACGACAGAGGACGAGATGGTTGGATAGTGTTCTCGAAGCTACCAGCATGAGTTTGACCAAATTGCGGGAGGCAGTGGAAGTCAGAAGTGCCTGGCGTGCTCTCGTCCATGGGGTCACAAAGAGTCGGACACGACTAAACGACTAAACAACAACAACAAATCACCACCACCATGTACCGCACCTTTGGGGGCCCAAAAGGACCCCACTTCCAGGATGCTTCCAGATTAAAAACACAGAAATAGAATAAAAACAAAGCGATGAAAACAAATACACAGTTACAGTGACATCAGCTCCCCCCCCCCCCTTAAACATCTAGCTCTGGCTTAATCTTCAGTGTGTTGCAACATACATTATGTTGGATTTGTCCTTCTCAGGTCACCCCCATCCAGTATATAGTATATAACAAGTAAACAAATTGGAAAGTACAGTATGCAACATTTCTAGAAACTGGGTGTGCTTATAGATGGGGAAAAAGGCATCCATACTGGAATCTGAATTAATTATCACCTCTTCCTTAAGTTAGCTGGCAGATAACTAGAAATCTTCATTAATTACTTCCTTAACTCTTTCATTACCCAATAAACTTTTGGCACACAGTCATAACCACCAACTGTTCACTTTGAAATATGCACAGCTTATGCGCACGGAACATTATTGAGTAAATAAGGACCGAGGTTTAAATTATCTGATTTTATATTCATGTGCAATTCTAAAATCCCAAAGGGGACAAGAAAAACTGTTCCTATAATTCCCACAGATATGCTGATGGCACACACTTAATCAATATTGGGTGAAGCTGTGGAAGTGCTGAACCTGATGTCAGAGGGTCAGTAATGGACTGGATTAGGACTAACAAACTGGAGCACAATCCTGAGAAGATGTGTGAGTCACCTGAACTGGGAGATAATCCTGGATACCAGTCTTCTCCCAAGACGTCCTTCAGAAGTTTTGGGCTACAATTCTCATCAGTTGCAGCAAGCAGAGTCCCTTGGAGAAAAGTTTTCTTGCCCTAAAGCCTTCTTCAGGCAAGTGCAACATTGTTCTATATAGCCACGTGGTTGAAGGCTCTGGAGTGGTCAGCAGCAGTGGCAGCCAGTGCTATAGCTTGCTGATAATAACTACTGTCAGCCGCTCTTGGATGCTCAAAGGGGTAAGAAAATCCCCAGCCTTACCAGAAACAGACAGAGGAAGCTGTAGTAGAGATTGGGTGGCTGGTTGCTCAGTCAGCACTGTGTACATGCTGATTGGCTAGCCACCTTCCCTGATGTCAGCAGCTGCTTGCTTGCATAATGCAAACTGAAGTTGCTTCCAGACTGACAGTATTTTGCAGGAGGGATTCGAGTAACTTGCTAGGTTTGTGCCATTGAAATGGATTAAGGCGCTTTGTCGCTCTAATGCAACAACTCCACCCCCCAAAAGCCAACACAGATTTTCTTGCTGTTAGGAAAGTGACGGGGAAATGCCTTGAAAAAGTGTGGGATAAATGATTAAACACCGTGCAAGCAAATCAGGACAAATGTTCATTGCTGTATAAGCACCCCCAAAAAGAAATCAGAACAAATGCTCCAAGACTGGTTACGGTCTAACGTCTGCATAAGCTTTGTGCAAGCAAATCAGGATGAATATGCTTGTCAATTTCTAGCAAGGATGAGAATTCCAGGAGTCCCTACCAGCAAATCTCACAAGCAGCTTCAGCTGACAACAATCCTACCTGTTACACCATTGACTGTATATTGGAACAATATCTGCCACACTTCAGACCCCAGCTTTTAAGCTCAAGCTTTTGAGTTCCTGACACTCACTAGATCAAGGAGAGGACACGACCACCTTGGGCTGACATTGATGTGTGGTTTACATATTCAAGGCTATTGTCTAGATACGGGATTTGGTATGAGGTGGGTAGAATGACAGCAACACATAGTCAAAATGGAGGAGCATGGGGAGCTAACTTACAATCAACTTTGCATGCCTCCAGTCAGTAGAGAGTAGGGTGGAAACCATCAGGAAGTCAGGGAAAATACACTTTGTGGTTTCCCACTAAACACCTAAGCCCATCTCCTTCCCTCCCGCTCTCTTGCTCTCTTCTTCCTTTTCCTTGCACAAGGATGCCATGAATTATAGCGTAGAATCCCAAGCTATCCTTGTGAATATGAGTCGTTTTCCCATCTAGCCCAGGGGTAGGCAAACTAAGGCCCGGGGGCTGGATCTGGCTCAATCGCCTTCTCAATCCGGCCCGTGGATGGTCCAGGAATCAGCGTGTTTTTACATGAGTAGAATGTGTCCTTTTATTTAAAATGCATCTCTGGGTTATTTGTGGGGCATAGGAATTCGTTCATTATTTTTTTTCAAAATGTAGTCCAGCCCACCACATGGTCTGAGGGACGGTGGACCTGCCCACAGCTGAAAAAGGTTGCTGACCCCTGATTTAGCCCATTCTCCAGCAGCTCACTGGAGATTTCAGGCAGAGCCTTTCAAATCACCTGCTACCTAATCCTTTTCACTAGAGATGCTGAGAATTGAACTGGTATCTTCTGTGTGCAATTCAATTGCTTCACACTGAAGCTATGCAGCCCCACTGCACAAAGCCAGAAACACTACACATTCATTGAGGAAAAATATTGCCTGTTAGCTGGCCTGGCTACTAGGTGGT
This sequence comes from Podarcis pityusensis, assembly GCF_964106645.2. Classification (NCBI taxonomy): domain Eukaryota; kingdom Metazoa; phylum Chordata; class Lepidosauria; order Squamata; family Lacertidae; genus Podarcis; species Podarcis pityusensis. The sequence goes on from NC_138042.1 coordinate 29,238,222, forward strand.
ACGCGGGCTGAGACCCTACCTGCCCGCGGACTGTCTCGCCAGAGTGGTGCATGCTCTAGTTATCTCCCGCTTGGACTGCTGCAATGCGCTCTACGTGGGGCTACCTTTGAAGGTGATCCAGAAACTACAACTAATCCAGAATGCGACAGCTTAGATTGGTGACTGGGAGCAGCCGCTGAGACCATATAACACCGGTCTTGAAAGGCCTACATTGGCGCCCAGTACGTTTCTGAGCACAATTCAAAGTGTTGGTGTTGACCTTTAAAGCCCTAAACGGCCTCGGCCCAGTATACCTGAAGGAGTGTCTCCACCTCCATCATTCTGTCCGGACGCTGAGATCCAGTGCCGAGGGCCTTCTGGCGGTTCCCTCATTGCGAGAAGCAAAGCTACAGGGAACCAGGCAGAGGGCCTTCTCTGTAGTGGTGCCCGCCCTGTGGAAAGCCCTCCCATCAGATGTCAAAGAGATAAACTACCTGACATTCAGAAGACATCTTAAGGCAGCCCTGTTCAGGGAAGTTTTTATTGTGTGACATCTTAGTGTATTTTTGGTCTTTGTGGAAGCCGCCCAGAGTGGCTGGGGAAACCCAGCCAGATGGGCAGGGTACAAATAATACATTATTATTATTATTATTATTATTATTATTATTATTACTATAGGTGCACTCTACTCATGAGAACTCCACCAAGGGCTGGCCTGCTATGGAATGGTGCAACGGTGTCCAACATGCGCAATTCTTTCCTACAAAAGGAACAAAGCAAGTGAGCTAGTATTTTTCCAAGTGATGAACAGGGAGTGTGAGCTATTGTCATAAACATGGTCCTGTGCCTGTATTATATCCACACGGAACCCAGTGCTGGAGAAATGATGGGAAATAATGTGTGTTTTTCTAGCCTGAAAACACCTATCATTGCCTCCGATTAAAACAATCCAACTCCCAGTTTGGTACAGTCCTGACCACATACTGTACTAAACACATATTCCTACCTCTCCACTTAGTCTCCCAGTTTCAGAACCGAAACCCATTATTTCTCAAAGGTCATTTAAACACCTTCAGTGAGGCAACATAAAATTACCTCCAATGTGCGTTCTGAAATAGATCTCCCTTCTGCTTCTTGTTTTACAAAATCTTGGGTTGCCAGCTACCATGGCCGTTGGTAGTTTGTATGTCAAATGCACCACCTACAAGGGTCATTTTAGAAATTATTTTCTTGCGGGGCGGGTGAAGAACAGCAACCTTACAAGAGGATGAATAGGCAGGAGCATTTACAAAAAGTAGCCATGACTATAAAGCGGAAACGCCTTAGCAAAATAATGGAGACATTCACTAAGCGCAAATGAAATGTGACCTTCTGTCTGGAAACCTGATAGGGACCCAATTGGAGAACTTTAGAAAATTGGATGGGCCTCAATGGGCACCGAGTAAACATGAGAAGTGCAACATAGTATTATTAAGCATAATGCACATTTAATGCATAATTTTACTGCAGCCAATTTCATGCTACTGCCTCAAATGAGTCCGGACCTACTTCTGTTGGAGCCGTCCACCACTATCAACATCTCTGAAAAAGAATTGCAGACTGGTAAACTATCGCCAGCCCAATCGCTTCCTCATCCCATACTTTCTGCTCCATAAACTTCCCCAGCTCCCAGAGCTTGTAGTGAGACCTCTTCCTCATCCAACACTCCGCTTTTGAAACACTAAACGGTTTTGGCAAGGCTTTCGCAGATGGGGTTGTTAGGACATTTCCATTTTATGCTGCTGCGAGCAAGGGCAGCGAACCTTTGCATCTGCAGAGCGTGCGTCAGAATCCCAGCCCTAGAATGGAAAACTCCTGTAATCTATTACAGCAGCCTGGTGCGTGATGTGCCCAAATTTGGGTGAGGCAAGGAGTTGGTCCACACTAGGGCTGGGAGATATATTGTCCCAAACCAGTTTGAAGTCCATATTGTGATATCAGTTTAATAATTTTTGACCTGCCAATGTATTGCGAATCATCATGTGTGTGTTTGCTATGCAAAAAACACGATGCGGAAAAAACCGTGAAGCCAGCCAATGCTTCTACATAGCCTCATACTTATTCCAGACATCGTGATGACTAGCTGGTGATATATCACAATGTTGAGAAGCAGATATCGTCCAGCCCAAGTCCACACACTGGTGCTGCGTATTAAACCCAAAGTGTATTGCGTGACCAGGCGGTGACAGCCCCAACCCCCAGGGTTCATAAGGAAGGAATAAAGACTCTGACAACGTTACAGTGGTACCTCGGGTTAAGTACTTAATTCGTTCCGGAGGTCCGTTCTTAACCTGAAACTGTTCTTAACCTGAAGCACCACTTTAGCTAATGAGGCCTCCTGTTGCCGCTGCGCCACCGGAGCACGATTTCTGTTCTCATCCTGAAGCAAAGTTCTTAATCTAGGACTCAATTTCTTGACTTTAAGAAAGCCGACTTCATAAAACTTAGGGAAGTGCTGGTTGAGATCCCATGGACAGTAATACTAAAAGGAAAGGGAGTTCATGATGGCTGGGAGTTTGTTAAGAGGGAGATAGTAAAAGCACAACGTCAGGCAATACCAATGAGACGGAAACATGGAAGGTGCCTAAAGAAGCCAGGGTGGCTATCTAAAGAACTTTTAACTGAGTTAAGATTAAAAAAGGATGAGTACAAAAAATGGAAAAGGGGGGAAACCACCAAAGAGGAATTCAAACAAATAGCCAACACGTGTAGACACAAAGTCAGAAAAGCTAAAGCACAGAATGAACTCAGGCTTGCTAGAGAGGTTAAAAGCAACAAAAAAGGCTTTTATGGGTATGTTCGTAGCAAAAGGAAGAACAAAGAAACAGTGGGGTCACTCAGAGGAGAAGATGGTGAAATGCAAACAGGGGACACAGAAAGGGCTGAACTCCTCAATGCCTTCTTTGCCTCAGTCTTCTCCGATAAAGAAAACAATGCCCGACCTGAAGAATTTGGAGCAAATGATTCAGCAAAGGAAACACAGCCCAGAATAACTAAGGAGATAGTACAAGAATACTTGGCCAGTTTAGATGTATTCAAGTCTCCAGGGCCAGATGAACTGCATCCAAGAGTATTAAAAGAACTGGCAGATGTGATCTCAGAACCACTGGCAGTCATCTTTGAGAATTCCTGGAGAACAGGCGAAGTCCCGGCAGACTGGAGGAGGGCAAATGTTGTCCCTATTTTCAAAAAGGGGAAAAGAGAGGACCCAAATAATTACCGCCCAGTCAGTCTGACATCAATACCAGGGAAGATTCTGGAGCAGATCATTAAGCAAACAGTCTGTGAGCACCTAGAAAGGAATGCTGTGATCACCAATAGTCAGCATGGATTTCTGAAAAATAAGTCATGTCAGACTAACCTGATCTCGTTTTTTGACAGAATTACAAGCCTGGTAGATGAAGGGAACGCAATGGATGTAGCCTACCTTGATTTCAGCAAGGCATTTGACAAGGTGCCCCATGATATTCTTGTAAAGAAGCTGGTAAAATGCGGTCTTGACTATGCTACCACTCAGTGGATTTGTAACTGGCTGACTGACCGAACCCAAAGGGTGCTCATCAATGGTTCCTCTTCATCCTGGAGAAGAGTGACTAGTGGGGTGCCACAGGGTTCTGTCTTGGGCCCGGTCTTATTCAACATCTTTATCAACGACTTGGATGATGGACTCAAGGGCATCCTGATCAAATTTGCAGATGACACCAAACTGGGAGGGGTGGCTAACACCCCAGAGGACAGGATCACACTTCAAAACGACCTTGACAGATTAGAGAACTGGGCAAAAAACAAACAAGATGAATTTTAACAGGGAGAAATGTAAAGTATTGCACTTGGGCAAAAAAAATGAGAGGCACAAATACAAGATGGGTGACACCTGGCTTGAGAGCAGTACATGTGAAAAGGATCTAGGAGTCTTGGTTGACCACAAACTTGACATGAGCCAACAGTGTGACGCGGCAGCTAAAAAAGCCAATGCAATTCTGGGCTGCATCAATAGGAGTATAGCACCTAGATCAAGGGAAGTAATAGTGCCACTGTATTCTGCTCTGGTCAGACCTCACCTGGAGTACTGTGTCCAGTTCTGGGCACCACAGTTAAAGAAGGACACTGACAAACTGGAACGTGTCCAGAGGAGGGCAACCAAAATAGTCAAAGGCCTGGAAACGATGCCTTATGAGGAACGGCTAAGGGAGCTGGGCATGTTTAGCCTGGAGAAGAGGAGGTTAAGGGGTGATATGATAGCCATGTTCAAATATATAAAAGGATGTCACATAGAGGAGGGAGAAAGGTTGTTTTCTGCTGCTCCAGAGAAGCGGACACGGAGCAATGGATCCAAACTACAAGAAAGAAGATTCCACCTAAACATTAGGAAGAACTTCCTGACAGTAAGAGCTGTTCGACAGTGGAATTTGCTGCCAAGGAGTGTGGTGGAGTCTCCTTCTTTGGAGGTCTTTAAGCAGAGGCTTGACAACCATATGTCAGGAGTGCTCTGATGGTGTTTCCTGCTTGGCAGGGGGTTGGACTCGATGGCCCTTGTGGTCTCTTCCAACTCTATGATTCTATGATTCTATGATTCTATAATCTGAAGCACTATTTCTGGGTTAGCGAAGTCTGTAACCTGAAGTGTATGTAACCTGAGGTACCACTGTATATGGAATTAATATTAGGCCACAACTTTATTAAACTTCCAAATGTAGGAAGATCTTGGCTTACGCCTTGGGTGTGTATCCCTCCCAGCTCCACTGCTGGGTGGAATTGGGGCTCATCAGGATAAATGGGATATGGGGGTGCTCTGCGAGACGTAAGTGTGGCAGGCAGCCCAGCCCATATCCCCATACACAGGGTAGTTCACTGACGACCTCTCAGTGAAGGTCGACCCATATATATAACCCCTTTAAGAGGGGGACCCTGGAATTGCCACCACAGGTGGGTCAGTCACCACTTCACGCCCCCCCAACCATATAGGGAAGAAAAGACTAAAGGATTCCACCCAAGGCCATAACCGCCAAAGTTGTGACGAATTGCTACTGGGAAGACAAAACCTGCGAATGCAGGAAAATTTCTTCCCGGTCCTTCAACAGCAACCAGTCAAAGACTGCAGAAGTGCCCACTAAACAGGAAGAAAAAGTTAACCTGCAAACAAGAAACATTAAACAAGAGGAGGGGAGGGGGGGTGACTCTCCAGAGCTGACTGCCTGGCTATTGTGGGCTCCACCTCCTATTTATAAATGGGGCTGGCCCCACCCCCCAGCAAGAAACTTGACTACTGAGGCTGGGTGTGAACCTCCAAAAATTAACACTGAGAAGCAAGCCAGCCCCTGTTTGCTAGTAAGCTCCCTGGGAACTGTAGCACCATACGCGATCCTGCAAAGGGCACCCACAATGTAAAACTTCCAGCTCCTTCACCAGGTTTGTACAACCTAAGATCCACTAAGTTTGAATGCTGCTCACCATCCATTTTAAGATGCTTGCCTACTCTCCTCCCCCAATTTGCAACCCCAGGCAAGTCACAAAAGCAGGTGTATATTGAGCCTCTACTGAGCTGCCATTGGTCGTGTTAGATAAAAGCATCACAGTTATATCAGAGTATAGGGCCTCAAGACTCAGCTATTTGAATGCAAGTATAAAAGAACCAAGGGATGCGGGTGGCGCTGTGGGTTAAACCACAGAGCCTAGGACTTGCTGATCAGAAGGTCGGTGGTTCGAATCCCCGCGATGGGGTGAGCTCCCATTGCTCAGTCCCTGCTCCTGCCAACCTAGCAGTTCGAAAGCACGTTAAAGTGCAAGTAGATAAATAGGTACCACTCCGGCGGGAAGGTGTTTCCATGCGCTGCTCTGGTTCCCAGAAGCGGCTTAGTCATGCTGGCCACATGACCCAGAAGCTGTACACCAGCTCCCTCGGCCAATGAAGCGAGATGAGTGTCGCAACCCCAGAGTCGGCTATGACTGGACCTAATGGTCAGGGGTCCCCTTTACCTTTACCTATAAAAGAACCACCACTCTGCCTATGAAACCTGGGACGGAACAGTAAAACCCTCCCTTGCATTGCACATGTCAATAGAAGGGCTTTTGCCCATAGATCAGTTTTCCTGCAGATGGCAGAGGCAACAGGTAGGAGTCCTTGCTTTGTTTAATTGGGGACTGCCATTATTTCATCATTCAGTTTGGAGTTCAGATCCCAATGAGACACTCATGCCTTGCAACAAAGAACAAAAATCCTTTATAAGAAATTCGAAATGAGGCTGAGGTACAACAAGATGGCGAGCCTGAAGCCAACTGCAGTGATTTATTTTAAGTGCATACATGCATCTTCAATAATGTTAGAAGCACGAATTACGTTCCTAAACCTAAGAGACGGCTTTGCGCATTTAAGGAATTACGAATGCTCAAAATGCACTCTCTGTGCAATGCTTTTCTCTCGCTTTTCCTGCCAATCAGGTTATTGAAGACAATATTTGATTCAGGGGCATATTTAGAAAATGCAAAAGCCATGCAATTTTTACTAAAAAAGAGAGAGAGAGAAGAAGAAGACATATGCTTCAATCATCCTTTTTAGACCTTAAAAAGAAAAGAAAAGCCTGATCATATTCAGAGGGGAAAAACTCCAGCAACTAACACACATGAGAGATGGCGGAGAGAATAAGAGGCAAATAAAATATTTCAATGTCAGTCTTTTCAAGGAGCTGTAAACAGGAAGGAAATAGAAATGAAATATGCTGAAAGGCAATTTGAGAATGCTAGTGTTTCCACCTGAGGAAGAGCAAGACAGCAAGAGACTCACAGTGCAAACTTACTGATGTCTACTCAGAAGTCAGTCCCATTGAGTTCAATGGCACTTCCTCCAAGTTAAATGGCAGGATTGCAGCTGCAGTGTGATTAACAACAGAAAAAGATCTTGTGGACAGGAGACCTAGGCTTAAAGAGAGCACATTTTTGGGACCCTCTAAACCATGTATGAGTCACCTGCACCCCATGGACCACATGTGGCCAAGCCACCTTCCACTGCTCAGTTCCCCCTGGTCACCACCCCCTGGCTGCCTGCTGAGGGCTACTGAGGCTGCTTCCCTTGCTGCTAAATGCCCTTTGCAGCCCTTGAGCTAGTGACCAATCAGGGCTGAGAGCCTCGACCACCACCTCAAAAGGAGGATCTGGGATGGATGTTGTGTTGGAGAGGGTCACCCCCACATTTTTTTTCTCCCCATTTAAATCCACCTGCTTGCCAAATAGCTGGAGGTGGCACAGTAATGTCGGTGAGAAAAGCACATGAAGAGAGTCATCCCTGAGCATCCTTCTCTCTCTGTGTGAGAGTGTGCACATGTGCATGTGTGAATTAGTGTTAACGTGAGCATGTGTGTGGGCAAGGCTAGCTCTGGCCATGCCCATTGGCATGTGGCCCCCAGGTGCCCAGACGCCTCTGCCCCTGGCCCTTGAGGCCTAAAAGGCTGCCCACCTATGACTTAAGCCAACAAGGTACCTCTTATAGCTTGAGCACGTTTTCTGATGAAAGGCATCTGGGTACATTCCTTGCATTCCAGAGAACCGAGAAAAAGCAGAAAGACCCATTTGGCTTAATCCGCTGTAGAGGGGCTCCTATGCCTTTAAATTCCATCCACTTTGGACAAAAAGGGGAAAGCTGTAGCCGTTTTTAGGTAGTCCACTGTAGTGAATGCAGAATATAGAACTTTGTTTTTATACAGACTATCTTGGAATTCAAATTACAGATTAAAGCGGAGAGAAAATAGAGCAACTCAGAAACATATTGGATTATTATTATTATTTTTTTAAAAGGTACAGATACATACATATACAAGGTGAATCTTTGGGCTCATGTGCACCTCTGATTAATATCATGTGTGCCCTGAACTCCTTGGAAGAAGAGTATAAAATAAATGAGATTTAAAAAAGAAACCTGGTGCACAAATCTCTGACAATCAATGCCATGTTACTCCTTTTAACAGAAAGTTCTATTTTGCTAAGTTCTTGGTCACATAGCAGCTTAACAATGAATTTGTTTAACTATTTTTGCTGCTTCCCTCCCTTTTAGCTGTTTTTGTACTTTGATGTAACAAAAAAGACATTAAAGAAACTAAGGGCCATTTTCTCGAGCTCTGCTATGCTAGCCTTTTGCCTCTTTCTAATGAAATTATTGATCATTTCTGTGTGCATTTACAGATCAAATATTGCTTCCAACACCAACTTCTGAAAATTTCTCTGATGGCAGCTTTGTTATTATGCTAGACTGGGAAAAGTTAACTTCTTAAATAAAAAAAGCCATTGAAGAAGATAATGGCAAGATGTTTCTCAAGGTCCTTTAACATCAATTGCAATGGTCTTGAGAGGACCACTCTAACATTTTTCTTGCGAGGACTGCTTCTGCATTACTGCTGACTTCAAAAGGTGCTTGCCTCACTCATGGCATCCCTGAAGGCTGGATCCATTTCCCAATTAAAGAAAGAGGAGATCATACATCATCAAACTCTATTATAACTGGATAGAACCCCATTGGAAAGGTAAAGAAACTAAATCCATGTGAATATGCAGAGTCTAAGGAAGGAATATGGAGGTGAGAGCTGGACCATAAAGAAGATTGATCGCCAAAGAATTGATGCTTTTGAATTATGGTGCTGGAGGAGACTCTTGAGAGTCCCATGGACTGCAAGAAGATCAAACATATCCATTCTGAAGGAAATCAGCCCTGAGTGCTCACTGGAAGGACAGATCCTGAAGCTGAGGCTCCAATACTTTGGCCACCTCATGAGAAGAGAAGACTCCCTGGAAAAGACCCTGATGTTGGGAAAGATGGAGGGCACAAGGAGAAGGGGACAACAGAGGACGAGATGGTTGGACAGTGTTCTCGAAGCTATCAGCATGAGTTTGGCCAAACTGCAGGAGGCCGTGGAAGACAGGAGTGCCTGGCGTGCTCTGGTCCATGGGGTCACGAAGAGTTGGACACGACTAAACGACTAAACAACAACAACAAGGAAGGAATTTGCAGCCTCTTGTTGCACATTGAACCAACATGAATCACCGGTACCAATGTCAACTTTGTTCCAGGATGAATAGTAGCTTCCAAAGGAGAGAAGACTTAATGAAGAATGAAACCAAGGACACACCCAAAAGAGAAAATGTTATAGTTATGATCAGTGCTATTTTTCTAGAAAAAGAGGTGCCAGAACTCACCATGAAAGCCTCCCTTGTTCCCTGAGAATGGCAATGGTACCCACCTGAGAGATGCCAGAACTGAGTTCCAGCAAGTTCTGGCTGAAAAAAAGCCCTGGTTGTGGGTGACTTCAGCTAGCCTCACATAGATCAGATACATATCTGTTCCAGTTATGATAAAGATATGTGAAATGACTGTGCCCTAGAACAGATGGTTTTGGAACCGACCAGAGAAGACGCAATCCTGGACCTATCTAGAGTGACACACTCAGGGCCTGGTGTGAGGTGTCAAGTTGTTGAGCCAATTGGGAGCAGTAAGCATAGTGATATTAAACTAAATGTACATGTCAACGACCAATTGCCAATAACATCCAGCATGGTCACTTCGGACTTTTTTTTTTTTTAAAGGAAATTTCCCCCAAATGAGGAAGTTGGTAAAAAGGAACTAGAGATGCAAAGTCAAAGGGTCAAATCCATAGCTGTCAAGTGTCCCTTATTTGGCAGGACAGTCCCTTATCCCAGCGCCATGTCACGCTGCTGTCCCTTATTGATGATGTCCCTTAAATAAGCTACTGAAGGTAATGGGGCCCTTTCTATGTCCAGCTGTGCTTTGTCAACAACAAATTGTTGCTGTTTTTTTGTGTTGAATATATGCTATATGGTAATTTATGGACCTAATAGGTATCTAAAGCCATTTGCACGCAACAAAATATGTATTTTATCAAAGTAATTGTTGATCCCTTATTTTGGCTGCTGATCCCTTATTTTCGAGTCTGCTGGTCCCTTATTTTCAAATCTGTAAGTTGACAGCTAGGGTCAAATCACCCCAAATGATTAGGAGCTGTTTAAAAGCACAAATATCAGAAGCTCAAGTGAAGTGTATACAGTAGCCTCACAACTTGCATGCATTTGACTTGTGTGCCTTCAGCTTTATGTGCTTGGCATTTTAAAAAAATTAAAAAGTGAGCCACCATCCAGGAAAGAAAAAAGTGTTGTCCAAATGAAGAGAACAAAAAGGAACACAAACTTTGGCAGAAAAGAAAAGTGCAAGCAGGCAGCAAGAGATGCTAAAAAAGAATTCCAGGAGCACATTACTCAAAAGATTTTTTTTTTTTTCCAGTAAATGTTTCATTTATTGGTCTTCTTCCATTGCTGTTTAGGGTTAAAAGACACGCTGTCAATAAAAATGGTAAATTTATGGATGGTTTGGTTTTTCAGAGCCTCGGTCCTTGTTACATACATGTATTAAGCTTGATATTGCCTCATGATATTGTGAAATTACATTTCGATCACTGCCCCTTTCTTTCAGACTAATAATATTTTTGGTTTTTTTTAATGATATTTATTAAAGTTTCAATAAAAGATTAGACATAAAACATAAAAAAGAAATACACAATTCAAAAATACACAATACATAATCCAAAAGAAAAAAAAGGAACAAAAAAACACAAAGGACAAAAAAGAAAATAGAACAATTAAAAACAATATCACCTTTTCATCTCCATTTTTAAATTTACTTATTTTCTGGACCTCCTCGTACCTCCCTCTTTTGTATTCCAGTTCAAATTGTTTGTCCAGCAATTTCTTTCCCTCTTTTTTAATCCCAATCTTTACTCTTAATATAATATAATATTAAAATTTTACCTTTTAAAAACCAAATTTCCATTTCCTTAAACACATTACTCAAAAGATTAAGGCAAACAATAATTATAAAAAATATATTAATTGCAGTATACCATCTTGAGTGACAATTGGAACCGTGGATGATAAGGGAGTAAAATGTGTGCTTAAGGAGGATAAGGAGATTTCAGAGCAGCAGAATGAATTATTTGCGTCTGTCTTGTAATTCTCAGTGTGCCAACCTGGTGGTTCTCAAACTATCTGCAAGGAAACCCTGGGGTTACAGGTTAATAACGGAATCATTTTTTAAAATTCATCTTATCTCCCACTGTAATCTCCCTCTATGATGTTTATTCAGTCTTCATGGGGTGATGTTGAGGCTTAGTAGACCTGAGTCAAGGTCTGATCTGTGTGAACTATGTACTTTAGAACATGACCTTTCCTGTGTGTGGAAATCTAGCGTGTCAGGAAGAAGAGTTCAGCCCAGCTTCTTCTTTCACATGTACTGTGTAGGCATTGTTGGGCCAGGAGAAATCAGAATTATGTTTCTGTCACCTGCAGCTTAAACTAGCACAGTTTAGGAAAAGTTTCATTCAACATACGATTCACGGAATGTATATAACCAAGTAACAACTTTATAAAATCAAGTGTCCTCTTACATCCCTGGCCACTATATTATTTATTTCTATAATTTAAATTACACGACTTGAAATATGTGAATATTTCCTTGTTGCTATGATCACAAAGCTAGAATAGACCTCCACATGGAGATGGATGGAAAGACGCTTATCTTGCCAATTCTAAAAATAACCAGCTCCAACGGATGCCAATCTAAGATGGTGAAGTCACATTTGACACATGCTACTTTTGAGAAGTTCTGCCATGTCAGATATTTATTTATTTAAGCTGCCTTAATACCCAAAGCTTGGAGGTTTGCAATATTTTAATGTTTTCTCAAACTGATTTTTCATACCATTTCTTCATCCTTCCTGAAGCTGCCCCTTCCACTCTTGACCACCTGTTTTAAAATAAGAACTCCAGTCTAGTATCTTCCTCCTAATAAACTTCTTCCATATATTGCCCAAAGACCCAAACCCCTCCAATGCTCCCCAGGCCCAACCAAGGTTCATTCAAGACTTGAGAACAGTACAGAACAGTTGCTTCTTCACACGCACCCCTTCCAAAGTATATTCAACCCCTGAAATGAGATAAATGAGGAGCAGGGCACATGAACTCAACTCTCAAACTGGAAAATCGTAGCATGACAGTAGCAGCTTCTTGTGAACTTGGTGGCCAGTGTCATGATGGGTGGCTGCTGGGTTGTCTGATGGCCTCAGGACCAAACCAGACATGGTGTTATATGTGTCATGGTATTTAGTGCACACGTTTTAGGAAAGAAGAAAAAAGGCTCATGCAGCATTCTCTGAGGAAGGGCTGATGATTTTTTGCAGCAGCGGATTTGTCGTCAATACAGTTTCTCTGCCAAATGCAGATACTAGCTTCAGAGAAGAGGTTTTCCCCAGGACCACAGAATAGGAGGAAAAGGTGACCATCTTCTGTCCACGTCTCCTTTGCTCTACATCCTCATTTGTTCAGTTTGTGTTAAATCCTCTTGGCTAAGGCAGAATTGGAAAGACAGGAGTGGGTTGGTGGGGGTGAAAGCAAGCAGACTTCCCCACAGAAGAATGTAGTTGCACCACCTCAACCCATATGAACCGACCAGGACCCTGTGATCATCAGCTGAGGCCCTTCTTCACGTGCTCCCTCTACAAGAGGTCCAGAAAGCGGCAACGATAGAAGGGGCCTTTTCTTCTGTGGCTCCCCATTTGCTGAATGCTCTCCCCGGGGAGACTCACCTGGCGCCTTCGTTACATATCTTTAAAGGTGAAGAGACCCCTGACCATTAGGTCCAGTCGTGACCGACTCTGGGGTTGCGGCGCTCATCTCGCTTTATTGGCCGAGGGAGCCGGCGTACAGCTTCCAGGTCATGTGGCCAACATGAATAAGCCACTTCTAGTGAACCAGAGCAGCGCACGGAAACACTGTTTATCTTCCCACCGGAGTGGTACCTATTTATCTACTTGCACTTTGACATGCTTTCAAACTGCTAGGTTGGCAGGAGCATGGACTGAGCAACAGGAGTTCACCCCGTCGCGGGGATTCGAACCGCTGATCTTCTGATCAGCAAGTCCTAGGCTCTGTGGTTTAACCCACAGCGCTACCTGTGTCCCTTCATATCTTTAGGTGCCGGGCAAAAACATTCCTCTTCTCCCAGGCCTTTGAAACTGTGTGTAGGGGGGAGGACTTATTGTGTTTGTTTCTATGGTATTTTTGTGTATTTATACAGGTGGTAACCATTTCGCATGGGAGTTCTGTTCCCGGTCCATGTGCATAAGCGCCCCTGCCCTGTTACGCTCCGCCCCGTCCCCCACTCTTCCGGGTTCGAAAGGACCCACACATTGGCGATCACACATCAATTGGAATGTGTTAAATAGTGGGAAAGATGGATGAAGAACACAGCTCTGTTAGATTCACAGCTCTTTATCACAGCAGTTAGAACTGCTCCTGGAGTCTGACACACTGCAGCCTAGCTGGCTGTTTTATATAATATTAAGTAACTTGTAACAGTAACAACTTCCAACTAACTAACCAATCAGTGAGCGACAGTTCTCAACCCTTCATTTGCATACTGGTGGCCCTGAGTGAGAACTGCAGATAACACCATGCATCTAAAATGGTCACCGCCTGTATTGCAAATGGAATAAATAAATGAAATAGTTTTCAAAGAAGTGTCAGTTAAATGCAAAGGCACACTTCACCTCCCATTGGGTTGGGCCTCAGATATGGGGCCTATCTCCCTCTGATAGCCTCACCTTCAGCTATGACCAATGCTAGCTGGGGAGGGGACCAGGGAAGATGTCTTCTTCTGGAGAAAAACCCAAACATGGTGGAATCCAGGGAAGCAAGAGCAATAATAGAGCTTCAGATGTGCCTTCTGTCTCACAGCAAGCACCCAAAGGCAGCAACGTTCATCCTGCCTCCTTTTAACTTCCATTAGCAGCCTTCTGCCTGCCATCTTCTGCCCCTTGTGATGCTAACCGCTCCATACTTTACACTGACAGCAGTCCTGCGTCAAAAAGTCGTGCAGCCCTGTCTATGCACCAATCGCTCGTGCCCTTCTTTCCAAACACGTTTTTCTCTTTGTGTTGCATTGTCTCAACTCACAGAGGCTCCCCTTCTCCTTCTGAACCAATGGACTCCATCCTTGAACCGTTTTTCTTCCCGGTCACCCAAAACGTTAAAACTCACAGAGGTGGCAGACGCAAGCGCAACACGCGCGGATCTCTGGGTGGATTAGCATGGCCGAAAATTAAAAATGAAAAGTACTCACTACCACAGCTTGACTTGGGGGCCTGGAGAATTTCAGAACTGAGGCTTCACAGAACCTTTTTGTGTGTTTTTTTTTTAAGCAAGCTGGAGATCCCTGCAAAGCTCTTTAAAACTGCAGGGAAGCATAGATAGATGCTTGTATAATTGCTAGTACTTTCTTGAAAACCTCTCTTAGGAGAGGGCACGGCCGAGGGGGGAAGGGGAGCCCGTTTTCTTTACAACCTAGTCTTCAGGCAAGCCGTGGTGGTCTAGGCCAAGGCGGGAACAGTTGTGGCTTGCACAATAGCGCAGCCTGGCCTGACTATTATCAGCTGCTGTTTTCTGGTTAGCTTTCCTTTTATTCAAGTGCACAATGAAAGTCTTTATCACCCTTCAGTCATAGTGACTCTTGAGGAATACATCTGGTTTTCTCTTTCAGCAGCTCTGAAAAGGTCAGTCTGTTCATTTCTTATTCGGAGGACATCTCTCTCTCTCCCCCTCCACCAGCCTCCTCCTGACCTGGAGAGAGAGAAAGCGAGAGAGAGGCCTACTGCCTTTCATTCCTACCTTGTCTGTAATTAGACATGGTGTCGCTCTAGAAACCTACCCATTGAAATTCTCCCAAGGAACACTTCTTCCCTTTTTCTTTCTTTTTTTTGAGGACGTAGGAGAAGCAGAGGCAAGGCAGGAGCATATTTCCATTGTCCGCTGCGCTGTGATAGCTGCCACCAAACAACTCCCAGCTCCCCACAACCCTCCCCTTTTGCTAATATTTCCAGAACGAGAGCTCCTCAGCCAGCAGAGTGATTTGTGGCAATATCAGGTTCTTGCGTCTGGGAGTGGTGAGAGAGAGAGAGAGAAAGAGAAGGCTCTGCAGATTATTTGTGCAAATGCAGTCGTCATATTTTTTCTCTCCCCCTCTCACTCCACCGCCGTTAAACATTCTTCACACGCACTGTAACATAATAACAAGTGTGCCCATGAGGAAAGAGCAGCTGGTGCCTGACAAATTATCTTCCTCCAGGCAGGCAAACAGTGGCTTGAACTCAAGCAGTCAAATGGGCATGGATTTGGTTCCACCTTTTGCATCTGGGCACAAAGGGCCGGGCCCTCAGCTGATAATGGTAAGCCAGTGGAGCACTGCCAAACACTTAGGCTACGGCTCTGCAATAAGCCAGCTTCCCAGACATTTCAGATTCCCACTCACACATTGTCACATCTTGGGGGGGGGGGGGCAGACGGTGCTTCGCAAATGCTGCAAAGGTTTCTACATGACTGCGGTTGTATCTGAATCTGTGGTCGCCCTTTGCATCATAGGATTGGCCTTTGTCTCCAGTACCTTCAAGAAGGACACAGAAGACAGAACCTCCTCCTTCCTCTCTTTCTTTTATTCTTCTGTCCTGCCTTTCTACAAATAAAGATAAGATGGCTTGCAATGCAGAAAAATTCAAAATCAAATGAATAAATAAAGCAAAGCCCAATAAAACAAACAAACATGCAAGAAGTTTAAAATCCACACAGGCTTACTGACCCTCCAAGTGTCCCTGTTTTCCAGGGACAGATCCAGATTTGCAGAAGCTGTTCCGGTGTCTGATCTGGTCCAGCTTTTCCTTAGGACATCCCTGTTTTCATCAGAGAAATGTTGGAGGGAGTACGGAGTTATGCGGCCCACGAGCCAAGGAGATAAGTAACTATACAACCTTTAGAAGACATCTGAAGGCGGCCTTGTACATGCAAGTTGGTTTTTTTTATTTTAATTTTTAACTGTGCCAATTGGCAATCAGTGTGATAGGTGCAAGGTCAATGTGATCTGATTGGCAGGCTCAGGCTGAAATTCTGGCAGCCGCCATTTTATCTTTTCAAGAACCCTGTGAGAAATGCTAGAAGCAACTAGCCTGATTTCACACAGTGAGCTTCATGAACGAGTGCAAATTTCGAACTTACTTTGGCCTGGTCCTAACCTGACACTGGTACGATGCGGTTTCTCAGCTATATTTCTAGTACTAAAACTAACCACAACAAATGCTCTTGAAACATTCTTTCCCAGATTCCCAGGTTTTCCAGAATCATCTCAGCCATGCAAAATGTCCATTTTCTATCTCCGGCACCTTCGTGTTGGGCTAGGAGTGGAGAAGGAAGCCTGACCCACCTTTAAGCCAGACCTGCTTGGTAGCAACTAGTCCATCAGGGTCTTTTTTGCAGCTGCACCAAAACAGTGCAACTCACTCCCTGTGGAAGCTTCCTCATTGTACACATTTAAGCATCCTTTGATTACGGAAGACCTTTATGTCATTTCTTTGAACGTGTTTCTACATATGAAGATTTGGTTGTTTCCATTTAAGATGTGCTGTTTTTTTATTGGTATTTCTTCTTGCATTATATTGCTCATTTTACCGTTTTACCATTTTTATAGCAATGATCGATAAGCTGCCTCATGAAACTTATCAGCTTTCATTATAAATAAACAAACACAATACTACACTTGGTGAAATTTCCCCACCCATGCTAATCTTAAAAGTCATGGGGTAAACCAGTGCTTCCCAAACTTGGGTCTCCAGCTGTTTTTGGACTACAATTCCCATCATCCCTGACCACTGGTCCTGCTAGCTAGGGATGATGGGAGTTGTAGTCCAAAAACAGTTGGAGGGCCGAGTTTGGGAAACACTGATGTAGACCAGGGCTGAGGAACTTGATGGTCTCCAGATGTTGTTGGACTACAACTCCCAGCAGCCCTTGCTAGCATGGTCAGTTGTCAGGGATGATGGCAACTGGAATCCAACAGCATCTGAAGAACTGCATGCTCCTCATCCTTGGAGCAGATCTTACAAAAATGGATTGAACTAGCCAAACTAGTTAACTTCCTTTAAGGACCAAAGTGTCACTGAGTACTGACACCCTGCCTTCCACCACTGAGGGGCCGTGCCTTTTAACAGATGTATTACAAGCAGAAAACCAACAAATGCAACTTTCTGTATCACTGTGTGATGCTTGGAAAGCTATGCCTGTTGAACTCCTGCCTCTTCTATCAGGGAGAAAAGAGATAAGAACTCTGCTGCCAATAGTGCCTGAAGGGAATCCAAACTGAATTAAGTCCAGCAGAACGTTAGCTAGAAACGTCAAATTAATTTCTTCAAGGAGAACAAGCTTATATTCACCAGGACTTAGTCAAAAGGCACAATCAGTACAAAAGCTGCTGGGTTATTAGCTTCTGCTGCCAAGAACTCTAAAATGTAGTGGTCTGATTCTTGAATTCTTGAACCGTATCCAGGGTTCTTCCCCTTCTTATAATATGCAGATGTTCTTTTTCGTTGTTGCTGTTGTTATCTTGTTCAACTTTCACGGGGCTGCTGAAAAATATCGCGTAGCCCACGCCTGCTGTTGCTGAAGGCATTTTCTGGATAAGTTCCCTTCTGCACTTATTTTCAGCACTCCTTTGGCCTTGCAATGTTATCTCTGCAGGCGAATGGACGAGCTCAGCACATGAATGATGAAGTCCCAGTGAAGCAAAGTAATCTTGATGGAACCACTAATGGAGGAGATGGGTAAAAAGATTAATGCACGGTGCAGGAAGCATTGGGGTGGGGGTGGGGAAGACACTGCTGGAGAACTTCAGGGAAGTAAGAAAACAACACAGGTGGTATTTCATGTTCTGCAGTCGGCGGGGCAGGGGGCAGCTCCCATGCTAATGTTACCTTAAGATATAGTGGAATCTCCTTCCATCAAGGTAACTTTGTTGTGCATAGAGATGCCGGTGAAGCTCCCATAGCTCAGGCCCAGATATGGACTTTAGGAAGATAGGAATCTGGCTTATTATTTGAATTATGGTGCTGGAGGAGACTCTTGAGAGTCCCATGGACTGCAAGAAGATCAAACCTATCTATTCTTAAGGAAATCAGCCCTGAGTGCTCACTGGAAGGACAGATCCTGAAGCTGAGGCTCCAATATTTTGGCCACCTCATGAGAAGAGAAGACTCCCTGGAAAAGACCCTGATGTTGGGAAAGATGGAGGGCACAAGGAGAAGGGGACGACAGAGGACGAGATGGTTGGATAGTGTTCGCAAAGCTACCAGCATGTGTTTGACCAAACTGTGGGAGGCAGTGAAAGACGGGAGTGCCTGGCGTGCTCTGGTCCATAGGGTCACGAAGAGTCAGACATGACTAAACGACTAAACAACAACAACAAAAATTCAGACCATTGGTCCATCTAGCTCCCCTGGAGCAAATTTATTTGAATTTTCCCCATGCTCATATCTTACTCTGCAGGGACTTTAATGCACATTTCGGAGACAAAATGGAGGGAACCGTACTCCTCGCGGTAACAGACCTGCAAGACATCTTCCCATTCTCTCACCACTCCTTGGATAAGAAAACCAACCCACATGGCATGAAACTGCTAGAGTGGGTTTCTACACAAAAACGAAGGAAGTGTGACTGACTATATCATAGTGTGGCACTTCTGAAGTGCTTGAGAATAGCTCAGTATTGTCTTCACTGACTGCCAGCAGCTCTCCACGGTTTCAGAAGTTCTCCAAGTTCTACCTGGAGATGCCGGAAATTGAACTCGGGTCCTTGTGCCTGCAAGGGACGCGGGTGGCGCTATGGGTTAAACCACAGAGCCTAGGACTTGCCAATCAGAAGGTCGGCGGTTCGAATCCCCTTGATGGGGTGAGCTTCCATTGCTCGGTCCCTGCTCTTGCCAACCTAGCAGTTCAAAAGCACATCAAAGTGCAAGTAGATAAATAGGTACAGGGTCAGGGGTCCCTTTACCTTTTACCTTCTGCCTGCAAAGCAGATGTCCTATCATTGAGCTATGGCCTTTCATCCTTCAGAAAACTTCAGAAGCTTGTGATGTTTGCTTCAAAGAAGAAGAAGAGAAGAAGAGGAGTTTGGATTTGATATCCCGCTTTAGCACTACCCGAAGGAGTCTGAAAGCGGCTAACATTCTCCTTTCCCTTCCTCCCCCACAACAAACACTCTGTGAGGTGAGTGGGGCTGAGAGACTTCAAGAAGTGTGACTAGCCCAAGGTCACCCAGCAGCTGCATGTGGAGGAGCGGAGACACGAACCCGGTTCCCCAGATTATGAGTCTACCGCTCTTAACCACTATACCACACTGGCTGGTGAGTGCTGCAAAACCTTAAATTCTTCTCTGACTTGGCTTAGCCACTGCTGCTCACCCTATGCCATGGCTGCTTCATATGGTCAGGAGAAGCCATGTTGGGAGCTCGGCGTGCTGTGTGAAGCTTTAAAAAGCTGGCCAGGAATCAGGGACTCGCAGTTTGTGTGGGTGTGGTTGTGAAATCCAGCATGATCCCTGGCAGGATGTGACAGCTCCTCTTGCAAAAAACTGCTGGCAAGGAGTGGAACCCACTGTCTCCTTGTGGAGGCCTCTTTTGCCCCAATGGCTTTCCTCAGGGCAGACTCTTCACCACCACCAGTGATTTGCAGGTGTAGTTTATTGAACCCAACCCTACCCACATGAAGTAGCTGCACTTGTGAGAACATCTGGCAATTGTTTTATCTGAGCCTGGACACATTGGAATGTGTTTGCAACACATGGCTCGATCCTGAAAATGTGAAGTAATAATATCTGCCCATGTGCAGAGTTCATTGCATCAGACTAATCATAATCAACCTCTGTTATGTCTGAGATTTGGGAAACTATATTCCAGGTTTGGTGAAAGATGGGGAATCATTTCCAGATAGCTAATGAGCCCAAACTATTCACTTTTAGAAATCTACTGACAAACTAGCTAGAAATAAGAGTGTTAGTATTTCCCTCCATCTCTCTGCATTTAAGATATCCTGAATTTAAACTTAGGGGAGGGCCTTGTAGGGAGCTGCTCCACAACGTTTTCTGGAAATATGCTGGAATTGTACTTGGCCCTGATCCACCTTACCTGCACTGCTCAACCTAGCAGCTGTTGCAGCTTTTAATGAGTGAATGTAGGAAGATAATTAAATACAGGGTTTATTACAACACATACACAACCCGTCCACTATTACGCCTCCCAATTCCCCAATTAAAAAAAATAAGATCCCTCTCCAAAAAGTGGAAAATATAGAAAGAGATTCACTGTTTGCTTGCTTGCTTGCTTGCTTGCTCTCTTTCCCTCTAGCAAGGTCACACACACACACAAATACTTAACTTACACCCTAATCAAAGTAGAAAACACTTCCTGTTGCTTCTTTGGCCTTCCTCCCATATTTGCTATAATGGCTGGACAAACCACACAACAACAGATGGAGCAAGATCTTTCCTACTAGGGCTGGTAGCCCAATGGGAGGGACCTCTTTGCCATAGCTACACCCTTGCCTTGTGCAAATTAATTGAAACAAACAATGAATTTAGTAGTACAAAACTCACATATACGTACATTAGTAACAGATATGACCTCCACTGTTTTTAAGCAGCATTTGAACACAGTTGGGCATGGAGTCTACTAGTTTTGAACAGTCACTGTTGATTTTCGGATCCCTGGACCAGACTTGAATCAGCGCCTAAATGAGCTTCTCCATAGTCGTACCGTCTACAGCACGGAGGTGACTTTTGCATATGGCCCACAAATTCTCAATGGGATTTACGTCCGGGGAATTCCCTGGCCAATCAAGTACCTGTATTTGCTGCTCTGTCATGAATTTCTTCACCACTTTCGATGTGTGACGGGGGCTATGTCCTGCTGCAATATCCCAGTACCGTCAAGATACCTCTTTTCCAGCTCTGGAATAACTCTCTTTCTTAGAACCTCAATATATTGTGGCAAGCACATCATTCCTTCCATTGGCTGCAGGCTTCCGACACCATAATGATCAACTGACTTTTCGTGTTTGTTTTGAGTACAATGGTACCTTGGGTTAAGAACTTAATTCGTTCTGGAGGTCCGTTCTTAACCTGAAACTGTTCTTAACCTGAGGTACCACTTTAGCTAATGGGGCTCCCGCTGCCACCACCACACGATTTCTGTTCTCATCCTGAAGTAAAGTTCTTAATCCGAGGTACAATTTCTGGGTTAGCAGAGTCTGTAACCTGAAGCCTCTGTAACCTGAAGCATCTGTAACCCGAGGTACCACTGTGCAGGATTACGAGTTTCAATTAATTTGCACAAGGGTATATACTTTTGGATTAGAATGGGCTGAGTGGTTCAGAGAGCTGATTGGTCAGAGAGCAGGAGACTGACAGAAATGCCCCTTGTAAGTTCAAGGAGGTATAAAATGTGTGCAGGACAGGCAAGGGCACGTGGCTTTGAGATTTTTGTGGAGGACATTTTAAAAACAACAACAACGGCTTGACATTTTCATTGGGAGATCTGTGCTCCAGTAGACCAGTCTCCACTAGGGTGCTATAACCTGAATTTATTTACTAATATACGGGGGTGAAAAGCAAACAGGCAAATGTGTGCAATTGACACGTTACATGACATTTCCTGTAAGCCACAGTACAGAAGCTTTGGGAGAGATCTGCTTTGAGATGCCAGGGGGAAAGGGGGCACTTGCCTCATTTCCTGCAGGCCAGCTCCAAATACACTCCCAGCTGACCTGTTAAGAAGCTTCCAGATGTCCAGGGAAGGGTTAAGTGCTCCCACCCCACTCTGCTTAAAATGGGCCCCCTTCACAGAGCTGCTTTCAATTAAAACCGAAGCAGCATCTCTAGCTAGGCATTGCAGGATCTAATGGAGCACCCATGTTCCAGCAACTGCAAATCCCCAGGTTTGCATTCTGCCACCCAGTTTCCAAATGCAAAACAGTCCCCCCCCCCCTTGTCTAATTGAAAACTCCGCCAGCCCATCAGATGGAAGTCCAATTCTGTTTTGGCTCCCACCCAGGCGAGTGGGTATGATTCCCCAGCTGGCTTTGGTTGCCCGTGAATTAGCATTCACTGGAAGTGCTCAAGTTAACACTGAAGGGAACCTTTGAATAGCAGAGCAGCATGGTCCATAACAATAATTTATTAGTACATTAATCATGTTTATAAAGTTTGGAGCCCTCAATTGTGCTGGAAAGTGCGCAAGCCATGAAGGAACATCTTAGAGAACGGATGCCCTAAATTACGGCGGTCCCTTACCTCTAGAAATCTGTCTGTTTTCAGCTGCTGAACTGTTTTGCCAGCGTGGATGGGAGAGGCACCACATGAAAACTAGTGAAGATAACAGGTCATGTTTGTTGCACTAGTTTCAGAGGTTAAAAGGTAAAGGTAAAGGGACCCCTGAACATTAGGTCCAGTCGCGGACGACTCTGGGGTTGCAGCATTCATCTCGTTTTATTGGCCAAGGGAGCCGGCGTACAGCTTCCGGGTCATGTGGCCAGCATGACTAAGCCACTTCTGGCGAACCAGAGCAGCGCACAGAAATGCCGTTTACCTTCCTGCCGGAGCGGTACCTATTTATGTACTTGCACTTTGACGTGCTTTTGAACTGCTAGGTTGGCAGGAGCTGGGACCGGATAACGGGAGCTCACCCCGTCATGGGGATTCGAACCGCCAACCTTCTGATTGGCAAGCCCTAAGCTCTATGATTTAACCCACAGCGCCACCCACTTCCCTTCAGAGGTTAAAGAACCCCCCAAAACCCCTTTGATGCAGAGATGACATAGGGCAGTGGTTCTCAAACTTTTTTCTCTGAGCCACACTTTCAGAATAAACATTTGCTTGTGCTGCACCGAATCTTTTATTGATAAGAAATACAATGAACAGCAAAAAGAAACAACTCCTAGCAGTGCTTGATTTATAAGACAGACAACAGCTACTTTATAATATGATCATGGGACATCCAGAAAGTATAAAACAATCCAGCCCCATAAGAACACAAACCATCCCCAAAATATAAACAAACCTCTTGCACATGTACCTTAAGTATGTATGCAAACTCAGTGAGAGGTGTGAGCTTGCTTTTGGCTGGTGATCTCATTTGTATTAGGTCTAATTTGGACAAACAAACTCTCATCTGCTCATCAACACAAGGACGCCTTTCTCTGCTTCTTTCATATTTGTCAGGGATGAAAATCCCAGTTCACAACAATATGTCATGGAGAACTGTAGAAGAATAGCCAGTGCTCTTGAAGAGAGGCATGGACAATGTTTCTGGCAGTATATCCAAAGAGTCCAGCGGCATGCTCCGATGTTTCATTTTCAAGGTGTGATCACTCAAACCGCAGGCCACTTTTCCCTCCTCATTCAATGTCAGTCCTGAACAGCTGCAGTTCGCAACTATACTGCACTGAAATGTTTGGATGTTTCTATTGGAAGACACAAGATCTACCACCTTGGAAGAATGGCAGATGAAGGTGATGGACTATATGGAATTGGCGGAAACGACTGGCAGAATCCGAGACCAGGGAGAAGAGTCGATGGAAGAAGATTGGAAAAAGTTTAAAGACTATTTACAGAAATATTGCAAAATTAATGAATGTCAGAATGATGTCGGATAGAAACTAAGTGGTCTTTAGCCGAAATGTTATAAGGGAATATGAAAAAAAATGGTTTATTAATAGGTAAAAATTTAAAATCACAAATACTTTATGATTAACGATTAGGATACATAAAGAGGGGAGGGATTTGTTGAACTAATAACTGAATTTGAATACAAAAAAGGGAGGTGTGAGGAGGTCCTGGAAATAAGCAAATGAAGGCTAAGTAACGGAAGGAATGAATTGTTTTTAACTGTTTTTATTTTGTATTTTTCTTTTTTCCTTTTCTTTTTTTGTCTTGTAATATTCTGAAAACCTTAATAAATATCTTATAAAAAAAAATAAATGAAATGTTTGGATGTTTCTCTGGTGGTCCTTGAATCTTCCCGCCATACTTGCCATCCTCTCCAGCCTCACCCTTTGAGAACCATAGGGGAACACCACAATTGTCTCCCCAGATTCATCTCTTACCTGTCTACATATCTTATAATCAATACACCTCAAGATTAACTTGCTTAAGAAGCCTAGAATCAAAGGGTCAAGACTGAATGTGGGCATAGATAGTTGAGCAACAAGTGGGGGGGGGTGGATTAATTTGTCTTTCTCAATTTTTCTCAGTTTCTCATTTTTCTAATCTTAAATTCAGTTTGCCATGTTTCTGCATTAGTTTGTGATTTATTTCTTCATTTCTAAAGCAGCCTGATGTAAATCTGTCGGGATTTTACTGCTGATTTATCTTAATATACACATTTTTGTATGCACTTTTGCCTCATGCAAACATTTTTGTAAGCAATTTCCCTTACTATAATGTCTTTTTCTATAACCTTCTATGAATGTGTGCCTCTTTCCCCTGCCTCATACCATTCTGTGTACAGTTTTTTTGGTGATGAACTGCAAGACAAAATTCGGAGAAATTCAAACTCTGAAGGATATATGGATTTGGATTGGTATACTGTTTTGGAAACTTCAGAGTAGAATTTCTCCCTGCCCCCATCCCTGCAATCCAATGTCACTCTGATTTGGAAACCAGATAGGGAACTAGAGAGAAGCATTTACTAGGCTGTGTTTCCATACACATTCCTAATTTGGGGGGTGGGGTAGGATTTTTATCTCTAGCATATAAATATTCAATATCAACATTTGCATAGGTTAACATTTGCTTGCAAGTTTTGGAAAATTCAGAGCAGACAAAAAAAAATACTTCTTGGCACAGGGTTCCTACATATTGCAGTGGCTACCAATTTGATGGCTTTCAAAGAGAATTAGACCAATTCATGGAGGATAAAGCTGTCAGGGGGCCAGTAGCCATGAAGGCCATGTTCTACCTCCAGTTTCTCAAATATATATGAGAGTCATATATATATATTGAGAGTCCCATGGACTGCAAGAAGATCAAACATATCCATTCTGAAGGAAATCAGTCCTGAGTGCTCTCTGGAAGGACAGATCGTGAAGCTGAGGCTCCAATACTTTGGCCAGCTCATGAGAAGAGAAGACTCCCTGGAAAAGTCCCTGATGTTGGGAAAGATGGAGGGCACAAGGAGAAGGGGACGACAGAGGACGAGATGGTTGGACAGTGTTCTCGAAGCTACCAACATGAGTCTGACCAAACTGTGGGAGGCAGTGGAAGACAGGAGTGTCTGGCGTGCTCTGGTCCATGGGGTCACGAAGAGTCGGACATGACTGAATGACTAAACAACAACTATATATATATATAGTTTTACAAATTAAAATTTACATTCAAAATCATAAATAATAAAAAGATAAGCAAACAAAGACTCAATCAAATTTCTGGACTGCCCCTCCCCCCATGGGTTCCGGCACTAATCCTTTTCCGCTGTGCATTTTAAGTCACTCCAATTTTTTTAAAAAAAATATTCCATGTACTCCTAGTTCTTGTTACATTACAAGTGTTATTTAAATCCTGCTAAGGTGCTCAACTGTTTACAGCGGTCTCCAAGGTAAGTTATAACCCCCCCCCCCCATTCTTTATTGAAATTCTGTTTCTGGTCTTCCCAGTCCTTTTCTCCATCTCCGCATAGTCCATCACTTTGGTCTGCCATTCCTCTCTGGTGGGAACTAGAAGCATTTTTCATCAGGAATTAAAGGTGCAGAAATACTGAAGGACTGCAAAGGACTGTTTACGTACGACAGCAGCACGGATGCACTTAGCCCAGAGATGGAAGGAAGAAAAAGTTCCTACCTCCAGTTTCAGTATATCTGTGAATGCCTCTTGCAGCTGTTGCAAATTGGGTCCTGTTTGCAGGCTTCTCATAGGCATCTGGGTGAGAACCAAATGCTGGACTAGATGGGCTTTTGGCTTGACTCAGCATGGTTTTTCTTACGTTCTTAGACTGGGGACATGAGTTCATTTCAGCACTTCCTCAAACAGGTGTATTGGGGATGAATGAACCAGATACTGTAAGGTAAAGTGGCAGACCAGCGCTTCTACCCCTATGTCCCCTGAAAATAAAGGGTCTTGCTTCCATTCCATGTAATTAGTTTAGCATTTCAGGGGAAGCTAGGGGAACGATAGACAAGATTGGGAATAGCTGTCTGCTATTTTCGAACTCCTAACTGAGGAACGTGCTAAAAAGCTATCAATATTATAACAAATAAAATAGGATGGATAGTGGATAGCGCCATGCTAGCAGCACATGTTTTTGATGGTGGCCACTGAAAAACATCTTGGTGGAGAAAGCGTCGGCTGTAGGTTTTAAGTTATTTACTTGTTCCTTATTCCAAGAGTAGCAGGGACGCAGGTGGCGCTGTGGGTTAAACCACAGAGCCTAGGACTTGCCAAACAGAATGTTGGTGGTTCAAATCCCCGCGATGGGGTGAGCTCCCGTTGCTCGGTCCCTGCTCCTGGCAACCTAGCAGTCTGAAAGCACATCAACGTGCAAGTAGATAAATAGGTACCGCTCCGGCGGGAAGGTAAACGGTGTTTCCGTGCGCTGCTCTGGTTCACCAGAAACGGCTTAGTCATGCTGGCCACATGACCTGGAAGCTGTATGCCGGCTCCCTCGGCCAATAAAGCGAGATGAGCGCCGCAACCCCAGAGTCGGTCACGACTGGACCTAATGGTCAGGGGTCCCTTTACCTTTATTCCAAGAGTGCTTCAGGTAGATGCAGGCTTTTATATGTAGTTTAATGGGATGTTGCACCCAGCCATCTTGTTTTGAACACACACACACACACTGGCATGCAAGCATCATTATGTACATTTTTTTCCTTGGGTGTCAATCAACACGGAGCGAGCAGCAAAATCAAACCCAGGTGTGCCTTCTTTTGAGGCTTCATGATAAGCTTGGCCCGTTTTGTATTTAACATATTAAACTCGGTGACGATGCCAAGGACTGGAGTGGGGGGCTGGGGGTAAATGCTGCAAAGGTGCACTTATATGCAAAAGCACTGTCTCTTCTGACATATTTCCCCCGGCGTGGCTGCTGTCCCCCTACCTTGTTGCGCTGATGAATTACATGAGATGAATATCAGAGATCTAGGTTTGGAACAGTGAGCCGAGGCGGCAGGAGCAGCAGCAGCAGCAGCAGCAAAGCAGAGGCATAATAACACGGCAGAACCTCTATTGTTTCTATTTCGGGACCTCGCCGAGTGATTAGTTTGGGTAACAGTAACATCACATTACCTTCTACAGCCTGGAAATGTCTTTTAAAGCCGAAGCGATGCTGAAGCCATGTGATGCGTTGTTGTAGACAGAGCCAAGTGGAATACATCAAAGAGTGCCTTGATGCAGATGTTTCATGCAGAAGAAAATTAGGTCAGAGACCACTTCAATTTCAGCTTCTGCCAGGCTTGTTTGAGAGCTTCCACTGAATTCCTAATGAATAGCTTCTAGGGCACTTTTCTCTCATTCAGTCACAAACTACCACGACCAGATGAGCCTCCCTTGTGGAATTGGTCTCTCTTTGTCCCTCTCCCTCTTAGAAAAGAAAATCTATTAGTTGGTATTCTGAGATTCCGGAATATTTCTCGCACACAAAGTATAGCTCGTAAGGGAGAGACCGAGGTAGAACATTCCACTGACATTCAGTATATGAACGCAGAGCAAAATGTGGACAGAGAAACAATCTCCCTATGCTCGCTAACACAATAGCATGTTTTTTGACATTTGAGGGAGACGGCAACATTTGAGGGCCTTGAGAATTTGTCAATATTGAAATAAAACTAAAACAACCTCACCCGCCCCAGAACCTCACTTGGCAAAAATACAGAAATATTTTCTTCCCAGATAGTCCTGTGTTTATTATATGTGCCACCAACCAATTAGACAAACCCACACAAACCATTCTCAACAGTGAATTAACATCACCACAGTCTCTTTGTCGCAAGAGAAGACATTGTAGAAAGGTGAGGAGCCCCACTCTCCATATAAAAAATTAACTTTTCTCTGTACTGTAACCTGTGATATTCTTTGTGGAGGATATATTTCTCCACATCAAATAGAATGGGGAAGAAATCTACATCCATTTAATGCCACATTGTACAATGGGATTTCTTTTCTTTTCTTTTCAAGTGTTATGAGTTTTTAAAACCATTTTATTCCTTGAGGGGAAATAGACTTGCATTCAATTGACACAAAATATGGTGAATTTATGAGTTCTGTCATGCTCTCGATTTTATGCACATGGCTTTCCCCCCCCATCCCTCAGTCCACAGATGGAGTAGACTGCCTTCATTAAAAGAACTTATAGAAGCAGGATGGCTAAAGTCCTTTTAAAGTTTCCACCATGGCAATGGCGTCCCTCAGGAATCTACTGAAGCCACGAAGGTCATGCTCCGACTTAGTGAATCATTTCTTAAGTGTCTAAACATCACTTGGGGCAGCAAGTCTCACACTATGTTCCAGGTAACACACTAGGATTCCTCAAAAGATTTCTGTGGTTCATCACCATTATCTTCTTTGTCTTATTATTATTGACCACAATCCAGTAAGGAAGAGTCATAAGCATGAGGTGGCTGATGCAGAGGCAGATCTGATTCATGATTGTTGTTGTTGTTTAGTCGTGTCCGACTCTTCGTGACCCCATGGACCAGAGCACGCCAGGCACTCCTGTCTTCCACTGCCTCCCGCAGTTTGGTCAGACTCATGTTTGTAGCTTCGAGAACACTGTCCAACCATCTGATTCATGATATTCTTCAGCTATACTGAACTAGTTGGATGCATCTTCAGATGCAGAAAGAGATGTCTCCCCCCCTAGATTATGCATCTAGAGTCAGAACTGGGACCAGAATTTCTAACAATGCAAATGTATATATAGCTACGCTGAAGTTAAGTCCCATTGAGTTCAAGGAGGTTTGCTCCCAAGAAGGATCTGCCACTTTTGGTTCTCTCTGTTTTTCTTAAATTCAGTTTTTCAAATTTCTGCAACAATGTGCATTTTTTAAAATGCCAAATGAAAATTCACCAACATTTTAGTAAAGTTTTCTCCCAATAAACACATTTTTGTATGTAGTTTTGACTATCATACAGTGGACCCTTGGGTTATGTTACCTTCAGGTAACGTAATCCTTGGGCTGTGAACGATGTGAAGTGTATACTTCCGGGTTTCGCCCCGTGCGCATGCTCAGAAGTGCTCAATTGCACAGCATGCATGCGCAGAAAGGTGGCTCCGGTTACAAAATTTTCAGGATACGGCTGTGCCTCCGGAACAGATCCTGTTCGTAACCAGAAGTACCACTGCAAGTTTTCAAGCCATTTCCCCGACATATGTTATTTTTCACTAATACATCCCTTTTTCTTTTTTACCAATTTCCCTAATATATGCATTTTTGTAAACATTTGCTTGGAGAATTGCATTGCACAATTTGGATAAGGCGGAATTTCAAAGGACGGCTGTGTTTCGGTCCATGAATCATTTTGTCAACTGTGAATCTGATAAATTCACCTTTCAATGTGAACTAATTTGAATTTCTTTCTCATTCCTACTCCCATGCACTGGTGCTTCCACCTAATCTGAATTTTGTGTACACTCAACCTGCAAACTTCCTGTTATAAATGTTGGGTAAAAAGCTGTTCCCAGGTTTCTCATAATATAACCCTGATCCTAAGGCCTTATCCTGTGCCTATTTACTGAAACATAAGTCAAAATATGAGCAGGCCTGCTTACTTCCAGGTCTTATTAATAGAATTAATACCATCATAATGCTCATTAGGTAAAAGGTAAAGGGACCCCTGACCATTAGGTCCAGTCGTGGCCAACTCTGGGGTTGCGGCGCTCATCTCGCTTTATTGGCCGAGGGAGCCAGCATACAGCTTACAGGTCATGTGGCCAGGACTAAGCCGCTTCTGGCGAACCAGAGCAGCTCACGGAAACGCCATTTACCTTCCCACCAGAGCGGTACGTATTTATCTACTTGCACTTTGACGTGCTTTTGAACTGCTAGGTTGGCAGGAGCTGGGACCGAACAACAGGAGCTCACCCCGTTGTGGGGATTCAAACCGCCGACCTTCTGATCGGCAAGCCCTAGGCTCTGTGGTTTAACCCACAGCGCCATCCGCGCCCCCATAATGCTCATTAGACACTCGGTAATGGTTACCAGGTCGAACCAGGTGTGGCCAACAGGTCAGAAGGGAGACTCGGAGACTCAAAGCAGAGTTAGCTGTTTTATTTAGAAAATTGGTATACAACAGAGATCACTCAGGCATGGCTGCCTCTGTGAAGACGTTGCCAAGACCTCCTCTTCCTCCTAACCCTCGTCTTCCAGACATCTTCCAAGCAGGCACAAACACTGGGTTTTCTAGCTTTCTGTTCAGCTAAATGTAAACCTCAGAGTCAAATGGGGAAGGGAGCTCAATGCAGAGGGCCCGGGCAGCTGCTGTGAAATTATTGCAGTGTCTGGCCCCTCCTGTCCTCTCCTTCAGCTTCTGAATTCGAAATGTGCCCCTCTGCATCCAGTCCTGTCCTTGCAGAGCTCCCTGCCTCTGGTTCTTCTTGTTCACTCCAGGCTTCTGTGTCTTCCACCTCCCAGCTTCCTCCCTCCTCTGATCTGTCTTCTGTGTCCCACCACCAGTCCCATGGGTCTGAGCCTTCTTCCTTTGTGGCTTCCCTAGGGCGTTCCTCAGCTGGAGCCTTCTGCCACTCTCCGTCACCCACCCTGTCCCTGACAAGTTTTAGGGACTACCCAGTCACATCCCACACTTTAGCAACAGCTCTTTACACTGCAACCGTCCACGTGGCATCCTATCAGGACAAGCAGAGCAGAACCCCGGAGCCCTGTCTGACGCCTTTTCTGAAGTTGGCAGTTTCTCAGTGTCTGGGCAATGGTTTCTGTCATAACGCATTCAGAATTTATCTCCCTCACTGCCGAGCTCAGGAAATCAGAGAGCTGTTTCATTAAAAGATTAAAAGTGTATGACTTTGCAGAATCAACATTGCTCTTTGAAAGTTCTCACTACCGTTCAGATGGAAGGGAAAGGATGTTCCTCAGATTGTTTAAGGTGAAGAATGTCTCCTTTGAAATGACTTGTCAGGGTTGCAACTCGTGTTCACAAAAATGTTTTCCTTCAGTAGAAGGTGGTGTTTTACAGTGGCTGTATGACGGAAACTTATGTGGTCCTGGATAGGGTGAAGATTCAAAACCAGTGCAACTAGTCTTTGGCTACCATATTTTAAATAAATAATAAAATAAAATAAACGAGACTTGCTCTTCACAAGTCAGGTATCTAAACCCTAACCCAACTGCTGCAGCTATTGGATTTTTCTCTCCTTGTCTTCCTTCCTGGTACACCCATCCAAAGGCTGCCTTATTCCCCACTTCGCCTCCCTCCCCCCACATATTTGGACTGTTTCTTGCTTTCCTTCAAGACTTACACAACAGTTCTGACCTATAAAGCTCCCACAACTCATGCTGGCCTGCAGTTCCAAGCAGTGCTGCAACTAGGGCTAGACCTTGGGCTGAAGTCCAGGGCCACACAGTCCAAGGAAAGGAACAAATCACTGCCCAGAGAGTATCAGATGATAAGGGGAAGTCAGACGTCAGTGCCTGGAGTGGTATGGGTGTCAATGTGACTGATGCTGGTTGCTGCAGCATCCTTGCTTTGTTTGTTTGTTTGTTTGTTTAAATTCTCTTTTTTTATTGGGTTTTACGAACAAGAATAATGTTATACAAATAAGTATACCAAGTTTTCTCGTGTCATTTGTATATCACAAAAATAGCCTAATAATCGTGGAGTGATATCTACAACATACGGTTCATTATTAGTGGTCAACGTATAAGTTCAAAGAACTTATAGCATCCTTGCTTTTAGAGGGGAAAAAATTATTGCCTGGGGACAGCTAGATGGGCATGCATATGGTTTCAGGTCCTCATTTTGTTATCTTTGTACAGTGGTACCTCGGGTTACATACGCTTCAGGTTACAGACTCCGCTAACCCAGAAATAGTACCGCAGGTTAAGAACTTTGCTTCAGGATGAGAACAGAAATCGTGCTCCGGCGGTGCGGCGGCAGCGGGAGGCCCCATTAGCTAAAGTGGTACCTCAGGTTAAGAACAGTTTCAGGTTAAGAACGGACCTCTGGAATGAATTAAGTACTTAACCCAAGGTACCACTGTACACACAAACACTCATTTTCCGCAACAAAATGGTGCTCATTTCTAAGTAAATGTGTTTAGCCTTGGGAAAAGCAAACTTAGGACCTCTCCCCATGTAAACCGTCCCGGACTTGGTGTTCCTCATCTGAGGCCCTTTTTGGTGTGCTTCCTCCACGTGAGGTCCAGAGAGTTGCAACATGAGAAGGGGCCTTTTCTGCAGTGGCTCCCTGTTTGTGGAATGCTCTCCCCAGGGAGGTTCGCCAGGCGTCTTCATTATATATATTTTAGGGGCCAGGCGAAAACATTCCTCTTCAACCAGGCCTTTGGCTGATTGATATCCTACAGCCTTTTTAATGCATCTGTGAAAAGTGGGGGAGGGGGTGTATCATTTTGTTGTTTAGGTTTAATTATTTTCTTCTGTTTTATTCTATGAACTGCACTGAGATCTCTTGACAAAGGGCGGTATATAAATTTAATAAATAAAATACATAAAAATGGTATTCCTGTAGTCATGATGGGGCTATGATTTAAGTGAGCATTTCTTTGCAGGGTTGAAAAACTGTTTTTTTAATCTGGTTTTCCCCCTCCTCTAGCATTACCAGGAACACAGAGGCGGTAGTAAAGCATAGAATAGCAATGGGGAGGGAAGAAGAGAAATGTTAATTGTGTGTTTCACAACTGAAGCAATGCACATGGCCAGCTAAAGCTCATAAAACCTTTAAGACCGGCATTTAAAATTACTTAGCTGCACCACTGAGTTCAAGCATACTCTGAACCTTTCTCATGACTGAGCAACACATGGATGTTCTTCACTGGATGATGGATGAAAGATGTTGCTTCATAGAGGAGGTGGGGGCGGAAGGAAATGTAAATCCAGCCCTGAGAAGAAAAGGAGGTGTTATAAGCTAGAACGTTGATCTTCCCCAGTGAAAAGGACAGAGCAGCTAAAGGATGGCAAGCTCCCATTCTGCCGTGACTTAGGGCTTGTTCATAGATGTTCATCACTCATCGAGCAATGACGCATGTGTGAATGAGCCATCACAAATTAATCGCTGCAGACAGAACTTTCATATTACTCAATGTCAGCTCAAAAGGCACAATGCTTTTCAATGGGGGCCACTCCACACTCTCGGCTGTGAGTCATCGTATTGAATGATCAAGTGATGTGACAACTTTAGACATTGGCCGGCCAATTTTTGGCACTTTTATTAATAACAATAACATCAACAATATGCATTTGAAAGGCAGCCCTTAGAGAGCTAAAGAAAAACACACTGCCCCAGTCTCTTTGCTTTGGAATATAGTTTTCATTCTGTGGTAGGAACTGCAGACTACAAAAGAGGAGCGCAGGATCAGGCAGAATTCTCCCATGTCATTGGTACTAATGGCAGTTTGGAACTCAGAAAGACTGAAGGAATGGGAAAAGAAGGTGGGATCAGTTCCCAGGAATAATTTCTTCTAGAACTTTCCAGAATCACCTCTGTACACAATCCTTCCATGATTCCTTTTCCATTGAGAATAACCTATAGCCTTCCTTTAAGATATTGTTAAAAACAGATAGGATAGTTGTGTAACCCAGCACCCCTGCCTAGGAGATGCTTAAAACTCCAAAATAAAGCTAAACAAAAGTTCACAAAATGGTGGGACAGTAGTTCTGGGGAAGAGGAATAGGTACACTGCAATAATAATAATAATAACAATAATAATAATAGCTACATTGGTGTTTCCATGCTGGAGTTATGCAATGAGAAATGGGCAGCTTTCAGATAAATTTCAAATACAATCATTTTTAAATTTAAGAAATATTCACAGATCTTTGTTATTTATTTATTTAAAGCATTTTTATACCGCCCTTCATCCGATAGATTCCAGAGCTGTGAACAACATATAAATAACGAATTATTTAAAGAGCAAAACTAAAAAAAAGAGAGAGATAGCAATAAATCTGTAACACGCAGTAACAAGTAACCTTACCTAACACTGCCCATGCCTGAAAATCTTATATCATTATCAAAGACTTTCAGGCATGGGCAGAATTAAGTAAGGTTGCTCGGGTGCCATAAAGATGGTACTGTAATTATGGTACAATAGAGATAGCATCTCCATTGAGTGTTCCCATGCAGATAAGCAACTAAGGAAGTATCTGGGGGGAAGGTCTATTTTTTCTAAGGGACAAAACGCTGCGCAGTCTCCCCACAAGTGAAGGGCAAAATCCTTGACGAAAGACAGGATAGTGTCATTACACGTTGATGCACATTCTGAAAGCAGCAAATAAGAAACAAATGCACTTTCTAAAAGTTGATTTGAGCAGGCAGGTTCTGCACAGAGCTGTGTGTGCTGATGTGGTTTAAGGACTGAAAAATATAGATGCGGAAGAAAAGGAGTTCTCAAAGAGACCCAATCTATCACTGGCGGCAGCCATTGGGGGAAGACCCAAATTTGGTGAATTGTCATTGTTATGTACTGAGTTGAATAGGATCCAAAATGTAGCAGTCTGATTGGTCCTAGAACAATGCAGCAGTATGACTGGTCTGCAGGAGCCACCCAATCCAGCTCCAGATGGAAGTGAAGCCACAACCTGATTGGCCTACAGGAGAATTCCGGAATTAGCCAATCATGTGCAGCCCATTGTGTAAATAATGTATATAAAGCAGATACTTTTTTGGGGGGGACTTTCATTCCTCCTCACCACTATGAGCTGAATAAAGAGCATGAAATCCACCCTCAACTCTGAGTATATTTCAGTCATAGACCTGCGGGGTTCTGTAAAGGCCAGCACTTGACTTGCCTGAACCCCTGGACTCAAAGGAGACAACCTTTCTCAAACAGTGCAGCCCTGAACTAGGGAAGGCCTTGCCTCCTCGTATCACCGCTTGACGAGAATGAAAGGCTCTGTTCTTATTCCCAAAACATTGCCCCAGGAGGAAGGAATGTCTGGCTGCTTTTCCTCCCTCTGGCAAAGGGAGCTCGCTGAGAGAAGCTGCCTGTTGTGCTGCTTTGCCTCAGCGAAGCCTCTGCCTTGGTGGACGGCGCTTTGGCTCAGGCGAGCTCTTGGAAATCAGATCCACCTCGCCGGATGCCATCCAAACACTCCTCTTCACTGGGGCAGCACAGAACAAGGAGTGAAACGAGAGACAGGTTGCATCATAAGCGGCGTCAAGTAACAAGCAAGGCCCTGTTACGGACTCGCAGTAAATATTTTCCTCCTATTTGTGGAGTCACTCTCCCATTCTGACTAGAGCAGGACTTCCTTAGCCTGGCAGAAGAAGCTCAAGTTCATGTTCAAGGGTCTCTCCTTCCCAAGAGCTGGTTGAGAGTAGACTCTCTCTCTCTTCTTCCTGCCTGCCATGGAGGGGAATGAGGTGATAGCAGAGTCTACTGTAGCTTGGACTGCAGGATAACATCACAAAAAACTCCCCGCAAGGAGAAACATAGCACAGCAGAGCTACAGTTCCCTGATATGCTATATGCTTTTCTTTTCTCTTCTACATGGCGGAGAATTAAAAACGTGGCACATATACCTACCGTTTGAACTTGTACAGTCGCCTCTGACATGTTGGAATTCTTTTCCTCCATTATTTCCGCCCCCATTTTATTTTTATTGATATTCATCAAAAGATACACAAACATTTTTATCCAATCAAAGGACCTTTTTATAATATACCGAATATAAAAAAATGTACTGAAATTCCAATCTGAAAAGAAACAGGAGCGAAGGGAAACTTAACCTTTCCTTCACCCACCACAAACTGCCCCAAAGCATCCCTGCCTCCCATACACCCCGAGGATGGTATTTTGCTGATCTCACTAACATGACCAAGGAAGGACTGGACAATATGTCCTCTCCCAGATCCTGCAAGGGTCCCTATTTTCCAGGGACGTCCCTGATTTAGAGAAGCCATCCCAGTTTCTGATTTGATCCCGGAATGTCCCACTTTCCCTTAGGATGTCCCTATTTTCATTGGAGAAATGTTGGAGGGTGTGGAGTTATCCAACCCCTGAGCCATCTGAAGGCAATCCTGTATTGGGAGGGTTTTTTTTTAAAAAAATGTTTTATTATGTTTCTATGTATGTTGGAAGCTGCCCAGAGTGGCTGGGGCAACTCAGTAAGATGGGGGGGGGGGTATAAATAGTAAAATTATCATAATGGAATGGGATGTCCCTATTTTCATTACAGAAATGTTGGAGGATGTGCTTTCCTGCACTTTTTATATAGACAGGCCTATGCAATTGTTTCCATTTTTTGTACTCTTATGCTTTATTGCATATGTTGCCGTACGCTGCCATGTCATATTGTACAAACTGGTGGCATATAAATACTTTTATACGTAAATAAATATCAAGAAAACTGTCTCGATTTAGCCATAGAAATAACAAAAAAAGTAAGAAGCTGCCATTGTCCTAGTCTATGGTTCCTCTAGCTCAGAATTATCTATACTGACTGGTACTTGCTTTCCAGAGCTTCAGGCAAGGAATTAAACATGAGAGCTTCCGCATGGCCCCGTCCCACAAAACCTAAAGTATAATTATGCTGAAGCGTATTCCTCAATAAACACACAAGACGTAACCGGCTGTACTTTTGAATAAATAAGGTATAATATGCATTGTGTCAAATTGTCAAGTTGAACGAAAAAAGCAGAAGACCCAGTGGACCTGTCTGTTCATAGAGTCCAATAATGCTAGGATGGCGAAACAAGGCTAATATTCTGGAAATCCTTGTCTTAGACTCTGTGGAAGGATTCTGTGGAACTGTAACAACCCTTCATGTGGATTATTGGACTCTATGAACAGACAGGTGGAATAGACACTTATACATGTATGGACCTTATGCATGAACTGACTAGAGAATGAACTGATCCACTGGGTCTTCTGCCTTTTTCATTGAACTTTATGAGACTTCCATTGAAATCTACAATTTGACACAATGAATATTATACCTTATTTATTCAAAAGTACAGACGGTTATGTCTTGTGTGTTTATTGAGTATGTTTCACATAACCATAGGAGCATATTCCTCAACACTTGTAGTTAAGGAAGAGAAAACTGATCCTTCAAATCATGCAACTTAACAGGAAAAATAGGCAGAAGTAATCAAAGCAACGAAGTTAAGCAGGAGTAACTAATTCATCTACTACCTTATTACAATTGAGTGATTCTCAGAAATAGTTCTTTGGTGGAATCAATGCCTCGTTATACCACAAAGACATGCCAGTAGTGGCGGAAAAGAGTGATTTTTTTCAGAACTGATGCTCAACACGTTTAAGAACTATGTGAAAGTATTATTATTATGATATTTACATCCCCCTCCCCCCCCCCAATTCAAGGTGGCTTGCACAAATTAAAACCCAACAGGTGAAATACAAAAAGCTAAAAGCGTATAAAGGATCATTGTTAAAGAGTAAGTAAATGCAGACCGAGGCCACTGAGAACAACATGGACAATATTGCACATATTAGGGGTGTTCAGGTAGTCACAGCAGGCTGTTGTAGTTAACTTCACCTAACAGTGGGATGAGAAATCGGGTCCTCCCTTAAAGAGGGCACGTGTTGCGGTGAGACCTGGCAACCAAACCCTGTGTTGTGGGTGGGTATGATTGGATAGCCACAACACCCAATTGGTAGGTCCCTTGATGCAGGGTTTAAACAGGCCAATGGGACACAGGATAAATGGATCAAGGGACCTATATATACCTATACACGTGACCCAGAGCTTCCTCTTTCGGTGTGTGCATCAGAACACCTGCCCACCTCTCTCTACTTTTAGGGCTCTGCGCTTGACCTTGCTATGCCGTCGTGTATCGTCTGTCGTTGGGACAGGGGCACGGCAGGAATTTTCCCCACTTGGCTGATTGGCTGTTGCCATTTGGGTTTCGCCTGCCGTGTAGCAAATCGTCATAACTTGTAAGGTTGCGGATAGGCTCTGGTTCAGGTGATAGGGATGGGAGAACGCTCTCGCCATCCCTATGTGAAGGGTATTCCTTTAAAGGAATCCAGGGACTCGGTTGTTTGGTCAACCCTGTGAGTGTGTTGTGCCTGTGCCTGAGTCCAGGGGAACATCTGGGTGGTGGACATAGCCTGTTCCCGGCTTTCCGCCTATCCGGATGTTCACCCTAGGCTGACCTGTGCTGGTGCCCTGGGTCAGCGCTCCCTGCAACGGTGCAGGGAGCTAGTCAAAACAGAGCCTATGCAACCACTCACTTGCTGTAATTAATAAAGTTGTGGCCTAAATTCTGCCAAAAACCAAAACAAAATTTGAGTCTTGTCTGAATTTATTTAAGGGGGAGGTTTAAAGGTCTGAACACGCAAAAGGCACAAAATTGCACTGAAATGAGCAGGTGTATGTTTGCCTTTCCATAGAATGAGGGGGTAGAATAATTAAAATTCTTAAGCATATGGCCATTTAATAAGAACAATTCCTGGGGAAAAAATGCAGCTTTGGCTCATACATAGTGGGCAGTTCAGAAGGCTTTAATGATGTGCTTCAGTCACAGAGGTCACAAGAAGTTTGGCCAGCACTCATACGGCAATATTTCCCTTTAGACAGTGCAAAGTTCAAGCGATGCATAAATGGGATTCCACAACCATCTCCCTCAGCGAAAACATGCTGTTGCTGTTGCTATTGTTGTTTCAAGCAGGTTTTTTTTTAATTAAAAAGAAAACAAGCCAGTGTGGTCAATAGTCAGGGGTGATGGGAGTTATAGAGCAGCAGCAGAATTTAATAATAATAATAATGATAATAATAATAATGATGATGATGATGATGATAATTTTTATTTATACCCTGCCCTCCCCAGCCAAGGCCGGGCTCAGGGCGGCTAACAAGCAATAATAAAAACAAGTTGAATGAATACAACTTAAAAACAAGATTAAAATACAACATTAAAAATTGAAACATTAAAATATTAAAATACAGCCTCATCACAGGAGGAGAAAGGAAAAAGAAAAAAGAAAGAGGGGGAGGGAATCAAATTGGCTCCAAGCCAAAGGCCAGGCGGAACAACTCTGTCTTACAGGCCCTGCGGAAAGAAATCAGGTCCTGCAGGGCCCTGGTCTCGTGAGGCAGAGCGTTCCACCAGGCCGGAGCCAGAGTTGAAAAGGCCCTGGCTCTGGTTGAAGCCAATCTAACTTCCTTAGGGCCCGGGACCACTAGGGTGTTGTTATTTATGGACCTTGAGGCTCTCCGTGGGGCATACCGGGAGAGGCGGTCCCGTAGGTACGAGGGTCCTAGGCCGTGATTTAGAGGGCTACTTTACTTTTGTGGTCAAGTGCTTTCTGGTGTTTGTTAAAGGTGCTTTGAATTGTAGCACTGTGTGGGAGAAACTACAGTTCCCAGGACCTGGGATAGCTCAGGCAGTAAGAGCATGAGATGCTTAATCTCAGGTCATGGGTTTGAGCCCCATGCTGGGTAAAAAGATTCCAGCACAGCCTGGTATTAGATTACTCTTGTGGTCCCTTCCAACTCTGTGATTCTGTGATTCTTTGGAGGAAGCTTAAGGGGGTATAAATGTGCCTTAGATGTATGTTGTGCAAAGAAAACCCATACAGTGTTGCACACCATTAAGCGCAACCTCAGCCTTTGCCAGTCTGTTGCCCTCCAGATGAATGAATGAATCTTTATTTGCGTCAGACATCGGCCATGGCAATAAAACAACAATATGCTATACAAAGAATAGAAATAAAAAGTCAATTATATAAAATACATTCTAGGGTTTTGAATCAATATTCAAATAGCAGGTCTTATTCTGATTGCCCCAGCTAGAAACCTTGCAACCTTTGCTGTCACCTGCTCATCTTGATCTGCCAAGAGAAAGGACACTGTGGCAGTGGTTGGGCGACCGGGAATGGACAATAAAAGAGGGGTGGTAATCTCATTCCTCCAGTCTATAAAGAGTGCAAGCCACTCTTTATAAAGCGTTTGCCCTCCAGATGTTTTGGACTACAATGCCCATCAGCCCCAACCAGCACAGCTGGATTGATGACTGGTGCTCAGCCACCGTGCTCTGAAGTTCTTGCCTTTGTGTTTTCAGGATCTCGTTCAGACTGTACACCACACCCCAGTCTCCAGTGTTAAGGTGTGCTGCTTTGAACATGATTTCCTGAAAACAATGAGCATGATTTATATTGTGAATCCACACAGCTCTTGCACAAGCACAAACTAACTCGCAGCATTTTTTTTTAAAAAAACCACCACATTACAATAAAGCCAATAGCAAAATGGAGAGGTGTTTAAAATGATCTGTATCAAACTGAAAATACCCGACAAGCAAAAAAGGACAAAGCATGCGAACGAATATTAAAACAGCAGCAGCAGCAAAGAAAACGGCATCTTCAAAAGCCAGATAAAGCAGATACACCTTGCATTGCTTCTGAAACGGCTGTGCATTCCTAAGCGAGAGGGCAATCTTCCAGGGGTCACATGCCAGGGGGGTGTGGGGCCTGAGGCAAAGGTGGGCGGAACAACAGACATGAACCTAACCTTCGTACATCAGGCTGGTTTCCACACCCACCTCTCTGTCCTTGATCCAGGCATGGAAGATGCATTTTCAGAATTTAAGGACACATTCCAGACTAGGCAAAAAACACTCAAGGAAGGTGCAAAACAGGAGTGGCGAGGGGTGTAGCTTGAGAGGGGGTGTGGCCTGAGGAGAGTCCCAAGGGCCGGACAGAGAGGCCTGGGGGGCCACACTTGATCCCCGGGCCTGAGGTTTCTCATCCTTGGCCTAAAATGACTTAACCCTAATTTGGCTAATTTAGGGTTCCCTAGAACAGGGGACCCACCAAACTGTGGTCCGTGGACTACAAATGGTGCACAAACTTCATTCAGGTATGTCTGCATTAAACAGATGCTTAATTATATTGCTATTGCTTATTTTATTTCCCAGATAGCTAATAAAAGAAGTGGTACGATGCAACTCAAAACCATCTGGCATCTAGAATGGTGCATCTCAATGGCCAAAACAGGCAGAAAAACCATTTAAGAGGCCTGCCAAGATCCTCAGTGATTTTCAAGCTGTCTGGTGGGAGGGAGATAGAATTGGGAGCCAGTTCCCTGGAAGAATACAGTTTGAACAACTTCTGGTCTAGAGGATAGAGCAGGCATAGGCAAACTCGGCCATCCAGATGTTTTGGGACTACAACTCCCATCATCCCTAGCTAACAGGACCAGTGGTCAGGGATGATGGGAATTGTAGGCCCAAAACATCTGGAGGGCCGAGTTTACCTATGCCGGGGGTAGAGGACAGTTCTAGAAGTCACTGACACTTTCAAATCAAGACCTTCCTTGCCATGCAAGTCAATGGTGATCAACTAACCAGTTTCTTGAGCCTTGTAAGATGTGGGTCTAGACCTTTAAGAGAGATGACAACAGCCTCCTCCTCCTGTTGCTAACCTAAACCTCTCTCTGGCTTCCTTGCCCTCGCCAGTCTGTGCTGCAGAAAAGTCTCACTGCAAACAATAAGAAGGAGCTATTCTTTCGTCCTTGTCTGATCTCTGAGCACAGAAAAGAGCTTATAAGGAAGATAGATCATGAATATGATTGGCTCCTGAATGTACAAGTAAGTGGTTATATATACACACGCATACTGCTGGAAAGCTGCAGCCTGCCTATGAGAAATGTCATTATCTTTTCTGATGAACAAATTAGATTCAGCAGAATACAGAGAACATCTGTGTGGATGGCAAAAAAAAAGGTATTTGTGAAGCACTAGGATAACCCCCCCAAACCCTTCAAAATTAACAAACCAGATATCCATAGTAGTGTGTGTGTGTGTGTGAGTGTGTGTGTGTGTGTGTGTGTGTGTGTGTGTGTGTGTGTTTGTGTGTGTGTTTGTGAACACTTGGCTCCTCTGGCAACAAATTGCTTGTATTCAATGCTAGTTTTTCTTAGAATCACTACTAAGTCATTTCAGGCAGTCTGTTCTGAGTAGGACTAGCATTTGGTACAATACATAATTTGTGGGCAAACTAATTTTATATTCTTTATTGAAAAATAAAAAGTTACAAGTTCACAGAGTAAGATAAGACACAAAAAAAGAAGGAAAAACCCCCTAGAAATAATACCAATGTAGGAAACAAAACAGAACAGAGATAATGTGTACTTTGTAAAAAAAAAAAAAAGAAAGGTGGGGGATTGTTATTGCAGTTAACCACACCTTAATAAAATATGGTATTTATAAAAATGAATTCCAAATATCATTAAGTTTGTCCATGGCAAGTCTACTGTAATGAGTATGGGTTGCTCGTGCGTAAGTTGCCGCCTCTCCTGGCTATGTTGCCTTGTTAAACCTTTCTGTCCGGACAGCCCTTCACTTCGTGGCTGCCTCAGTCGCTAGCAGAATCCGTCAGTGGGCGTTTCTTAAACCTTTTCCAACATAAAAGTTGTTTGACGCCAAGTCTCCTCCTACTCTCCCTGCGCGGAAGCCTTCTGCGCAGGGAGGGCGTGGGTAGCGGAGGACCCGTGCTCTCCCCGCTGGTGTCCGGTGAAGAGTCCTGGAGCCCTCTCGCCGATTCCCCCATCTGCCCCCCTTTATCCCTGGTGTTGCGCTGATTCGCTTCCCCATCTGCTGAGCTGCCTCTCTCCCT
Source organism: Podarcis pityusensis (assembly GCF_964106645.2). Lineage (NCBI taxonomy): Eukaryota > Metazoa > Chordata > Lepidosauria > Squamata > Lacertidae > Podarcis > Podarcis pityusensis. The sequence goes on from NC_138042.1 coordinate 29,280,922, forward strand.
GCTGGGCCCTTCTCCAGCATCATTTGAGAGCCTTCCCTCCGCCTCTAGCTCCGATGTCAGTTCCCTGACATCTACGTTTCTACACAACTTGATCACGAGTAGTGAATTTGTCCACATAAAAATGTGTGTCCCTTTAATGACTGGATTGAAGATCTATGGGGCAAAGTAGAAGTGGTGAACTAAAATGCAGGCAGGACAGCATTTCTATTTAAAAAATATGTATATAAATTCAAACAGGAACCACCAGTGACCCAATCTGGAGCTGCAGGACCCAATCTGGAGCTGCAGGAGCACCACAAAAACATCTCCTCTCTCTCCCACAGGGTTCCAATTCTCATATGACATGTTTGCAGTGTGCATAGGAGAAGGAGAGACACGAAGACTTAAAGAATATGGCACAAGCCCATTTGGCTCACAGAACCCGCTAGCCACGAAGAATGTGCACCAAGATGCAGGGAAACATATGTGTGCATTGGAATTCTTACTGCTGGGGTTGTGTTCACAATGCACATTTTTCACAGTTTGCTTTTTAAAAAAATGAAGCTTAGATTCACACACACACACACCACTGTGGGTGGCTGCTTATGGGTAGGATCTTCTACATACCGTATTTTTCACTCTATAGGACGCACTTTTTCCTCTCCAAAAATGAAGGGGAAATGTGTGTGCGTCCTATGGAGCGAATGCAGGCTTTCGCTGAAGCCTGGAGAGCGAGAGGGGTCGGTGCGCACCAACCCCTCTCGCTCTCCAGGCTTCAGGAAGCTATCCGCAAGCCTTCGGAGCGTGGCGGGAGTGCCCGCTGGGCTCCGAAGGCTTGCAGATATCTCCCGGACCCGTTCTGGGGGCTGGGGTCGGAGGAAGGTCGGACTTCCCTCGCCCCAGCCCCGCGGCTAAAAAGGAAGCCAAGACAGCGAGCGGGATCCATCCTGGCTGGAGAGGTTGTGCGTGGCTAAAGAGGAAGCCAAGAAGTCTTGGCTTCTTTGCTCTTTGGGGCTGGGGGGGGAATAATTTTTTTTCTTTATTTCCCCCCAAAAAAACTAGGTGCGCCCTATGGTCCAGTGTGCCCTATAGAGCGAAAAATACAGTATTTCTCAATAGCTGCCCAGGAAACGATATGTAAGGATGACCTAGTATGGGTAACAAGTGGAGAAGATCTAGGAAACCAAAAGTACCAAAGATATCTCCCCTTTTTAACTGAGCGAGGAGCTGGCAGCAATGATGCCAGCCTGGTGGATGTGAAGGCATTTTGGCCCTTACATTTGCTGCTTTGTTAGTCCTGGGCCCGTTGCCCTAGAGCTGCTGGAGGAATAATGGGAAAAACATTTGCTGCCATGTTTTACAGGCCAGGAGATGCCAACGGCCCCACCTCACCGGTGCTGGTGTCCAGAACGCTGTCGCCTGCTCTGCTTGCATGGGTGTAGAACATCCTTTCTCCAGCTCTGGGAGAGGTGGCAATCTCTTCTTGCATCTTAGATTATCTCTTGTTGGAGCAGCAAGATCCTGCTGGCCGTAGGCCAAACTGGATGCTTACACACTAAGGCAAAGGACCCCTGGGCAGTTAAGTCCAGTCAAAGGCGACTATGGGCTTTCAGCACTCATCTCGCTTTCAGGCCGAGGGAGCCGGCGTTTGTCGATGGACAGCTTTCTGGGTCCTGTGGCCAGCATGACTAAATCGCTTTAGGTGCGACAGAACACCGTGACATAAGCCAGAGCGCACAGAAACACCATTTACCTTCCCGCACCACAGAGGTACCTATTTATCTACTTGCACTGGCGTGCTTTCGAACTGCTAGGTTGGCAGGAGCTGGGACAGAGCAACGGGAGCTCACTCCATCACGGGGATTCAAACCGCCGACCTTCTGATCGGCAAGCCCAAGAGGTTCAGTGGTTTAGACCACAGCGCTACCCGTGTCCCTGCACACATGCTATACGTTCATAGCACATTTGAAGCACATTTCCACCTTCGAAGAATTCTGTGCCCTGAAGTTGACAATTCCCAGTGACCCTTAGCAAACTATAGCTTGTGAAGAGGGGCGGACCATAGGGAAGGAAATGGCAAGAGCTATCAATAATGGTCAAGACCAGTCATCCCTCAGAAGCTATTGCTCAGAAGTGCAATGGGTCATTTACAACTGGGGAAACAACACAACTATTTCATTGCATTAAAAAAAGAAGAAGTCAGATATTCTTGGCATCTTACCCCAACATACATTGAACATTATTTATTCTGAATCGTAGCCAACTGACACTTGGCTCCAAAAGAGGCTTCCGTGAATAGAAGAAGGGAGGCCACCTCCTATGCTGCTCAATAGGATCATCCAAACCTCTGTTGCTGATGCGGATTGAGTGGAGCAGTAGGATGCAGAAGGAAGGGGGAATCAATTAAAAATCATCTCCCTATTCATGGAAACACCTGCTGCATCTAAGGCCAATTCCATGAGTAGAAGGACACTACTGGGTACTCCTCTCTAACCTGGATAAGAAACATTGAAGGAACAATACGTGTCACAGAGATTTCATGCACACTTTTTAGTTATAGATACACAAAGGTTCTGGAGGGAGATTTTGAACAATATTCAGGGAACAACATGACATGTTGTTTCACCTGATGCACAAAAGGACATAGAAAGAGTAGATTTAGAACTAATTGTAAATTTATTGATACAGTTGTGTATTGAAGACCTAAAACATCCCATTTTTTCCAGAGTAGCTCTAGAGGACAGTTGGTTTTGAAAAGTGTCACACATATGATGATGATGATGATGATGATGATGATGATATGATATTGCTTTACTAACAAAGTTATTGAGAAGTTCTTTTAGAAATCAAATTGACAGATTTATTGTGGAACGGTGATAAGATGCCGCCATGTTTTCTTTTCCATGTTATGATAATGCAGAGCTTCTTCTTCTCTTTCTTATTATCACAAGTTTATATATTGAAAACATAGTTTTAAAATTATCATGATCATAACAGTAACTCGAAAATCAGGTTTTCTGAGCTTGTGGGGTCAGGGGAATTAAACGTAACACACACAAAAAAGGATGGTTTGCTCACTTCCATGCAAGTACAGTCGTACCTTGGATCCCGAACGCTTTGCGACTCGAATAGTTTGGCTCCTGAATGCTGCAAACCTGGAAGTGAATGTTCCGGTTTGCGGACGTTCTTTGAAACCCGAACGTCCGACATGGCTTCCGCAGCTTCCAATTGCATGCAGGAAACTCCTGCAGCCAATGGGAAGCTGTGCCTTGGTTGTCGAACATTTTCGGAATTCGAATGGACTTCCGGGACAGATTCCGTTCGACAACCAAGGTATGACTGTATAGGAAATGAACAAAGTGTACCATTTTCACAGTGAATGCCCAGCATGGAAACTGTTGCACCTATGAAAATATAGCTGCAGACATTGATGTGACTCTTGCACTCAGAATGGCAGGTAGTTTTATCTAATGCTCTTCATCCTATGATTCAGGAGGTGCGCGTACGGATGTAATCCCAATTCCACATCCACTTTCTATTATTCAGGTCCTGCTGCCTGTTCAAACACAAAGATGGAACTCTAACTACCTGCATAGCTATGGATAACAAATGCCTGCGGCTGTTTTAATAAACAAAACTGCTACAGCTAAAATGACTTTCTGTAATTGTTTCTCTAGTAAATTAAATGCCTGTAGGACAGCATCGGAAGATTTAATTGTAGCATTTACTGAATATCAGCAGGACAGTTGATCCTGCATGCTAGTCACTTCAGCCAAAGGAAGGATGGTTTGCCAGCCCACAGAGCAAATGCATCCAACTGGAGCCAGGATCGGTTGATTATCATTATACACACAGCTTCTTGGGCCAAATCCATCCCCAGTGTAATTCCATTAAATTGTATAAAATCCTCATTTTAAACACCCCTTCAGAACGAACGGCACAGGGGAAGCTTAGGAGGGATATGAATTGTCCAATCATAATTTCAAGTGATGCTCCATGGACTATCACATGAGTGCTCAATGCAAACATCATTTTTTATGGAGTGCCCCACGGATTATCCTGTCCCTTCTCACCCATTTGAAATGAAGGATTACAAAGGCCGCTGCTAAGCACTGAGGGAAAGGCAAAATATGCCACATTTGCAGGACCATTTTTAAAGTAGCCCGTACTTGGGAACGTCTGGAAAATAATACTTTATAATTATTATTGTGCCTTCCCCAGACTGATCCATGCCCTTCAGATGTATGCAACAGGTTTGCAGCACAGGCCAGGAATCGTATTCCCACATGTAGTGCTTTTTTTCTAGGGGGATGCAGGGGGATGCATGCCCCTAAACATTTTGTGAATTTAATGAGAGAAGAAACAAAAAATTTAAAGAAATTAGTTTCTTCTCTAGCACGGTGAATCGTCAGTTCCGTTGGTACCCCCAATGGCAGCCTCTTTTCCTGTTACGGTGTTTCCTGACTCTCAGATGGAATGTTGTTGTTGTTTAGTCATTTAGTCGTGTCCGACTCTTCGTGACCCCATGGACCAGAGCACACCAGGCACTGTCTTCCACTGCCTCCCGCAGTTTGGTCAAACTCATGCTGGTAGCTTCGAGAACACTATCCAACCATCTCGTCCTCTGTCGTCCCCTTCTCCTTGTGCCCTCCATCTTTCCCAACATCAGGGTCTTTTCCAGGGAGTCTTCTCTTCTCATGAGGTGGCCAAAGTATTGGAGCCTCAGCTTCACGATCTGTCCTTCCAGTGAGCACTCAGGGCTGATTTCCTTAAGAATGGATAGGTTTGATCTTCTTGCAGTCCATGGGACTCTCAAGAGTCTCCTCCAGCACCATAATTCAAAAGCATCAATTCTTTGGCGATCAGCCTTCTTTATGGTCCAGCTCTCACTTCCATACATCATGACTGGGAAAACCATAGCTTTTACTATACGGACCTTTGTTGGCAAGGTGATGTCTCTACTTTTTAAGGTGCTGTCTAGGTTTGTCATTGCTTTTCTCCCAAGAAGCAGGCGTCTTTTAATTTCTTGACTGCTGTCACCATCTGCAGTGATCATGGAGCCCAATAAAGTAAAATCTCTCACTGCCTCCATTCCTTCCCCTTCTATTTGCCGGGAGGTGATGGGACCAGTGGCCATGATCTTCTTTTTTTGATGTTGAGCTTCAGACCAGATAACCCCAAACATTTTTTTAAAGAAAAAAAGCACTGCCCACATGACTGGTAGGGCTGGGGAAGAAATTGAGAACCAAAACACAGCCATTCTTCTAAATGTTCTCCTATCTGAATTTTGCACTGCATTTCTCAACCCAGTATTTACAAAAATGCATAGTATGCTTGTGCACATAAAATGAATTCATTGCTTTAAAAAAACATACAACAATGCATTACATGAGGAGAAAATGCTTGCAAGAATGTGTCCATTAGTCACAACTTCATACGGGACATAGTGTTTACTTGGAGAAATTTGCACTGAAATGTTGAATAATTTTCATAAGGATTTTTTTGAAAAATGAAACAAAATCTGCAAATTGGGGCAGAAATGTGGAGAACTGGATTTGAGATTGAAAAAGAAAATGAAACTGAGAAAACGTTTACAGTGTAAAGAAAGAAAAAAGTCACACAAGGAAAGGGGGTTGAGGATAGAGGAGAAGAAACAAACAAATGCAGTCACTAGTTCAGGCTTCCTCAACCTCGGCCCTCCAGGTGTTTTGAGACTACAATTCCCATCATCCCTGACCACTGGTCCTGCTAGCTAGGGATCATGGGAGTTGTGGGCCAAAAACACCTGGAGGGCCGAGGTTGAGGAAGCATGCAATAGTTCTTACAATGACCAGCTGGGATGGAAATAGCTCCAGTAACCTGATGGTAAGAGGGACGCGGGTGGCGCTGTGGTCTAAATCACAGAGCCTAGGGCTTGCCAATCAGAAGGTTGGCGGTTCAAATCCCCGCGATGGGGTGAGCTCCCGTTGCTCAGTCCCAGCTCCTGCCCACCCAGCAGTTTAAAAGCACATCAAAGTGCAAGTAGATAAATAGGTACCACTCCGGCAAGAAGGTAAATGCCGTTTCCGTGCGCTGCTCTGGTTTGCCAGAAGCGGCTTAGTCATGCTGGCCACATGACCCAGAAGCCGTCTGCGGACTGACACAGGCTCCCTCGGCCTATAGAGCGAGATGAGCGTGCAACCCCAGAGTCGTCTGTGACTGGACCTAATGGTCAAGGGTACCTTTACCTTTAACCTGATGGTATGGCTGCCACCAGGTGATGTTTGGGAGCAGGGCAAAGGCAGCTGGTCTGTCAATGGAGTTGATAGGACAGCCTTGCTTCTTCCAGCTTCTTTTTCTGCTCTGCAGCCTGATGAAATGGTTGCTGCTAGATGTTAGCTGAGGAACACTGTATTCTCAAACATGGGTCTCCAGCTGATTTTGGACTACAACTCCCAACATCCCTGACCATTGGTCCTGATAGCCAGGGATGATGGGGGTTGTTCTCCAAAAACAGCAGGTGACCCAAGTTTGGGAAACCCTGGTCTAATATATCTCCCATTACGGGGTCCCACACCTGTGCAATTGCTGGCTGGCCTCAGCAGTGCTGGAACAACAAATGTAGCAAAACAACATTTGCTACTGTATGAATTAATGTATTTTTCCCCCACAGCTAAATGGAAAGGAAAAATAAGCTTGCACATATCCCGGAGATCAATTTAAATCCAGATTGATAAACAAATGAGCTGTACCAAAAGTAGCAAGTGTGCAATATAAGATAGCTAGAAATAACACTGTTTCTTCTCCGATATGACAGAGATAAATACTGGCCAATAAGATCAGACAATGGATCATCAGTGTTCTGCTGCCTTAACACACTCTAAAGGAGATTTAAATGCCAGCGCCTAACTTTTTAGAATCAAATCAAGCAGCGAAGTGTTTCAACATCAAAACTACAGAAACTTCCCCAAAACACAGGAGGTGTTCACATTATTGCAGATGACATGATAATAGCAGCAATAGGTACATGATCAAATCCCTCAAAAGGTCAACAGAAAAAGCTACAGTAGAAAACAGTAGAAAAACTGATTTTAAACAAAGAAAGAACTCAATACATAGTTAAATAAATAAAAAGCTAAAGAAGAAATTAAATCATTAACCCAGCTGTTGGGCAGCCGTCTCATATTTAAATGTCTGCTCTCCTAACAGAAATATGTACCGTATTTTTCGCTCGATAACACGCACCTGACCATAACACGCACATAGTTTTTAGAGGAGGAAAACAAGAAAAAAAAAATTCTGAATGAAACAGTGGATGTATCATTTTTGTGCTTCATGCTGTGGCCACAGACATGTGATTTGACGGTGAGTTTGGGGTAGCCCAATGCAAAGATCCTGAGGATCCATGTGGATCCATGCTTTGTAACCACGTTTTTGCACCATTGCAGCCCCAGGCAACAGTGGGTGCGTGATTTTTTTGGTGCAGGCTGTAGCCATGGACATGCTATGTGATCTGATGGTGAATTTGGGGTGACCCTGTGCAAAGATCCTGAGGATCCATGTGGATCCGTGCTTTGTAACCACGTTTTTGCATCAGATCATTGCTATGTGATCTGATGGTGAATTTGGGGTGACCCAATGCAAAGATCCTGAGGATCCATGTGGATCCGTGCTTTGTAACCACGTTTTTGCACCATTGCAGCCCTGTTTTTGCATCAGATCATTGCTATGTGATCTGATGGTGAATTTGGGGTGATCCAATGCAAAGATCCTGAGGATCCATGTGGATCCGTGCTTTGTAACCATGTTTTAAGTGGGGAGGGAAGGAAAAACATAGAAGGGACAAGGAGCACCGAGAGGGGTGTGCAGAGAAGCAGCTGGCTAAGAATGCAGGAGAGGGGTTTTACCGGAGGGAGGAAAGGAAGGCAAAAGTTCCCCCCACGCACCCACCCAAGCCAGCCAGCTCTCTCTCCCCCCCCCCACCTGCATGTTGCAGCACCGGAGCACGGAGAGGAATTAGAAGGAAGGACGCTCTGCTTTCCCCTCTGCTTGCCTGGAGGGGAGGGGTTTTCTCTGCTCTTTGTTCCGTTTGAGCAAACACAGTAACAAACAGAAGCGGGTGGGCAGTAAGACCCTGAGGCAGAATGCAGGAAAGCAGCCGCTTCCTCTTTTCAAGGCTTCCCTTCTCCTGACGATTGATATTTGTCTGATTTTTGCCTTCACTCGCGCCTGTCGGCTCCAGGGACCACACATTCGCTCAATAACACGCGCAGACATTTCCCCTTACTTTTTAGGAGAAAAAATCTGCGTGTTATAGAGGGAAAAATACGGTAATTTGTGCCTAAATTCGGCTACTAGAAAAGTAGGAAATGTAACATTTATTATTATTTTTTTCAAAGAGACCAAGGCGGGGAATTACAGGTCAGTTAGCTTAATGTCTGCTTTGGGTAAATTCGTGGCAAGCATGATATCCAAGATAAAATTATCAATCATGTGGAAGAACAAGTCTTGCTGAAGAAGAATCAGCATGGCTTCTGTATCATTTAACTTTTAGAGCTCTTCGAGAGTGTCAGCAAGCATGTGGATAATGGTGATCGGATGGATATTGTTTACTTGTTTGTTTTGAAAAAGCTTTTGATGAAGTTCCTTTCCAAAATACAATATGCAAAATGAAACACAGCTATTCTTTGAAATTCACATTTATCTGACTTTTGCTATGCAATTCTCTAACCAGTCTTTACAAAAATGCGTATTTTAGATGAAAGTGTGCATACAAGTGAAAACGTTAGTGAAAACAATGCACAGAACGAATTATACTAGCTTGCAAAAATGTGTACATTAGTCAGAGCTGCGTATAAAAAAATGTCCCGATCTGGAGAAATTTGCACTAAAATGGTTGTGAATTTTCACGGTTTGGACACACAAGTTGCTGCAAAATGTGGATGGGAAAAACGAGAAATTGAAATGATTGAAATGGACAAATCCATCCAACCTTCAGGGAAGTTTTTAACGTGTGATATTTTACTGTATTTTTGGTTTCTATGGAAGCCGCCCAGAGTGGCTGGGGAGGCCCAGCCAGATGGGCGGGGTATAAATAATAAATTATTATTATTATTATTATTATTATTATTATTATTATTACCCTAGCAGGGACCATTACTGTAGCCTAACTGAATCTCTTCTAGTCACGCACTGTACTTACATTCAGGGCATACATGCCTATGGTCATGGATTCTGTACGCAAAGGGGCTGGCTGTGTGTACTTCTATGCCTGGATTTTCAGTGTATGTTCAGGGATTGTTGGCAACTGCAGCATGATTATAGATGCATCCAGCAGAGTGGGCTCTGGCTCATGAGAGCTCGTGCCACAGTAAATGTGTTCAGGCAAAATCCAATGTAGCACAAACAGCCATCCACTCACTTTGCTTCCTCTCCTTTCCATTGGCTCTCTCACACGTCCAATATGTGATCCAGAAGGCTGGGGGAGGCTCAGAAGCCGCTTTAGGGGTGGGTGCATGAGAGGGAAGAAGAGAAACTGGAAGTCTTGTGCAGATTTCCATTGAGCAAACTGGCAAACACCACTGGATGTCACCCATAGACTTTAATGCAACAAGGCTTTATGACTTTACTGCCTTTATTGCTGAATCCTATACCCACTTTCTAAGGAACGCGGGTGGCGCTGTGGGTTAAACCACAGAGGCTAGGACTTGCCAATCAGAAGGTTGGTGGTTCGAATCCCTGCGACGGGGTGAGCTCCCATTGCTTGGTCCCTGCTCCTGCCAACCTAGCAGTTCGAAAGCGCGTCAAAGTGCAAGTAGATAAATACGTACCGCTCCGGCGGGAAGGTAAACGGCGTTTCTGTGCGCTGCTCTGGTTTGCCAGAAGCGGCTTAGTCATGCTGGCCACATGACCTGGAAGCTGTACGCTGGCTCCCTCAGCCAATAAAGCGAGATGAGCGCCGCAACCCCAGAGTTGGCCACGACTGGACCTAATGGTCAGGGGTCCCTTTACCTTTATATCCACTTTCTGGGTGGTAAGTCCCGCTGAACTCATTGGGGCTTACTTCTGATAGACGTGTACAAGATTGCAGCGGTCCTAAGCACACTCACAAAGTCTCCCTGGATGCAGCAGGGCTTACTTATGTGTAAGCATGCATAGCATTGCCCTGTCAGACTGCAATCCTAAACAGATGCATTTGAAACTAAATCCCATTGTTATCAAAGGGCTGTACTTTTGAAGAAAAAAATATGGTTTAGGATGTGGCTGCAAATTGCCTTTACATATTTTCACTTTTCCATTACTGCAACTGTAATTGATGGCATTACACAAGCTGGAAAGCCAAAGTTTTGAAAAATAGCCACTAGACAATCAGCAAACGAGAAGGGATAGATTTGTTATGTGATGTTGCTGGTTTCAGTGGAAACATGTGCTGAGATAGTGAAATGAGCCATACCAATGCAGAAGCTGTAACAGGCATCTATTTAATTATGCCTTATGTTCAAACCATTCCATTTTTAATTAAAATCACTGAATTGACTAATAGAAGAACTACCATGGAAGAGTCATGTTTTGAAGGCTAAGAAATAATAATGCATCATATATATTTTTCTCCTGAAAGAGTAGCATGGTTGCCTTTGATTTTAATCAAGATTAGAAGAGAAGAAATACTAAACACAGAGATCCATCTAACCTGCTCTAATATAGCACATCCCCTTTTGTGATTACACAAAAAAGGTAATATGCATTAGGTATTCTTTAGAGACTTGGCAATATATTTGCAACCTTTGTTTGGGCATCTCAGATCTGGGAAGTGTGGATGCTAAGGACTAAGCTAACTTTTATGCCTACTCTCCCTCAAACCTTTACAAAAGCCTCTCATCCTATGTTCTACCTGAAAGATAGTTCCACCCAAAGCTGCAGCTCTGCTAACAGTTTCTCAGATATCATCAAAAATCAATGGGGGGAGATCCATCAAAGTCAATGGAATGTATGCACATGAAACTAGGAGCCAGGTGGAAATCAATCTTCCAACTCTTGCTTGCAAAATTCCCCTCAGACTGCCAGGGTGTCACGTCCAAGCTGCAAATGTAAATTCAGGGCTGGCCCACTCATGAGGCAAGGTGGGGCAACTGCCTCGGACGGCAGGATCCACAGGGGCAGCAGATGCTGAGGTAGATCTTTATTTTCCCCCTTGTTTCTGACCAGTGCCGGGTTTACGTACAGTGGTACCTCTGGATGCGAATGGGATCTGTTCCAGAACCCCATTCACGGGTTGCGATTCGCCGCTTCCGCGTATGCGCGCAATGTCATTTTGACTGTCTGCGCATGTGCAAGCGGCGATACCCGGAAGTAATACGCTCCATTACTTTCGGGTTGCTGCAGCACGCAACCTGAAAATACTTATCCCGAAGCTACTTTAACCCGAGGTATGACTGTATAAGCTAAACAAGCTATAGCTTAGGGCCCCACTTTCTTGGGCCCCCCCAAAAAAATCAAAGGGAAAAAAATCTGGAAGTACATTTCCAAAATAGAAGATAAAAAAATAAATAAACAGTGCTTTATGTTGTGCAGGCTCCTATGATGTAAGTAATGGGCCCCGCCTGCTAGCCTGCCCCCTAAAATATCACTGGTTTGCTCATTTCTATATACAGTGGTTCCTTGGTTCTTAATCCATTCCAGAAGTCTGTTCCAAAACCAAAGCATTCCAAAACCAAGGCACACTTTCCCATAGAAAGCAATGCAAAACAGATTAATCCGTTTCAGACTTTTAAAAACAGCAATTTAACATGAATTTTACTATCTAACGTGACCATTGATCCATAAAATGAAAGCAATAATCAATGTAAAAGGTAAAGGTAAAGGGACCTTTATTGGGACCTTTACTGGCTGAGGGAGCCGGCGTACAGCTTCCAGGTCATGTGGCCAGCATGACTAAGCTGCTTCTGGCGAACCAGAGAAGCACAGAAACGCCGTTTACCTTCCCGCCAGAGCGGTACCTATTTATCTACTTGAACTTTGATGTGCTTTCGAACTGCTAGGTTGGCAGGAGCAGGGACCGAACAATGGGAGCTCACCCCGTCGCGGGGATTCGAACCGCCGACCTTCTGATCAGCAAGTCCTAAGCTCTGTGGTTTAACCCACAGTGCCACCCGCGTCCCGTATAATCACTGTACTATAAAATCAATAAAACAGTATTGTAGATGATAAAAATTTGAATTAAAAAAAATTCTTACCCGCACTGATGATAGTCATTGTTTGGATGACTATCCATATATTATATCCTTTATATTATATCCATATAAAGGGCCCCATTACCTTCAGTAGCTTAGGTCCTCATCAAACCTAAATCCGGTCCTGTTCCTGATGCAGATCTTCGCTCACACCTCCTTCTTTAGCGGGGAGGGGGCGCCAGTTGTGGTTCACCTCAGGTGCCAAAATGTCTCGGGTCGGCGCTGTGCAAACCCATTTGAAACCAGAGTAGCATGCAGAAATATGGCAATCCTGTTGGAAGGAACAATCCACATGGTACCATGACTTCCTCCCTGGTTTTTGTGAGGTCTGCCCAGAGCCCGTTTAGATTTTGATGGTTTTGGTTGCCAAGATTACTTAAATTCCCTTCTGAGCAACTTACTGGGGCTGCATGTCACTTGTGGGTAAGGCCAGAGAAAAAGAAGGCAGCGTAAAACATCCAGATTTTATGTTTGCACTTAGGGTAGTTCCTACACACATTCACACATCCCTCTCCATCCTCTGTCCAGGAATAATAAGGGGGGGGGTGCAAAGCAGGACTGGTGAGGGGTGTGGCCTGGAAAAAGGGGGCACGGCTGGTGAGGGAATGTGGGATGCGGGGAGTCTCAAAGGTCAGAGAGGCCTGGAGGGCCTGAGGTTCCCCACCCCTGACTTAAACGATTGCTTGATACCACAAATCTGCCGAGTGTCTCCAGAGCTGTTGATGGATAGTGTGCACAGGATTCTTAGGCTAATGGCCTGACTCTTACCTTCAAATCTGTAGTGTGGCTGTGCCCTAAGAAATGCAAACACTATTTCACAAATGTGTGTACAATGGCCAGGGAAATAAAAAGAGGAAACAGCAATCCAAAAATAGAGAAGCAGTCACACACAAACATATATTCAGTCACAGACAACTGACTATTCAATATATTGATTCACAAACGCAATCACCAATTTAAGAAGTACATATAAAAATATTATAATCATAAAAAAATAATATAGTGGATCAGAAACTGTAGAGAGCATTGCATCTTTATGATATATTACAGATGTTTGGGACATTTGATGGAAGTCTGAACATAACCTTAATCTTTTGGAGATCCTACTTCTTGAATTTTGCGATATAGCTATTGGCTCAGAAACCATAACAGAACACATTTCAAAAGTGCATCTTAGCATAAGATGCACATAGAAATTCATACATTGAGATAGAATACATATTTAAATATGTATTTTGTGATTAAATATGTATTTAAATGTACATCCCTATACGACTTCATTTTTGGATGCTTTTTTTAAACTTGAAAATTAAGGCAGAAATGGAACAGAACAGACTTATGAACACACATGAAATTGACATGGACCAGACTAGTCTGTCCATCCCTATGATATACTGCAACAATTCACACAATCGTAAGAGCTCAACAGCAGGCTGGTCAACATCCCTGTTGCCCGTATAAACTTCTTCGGCAACTACAGCCTCACACACGATATATCAAATGTAATTATGGTGTTTCTATAATGAATACATGAATTCAATTACAATATAATAAGTACATTAGTACATACAGTTCACTTGGTACTTAGAAACATAGACCTTCAATTTAGAGATGCCTGCAGAACCAAAACGAAGCATAGAGTTCATCAATTTGGATACAAACCTCCTATGGCAGCCCTTAGAATCAAGCCTGAGCACTATTTCAGTGACTCACTACTTGTGAAAATCCTGAGGAGGGAAGTGGTGGTTAATTATTGCCTATGTCTGAATTGTTTGGACTCAGACTATCTGTCATAAGGAAAAACATGCAATGCTTCTGCATTCCCTTTATCTGGTTTCTTTCAAGGAGCTAAAAAGCCAACTGTGAACTGCCTGAGCAGTAAGCGCATTGTTTCTAAAAAGTACTCCTGTAATTTCAGGTGCTTCCTTGCAATAGGCTCCTAAACATGGAAAAGCTGCTTTTATCAGAAGTCTGATTTATTTAATTTACTTGTTAAAAATGGGGCAGTGGTTTTATCGAGAAAAACACATTCTACAAGTCATCTACTCCCTTGCAAAAAGTTAGAAGGTCTTGAAGCCTCTGCCCCCCCCCCAAACACACACACACACACACACACACCCCAGGGCAGCAATTATAAGGAATTTCTGTCTGTCCTGGAAATGAGTTTCAGATGGCAGAGATAAAACTGGCAAAATGCTAAAATGCAGACCCCCTCTGCGGCTCAAGGAGATGAACCAGCTCTGTTGCATATCACATAGCACTGCAGTAAATTCTGAGTTAATGGAGATGGGGACTTGGTTACTTCTGAGGCCTCAGAGGAAGATCAAATGCAGGGTAGAGAGACCACACTCTACAAAAGAAGAAGAAGCAAAAACCAATCCATGAATAGCGGGCTACTTTTTTGCTGAGAAAAAGTGTAAGAGGATGTGAAATGGTTTAACAAGAGGTGTGTCCTTGCGGAAGTTTTGATGGGGAAGGGGGGGGGTCAAATGGCTATTCAACACACATCAATGACTCATGTAGTTTGAGACTTCAGACCATGCCATACATTCAAAGGACATGGTTCCTTCCACGCAAGAACCCGGTGAACTGTAGTTTGGTCAGGATGCTTGGAATTGTAACTCTGTAAGGATTCTTGGAGTGGTGGGGGGGAAGCCATGTGTTTTATATGTATGGTGTGTTGTGACATTCAGAATGCATTGATGGCTTGTTCATTGGCCCACTGAAGGGTTTTGAAGGGATTGCAATTGCAGAGCTGTATCTCCCGTATGCTGTGACACAACTCCCAACAGTGGGACTGTCCAGGGTGGCAGGAGAGGATGTATTGTTTATTAATATCCTTCCTAACTTGTGCTAGCAAGTTCCTTTACTTAGCAGAGTGCATTCCCCTTTACACAGCAGAAAACTAGTTGCAAACTCGTGTTGAGTCTCTTAAGACAATACGCAATTCATTCTGGCTTGTCCAGATTGAAATGTGTTCTAATACTTTCCTGGTAAGACCCCTGGAATCCCTCCTAAAAGAATAAAGACGCCACAGTCTTAGTCATAAACAATAAAAAGAAAGTTTACTCATGATCAGGCAGAGCACAGTGTGATCTTTGAAGGCAGGCTTAAAGTTACAAACTTAAACTAACAGGTTTATCCCATAAGGAAGATGACCTGAGGGACTGCTTGGCTGGCATCCAGCAGTTCATTCCAGGAAGTTCGCAGGACGAAAAGAAGATGGAAAAGAGAGAGAGAGAGTGTCCTTTTACCAGGTCTGGAAAGGTCACGCCCACCCACTAGTCACATGCAAGGAAGGATGCTCCAGCCCAGAAGGAACAGGAAGTTTCGACTGGCTGGACCAAACATCCTCTTGCATGTCCACTCTAGGAAAACAAGGAATGTTGTACCTGACTGCTCTCAGTGGATTACATCCCACACCAACTAGGCCTGGGTGATATATTGATATATCGTCCAAAACCGGTTTGAAGTTCACATCGTGATAATTGTTTCATAATATTTGAGCTGGTAATATATCGCAAATCACAATGTGTGTAAGGGCTAGGCGATATCTGGTTTTCAACATCGCGGTATCTCACCAGCTAAACATTGCGATAACTCATTAGTTAAATGCTGCAATGTTATCACCAGTTAAACCTCACAATAGCACCAGCTAAACATTGCAATGTTATCAGCAGCTAAACACTGCAATCTACCACTATGTCTAAAATAGGGATGGAACTATACAGAGGTGAATGGGACAATGTCCTGGCAACTGCTAATACTTAGGGGTCTAAAATGGATAAAATGACAACCATCACACACTGAGTTTCATCAGCAGGCAAGCCAAAATGCATCCCAACAGGACTTTTGGTTTGGGTCTTGACTACCAGACGGTGGTATTCAAGACAATCCAAAGTACTGTGGTGAGTCATAGGGAAAACAAATAATCTGGGCCTGCCAGACTGCCAGCAGGCCTGCTAGGCGGCAGAAGCAGCAGTGGCAGAAACAGCTTGCCATGACTGCGGTATGTGTCGGCAGTAGTGGCGACAACCTGCAAGGCCTGGTGGCGGCAGTACAATCGGTGGCGTTCTTGTGGCGGTGGCGGGAGGGGGTAGCCATAGCTGCGGTAGTAGTGGTGACTTGCGAGGCCTCACAGTGGCAATGGGAGCTGGTGGCTTTTGCCAGTGCCGCAAGGCCTTGCAGGCCACCACTACTGCTGCCACCATGACAAGGCCTCGCAGGCTGCCGCTGCTTCTGCCACCACCGCCCACTGCCTTGGCGAAGCTTTGCAGGTTGCTAATTATTGTGTCACTGCTGCCAGGCTGCTGCTGCTTCTGCCCCTCCCCCACTATTGTTGATGCTGCCCCTGCTGCCGCCGCTGCTACCGCTGCCGCCACCTAGCAGGCCTGCTGGCAGTCCCAGATTATTTGTATTCACTATGACTCATCACCATATTTGGATTGTCCTGAATACCACCATTTGGTAGCCAAGCTCAAAACCCAAAGTCCTATTGGGATGCATTTTTACTTGCCTGCTGCTGAAAGTGACCATGAGGTGATTGATAATATCACAATTTATCAGTTTTAGTCCCTTAAGTAGTAGCAGTTGCTAGGACATTGTCCTCTTTGCCTCTGCGTACTTCCTTCCTTATTTCAGATATCATGGTATATCAAGATATTGTGATATATCGCAATGGTTAGCTGCTGATACAATATTGAAAACCAGTTATCGCCCACCCCTACTCCCAGCTTGCTAGGTGTGGATCACAAGTTGCAATGCACTAATGAAAATGCCATCTCAGGAGGATTTGGGAACAAGTAACGACACCTAAAACACACTGCAAGCTAGTTTTAGGTTGTTTAACTTTGTAGATGCTCACAAGGATCCCCGGGGTTGGGGGAACGATTCCCCACTCAAGTAAATGCCCTTCAAATAACTGCAACATTAAACTGGGAGCAAAGGATTCTTTTGTGAGGTCAACAGCGATTAGCAGTGCAATCCTATACACTTCTACACAAGTTCAATGGGGCTTGATCCCAGGTAAGACTGTATCGCAGCTTTCCCCATCCTGTTACCTCCCGATGCTGTTGAACTGTGGCTCCCACCTGCCCTCCCTAACCATTGGCCATGCTGTCTGGGGCTGATGGGCATTGTGGTGCAGCGACACCCACAAAGCACCAGGTACAGGAAAGTTGCTCTGCAGGATTGCAGCAACTCCCATCTCTGTTGGACTTATTTGTGCTGCTTCTCCACCTCTGGGAGTTCTGTTCTGCAGCATCCTCCTGAGTGGGAACATTCGTTTTCTACTCACATCCAGCCTCTCTCCACAGCCTCTCCTTAACAAGAGGCCCGTGTCCTTTCCCAGCCTTTCAAAGAGGGAATGTGGAGCTGCGCTGAGCTCTCTGCCAGCTTCAGAGAGAGAGAGTCGCTCAGTGAAAAGAGAAAGGCCTTCCCAGTTACAGCAGGTAGGTTTTTTCCGCTTGGCAGCAGCGGGAGAAGCCATCGAGTTCTTATTTTGCAGGATTTAGTAGCTTCCGCGCGAAAGTGCTACTGCGAGACCCCTTGCTGTTTGATGGGGGGTGCCCCTGAAGTTTAAAAGCTGCTTCCAGAGTTTTGTTGAAACAGACAAGATTCTGTCAACAGCGCACCAGCCGGAGAATCATTAATACGAACACACTTCAGGATGCTGTGGTGCGCCTGCTCCCTTCCTGGCAGTTGGAGTTTCAAACTAATTAATTCCTGTGATCTGAGCCATTCCCTTTTATTAATAGTATCAGCATGTGTGATGCCAGCACTGTTGTAGATGATGTGCTCTCTCCAGGGATCCTATCGGCATGCCGGGGTAGGTTTTCAAAAGTTTTCCTTGGTAGCACTCATTTCATTCCGATTCTCTCCAGGTTTTCAGCAGCCTGGCAAGCAATGTGTCGCCTCTACTGGGACGCTTTCGGGAGCTTCTAAATAGATAAATATTTGAGGACGTTTGCCCGTGTCATCAAATGGCCCCTGAATTGACTCGGCACAGTGGGATCGCCTGTCCAATATAGTCAAATGAAGAGGACAAAGCCTAGGTCAGAACTCGTAAAGCCCTAGATAAATAATCTGATCCCTGCATCTCTCAAAGGTGTAGAGAAAAGAACAGGGCCACCAAAATGACCAAAGCTCCCCTAGGAAAAATGATTAAATGTTGGTCTTTTTGCCCCAGGAGGGGCAGAGGCAGAGATAGAGGTATATAATATTATACATTCTGTGGAGAAAATGGCTAAGAAGTTTTTCTCTCCATCTTATAGGGATTTGGGAATTTGTCTGCTTCAGGTTTTTTCAGCTTCTCATTTCCCCAATCGTAAATCCAGCTTTCTACATTTTCAAACCTATCTGCAATTAAAAAGCAAACAAAACCCATCCTGAAAGCGCACCAGCATTTATGTGTAAATTTATCCTTCCTGTATGCAATTTTGCCTAATATACACCTCATTGCAAATCAATTTTCCTCAATACAGTTGCATGTTATTTTCACTGATCTATGCATTTATTTTTTAATTAGTTCTCGTTAAAGATTTTTTTGTGATACAAAACAAACAAATATGCAAGGAAACGTACATACGGCGTCTCCACTTTCAATCCACAGAGTTTTTTTCGCGGTTTGTTTCCATTCGGTGTGAGACACTGTTGCACACTTTAGCCTAGTAGATGCATTTCTGTACACATTACTCAGCCAGAGAACTACATTTCCAATACGTTTGGATAAGTGTGAATTTCGAAGGGTAGGCTGAGCTTTGGTTTGCATATTGCTTCAAGAAAGTGAAAAGTTCACCTTGGGGTGTGAGCTGAATCGAATTTCTCCTCCATCCCTCCTTTCTCATAATACTTGAAACATGACTGGTGGGAGATTTAGGAGAGACAAAAGGGAAGTGCAGTGCAGAGTTAAATCATGGAATTTGCTTCTACACGCTGCAGCGAGAGCCGCCAACTTGGACAGCTTTAAAAGGAGATTAGACAAGTTCTTGGATGGCTTTAAAAGGAGATTAGAGAAATTCACGGAGGATAAGGCTACTAGTCAAGATGGCTATAAATTCCCTCTAGTATCAGAGCTGGCATGCCTCTGAATACCAGTATCAGTTGATGGGGAAGAGGTTTATTGCCCCAGTGTCTGGCTCTTAGACTTCCCGTAGGCATCTTGTTGGTCATGGTGGGAACAGAATGCTTGACTAGAAAGGCCTTTGGCCTGATCCCCCCTCTCTCTCTTATTTCTCTCTCCCCATTATCTCTACTTTTGGCTTCATGATGTTCTCCTCCTTGTATCAAGCATGATTAATTTGGGTGGCTGTTGGTCCCAACTCCCTTCCATGAAGCTCTACCAGGGCCGGATTTAGGTTTCATGAGGCCCTAAGCTACTGAAGGTAACGGGGCCCTTTATATGTCCAGCTGTCCTTTGTCAACAACAAATTTATTAAATAGTGGGTGGACATAGCCGATGATACAGAGATTTCTCCAAGTAGTTCTTTATAAGTAAACTGGAACTGAACTGAACTGAACTGAACAGCTCAGCCGGCCTGCTTTTATAGGCAGCTGGCTGTCAACCTTGTAACAACCACAACCGAGGGTTTCCCGCCTAAATTAACTGACGTGGACCTGAGTGAAAACTATATACAGGATACCCCTGGTGGCCAGGGTGAGAACTTCAATACATAACAAAATTGTGGCTGTTTTGTGTTGAATATATGATATATGGAAATTTATGGACCTAACAGGTATCTAAAGCCATTTGAACATAACAAAATATGTGATATTTTAGGGAGCAGGCGGGACCCATTACTTACATCATAGGAGCCTACACAATGCAAAACACTGTTGCTGTATGTAGGTTTTATTTTATTTGTTTTCTATCTTATATTTTGGAAATGTACATCCAGGTTTTTTTCCCCTTTAAATTTTTTTTTGGGGGGGCAGGGGCCCTAAGCTATAGCTTGTTTAGCTTCTATGTAAATCTGGCACTGAGTTCTGCCTACCAAAAAATCCTTCAAAAGTCACAAGAGACAGATTTATAAAGCAAATGTTAAACAGACTCATTTACTTCAGAATGAGCGTATTTAGGATCCGTGCCGCACGGCTACGTTTATTTTCATATTAATTTTACAAAATTATTTGCATGCAGAGGCGCCATCTTGTGCTCAAGATTGAGGGCGCCTGCCACATGCTGTGGCTGCATGATGTCATGTGTGTGATGTCATGCGCATGCTATGCATCAACGTCACATTGCCAGGAGGAGGCCAAGTGAGAAGTCTTGGCTTCAATGACTGGCAGCTCCTCCTCTCTCTGTCTCCAGTGTTAGAAGAGAGGCAGAAAAACTTTTCTCTATCTGCTTTCTTCATGCCACCCATAATTTTATAAACTTCTATCATGTCAGCTCTTAATCACCTTTTATCTAGAGCAGGCTCCTCAACCTCGGCCCTCCAGATGTTTTGAGACT
This sequence comes from Podarcis pityusensis, assembly GCF_964106645.2. Taxonomy (NCBI): domain Eukaryota; kingdom Metazoa; phylum Chordata; class Lepidosauria; order Squamata; family Lacertidae; genus Podarcis; species Podarcis pityusensis. Next base: position 29,301,562 of record NC_138042.1, read on the forward strand.
ACAATTCCCAGCATCCCTGACCACTGGTCCTGCTAGCTAAGGATCATGGGAGTTGTAGGCAAAAAACATCTGGAGGGCCAAGGTTGAGGAAGCCTGATCTAGAGTCCCAAACATTTCAACCTTGAAATTTGGGTTGATCTTTTCTGAACCAAATAAAATAGCTGTGGCTGGGGAAACCTAGCCAGATGGGTGGAGTTCAAATAAAACAACAACAACAACAACAAACCACACCGATAATACACCTCCACACCAATACAGCTTGTTTTTATTCTGAAAAAGCTTGAACGTCATTGATCAGACACATTGCGTTTACCGTCCTCAATCCTTTGGTATCTACCAGTTTGGTGGTGGTGTGTGAAGGTGAAAAGGTAAGTTATGAACACGTAAATAATAATGATGTTCTCGTATGTACACATTTCCTAGATTTCTTTTTCTGAAATTAATGCCCTCAATTACTTTTGCACATCTTAACCAAACGCAATATACATTAAAATAATTATGAAATAGTACTATAAAGCAATTTTGTATCCACTTAAATTGTTCAATTATAGAAACACTAAATAAAGATAACAAATTGGTACTGGCAAAGAGAACAGCCTTCACATTTAAGCTTATTCCAATTAGGTAAGTTTATTTCTTCTAATAAGCAATGTAATACTATTTTATTATAAATCCTGCTTTCAAACAAGTAATGTTGCAACAAATGGAATATCATCTTCCTAAAACAACTATCCTATATCCTAGCGAAATATTTTGGCATTCTTAAACATCTATAAAATCATTCTTCATTAATGAGGCTTGTGTGGTGTAATATAGTAATGAAATCTATAAAAAGTATTGCGTAAGATAATAACATAATAGCATACTAACATGATTTATGTGTACATTATTATTTTGATCATTTATTAAGATAGTGGGACTGGCAGACTTTCTCCATAATGAATGGTTAATTATTTCCCAGGAATAGATTCTCCCCTACTGTTTAAACATAAGAAATATACATTCTATATTACTATTCTTGTTGTTGCTGTGATGATGATGATGATGATGATAATGAACACTTTCTGTAACTTTTGCAGATTATTTCACCAGTTATACCAGGAGTAGCCAACATGGTGTACTGTAGATCCTGTGAGTTTATAACTTGCTTATCCCCAGCTATTGCTGATGAGAGTTGTAGTCCTCACTATCTGGAGGGCAGCATCTTTGAGTTTAAAAGCCTTTGATGATACAGTGTGGAGTGCCATCATAGGAAAGTCTGTTTGGCAGGCTAAGCAATGCATCCGCAGAGGCAATGAAATGTACCGGTACTCTAAATGAGTGAATCGCATTGATACGAGAACCCTAGTGCACTGTCCCAATCACAATTTGAATGTTGTTGTTGTCGTTTAGTCATGTCCAACTCTTCGTGACCCCATGGACTAGAGCACACCAGGCACTCCTGTCTTCCACTGCCTCCCACAGTTTGGCCAAACTCATGCTGGTAGCTTCAAGAACACTGTCCAACCACCTCGTCCTCTGTCATCCCCTTCTCCTTGTGCCCTCCATCTTTCCCAACATCAGGGTCTTTTCCAGGGAGTCTTCTCTTCTCATGAGGTGGCCAAAGTATTGGAGCCTCAGCTTCAGGATTTGTCCTTCCAGTGAGCACTCAGGGCTGATTTCCTTAAGAATGGATAGGTTTGATCTTCTTGCACTCCATGGGACTCTCAAGAGTCTCCTCCAACACCATAATTGAAAAGCATCAATTCTTCGGCGATCAGCCTTCTTTATGGTCCAGCTCTCACTTCCATACATCACTACTGGGATTTGAGTATGTAAAGGTAAAACCTTTGGTCTCGGACTACATACACACATTTTATTCTAGACTCAATGGAGAATGGGTGCTTGTTTTTTCCTACGTTGCCCTCACACAATCTAGATCTATTGCATATTTTCTGTGCCCCTGAAAAGCGTTTCTTGAGAAACTGATTTCCTCCAAAAAAATAAAAGCTTGTTGCAGACTGATTCAGCTTTACTGTACAGTGTGTCCATTTGAAAACAGAAGTAGGTGATCCTGGCCATGGGGGGGTGGTTATCCACACCTTTCCAATTACATTGTGGGTGGGCATAGGCCAAGATTGCAATCACCACTCCCTTCTTCAATCACCTGGGCCATGTGCAGGCAGGAAAAGGTGTGGATAATCTAATCAAGGGGACAGTTATTAAACACATGTCAAGTACCTGCCCGCCCTCCATGGATGGAAGACTCCATAATCTAGATTGAAAGCAGCATGTGGAGGATGAGCAGCAACAATTCTGGATTGAGAAAATCTACATGGACAGAGTGCCTGAAGAACTATGGATGGAGGCTCGCAACATTATACAGGAGGCAGCAACAAAAACCATCCCAATGAAAAGGAAATGCAAGAAAGCAAAGTGGCTGTCCAACGAGGCCTTACAAATAGCGGGGGAAAGAAGGCAAGCAAAATGCGAGGGAGATAGTGAAAGATACAGGAAATTGAATGCAGATTTCCAAAAAATACCAAGGAGAGACAAGAAGGCCTTCTTAAATGAACAGTGCAAAGAAATAGAGGAAAACAACAGAATGGGAAGAACTAGAGATCTGTTCAAGAAAATTGGAGATATGAAAGGAACATTTCATACAAAGATTACCATAATAAAGGACAAAAGTGGAAAGGACCTAACAGAAGCAGAAGACATCAAGAAGAGGTGGCAAGAATACACAGAGGAATTATACCAGAAAGATATGGATGTCTCGTACACCCCAGGTAGAGTGGCTGCTGACCTTGAGCCAGACATCCTGGAGAGTGAAGTCAAATGGGCCCTAGAAAGCACTGCAAATAACAAGGCCAGTGGAAGTGATGGTATTCCAGCCGAACTGTTTAAAATTTTAAAAGATGATGCTGTTAAGGTGCTACACTCAATATGCCAGCAAGTTTGGAAAACTCAGCAGTGGCCAGAGGATTGGAGAAGATCAGTCTACATCCCAATCCCAAAGAAGGGCAGTGCCAAAGAATGCTCCAACTACCGTACAATTGCACTCATTTCACACGCTAGCAAGGTTATGCTTAAAATTCTACAAGGAAGGCTCAAGCAGTATGTGGACCGAGAACTCCCAGAAGTGCAAGCTGGATTTAGAAGAGGCAGAGGAACCAGAGACCAAATTGCAAACATGCGCTGGATTATGGAGAAAGCTAGAGAGTTCCAGAAAGACATCTACTTCTGCTTCATTGACTATGCAAAAGCCTTTGACTGTGTCGACCACAGCAAACTATGGCAAGTTCTTAAAGAAATGGGAGTGCCTGATCACCTCATCTGTCTCCTGAGAAATCTCTATGTGGGACAAGAAGCTACAGTTAGAACTGGATATGGAACAACTGATTGGTTCAAAATTGGGAAAGGAGTACGACAAGGCTGTATATTGTCTCCAAGCTTATTTAACTTATATGCAGAATTCATCATGCGGAAGACTGGGCTGGATGAATCCAAAGCCGGAATTAAGATTGCCGGAAGAAATATCAACAACCTCAGATATGCAGATGACACAACCTTGATGGCAGAAAGCGAGGAGGAATTAAAGAACCTTTTAATGAGGGTGAAAGAGGAGAGCGCAAAATATGGTCTGAAGCTCAACATCAAAAAAACGAAGATCATGGCCACTGGTCCCATCACCTCCTGGCAAATAGAAGGGGAAGAAATGGAGGCAGTGAGAGATTTTACTTTCTTGGGCTCCATGATCACTGCAGATGGTGACAGCAGCCACGAAATTAAAAGACGCCTGCTTCTTGGGAGAAAAGCAATGACAAACCTAGACAGCATCTTAAAAAGTAGAGACATCACCTTGCCAACAAAGGTCCGTATAGTAAAAGCCATGGTTTTCCCAGTAGTGATGTATGGAGGCGAGAGCTGGACCATAAAGAAGGCTGATCGCCGAAGAATTGACGCTTTTGAATTATGGTGCTGGAGGAGACTATTGAGAGTCCCATGGAGTGCAAGAAGATCAAACCTATCCATTCTTCAGGAAATCAGCCCTGAGTGCTCACTGGAAGGACAGATCGTGAAGCTGAGGCTCCAATACTTTGGCCACCTCATGAGAAGAGAAGACTCCCTGGAAAAGACCCTGATGTTGGGAAAGATGGAGGGCACAAGGAGAAGGGGACGACAGAGGACAAGATGGTTGGATAGTGTTCTCGAAGCTACCAGCATGAGTTTGTCCAAACTGCGGGAGGCAGTGGAAGACAGAAGTGCCTGGCGTGCTCTGGTCCATGGGGTCACGAAGAGTCGGACACGACTAAACGACTAAACAACAAAACATTTTTGAGATGCAAGTGGGTTAGTGTGTATGCAACCAAAAAGATCCTCATTTTGTATTTCCTTAAACTGAAACTTATCTTCCACTTTGTTGCCCATGCACCTCGTCTGAAAAGGTCATTATGGACCTGTTCACAGTCCACGTAGGATTTCCACAACCTGAAGAATCCAAGTACCTGGGATCATATCTGGATGTTGATTAGATTTTGACTAAGGTGCAAACAAATATTTGGGAATGAATTTTGTGCTTACTAGGTTTTCTCTATTTTACTTTTTAAGATCCAAAATGCAGGCTTTCTCAAGAGTCCTACCCATTTTGAAGCTTGCCTCCATGTGTGCTGATGAATAAATATAATGTTAAACATCAATATTAGTCATGAGAATGCTCTGCCCAAAGCTTGTGTCTTGCAGATCTTTGTCATATAGTTTTCAAGGGCAGGTTAATTCATAACGAAAGTCAGCTGTGTTATTTAACTCAGAAGAGTGCAGAATTTCATCCTAGCACCTTGACAGTACAGATTCATTTCCACAGGTCCCATTAACACAAGAGGTATGAAACAAACCATATCTGAAGAGATTTCAAACCAAACTTTATTCATTTCATTACTGAGGGATGGAAGCTGCCTCTAGGAAACATGAATAAGCTAACATTTCCAAGCTTCTCATCTCATCCTCAGGGCAAGCTAGAGTTGATGTCAGCTGGCCCATATATCAGAACTCAAATGTGGCCAAATTCCTATAAAGTAAGTAAGGCTGATCGCGGAAGAATTGATGCTTTTGAATTATTGTGCTGGAGGAGACTCTTGAGAGTCCCATGGACTGCAAGAAGACCAAACCTATCCATTCTTAAGGAAATCAGCCCTGAGTGCTCACTGGAAGGACAGATCGTGAAGCTGAGGCTCCAAATCTTTGGCCACCTAATGAGAAGAGAAGACTCCCTGGAAAAGACCCTGATGTTGGGAAAGATGGAGGGCACAAGGAGAAGGGGACGACAGAGGACGAGATGGTTGGACAGTGGGGGACTTCTGGGTCAGCGCCATTGGTGAATGGCGGAGTTCCTCCGACTGGAGGAACGGGCTCCGTGGAAACTGGGTCTTCCCGCCGCGGCGAAGGTGGGGACCCGCTAGAAATCCCAGGCGGAGGAAGCCTGGGAATGTGGGGTTCGGCAGGGCACCAGAAGCGCCCCCCTACTCGCGGGGAATCCCATCTAGGGGCTCTGGAGCGAAGTGGAGTGAGAAGCGCGGTGCTATAAACTGACTGCTACTTTCACGGAGTGAAGCCGCACAGCCATTGCCAGAGAGCGCTGACTTTTTCCTGTGGACAATTGGACTTAAAACAAGTACCCGTGAGTAGAAACAGAAAATTGGATCAAAAAATTGTTTAATTTGGTATCGAAGCGGGAAGGTGCAAACAGGAAGTCTGCCTTCCGCTTTTTGTATATAGACTAAAGCAAAAATTTTGCAAGCTAAAGCCGGGAAGCTGTCAAAAAAGACTAAATTTCCTTCATTCAGAATCACTGAAACCCCCCTTGGAAGCAGGAGAAAAAGGGGGGGGGGGACTCTGTTTAACCCTAGCAAGAGAGGGAGTGAAGAAGGATAAGTTTCCACCGTCTCTAACCTGGGAACGGGGTGTCAGAGACAGAAACTGTTGGAGAGGTTCATTGACTGTGAACGTAATACTTTGACAGATAGCTAATGAAGAGAAACAAGTTGATTCTAATGTTGCCTTTTGCATTTTAAAGAAACAAAATACCTGAAAAACATCTGAAATATCTGAAAAATGAAAGTAACTTTCCTTTGTCTTCAAAAATAAAATAAATGGATACAAATAGATTGTCTCCTCTAGAGGGAGCTTGCTAAATTGTTGCTGTAGTATATTTGAGACCCAACATCTGTGAGATTAAGACCATGGGAACAGTCTTTTCTGACCTTGAACAAAGATGAGCTGAAAGGAAGACTGGGTGCTTGCTTTATGCAAAACAAATGCTTTGCTGGAACAGATGCATGAGAAGATGGACTTGATGAATGAGAAAATGGATTTGACTGTTGTGGTTAATAACTGTGGACAAACAGGGAACATTGATACAGAAATCATTCAGGAACCAACCTATGAATCTGTACTGACTGGGCAAGTGCAGATGACAATGGAGGAGGATGCGGCTGCACCTCAAATAGTACAAATGGAGAGACCCGAGGCCCTACAGGAACATAAACCACTGTTATTGAAGATTGAAGTTGGAGTGGGCCAAGGGGAGTCTGGAGATGAGGAGGTTCCTAGCTTTGGAGAGATCTTGAAATTTGATTTTAAATACATTTTGGATTATATCGAGGACTGTGGGGAGTGGGACTGTGGGGAATGGGCGAGCTGGATGAAGGGTGATGGAGACAATTTTTGGCTGGAATCCCTCAGAGACCTACCCCTCAATGAGAAAGGAAAGAAACTAAGATAGAGACCAACAAAAGACAAGAAAAAGGGCAAGCACAAACAAGATGAAGAAGAATTGCAGAAGGGACATGGAAGAGATTTAAGGGCCTCGGACATAAGGCTTCCAGGTTGATGGACTAGATGGAATGGACAGTAAGGACTGACACGACCCGAGACCAGGAAGAAGAGACGCTGGATGATGATTGGAAGAGAATTTATAATGGGAATTTTTTATTTTAGAATCAGCTTAATGAATATTAGGGAAAATGTGGGAATGAAACTATACGACTCTAGCAGAAATGATATCAGGAGCTATGTATATTTGAAAACTAAGATTTAAGTCTTAAGGTACTTAGGGGTAAGATAAGGTTAAATAAATTAAGGTAATTTGAATAACAGAATATGGGGAAAGATGGAAAGGACTTGTTGAGTTAATTATTAGGTTAAATTGTTAAGATAAATTTTATAACAAAAATTGAGAAAGATGGAAAGAATTTGCTGAAATAATTATCAAACTAGAATACGAAAAGGGAGGTGTGAGGAGGTCAATGAAACAAGCAAATGGAAATTATGGATATGCAATTTGGGATTTGTGTTTTTTCCCCCCTTTTTTCTTCTTTTTTACTTTCTTTTGCTGTATTGTCGTATATTTTGTGCTTTTCTCTTTTCTCTTTTTTATTTTTTTATTTTTTTATTGTAGTGTTGTTTTTTATTTTGTATTTTTTCTTGTAACCCTGAAATTATCAATAAATATTATTTTTAAAAAAATTTAAAAAAGAGATGGTTGGACAGTGTTCTCGAAGCTACCAGCATGAGTTTGGCCAAACTGCGGGAGGCAGTGGAAGACTGGAGTGCCTGGTGTGCTCTGGTCCATGGGGCCACGAAGAGTCGGACACGACTAAACGACTAAACAACAACAAAGGGGGCAGGGGCGTAGGAAGGGGGGGCGATGAGGTGGTCTGCCCTACGTGTCATACTTGAGGGGGATGGCAAAATCCCCCCTGGGCAACTATCACCACACCGATAGCACCCAATTGGCACCAATTGCCACGCCGATTGCCCCCCTGGGTGGCTCGCCCCACCCCCAGGTGCACAGCACGTGCGCCGCTCTGGGTGCCCAAGCAACTAGCTCCACCACTGAAGGGGGGCAATTTAAAGAGCAGCATGGCTGGGCAGGAGGTGGTTACCTGCCTTCATGCCCAGCCATCTCTCAATGGCGAAGAGGGGCCTATGGCTGCTCAGTGACATTAATGCCCCAGTGACCCATAATGCGGCCCTCTTTGTGCTGGCGGCAAAAAGATTAGGAAGCAGAACATGGATAAAACTGCGGTAAACTGTAAGGGAGATTCAGAGGTCTAAATAAAAACACTGTATGCTGTGTGGAGACTTCTAATTTACACGTGCGACTGCATTTTATGATTCTGATTTAGACAGAAGTTCTGTTTTTATATAGATTTTATAGATAGATAAGATATACAGATTTAAAGAGAGTTCTTTCTCTGATAGTGTCTGTATGGCTTTGTCATGGCAATTGGCTAGTACAAGAAAGCTTATCTACATCTGCCTCCATTCCTCATCATCACAAGCCATTTCCCCCCTTGTTGGGCTCAGAGGCCAAATGAATTTCTACCGCAAGAAAAATGAATGGAAGAAGAGGTTGGGGAGGGTGAAATTGAACACCTTTTTCCACCTGCGCTGCTCTTTAGAATTGCCCCTCCTCTGTTTTATAGAAGTTCAGAACTGCCAATACTTTAATTAGCACAGAGTTCATGCCACTGCGAAGCCGTGCTTGCTCCTCAGATGGTGGTGTTTAGCGCCAAGATTCAGAAAATAAGGTCAGGAGTGGATAGTCCTTGACTTTTAGGCTTAGTGCAAAAACTGGGTGGGGACGAGGAAGGGGTTTCTAATAATTGTCTGGTGATAGGCATTTGGTTGGGTGGTTCACAACTTGCGCAGGTCCAGATTACAGTAGTAACCTGCCCAAGTTAGGCAAGAAGTTCTAAATACATTGCACATCTGATAACAGAGCTTTGTTCGAAAGCAGAGATCTAATGTATGGTTACCAGATGTCCCTGTTTCCTGGGGACAGTCCCCGGATTTACAAATCTGTCCCGACAAAAGCCGTCCCCAGAATGTCCCCGGATTTCATTTAATGTCCCCGGATTTACATTTTAAGTGTTGTAGATTTATTAGTAGGGAATGAATGTTGTGTGATTGGTTCAACGGCACAAGATATATCATATGGGGACTTCCGGCGAGGCAAAATGGTGGGAGCCACGGCAGCGAGCAGCTCCTGAAGCCAGCCAGAGCCAACTGCGCTACCAGGCTGGCTCCGGGCTGCTGAGACTGCTGCTGCCACTGCCAAGGGTGAACTGGGGACGCCCGGCACGTCAACTGGGGGAACCGCTGACACCCCCCCCCCGCAATCCAAACTGAGCCGGGAGTGAGAGCGCCCAGCCAACTGGCCAACTGCCCACAGAAGAGAAGATACTACTTCTTTTTAAAAAAACTACTTATCTTTTTTTAAAAAAAAAGTGTCCCCGGATTCTTTGAAAAAAATCTGGTAACCTTATTCTAATGTAAAAACCAATCTCTATGCAGCTGCTGCAGTGGCGATCTGTTTCTTGTGCACAGGGCTTTGCTTGGTGAAGTATAGCGGTGGGTTGAGATCTAGGTCTGCAGTTCCCCCGAGTGACAGACCACATGGAGGAAACCTTTCAACACTGTGACTAACTACTATGCTAGACTTTATTTCCACCTTCCGCCATGTCAGGAGAAGAAGAGAATAGCAGCACCGAAAGGTGTTGAGGAGACAAAAAAGTTGGGTGAGAACTATGATGTGGCAGCTTTCGGCTTGCAGGCAAATTCAACGGCATCTAGTTCCCTTCTATTATCAATGTTTTCACAGCCCTGTCTCTCCCGGTGTGTCTATTCTGTCTTCTCCACTGACTTCCCCTATAGCTGGCACAACACACATCTTTACTTACACCTTCTCCCTACTTGAACTTTCCCTTTTTCTGCCGCAAAACTTTTTGCAGCTTTCGGATGGGCCTATGGAGCAGAGGCTTTCTGCTTCTCTTAGAAATTAAAACCAAGCAAGTCAATGAACTTGCTCGCATTCTAATGATAATCCATGTTCAACAGCTTATTGGGATAAAGTACCATGATAGTATGTGCGGCCTTGTCGCTTCTGCTTCACTTTTCTTTGGCATAACTGGAAGTATCTTTATGGTGGTGGCCCCTAACCTTTAGGATTCCATCCTATTGCATATCATACAGCTGCCTGATCTATTCTTTTTGGTGCCTGTTGAAGACTTTCAACAAGCCTTCTAAAGGGAGATTTTAAATCTCAGCCAGTATCTATACACAGTAGACCTTCTGGATACGAACTTAATTCATCCCGGGGGTCCGTACTTACCCCGAAAAGTCCATATCTAGAGGCGCTGCTTCTGCGCATGCCACAATAGAGCGCTTCTGCGCATGTGTGAAACGTGCAGAGGGCTTCTGCGCATGTGTGCGTGCGGCGAAACCCAGAAGTATACACTTCTGGGTTTGCCACATTCACAACCCAAAATTATGTTACCCAAAGGTAATGTAACTTGAGGTACCACTGTATTGAATTTGAAAATGATTCCCCCCCCCAGTAAACTATTTTTATTTATACTTATCAAAAGATGTACAAAAGTTCATACCCAATACAAAGTATTTTTTAAAAAAATAATACATCAGAATAATAGAGGTACTTATAAAATCTATACATAGAATCACAGAGTTGGAAGAGGCCCTGAGGATCATAAAGTCCAACCCACTGCAATGCAGGAATATGCAGCTGCCCATAGACTGATCAAACCAGCAATCTTGGCATGATCAGCCCATGCACTAAGCAACTGAGCTATGTCTATGTCTAATCCAGAAAGTAACGGGAACAAAAAAAGGGGGGGAAGGGGAGGGAAAGAGAAAAGAAGGTGGGAAAAGAGAGAGAGAGAAAGTGGATAAAGACAAGAAGAAGAAGAAGAAGAAGAAGAAGAAGAAGAAGAAGAAGAAGAAGAAGAGTTTGGATTTGATATCCCGCCTTTCACTCCCTTTAAGGAGTCTCAAAGCGGCTAACATTCTCCGTTCCCTTCCTCCCCCACAACAAACACTCTGAGGTGAGTGGGGCTGAGAGACTTCAAAGAAGTGTGACTAGCCCAAGGTCACCCAGCAGCTTCATGTGGAGGAGCGGGGACGTGAACCCGGTTCCCCAGATTACGAGACTACCGCTCTTAACCACTACACCACACTGGCTCTCAGTTCTCTTTCAGCTAAATATATACTTCATCCAACTATTCTATTTCCTATAAACTATTTTTTAAAAACTGTTTATCATTATATGTGACCTGAGCCAATGGCATGGCGCCAATTCCTGCAGTGTCACTTTTAGATGCAGCAAAGCAAGTGATAAGTATGTTTTGATATTAGGCACAAATTTGATAGGAAACAGAACGACACATTCTCAAAAATTACCGTAATTTTTGCCCCATAACACTCACTTTTTTCCTCCTAGAAAGTAAGGGGAAATGTCTGTGCATGTTATGGAGGGAATGCCTACGGGTGGCGGGGGGGGGATCTGCTGCAGTCGTGAGCAGAGGATCCATGGTTCCCCTTCCTTCCCTCCTCCGTGGCTCGCTTTGAAACAGCAAAGCGGGAGAAGAGCCGCTGAGTGGGGAGGAGAGAGGGACAGCGAGCCTGCTTCTTTAAAGGAGCAGTTCCGGTTGGTTCCTTTAAAGCAAGCAGGCTCTCTGTCCCTCTCTCCTGTAGTGCACCTTTGAACAGGTAAAAACCGGCAAGTATGAGGCTATAAAAACATTCCCATGAAAACGTTTCATAAGCATGGAATTTTTGGAGCCCTGTTCTGTGAACAAAAGTGTAATATTAATACCGATAACAAAGGATCTTGCATTCAACTCTTATTAAGTCAATGGTGTATCTATGTACTGGATTGGAGCAGTTAAGGGTTAAGCGGTCTACAGATACAATCTTCTGTATGTATCTATACAAAAATAAACCCCATTGAATTCAACAGGACTTACTCTTGGACGAGTGCTTATAGGAATTGCATCAGGAATGAATGACCTTGAGAATATGCCCTGAGGTCTGGAATGACAATTCTAATCCACTGTATTGATTGCAAATGCAGACAAGCATTGAGCATTCATTCAGGATTAATTAATCTGGAAAAAAAGTAATAACGCTTCTTCCAAATACTAAAGGAAATCCAGTCCCCTCTCTCTCTCTTTATGCACAATTATGGAGAAGAAAAAAAACACACACAATTACACAGTCTTTAGTCAAGCTAGTTGAGTGTCAGTACCCTGAATTTTGCAGTCCTCTCAGTAACAGATGTTAAAATGATAGGCCAGCAAGAAATATAGATTTTTTCAGCCTCAAGCAGAATCTCAAGCAGGCTCAAAAATGTGTTAATAAAATCCTTGCAAATGGAGAACTGAAAAGACTTGTTTCAGCAAGCCTATCTGAAACAGAACCTTTACTCTAATGGAAAAAAGAGGGGCCCTCGTTGCATCAGATTGAAGAAAGGAGCCAGCAGAAGGTCAATTGCTAATCAGGAACAATTGGAGAAAACTAGGGTGAGGTCATTTAAAGCCGTCCAAATCGAAACACAGAGGCAACCTGTTTGAAAAGGCAATTTAGAAGGAATTATCTTCTCAATTTGCATAATTTGAGTGTGCATAATTTTGTACCTGGAGTAATGGCTGATTGACACCTGAATTAGAAGATATTGTTATAATTCTCACCCTCTGTTTTTTTTTCCTTCCCAAACTTTCCTACTCCTAGAAGAGGAGAGTGACATATCAGATATGAATCTCCTGTTTCCAAGGAGCCATCTTAAGAGTTTCAAACAATACCGAGCAACACACAAAGAAGCATTAGTATATCACAGTAAATGCCACAGATTCATTTGTAGGAAGCTGCTTGAGATATTCTGGACTGGATTAAGCTTTTCTAGTTAATAACCAAAAGCCACCTGCATTTCCTTTCTTCCCCCACCCCCTTTTGGAAAGAAAATGAATACCATCACATACAGAATAGCAAGTTTAGCTGAAGACAGCCACAGCTGCCTTCCTTTTCCCAGTAAATGAAAAGATCTCCACTCAGGCTACAAAACAGTTATCAAATGCAGTGTCAAAGCAAGTGTTTCTCCTCTATTGTAAGGTGCAGACTGAATAACTGCCGGCAGAGCATTCAATGTCTTCAGACTCACATGCAGCTGCACACACTCCAAAAGACTATTAGCTTCTTCCTGTTTGCATTCTTCAGCTCAAGAGAAGGACGTTTCTTTCCAAGCAAAGCCTCTGTGCTGCTTCTCCTGGCTTTCCCAGATTCCTCCCCTTTCCCCATCAAAATTCTCTGCTTGGATTTCATGTTTGCAGAGAGACTCCCCAACCTTTCCTTTTAGGTGGAGGTAGACAATTGCCCAGAAACCAAACTCAGTTGGTTCCTCCCCAATGTTTTTATTAACATTTTGAGACCATTTTCATCACCAGTGGTCTTAGGGCTCCTTTGGCTGAACAATGCTATAGAAACTCACTTCCTTTATGGGAAAGGCCATAGCTCAACTGTAGAGCATCTGTGTTGCGTGAAGAATGTGCCTGGTTCAATTTCCAGCATTGCCCAGCAAGGCTGGGAATGTCTCCTATCTGAAACCACAGAGAGCCAGCATAAATAATCCTGAGCCATGGTCTCACTGCATAAACAGCTTCCTGTGTTCCTGAGTCCCTGAAGCCAGTCTATGCACATAGAAGAATCCAGTAGGGCAGCTTTTGCTGGACTCTTACCACACCTGCGATGTTGAGTGAATAATGGCTGGAAGAAAGCCAACAGTAGTTCAAGAACATTATAATTGCCTTGCAGGATCAAAGAGACCAACATCCGACAGCCTGCTTCTTTTGTAAGCTCGCGCACAAAAGGGGACCCCATCCATCCCCATCAGTTTTGTTCCCATCACTTCTGAACTTGAAATTCTATTTATCTGTCACTCTCTCCAATAGTGGAGTCAGGACTGGAGCCAAAACAGGGCCACTGAAAAACAAGAGGGAGGTATCAGTGTGCTCGGAGAAACTCTGAGGTTTGAAGAAGCACAACAACAACAAAAGACACAACCCCAACCCCTTAAAATAACAAACCCGAAACCTAACGGGACAATTCTCCTACAAACAATTGAGTATGCTTAGTAGCCACGTAACAATGTGTCAGTTGGAAAGGGAAAAACAGAAAACAAGTTGGGGAAGGGGAATGGAGGAGGGCACATCTGTCTGTCTGTCTGTCTGCCTGCCTGTCTGTCTGTCTGAAACACTGAACAGGACTGCTGTTAGAAGGTGAAGAAATACTGCAACATTTTGTTGCAAGCCCCCCCCCCTTTGTCACCACTAGGGATTGAAGGATCTGTCAATTTCCGATTTCTCAGTTTCACATTTCCCCCAAAGTTAAATTCAGCTCCCCACAGCTTGTAACTATTTTTTAAAAAAAACGCTCTTGAAAATTTATCAGGACTTCACTGCAAATTTCTCCAAATAAACACATTTTATATGCAGTTTTGACTACCATACAATTTTTTTTGCAAGCGGTTTCACCCAATATAATTCATGTTTGTATGTTATGTTCACTAGTGTCTTAATTTTTATGCATGCATTTTCCCAGTATATACATTTTTGTAATCATTACTTGGTTGGAGAACTGCATCTCAAAATTCCGCATATTGTTTTGGAAAGTACAGATTTGCCAGATTTGGCTTTAAACGTGTACTGAATTAAATGTATCCTATACCCCTAGTCGCCACTAGTAAACATTGGTAGGAATGCTCTCCACAAATTTGTCAAAGTTTTAGAAAGAAAAAGCTGTTGCCACATTCCAAACGTTAATTATGCATTTTATTTCAGTGTTTGCATATGTACTAAAACAAAATGAACTGGCAACAGCAGTTCCAACCTAGTGCTACTTTGTTGTGTCAATACAAACTTTCAACACATTGTGACGATTCAAAATAAACTTTGTGAACAGGCAACACCTCGTTTCCCATTTAACATTTTACTCTCCTAACAATAATAGCTCTGTAGGCTGTTGCCATTTCTTCTCCCTGCACTAATGTAGACCTAGTCCTGCTGAGCGATGAATTCTGATCATTGTCTGCATTCTTAATCCCTTCTACACATACACTGCTCTCTTCCAACCCAGATGACGTCTCTCTCTCTCTCTCTCTCTCTCTCTCTCTGTGTGTGTGTGTGTGTGCGTCCCTTCCAAAAGCTCCTCTGGAATTTTCTTTTTGGTGCTTCAGATGGGCAGGCTCTTCAAAGGCACACAAGAATCAAATGTAAAGGAAAAGGGTCGCGTCATCTAGTGGGAAATGTTTGAGAGCAGTATCTTCTAGCAACGAGAAACTCCTGTGATGGGTTAATGCTTCTCGTTGCAAAATGAAGACACCTGATTTCTGTCAGTACTCCAGTTAAAACTGCACCATCACTCCCATCTTCCCAAACTACCCTATCAAGTAGACGGAGCAGGGTGGGGGGTGGGGGAGAGAAGCAACCAAACTGGTAATCAGATTCCTCTGAAGGGATGTCAGCACAACACCTGCTGTTCCTCTGCTGCTTTTAGGCCTTCAGTTCTGCTTGCACAATGAACTCTCTTGAGTTCCAGGGCAGATAGAGTTACAGCGTTTGGAGCTTCTGGTTTCAGCTGATGCTTGGGAAAATGGACGACCCACAGAAGCTCTTTCAGAATCATCAGGACTAGGAGATACGATGTCCTATGCTCACTTGGCATCCTGCTAACGTTGCGTACTCCATAGCAAATGTGCACCCAATTCCAACAAGAAGCAGATGTAGTGGTTAAATTGATGCAGGCCGTTCAGGTGGAATGTCAACAGTTTTGTTGACTGGGGAGTGGGGGGCATTCTCTGTACATACAGAATTATAGCAAAGGAAAGACCTCTCAATAACAAGCAGGGTTTCCATGTGAAGGGATCTCCCGCACCTTCCCCCATGGGAATGTGGGATGTAATCCATTGGAGCAGTCAAATACAACATTCCTTGTTTCCCTAGAGTGGGCACAGGCAGGGGGATGTTACTCCAGCCACTATAACTTCCTGTTCCACTGGTCTGAGGCATCCTCCCCCTGCATGTGACCAGGCAGATGGGTGTGACCCTAGCTGACTCCATAAAAGAGCCGAGTCACACAGCCATCTCTCTCTTGAGGCCATGCTGCTCTCTGACAGCCATTTTGTTCTCTTGATGCTGTTCTTTTAATGTATTTTGCTGTCTGATAGCTCTCAGCCAGCAGCTCATGGGCTCCATCCCCATAAGGGATGAACTCACACTATGTTCTGTAACTACAAGCTAAAGTCTGCCTTCAGGGATCATACCGTGAACTGAATGTGAGTAAACTTCTTGTTACTTTGAAGGGAAGACTCTTGTGTCTTTATTCTTTTAAGAGTGTCAAATGGGACACCAGGAATAATCCAGTCTGATCAAGCCAGACTGGATTGCTTAACTAGAGAGCCAGTGTGGTGTAGTGGTTAAGAGTGGTAGTCTCATAATCTGGGGAACCGGGTTTGCGTCTCCGCTCCCCCACATGCAGCTGCTGGGTGACCTTGGGCCAGTCACACTTCTCTGAAGTCTCTCAGCCCCACTCACCCCACAGAGTGTTTGTTGTGGGGGAGGAAGGGAAAGGAGAATGTTAGCCGCATTGAGACTCCTGAAGGGGAGTGAAAGGCGGGATATCAAATCCAAACTCTTATTATTATTATTCTTCAAACTAAAGAGATTCAAATGAATCTGTTGTATTGAGGGGAATCTGCTCTGCTACATGACTCACGAGTGTGAGTTAAGGAAGGATAATATTTAATCAATATATCCTCTCCTCCTACCCTAAAAGGCCTCGGCCCAGTATACCTGATGGTCTCCACCCCCATCATTCTGCCTGGACGCTGAGGTCCAGCGCCGAGGGCCTTCTGGCGGTTCCCTCGCTGTGAGAAGTGAGGTTACAGGGAACCAGGCAGAGGGCCTTCTTGGTGGTGGCACCCGCCCTGTGGAAGACCCTCCCATTAGATGTCAAAGAGATAAACAACTACCTGACATTCAGAAGACATCTTAAGGGATGTTTTTAATGTATGACATATTAGTGTATTTTTGGTCTTTGTGGAAGCCGCCCAGAGTGGCTGGGGAAACCCAGCCAGATGGGCGGGGTACAAATAATAAATTATTATTATTATATTATTATTATTATTATTATTATTATTATTATTATTATTATTACTATCCTTAATATTTCAACAGGGAAAGCATTCAACAATATAAACTCTCCCCCATACATGAAATCTGAAGTAGAATAATCCAAAAACACTTTTTCTACTTCATCTGCTGTTTGTGTGAGCACCTAGTCTGAAAATCTGAGATAACAACAATATGGAATGAAGGATATGGATCAACAAAGAAGCACACATGAGTTCTTGCACCAACATATGACAAGGTTAGATGAAATAGAATTTTAAACACATTTAAAAGCGGACTAATTTACCTTATAGGTTTTCTGGATTTCTAATGCCTTTGAAATATGCCTTGAAGAGATAATTTTATATAAAAAAAATTACATCAAAAGTTCGATGGGTTTTAAGTGGGTTCATAACATTGAATTGATTAATCAATACAGCACAACCCTATGGATGGCCCCATCTGCACTATACATTTAAAGCAGTATCGTACTGCTTTGAACAGCCATGGGAATTCTGGTAACTGTAGTTTGTTAAGGGTACTGAGAGTTTTTAGGAGACCTCTGTTCCTCTCATAAGGCTACAATTCTCAGAGTGGTTTAACAAGCCACTCATTTCCCCAAGAGAGACTGGGAACTGCAGTACTTCTAAGAAGCTGCAGGGGGCAGTAAAAAGAGTAATTCCCTTCCCTCTTACAAAGAAAGAAAAATGTGTCTTCAAAGATGATGTCCTCATCTTTATTTTCTTTTTAAAAATAATAATAATAAAAAGCATGCTTTTTGCTACAGAAACTTTTTGGGACAGCTTTTACGCCATGCTTCAAAACATGTTTATAGCATTCACACATGACACTTTAGGTTTACACCTTAAAAAGCATAGTATAATTTTTTTATATATAAATTTTATATTTTATTTGGCAAAATATTTGAACTTTATGATATGTATTGGTATAATTTGGAATAATTAATGTGATATGATTGGATTGTTAAATGGAAAACTTAATAAAAATTATTATTAAAAAAATAAAATAAAACAAAAAGCATAGTATAAATTATGTAATTTTTTCTGGATTTTTTTTTAATTGGCCGAGTTGTTTTTAAAATTTGCATTGTTATTATTTTATTTTATTTTACTTAAAATACTGCATTTGCTTTATTTGTGGTTTTATTATTTCATCGCTGGAAGTCTGTAATCCACTTTGGAAAACGAAGCTACCTAATGTATCATTGAATAAACAAAGTACTGTTGAACGGATATTTTTGAGGACGTTGCTGGACTCCCGTTCCCATCAGCCCCCAGCCAGCATAGTAAATGGTCAGGGATGGAGGGAGGTGTATTCTGGGGTGGGAGCTGCAGGTTTTACTTCCCTGCATCCGAGCCTTCTGGTTCCGGTGACAGAACTCCCATTCACCCTTAAATCCTGAGACCCTCATTATGTCAGGAGGAAAGAGAGAACCTCTTTTCACCATATTCATTTCCCCCTACCAGTCATTCCAGCCCCCAGCCCCAATCAGAGTCAGAATTTAACGAGGGGGGAAAATATGTAATTGCATGGTCCCTGGCAGATTTTGCCAAGGCAGCTACCAGAGACTCTCCTTATATGAGAGCGCCAGGGGAGTCCCTAATCCCCCCTTAGAAACTCAAAAGAACTTGAAAGCATCTTGTCATTACGCTGCCTCCTCTATTCATCTCGCATTCTTTGCCCCGGTAACATCTGGCTCCAGGTTCTCAGGCGTGAGGAGAAGAGGGAGTTCAGTGTCAGTTCAGCGACGGTGAAGCCACGCTCCTCGAAAGGCAAGAGAAAACACGCCATCACCATCAATCAGCATTAACTGGCATACTAACCAGAGGGGCAAGACACCCTCCCTGCTGCCCATAAAAGGCTGATGGAATGTAGGAAGATATTACAAAGCACCTCCCATGTCGTAATGGCTGGAACTGCTGAACTTAGTGATGGGATCTCCAGGTGTAACTGTGCCCTCATCAGGGAGTGATTTAAATCACCATGGAATGAGGCTGATTTAAGGCCCGGCCAGACATGATGGAAACAGATCCCTGTGTTTACAGCATCCAGGAAGTGGGTGGGGACTATTTTAGAATAGTACACAAGGAGGACTGCAAAATCTTCTCGGCTCACCTCTCCACAGTCTGTCCTCCTGACAAGATACTCCTCAATGAAGATCCAAGTACAGTCATACCTCAGGTTACAGACGCTTCAGGTTGTGCATTTTTGGGTTAAGGACGCGCCGAAACCCGGAAGTACCAGAACGGGTTCCTTCCAGGTTTCGGCATTCGCACATGCGCAGAAGCGCTAAATCACGCTTTGTGCATGTGCAGAAGTGCAGAATCATGATCTGCGCATGCGCAGACGCGGTGCTGGGGGTTGCGAACACTGTGGGTTGTGAACGTGCCTCCGGCATGGATCACGTTCACAACCCGAGCGTCCACTGTATTGGGATTTCTAGACAGCTAGAAGGAAAGCAATTGGTAAAAAGCGGTGCGGGGGGGGGGGGCACAGAGTGTTCTGCCCTTCTCACTCCCCAGCTCATTTTTTTATTTTTATTAATATATAATTATTTATACCCCATCTTCTTCACTGACAGGGACTCAAGGTGGCTTACAGAGAAAATAAGAACAGCTAAAAACATGGGCCCCCCCAATTATAAAAAATAAATAAATGTATCAACAACAGTGATCAAATTAAAATCACAGGAGAAATCAGGCAGAGGATAAAGGGGGCTGCAAAAAAGAAAACATCCAGGATAAATTGTTTCTATAATAACTTTCCAGGAAGTACTTATAGGTCAAATTAGGCCCACGAATGTTAAATATCACCCAGCTTTTAAAAAATATTATCATCATTGCCATCACATAATCCATGTGGCCACCAGTTGCCACGCCACTTCTTAATGGAAGCCTGCTATCATCTTGCTTGCTACAATTAATGCCAGATTTGCATGGATGAAGCTTTTTTCCTCTAGAAAACACCAAGAATAGGGGGAAAATGAAATTCAGGGAGTCCCACCAGTCCTTTCTGAAAAACTTTGTAGAATCTCCCCTAACCTGGAAGTTTACATTGATTGGTACTTATGTCATTCCCCCATATCAAGGGCCCCATTACCTTCAGCAGCTTAGGGCCTCATCAAACCTAAATCCAGCCCTGGTCAGGCCCCTTGCGTATGAGCGACTCCTCTCTCAGACACAGTTTGAACTGCTTTGGCACTGCCACGCATGCCTGCTTGCTTGCCTCCAGATGGCTACCTTTGACTCTGAGGCCATTCAACAGCGGCTACTTCAGAACCCACATTAGGAGAACCTTGGTGGTTCAGTGTTAACCCAAACTAGTGGAATTTACTTGAAATACAATATGTTCTCTCTCGTCCTCCTCCTCCTCATTTATTACAAGGGAGATGTTTGGCAGAGTCGAGATCTGGAAATTTGCCATTAAGCTGCAATGGGCTTAGCAAGTTAATGTTGATGGGTTTTGAGCATTAACTCACCAAAGGAGAATGCCGGCACATTTGTAGAATTATCAGTATAATGGATCCTGGCATTTCACTCTTACCATCTTTACAAATGTCACTTTTCATTCTATTGTAAATTAAACCAATTTTGTCCAAACCTCCAAAATAAAGCTTCCTTGCAAGCAACCAGTTCCCATCTGCTCCACAGTTAAAAATATTGCAGCAAGAAATTGCAGAAGATATTAGAGAAAATGCACCATTACAGATACTATATGAAGGGTGTATGAATTAACCATTAAGGATTAATTTATACTCTCTTTCTTCATAGGTAGGGGTTAAAGAGTGCAAGAAATGAAGGACACCATGATCAAATTAAAGCAAGGTAGATCTCCACACCTGAATGAGCTAATGAAATATTATAAAGGCAAAGAACTGGGAAGGTGAAAACCCCATTAGACCCAAGAGATCTCTGACAGTTTACATCACCTGAAAGTCTCCCTCCGATATATTCCCAATTATTACAGGTAGATTTTATCCACTTAACAGGTTAAGTTTGCAAACCCCCTCCATCATTTATTCACTCAGGAATGTAACCTTGTCTCTGCAGCAGCAGCGAGGAAAAAAATGTGTATGTTCGGTCTCATTTACGCTTTTAACCAATTTATGCCAGCATCATGTATTTAAATTAGCTTCAGTGTGCTTTCATATATTATAACCATATTTCAAAGCAATTTGTGCAAATGCCAACAGAGGAGGCAAGCTATATGTATCATGTGTTTGGAGATTATAAAGGCTCCAGATGCCTTTGTAAAGCAAACCTTTCATGAATAAATCAGGAAACATCCTGATGCAGGCTTTATATATAGAGCAAGGTATTCTTATTTAGGTCACAGCGAGGTTCTGCCAGGTTTGCTAAAATGGAACAAATCCCCAGCGTGTATGCCAAATGCACAACATTTCATAAGACAAGCAAACATCCCTTGGTTTGAGCCCTTATTGTGTGCTTGCAACTGTAAATGACCTCTGTACCTTAAGTATATTGGTTTGATCACCTGAAATTCAAATCAAAGCTTTCCGACTCTGTACTCAGTAAGTCTCTCCCCCCATCTCATGCGACCCCATCCACGGTGACAATGGATGGTGACAATGCCCTCATTTAATACCCACATATACTACAGCATAGTAGCAAAACGTGGTAGCTCAGAGACTGAGCTTCCAGTCACGAATTACCTGGTTCAAAACTTGCCTCGGCTATGTACTCGTATATAAGGATAATAATGCCATCTGAAAGGGTCCTTGCAGGGATTACAGCGGGTCAGTTCAGATGCTACTCTATTTTTTTTGTCAATTATATTTTATTAAGTTTCAACATTTTTAACATATGCAATCAAAACACAATTTCATCTTTTCTCTTATTTTTGTCTACTTCCCACCTCTTTTCCTATGGAGTTGTTTCTCTCCTCCTGCTGCTCCCTACCTTCTATCTATCAAATCATAACCACAATATTAAAATCTAACTATTTCTGTTGTTCATAACTGAAAGCCTGCTATTTCTACTGTTTTTCATATATATATATATATATATATATATATGTATACTCATTTTAACCATATTTTTATCTCAACATGTATCATTTCCCAAAATGCCCTCACTTTCTTGCAAGCCCACCACATATGAGAAAAAGATCCACCTACCTGTTTACTAAGCCAGATGTTACTCTAAATGTGCAGCTACCAACAAAAATGGCAACTGCATATTCTGTTCCCTTCCATAACATCTGGAAGAACTTACCCATGCTCTGACCTCAAGATGTCCTGCATGTTGTTATCCCTGCTTGTTGTTATCCCTGCTAAGTATCAAGATGCAGATAAGTTCTACTAGATGTTACATGCAGCAGCCATGAATTAGGAAAGGATCTGGCTTTGTTTTGAGACAACGTTCACGAAGCCATTTAGAACATCCAGTTACGTGCTGTGCAAATGCTGCTAATAATACTTTTAACAACAACAATAATCATTAGCAAAAATAACAGCAACACTGGCAAACCTCAAAGAGTTGTTGTAAAGATTATTTAGACCAGCATTTCCCAAACATGGGTCCCCATATGTTGTTGTTGGACTACAACTCCCATCATCCCTGAGCGCTGGTCCTGCTAGCAAGGGATGATGGGAGTTGCAGTCCAGAAACAGTTGGAGACCCAAGTTTGGGAAACACTGATTTAGACAGAGCATGTGAAATAACTTAGTACAGTATCATCTGTTCTGCCTAATGGATTCCTGGGACCCAGGAAATCTAGACCTTGATTTCATGCAAAGTGCTGAAAAATAAAACTAGAACAGAGAAGATTACTCGTGGAATTTCCTATCCAGCCATCACACTCCTTCCCCCTAGGTTGATGGCTTGTATAGAGATCATTTAATCAGTTTATACATGATGGGGTGAGGGTAAAGTAACCTACTGCTCATGACACATTTGCTAATCTTATGTCTCTTCCTGAACTGGAAACATCTATTATACAGGCTCTCAAAGAATTAGGATGTAAGGATTTCCAGATTGTTGCAGCCAGCTTGAAATGATAAAAAGTTATCCAAAGTGGAGGAATGTAGAATGTTTCTTTTTTCTTTTTTTTTAAAGGCCTGGGAGCAATCTCTCCTCCTTTTTGAGTTGCAATTTATATGTGTGTGTGTGTGTGTGTTTTGTTTTAATACAACTCTGCGCAACATTGACAAAAGAGTTCGTGGCAAGTTCATTCCATCTAATGAATCGGTAAAATCTAAATGTAAATGGCACGCACACGATACAAGGCTCATCTGACAATTCTTTGGAAAAATGCATTTTAATCCGCACCAATCTCTGCTACAACCATTTGTAACTGAATGTTCGTACTGATCATAGGATGGTCCTGCTATGCTTTTTAATTTCCTCTGTTATTTTGTGTGTCCACAAATCTAGCCAAGGGTATCCCACTCAGGTTGGGAGTCCACAATGCACTGGTGAAGTGGGAATTCCTGCAGGATAAGAATTCTGCTAAGCCTCAGGAAGACCTGCTGGAGTCTATGTTGTGGTTCTCTTCACATCATCAATAACCACCCCACCCATCTCCTTGAAGGCTGACACTGACCTGGGGAGAAAACTGCCACGTGGACTGCCATGTCCACTGCAGAAGCACGAGGAGCACCTAGCTTCGGAGTTGCATCTAAAAGCTTTGCTCGCTTATTCTGAAAATAATTTGACAAGAACAAAGGACTGCTCTTCAGACATCGCCTTTGGAAACAGGTTATAAAACTTCCCGGCAGGGAAGATCGCTGCTTCAAGATGATGCTGACACTGATCCAGACTATTGAGACCAGGAGCTATGTAAAATTTGGGTTGGTTATTTCAAATCAATAGTGTGAAACTCAGTCCATGGCCTTTTTCCTGAACCTTTGACTCTGGACCTCTTGCCTCCCCTGCCAATGAATTGGTTGAGTATACTGAGCCAGCCTAAACACTTCCACATAAATGTCTTACATCGATAGCACACAGTCCCGCTTCTCCCTAGGACCCGTGTGAGATTTCCCACTCTTCTGGGCCTCTATCACCCAGTCTACTGCCTTCTAAGTCCACTGACAACACCCCCTCTCCTATCTCTGGGACAGGGGTAGGGAACCTGTAGCCCTCCAGGTGTTTCTTGATTACAACTCCCAATCACTGACTTATGCTGGCTGGGGCTAATGGGACCTGGAACCCAACAACACCTGGAGGACCACAGACTCCTTGTCCCTGAGCTAGACCATTCCCTCTTCTTTCAAGGCCACGTGTCTCCTGCATTTCATACCAAGTCCCCAGCTCCCATGGTTGACCTTTCTTCTCTGTTCTCATTTCCCCTCATCCCACTGCCTCTTTCACTTTTCCTAAGCTCCTGTATTCATCTGATACTCCTCTCCATAACTGCCCGCTTCCCTGTATCATCTCAGTGCCCTGTATCCTTTGATGAACGTAAGAGGATTCAGTGGTGGCTGGTGCCCATTGGGAGGAGGAGGAGGCAGAGTCAACTAATTCTAGTTTTGCCCCATCATCTTCCCTGCTGTGTTTGACAACACTAAGCCTATGGAGGAGGAAGCTGATGGGCAGTGCCACCCTCTGGACCGGTTGTAAGGGAGGAGCAGGCTGGGATTGATGGAGCAGCATCCCATCCACCTGAATGGACTGGGCATCCAGGGTTCATTTTGTCCAGCAACCTGTTTTCAACCTGGTTTTTCTGGGGGTAGTTCTTCTTCTTTGGCGATCACTCGTAGCCGAGTAAGATTGTCTTCCATAAACATGGTTTTAAGAATGAGTCTGTAAGCAACTGTGGAGGCCAATTCTGGACCGACACGTCCTTCCACAGTGGGGGCATTGGTTTCTGGGCAGGAGTTGATCATGGGGTGGATTTGCCAAGCGTGCCTTCCTCTTAGCACGTTTCTCCCTTGCGTTCTGAGTTTGAGGGTCTTCAAAGTCCATGACACCTTTGGTAAAGGCTGTTCTCCAACTGGAGCGCTTGCAGGCCAGTAGTAGCAGGGGGAGGACAGGGCAAGGACAGACTTAGGCCTATTCTAAACCCAGCATGGTGTGGTGGTTAAGACTGGTGGACTTGTAATCTGGTGAACCGGGTTCGCTTCCCCGCTTCTCCACATGCAGCTGCTGGGTGACATTGGGCTAGTCACACTTCTCTGAAGTCTCTCAGCCTCACTCACCTCACAGAGTGTTTGTTGTGGGGGAGGAAGGGAAAGGAGATTGTTAGCCGCTTTGAGACTCCTTAAGGGGAGTGAAAGGCGGGATATCAAGTCTAAACTCCTCCTCCTTCTCCTCCTCCTCCTCTTCTTCTTCTTCTTCCTCTTCCTCTTCTAGGTCAGCTGTGTGACCTAGCAACCTGGAGGAAATTAGCCAGCAAAAAGTGTGGTGCAAGTCAAATTTCTCCACATTCCTCCTAAACAGAGTCTGGAATGCACAGTTGGTATAGCATTAGACTCTTAATCTCAGTGTCACGGTTTTAAGCCCCACATTGGACTAAAAATTCCTGCAATGGTAGGAGGCTAGGAGTTGGACTCGATGATCCTTGTGGTTCCTTCCAACTCTACAATTCTATGATTGGGACGTGGGTGGTACTGTGGGTTAAACCACAGAGCCTAGGACTTGCCGATCAGAAGGTCGGCAGTTCGAATCCCCGCGACGGGGTGAGCTCCTGTTGCTCAGTCCCTGCTCCTGCCAACCTAGCAGTTCAAAAGCACATCAAAGTGCAAGTAGATAAATAGGTACCACTCCAGCAGGAAGGTAAACGGCGTTTCCGTGCACTGCTCTGGTTCGCCAGAAGCAGCTTAGTCATGCTGGCCACATGACCCGGAAGCTGTACGCCGGCTCCCTTCGCCAATAAAGCGAGATGAGTGCCGCAACCCCAGAGTCAGCCACGACTGGACCTAATGGTCAGGGGTCCCTTTACCTTTACCTATGATATGAAGTCAAAGGCTTCATGGGTAGAATAACATGCAAAGGAATGGCTAAAAGCTACTAGTTTTGTGTCATTACATTTGCATCATGCATTCATCGCTCTCTCTCCTCCCATGACAAAATGGCACCCAGTTTTGTTTTATTTGTAAGACAGTCAGCGCAAAGGATGGCTGAAGTCGCTTGGGAGATTTGTTTTTCAGCACAATTCCAGAAACTTTCAGGGGATGATTATTGTCATTATTATCATCCTTTCATTTTCAGCTGTGTTGAAACTCCGTCGCTTATATCAACTTCAATTGGAGTTTTAGATTCGGAGCACCTCTGAAAATAAAACAGTGGGTTCATTTAAATTTCAAAACAAGAGTAATAAATGTATGAATCACAGCGGGAGGTCACTGATGAAATGTGCTTTCTCATTCAAGGCCATTCATGCCACCTAATCTCCTTTCCCCCTCTCTAATAATAATACTTGTTCTAATCATGTTTGCAATCTCGGACAAGAAGAACTCCATGTGCTGGCTTCTGCAGCTGCTCTATGTCTCAGTTACATGTTGTTTATGTAGTACACCCTTTTCTCAAAATCCACCAGGAGCTGCAATACCAGAAGTGAAGGGCCATGCAAATTATAATATCCTTTAAGAATTCACTCATGCCAAAGTCAGTCTTACCAACAAACTTATGAACCTGGCACATGACATTCAACAATACAGTGGTACCTCGGGTTACATACGCTTCAGGTTACAGACACTTCAGGTTACAGACTCCGCTAACCCAGAAATAGTGCTTCAGGTTAAGAACTTTGCTTCAGGATGAGAACAGAAATCATGCTCCGGCGGCGCGGCAGCAGCAGGAGGCCCCATTGGCTAAAGTGGTGCTTCAGGTTAAGAACAGTTTCAGGTTAAGTACAGACCTCCGGAACAAATTAAGTACTTAACCTGAGGTACCACTGTAGTTTCATTTTAATAACCAGCCTAACACACTTGGGTATAATTGCACTCTGTTGTAACTGCTACTTTTGCAAATGAAGACACAGTAGGGAAGATCGTTGGCCCTTTGGTTGAAGCACACATGTGTTCCAAAGCCATGTTTGCAGGTTTCCCATGGGCATCTGAGAGGCCACAGGGTGAATAAGATGCTGGCCTTTAGTTTGATTCAGCAACCTCTTACGTTCTTACTTTGCAGCAGTTTACCTCTCCAACATGACAAACACCTAAACAGGAAGGTTTGGGGTATTTGGCGAAACACCCTAATGTGGGTAGTTGATTCAGGTATCTTAACATTTCCATGTGTTTGGGTGTTCTGGTGAATGTGTAAATTCATTAACTCTTCTCTTGGTTTGAGGGGGCAGTATCCTACAATGTTCCTGATTCTTGAATAGGGAATTCACTGAGATTCGCAAAAATGCGAAAACTTAACTTCACAGTCAGTCTACAATGGTTAATATTAGTACTTTAACTGCTGACATTAAAAGCAGTTCATACATTTTACCTCAGGTTTTTTTGTTTTGGTTTGTTTTGGTTTTTTAAAATGAATGTCTTGTTACTCTTGTTTTTGCCCCAATTGGAGAAGTCATCTTATTTTTCTTCAGAACAATTCCCCCCAGGAAGGATATTACGTTGTGACATAGTATTGTATCTATTGCGCCATTCTTAGGGACTGAACGCTAATGGGCTGGTAATTGCATCTCCAACACCACTTGAAGCTGTGACAAAGTTGTTTGTTTGTTTGTTTGAAGAACAGCAGGGGAAAATCCAATGGCAATGATAACCCCCTCTACTCTGAAATTGTACAGAACATGCCTTCTCCCCTGTTTCTGACAGTGTCCCCCAAACATGGGTGTAGACATTTCAGTCCAGCACTAGTTGAAAGCAAACTTAAACACAATTTAGCAATTTTTCATCAGATTACATCCCAAAATATGATTATACCCATCCTTAAGCAGGCTCTATGTGCCAAATTCATGCTGACTGGATAAATAGTTTTTATTTAATAGTGAATAGAATTTTAAGATTTGTGATATTGAAAAAAGGCACACATCTTAATTGTAGAGCCATTCTTGTAGCTCAGTAATAAAAGAACTAAAACCACACTGTGGGCAACTCTGCAGGCCACTCAAGTCAATGAAATAAAAATTAATTGTGTGTGTGTGTGTGTGTTTAAAAAGCATCTTACAATTGATAAAGGACAGAAGGTGGGTGGGGGTCATGCTATGAAACTGTGATATATTCTGCAGTTTAAGAAAAGAAACTCTTGTTCAGATTTAGGGGGGGTTATCCAACAAAGTAGTTCTTCCCTCTATGTATAATAATAATAATAATAATAATAATAATAATAATAATAATAATTTATTTATACCCCGCCCATCTGGCTGGGTTTCCCCAGGCACTCTGGGCGGCTTCCAACAAAACACTAAAATACAATAACCTATTAAACCTATTAAAAACTTCCCTAAACAGGACTATGTACCCCAAACTCTCCCCAGCAGATTTGAGGAAGGCACAGGGGACACACAGGGAGAGGAGAGAATGGGGCAGTTCAGCTGCACAGTCAGAAAAATTCTTGTGCTAGCAGGAACTACTGCATTGGATATTACCCATAGCTTTAAAAAGTAGACTGTAAAGAAGCCTTTAAACATCTAGAAGTGAATAAAGCAGGTTCCAGTCTGACGGCATTGCCCTCCAACATTCCTCAGATGAGACATTACTCACTCCCTGCTCGTGACTGACCCTCCTCAATCACCCCCCTTTTTTGTCCCCCACCATACAGAGCATTTCCGATCAGAAGAAGAGCGAGTGCTACCACCACTTCACCAATGGGAAGCAACACACACACCCCAAATCCCAGACTCCCTGTGCTCCACTTTGCTCTCCTCCGCCTTTCTTCTTGCTCAGTGTGATTCCGACCTCTGCCTGCCCCTCAGAGCGGGTGCATCAAACGGGGCTGGGCCTTGGAGGTGGCAGTGTTTCCAAGTGGTCAGGGCCAAAGGCCAAGTTGTTGGGACCAATTAATGCTTCTTCTTTTTTTAAAAAAGTGGGGTTAATAGGTAAATTCACTGAACAGAGGCTTTTCAAGCAAGTTAACCTACAGGTACGTACCCCACCTCCTATTTCAGGGGTAGGCAAACTAAGTCCCGGGGGCCAGATGCGGCCCAATCGCCTTCTCAATCTGGCCTGCGGACGGTCCGGGAATCAGCGTCTTTTTACATGAGTAGAATGTGTCCTTTTACAGTGGTACCTCTGCTTACGAACTTAATTCGTTCCAGAGGTCCGTTCTTAATCTGAAACCGTTCTTAACCTGAGGTACCACTTTAGCTAATGGGGCCTCCCGCTGCCGCCGCGCCATTTCTGTTCTCATCCTGAGGTAACGTTCTTAACCCAAGGTACTACTTCCGGGTTAGCGGAGTCTGTAACCCGAAGTGTTTGTAACCTGAGGTGTTTGTAACCCGAGGTAAAACTGTATTTAAAATGCATCTCTGGGTTATTTGTCAGGCCTGCCTGGTGTTTTTACATGAGTGGAATGTGTGCTTTTATTTAAAATGCATCTCTGGGTTATTTGTGGGGCATAGGAATCCGTTCATCCCTCCCCCCCAAAAAAAATATAGTCCGGCCCACCACATGGTCTGAGGGACGGCTGACCCCTGTCCTATACGAATAATAGAAAACATGGATGAAATCCTGTGCATCCTAAACTGTTACACATACAAAGCTGGATTTCCTTTATTTTCACTCAAATATGAACGCACTTGGAATCATAGGGCATTGCAATGGGATTATCCTTCTTCCACTCCACCCTACAGCTCCTCACAACCCTCCAATCTGATGTGGAGGGTCTCTCAAAACCTACGGCAGTGTGGTTTGGCATGAAGTGAGGGAACAGCAAGAGGGGAGGAAGAGGAAATCTTTTTTGCACAAGAGGAAGTCTGCTGCACAAATGCAACGCCACAGTTGGATATCACCCACAGAAGAGCTTTTCCCTAAGGTTGTGTTTCATCTCAAATCATACCGGTGTTGACTCCCAATTATCATCAAACCAATTTAACCACAAGTGACATGAAATAAGTTATATCTTCGTAACTTTCAACATGACCTTTGACAGCGAGGTTTCATTTTTTGTTTCGTTTTGTTTGTTTTGTAAATGGCTCGGACTGTTTACAAATGAACACCTTGTAAATAGGAATAATTTACAGCACAAATCCAATCGGATGATACACTAAGTAGCAGCTTACAAAAGTAAGAGGCTTAAAATACCCAGCCTGAAGGCCTCATAAAGTTTTGTAAGCAATTTCATTAGCTCCATGTTTCCACAAATGAATTTAATGCCTAAATGATCTGTCCTTCCCAGAAGTATATTCCTTATGTGGCTTTTATGGTGCAGCATCTAAAATCTAATACGGCAACAATTCCTTGTCTATAAACGTCTGTAAACATGAAATGTTGTAAAGCCTGCAGACAAATTTGACAATTGGCACAAAACCTATAACCATTTTTTAAAAAATATTTTATTAGTTGAATATAAGAACAACATATAATCAAATACAAGCAATCAAATACAGTTTCACGTACCCTTTCTGTTAACTTTTCCATCACAACCATATTCTTGAGTTAACAAATGGTCTTTTAAAAAATCTGAATCATTATATATTTGCATTATAGGCAAATCTCTGAGTATTATGTACATCTATTTGGTGAAGGAATTTAAGAGTCAAAGAATGCATTATGGCTGCAGACCTCCTGTTTTAGGATTCTGCTCCCATGCTAGGGATGGAAAAGAAGGCCTTGATTTCCACTTTGAACTGTGGTTACCGCATGCAGTGCTGTTTCCATTCCACTGCAGTTTGACTTCCGACAAAAACAACATTTGGCTTGCTGTCTGCCATACTGTAATTTTATGCAATTAAATACATAATTAAATGTGCTACCATTAAGTTATTCTACCCTGTTCATTTGAATGTAAAGGAAACACAACGCAAATGGGGTAAGGGAGTCATCCCTTACATATTCTTAGAATCACAGAAACGTAGAGTTGGAAGGTACCTAAAGGTCATCTAGTTCAACCCCTTACAATGCAGAAATCTCAGCTGAAGCATCCAGTCTTTGTGGACAACAGCAGGTTTATCTATAGACAGTAGATAATATTACCAGTGGATGTGATGTGACAGAACAGCAAATGTATTTGGTCAACATTCTCCCATATTTTCTGCATATGCCTGTTTCTGTTTCCCCATGATTCACACATTAAAATGGCAGGAAAGAACTGTCTACTAGCAGACCCTCCAAGTGTCCCTATTTTCCTAGGAAATCCCTGATGTAGAGAACACATCGCGGTTTCTGATTTGATCCTGGAATGTTCCACTTTTCTTTAGGATGCCCCTATTTTCATTGGGGGACGCGGGTAGCACTGTGGTCTAAACCACAGAGCCTAGGGCTTGCCGATCAGAAGGTCGGCGGTTCGAATCCCCATGATGGGGTGAGCTCCTGTTGCTCAGTCCCTGCTCCTGCCAACCTAGCAGTTTGAAAGCACGTCAAAGTGCAAGTAGATAAATAGGTACCGCTCTGGTGGGAAGGTAAACAGCGTTTCCGTGCTCTGCTCTGGTTCGCCAGAAGCGGTTTAGTCATGCTGGCCACATGACCCGGAAGCTTTACGCCAGCTCCCTCAGCCTATAGAGCGAGATGAGCGCCACAACCCCAGAGTCATTCGAGACTGGACCTAATGGTCAGGGGTCCCTTTACCTTTACCTATTTTCATTGGAGAAATGTTGGAGGGGATGGAGTTATCTGACCCCCGAGCCATCTGAAGGCCACCCTGTATAGGGAAGTTTTATTAATGTTTTATATTTTATTATGTTTTTATATATGTTGGAAGCCGCCAGAGTGGCTGGGGCAACCCAGTAAGATGTGGGGTATAAATAATAAAACCCTCATTATGGAATGGGATGTCCTCATGTTGCTGGAGTGTGGCAACATGAGAAGAGGCCTTTTCTGTGGTGGCTCCCCATTTGTAAAATGCTCTCCTCAGGGAAACTCGCCTGGCGACTTCATCACATATATATTGAGAAGCCAGGTGAAAATGTTTCTCTTCAACCAGACATTGGCTGATTACTATTGCATACCCTCCAACATTTCTCTGATGAAAGTAGAGATGTCCTAAGGAAAAGTGGGACATTCGGGCATCAGGCCAGAAACAGGGATGGTTTCTGAAAATCTGGGACTGTCCCTGGAAAACAGAGACACTTGAAGGGTCTGTATCTTAGACTGAACCATCATATCCAATGGCAGGGCAGAGGAGCAGTCTTATACTCTTCTGTCCATTTTGTAGCTTTCTGTTTCCTTTTGCCTTTTTACAACACAATTTCCCCTCCCAATAGGAACAATGAGAAGTAAATATGAGGAAGAGACTTAGATCAGCTCTTCAGGGTTCTAAATCTCTGCCTGGTTTGCGGCTTTAAAGACTTGCATCTGAATGTAGGCACAAACTCCACTGGAAAGGATGAAGTTAGAGGTGACTTGAAAAGTCTAATGGGGTATTGGACCACTGATTCCTCATTCATATTTGCAAGCCATCACTATAGTATAGGGAAGACCACATAACACCGGTCCTGAGAGACTGCATTGGCTCCCAGCACGTTTCCAAGCACAATTCAAAGTGTTGGTGCTGACCTTTAAAGCCCTAAACGGCCTCGGTCTTGTATACCTGAACGAGTGTCTCCACCCCCATCATCCAGCCCGGACACTGAGGTCCAGCGCTGAGGACCTTCTGGCGGTTCCCTCACTGCGAGAAGTGAGGTTACAGGGAACCAGGCAGAGGGCCTTCTCGGTAGTGGTGGCCGCCCTGTGGAATGCCCTCCCATCAGATGTGAAGGAAATAAGCAGTTATCCTATCTTTAAAAAACATCTGAAGGGAGCCCTGTTTAGGGAAGTTTTTAATATTTAATGCTGTATTGTTTTTAACACTCAATTGGGAGCCACCCAGAGTGGCTGGGGAAACTCAGCCAGATGGGTGGGGTATAAATAAATTATTATTATTATTATTATTATTAGCATATCCAGTAACAGTGTAGTTGAATTGCTTTCAACAACAGGCACTCAGATATAGAGACGCAGCTTAGGAATTAGAAATGGTGACCTAAAACACAGGTTCATTTCCCACTCTGCTGCCGCTAAATGGTGGTCGGTTACAAAAAAAGTACTAGACATTCGGAGATCAAATCAGAAATGGGGATGGTTTTTTAAAATCTGGGACTGTCCCTGGAAAACAGGGGGACTTGGAGAGTCTCATTCGGACGTCGTTTTAATGACACTGAAGCAAACCAACTCATTCCTCGCTTGCATCACCCAACCAAATGGAAGTGCAAATGAAATCAGTTAGCAGCATTTAAAAAAAAGCCATGTTTCTTTTGGAACAAACAAAAAGAAAAGCACACTGAACAAAACTAAAAGAGCAATCACAAGGCCCCAGGGTTCTCCCGAAAACAAGTTGTTTTGTAAATTAAAAAGTGTACCTTTTATTCCGTGACACCTCTGCCCTCCAGATGGTCCGCAGTGACGGCATACACCTGTTCAGTGTCAGCCATTACCCATGGCAACATATGGCAGCTCACACATATTGCTCAGGCTGAGGGGAATCTGGGCCTCTTGGTCACCTGGGCTGTTTTCAAATGGTGTGACAGAAGCTGTGGGAAATTTAGATGCTGACAGGAAACTGATGTTCCTCTTAGCGGCAGGAAGGTGTAGATGCCTTCAAACACCCAGCAGCTGTACCTCAGCCTTTCCGTGCTTATAGAAGGAAGATGAAACACAGGCGCCCCTGCCAGAAAAAAAAGCAAGGGACGATGGGAAAGAAGCAAAAACATCTTTTCATGCTTCCTGTGAGGTGCAGCTTGCTTCATTATACTTTTGATTAATAATTAGGAGGGCTGTCAAGTGATTAAGCAATTTGCTGTCTTCCCTTTAATAAACTTACTGATTAAAGTTAAGTCTATAAAGCCATTCTAATATTAATAAATTAACATTTACACTGAAATAAAGGAAAACGTTGCAAATCCTCAAAAAGGCTTTCTTAGGTGGGGTTTTTTTAATGGAAAGGGGCATGTGAGATAAGCATATTTTAATAAGCCTGAGGAGCTATTAATGCTTTTAAAAAAAAAAAAAGCATATGTTTCCCTCTTTCATCAAATTTTATTACAGTTGCACACTGGAACCCAAACAGCTCTGGGTCTGAGCTGAGAAGATGATTCTCTCACAGGCTGCCTCTTCTGTGAGTGGATTTAGGCAGCAGTGTAGCTGCATCTACCCGCCATTTTGAAACCCCTGATACAGCATCAAGGCTGAGCATGGTGGAAATTTAAAATGGTGGCTAGAATCAGCCCCTGCTTCCAGGCTGCTGGGAGTGTCCAGATACAGTGGTGCCTCGCAAGACGAAATTAATTCGTTCCGCGAGTTTTTTCGTCTTGCGGTTTTTTTCGTCTTGTGAAGCACGGTGTCGGGAAAGTTTTGGAAAAGCTTCAAAAATCACCAAAGTCTTCAAAAACTTCAAAAAAGGCTACCACACCGCGTGCTATGAGTTGCTCCTCGAAGTCAAGTCGCAACTGTATTAACGGTTTTAAGAAAAAGGAAACAAACTTGCAAGACGTTTCCGTCTTGCGAAGCAAGCCCATAGGGAAAATCGTCTTGCGAAGCAACTCAAAAAACCAAAAACCCTTTCGTTTTGCAAGTTTTCCGTCTTGCGAGGCATTCGTCTTGCGAGGTACCACTGTAGATTAAAAAAAAAAAAATACTTAAAGAAGGTTCAATGCAGACATCAGCCCTCACACCTGCCCGAGGAACCTGGCTGCTATAGCTAGTGTTTGCTCTAACCCCCCAAGAAGGAAACAGCAAGAAAAGGCCATCTTTAAACTATTCCCCCCCCCTTACATTTCTCCTCTGAAGCAGTGTGGCCATGCAATTATGAGACACAGTGGTGGGCTCTTCGAAAATCTAACTTCAAGATTTGTTAGCCTCAAATCTTGTTGATTTTAAAGGGCGATGGGGAGAGATAAGATGTCAGTCAGTGTTGGAGAGGTCCTTGCCTTTTATCCCCTTTCCCTATTGTTCATTATTTTATTTTATTTAATATATTTATACCCCACCTTTCTCCCAAGCTGGGATTCAATGCAGCTTGCGACATTTAAAAACAGCATTATCAGATACAAAGCAAAAAAAAGCCAAACTAGTTAAACATAATAAAAGACATTTAAAACAGGGCTGCAGTACATCTGGATTTTCTTGGATATTATGGTTGGTGGGGCAGGAATTTCCATAAGGTGCTGCTTTGTTCTCTGATCAATCGAAAATTCCATTTTTCCGGTGCGGTGTTTTTGTTTAAAAAAAGCTCAACAACTTTGGAGTTTGTCTAAAAAAAGTTCAACAATTTTGGTGGTTTCCTAAAAAATAAAAAATAAAGCTCAACCCTATTTAAAACCAACAATTAAAAACAGTTTGCCCTGACAAAAACCAAGTGATCTGCATCACCCACACCTTAATTTTCAAAGACCTTTCTGGATAAGAAAGTCTTAGCCTGCTGGCTAAAGGATAACAAAAAGGGAGTCATTGTACCCTCTTCTCCTTCCTCCTTCTTGGATCTGACTGCACTGTACCCTCAGATTTGCTGGGGTAAGGGAAATAGATAAGGCAACTAAGGTAACTATGCTATTAAAAATAAAAAAGTTCACTAAAATCATTGCGACTGACACTTGAGAAGCCATAATGAAATGTAATATCTTCTCCAATGTACAGCTCAGTTTTCATAAACCAGCATTCTTCAATAGCACTTGAATTCTCTCCCAGGCTTCCTAAGGCACCTATATAATATTTCAGAATGTAAAAAAGGAGGAGACAGTGCAAAGTAGTCTCTACAGGATCTGATAATTGGCTGGCTCCTATCAAAGGCCATCCATCCATTTTCAAGCCTACGAGAGAAGCCAAGAGATGTGCCTTCTTCCAAAGTTAGATGATAACCATATGTTGAGTGTCAATCGGACCATGTTTGTGAAATGGTATCTGGGTTTAATTTCTGCTGTCTGTCAATGAGACTCTTTGATCTGGTCTTGATTCTTTCTTTCTTTCTTTTCTTCACTTCAGTTTAAGTGTCTAGAGGCTACTGCTGACATTGCCACTTCAATTTCTGATTTCACTTCGCCAAGATGTAAAAGATTTATTTGCAGCGATTCTCCTAAATATAATCCTTAACTGATTCTTCTCCCACCTCCCCTTCTTCGTTCCCTCGAGGTATTTTACAGTGAGTGGCTGCAGAATTATTGTCAAGTAAACCATTTGATGGAAGTGAGAAGGGTGCCTAGAATGTGTGGAAAAACCACACATGCATCCCAAAGTAGAAGGTGCTGGGATTTAATAAGTCATTTCAGCTGGAAGCTGAATACACTATTAAAATTGGGGGAAAATAATTGCGTTGCATGTGTTAAAACAAGGGTTTGGCTATTTGATGATCAAGTTACACAGGATTATAATAACAGATAAAAGACTTTGTATCAGTGTGGTTTTAAATATGGGTGAAATGAACACGCGTTGTACGCCATTATAAATCTGTGAGTTCAAGGAAAGGCATAAATCTTTAGCACATTATTTTCTTCCTCAGCAAGATGTCAAGGATACAGCTATCTTCATATTAGTTTTGATGAAATTATGAAATGGATTTTTACAAAGTTACACAGAACTTCCATTAAAAGTTCCATTAAAAGCGGTTCATAGAGCCGCTTCATGTGCCATGTTTTCCTTGTTAATTAAAAACACCTAGATTAATACAGCTAAGCTTAATTTCTTTCTTTCTTTCTTTTTAAAAAAGATGCATAAAATAAAACAAGAATGCAATAAACAAGTTCACAATCACATTTGACAAACAGGTATGTTTTCCAAGAAGCTGGGATTGGCAGAAACTTTCCTGAGTATATATTTAGTTGCAGATGTATTGCAACCTTGTTTGAAACAAGCTACATTAGGTAGTATTCAACTATTAATTTACTTAGGTCCACTAATTTCAATAGGTCTGCCCTAATTTCATCATGTTTGTTAATTCTGATGAGTCCACACTGAATAAAACTTTGTTGGATGCCACCCATTTTATTTTATTTTATTTTATTTGTATATCGCTCTTCATCCATAGATCTCAGGGCTGCTCACAACATAAAAATACAGCATAAAAAACAAAATGCATAAAAAAATAACAAAAAAAAACCCCACACATGCAAACTTAGAGAGCATCATTTGAACTCCAGACTTCATTGGATTGTTAGAGCAAGCTTAGTTAATCAAGGTATTTTTTTCTAATTAAGGCATTAATTGTTAGCATAAAGGAATGAAATAATAAGAAGCCATCATCAAACCAGCCCTGTATCAGGAAGTTTCTAATGTTTGACATTTTAGTATGTTTTTATATTCTGCTGGAATCTGCCCAGAGTGGCTGGGGAAACCCAGCCAGATGGGCAGCGTATTATTATTATTATTATTATTATTATTATTATTATTATTACTATTATTTATTAAACCCTACCTTAAAATGCCTGCTGGCACAGGAAAGTCATAGTCTTGCACCTGAAATTGAGTACTTATGGGTTAGAACTCACACGTCTGAGCCATGGGAGACCACCAAGTTATTCACATAACTCTCTTAGATCCTGATATTCTGGCATTGTCTGCTAGACAGCAGTGATACATACATAGACTCCTGCTCAAGGTCGGAAGGACAGAATACTTCTTCTTTCTGCCTGCTGAACATCTGATTTTTGAGGTATTTTGCATGAAAGCATTCTGAGTATTAGAAAAATGGATGTTGAGGTGATAACGGGAAGCAATGGCTTATTGTTGTTATGAAATACATATCTTTTAGTATCTGTTTTTAGTAGCTCCTTCATGAGCTCTTTAACTGAAGCTGGTGACTGATGATGGCATACCCCAAGAGTTTAAAAACAGATTTCTGGTCAAGATGTGGATGCTCATCTGACTTTCACCTCTGGTGAATTGATCTGGCAGGTTTTTCTATTAAAAAAGAAAAGAAAAGAAAGAAATCTATCTAACCAGAAGTAATAATGGAACCACAGAAAAGAAAGCACATTCCCTGGGAAGCAAAGCAACCCCTCCCTTGAAACCTCTTTCAACTTATCTTTAAAACTATAGTCTTATCTCCAGCTAAAATAACCCTAAAGAGAATATAAATTCTGGCACAATAAATGTAAGAACAGAAGGCAATTAAAAAAAAAAGGATTTTGAAGAGCAGCCAGTTAAAGACATTAAAAAAACAGTCATTTTTAAATACATTAGAAGCAGGAAGACAGCCAGAGAAACAGTGGGACTAATAGATCAAGGTGTAAGAGAATGCTTGGATATAATAGAGAGCTGCATAGAAGCTAACTTGGTTCTTTGTGCTTGCCTTGATGAAACAGAACGGCAGCCAGGTACCCATACTCAACACATTGTTTGCTGGAGATCTGTTGGGGGAGAAAAAGTTCATGAGAGGATGCTATTTGTAGAAAAGGTTGTACATCAGGGATAGGGAATCTCAGGCCTAGGAGCTTAATACGGCCCTTGTGGCCTGTCTATCTGGCCCTTGGAACTTTCTCAGACCACACTCCCTTGCCGCTTCCTTGCTTGCCCCAAATGTTTTTACCTGGCTAGAATGTGTCTTTGAACTCTGATAATGCTTCTCAATGTTTTAAGCTTCCAATTTGTACAAAGAATCATAGAATAATTTGGTTGCAAAAAAGGAATACATTAGATAAAACTGAAAAGTATGCAAAAAAAATGGGTTCATTAGGGGGAAATTGCACAAAAATGCTGAAGAATTTTCATGAGGATTTTTTAATATATATATAATGCCGGTTGCTGCAGAAATGTAGAGAACTGAATTTAATGTTGGCAGAATGAAAACTGAGAGGACTGAAATTGATGGATCTGTCTATCCCTTCCACCTAGAATCATAGAATCATAGAGTTGGAAGAGACCACAAGGGCCATCAAGTCCAACCCCCTGCCAAGCAGGAAACACCATCAGAGCACTCCTGACATATGGTTGTCAAGCCTCTGCTTAAAGACCTCCAAAGAAGGAGACTCCACCACATTCCTTGGCAGCAAATTCCACTGTCGAACAGCTCTTACTGCAAGGAATTGTACAGTTCTGATTACCGTTACATGAATATCCTGGTGCAGGTGGTTAAAGGTATGTTGTTGTTTATACTGCCATGTAAACAATGGGTTTATACTGCCATGTAAATAATGGGTGTAAACACGGGTGGCGCTGTGGTCTAAACCACAGAGCCTAGGGCTTGGTGATCAGAAGGTCAGTGGTTCGAATCCCTGCGACGGGGTGAGCTCCCGTTGCCTGGTTCCCTGCTCCTGCCAACCTAGCAGTTCAAAAGCACGTCAGAGTGCAAGTAGATAAATAGGTGACGGTCCGGCGGGAAGGTAAACAGCATTTCCGTGCGCTGCTCGGAAATGTAGCAAAATGTGGCAGTCGAACTATCACTGTAGACTAGTGTCAACAAGCATATGGCTACATATGGGGAAGAAGAAGAAGAAGAGGAGTTTGGATTTGATATCCCGCTTTATCACTTCCCGAAGGAGTCTCAAAGTGGCTCACAAACTCCTTTCCCTTCCTCCCCCACAACAAACACTCTGTGAGGTGAGGGGGGCTGAGAGACTTCAAAGAAGTGGGACTAGCCCAAGGTCACCCAGCAGCTGCATGTGGAGGAGCGGAGACGCAAACCCGGTTCACCAGATTACGAGTCTACCGCTCTTAACCACAACACCACACTGAGGAGGTTTCTGGCTTTATATTTATAATCTATCTAGGGATTTGGGGCTCAGGTCTTCCCAGTCCAAGCCTGACAGATTACCCACTAGATCACATGAACCCTTCCGAGAGTGGATTGGGGATAAGAAACAATTGTGATGACCAGGAGGTGGCAACTGAAAGACGTGCTCAGGGGCGAACTTTGGTCTTTCAAATTTCAGTGGCCACCTGTGCCAGGCAAACTAGGTGCCCCTCTCCAACTCTCACCTTCCTTTCTGCTCAATTCATTATCTCATAGTTGTGACACCCTGCGGCACCCCCTATGTTCAACGTCCAGTGCAACAGAACTGCTCTGATCTGCCTCTGATGTGGTGTTGCCGCTGCTTGGGGCAACTGCTACAACCAGCTTTATCTTTTAAAAGCAGAGTTGCTTCCCTTCCATTGTTTTTCAAAGGAAAAACTGCTACCAGGGACACTCCTGATAAGTCCCTTCCCTTGAAAATTACACGTAATTTTTACACACCACTCCCAAATCGGTCAGATTTTTCTCTCTAGCCCCCCTGTCTCTAATGAAAAACTCATGGGGCGGATTAAACCATGGGTAGGCAAACTAAGGCCTGGGGGCCGGATCTGGCCCAATTGCCTTCTAAATCTGGCCCGCAGATGGTCTGGGAATCAGCATGTTTTTACATGAGTAGAATGTGTGCTTTTATTTAAAATGCATCTCTGGGTTATTTGTGGGGCATAGGAATTCGTTCATCTCCCCCCATATAGTCCGGCCCCCCACAAGGTCTGAGGGACCGTGAACCAGCCCCCTGCTGAAAAAGTTTGCTGACCCCTGGATTAAACAGTTTCGATTTGGTACCATTGTTTATTCCCCTTCCATTCCCACTTGACATCTACACTGAGTGCAGCCACTGCTGTTAAGGAGCTTGCTTCCTAGAAGCTATTAATATTTGTTGCTTGATACTCATTCTGTCAGATAAGAACAATTTCAACACCACCACCAAGCCATCGCTGAGGAAGACAGAGCCGCCCTGTGCCAAATGAAAGCACCACTCTAGTGACGCTGTTTGGGGAGAGGTATTTTGCTCCTCTCCCCCTAGTTTGCATGCCTTGCCCTTGCACCACCAGATTAGACCTTGAGATAAAGGAATTGCGGTGCTCAGGAGCATTCCTGCTGCTTCCATTCATGTATGTATCATTCGCCTTCACTCATACACAATGAAAGGGGTATTCCCAGTGGATGCAAAAAGCACAAGAACTGGCAGGTGGAAACAAAAATGCTTGAAATTGTAAATGGCAGCGATAAAGCAAAGTATAATTCAAGAAGGCGGCATTTGCACTCGTTCTTACCCAACAGCATATTTGAGCATCACCCTTGCGAGTTTGTAACAAGGGAGATTAGAAGAGCCTGGGGAGTTCTGTAGGATGCCGTGTAGAAAAGGGACATTTAACTGGGCTAATAGAAGACTTGCAGGTAAACAAGTCAAGTTGCCCCTAGGGACACTTGAGGATTTCGTTCAGCCCACATTTTGACATGGATCAAACCAATTCGCTCACCTCGAATCCCTGCACTGAATGGGATGCAACCATCACTTGGATACCACGCTTCTCTAAATTTTGTGATGCTGATGTCTGCTTTTAACGGTACAGAAAGATGTATGCAAAATACAGCTAAAAGGGCATAAAATATACATTTTTAGATGTATGTTAGTGTGAATTTTTCATGCATATTTTAAAAAAATGTTACTTGAAGCAAAACGGATCCATGACTCGGAAATGTGCAAAACAGAGTTGAGTGTAAATTGTTTTGTTCTGTACAACTCTAGTCAAGCTTCTCACTGTCCCAGTCAAGGAGCTTGAATTTAACAATGTACATATTTGGGAAGTCCATTTTATTTATTTATTATATTTTTAAAATGATATCCCATTTTATAGTATCAAGGGGCTTTCCAAGCAACTTATAAAAAGTCTTACAATAATGATTTTAACAAGAACAGAAGCAATATGGCTTCCAGTTGGTGCCTGGCTCATTCATAA
The DNA here is from genome assembly GCF_964106645.2 of Podarcis pityusensis. Lineage (NCBI taxonomy): Eukaryota > Metazoa > Chordata > Lepidosauria > Squamata > Lacertidae > Podarcis > Podarcis pityusensis. The sequence continues at coordinate 29,343,307 of NC_138042.1, forward strand.
ATATTGGTTCCTGCTCTTGCCCTTAGGATTTCCTGGGAGTCGGCATAAAGATCAATGCCCTTTGGCTGCTGCCCAAACTCTGCTGCTTCCAATAATAAAATTCCTTCTTTGGAAGCCCCAAATTCCTTCACTTAGCAATGAGAACCCACATAATCCTTGATGAAGGCAAGTCCTATGAAATCCAGATGATGAGAAATGAGAATTTTCCAAGGAAGGCTGTTCCCTGCACAGTGTGCTGAGTCAAAGGAGCACAAAATCATCATCATCATCATCATCATCTTCATCATCATACCTATATTTATATGGGTACCTACTGAGAAGATCCATAAAAAAGCAATTGTACCAAAAGGAATTATTGTGAAAATAAGAAATAATTTGGGGAGGTGTGCCAAATTTTGTCCTCGCTCAGGTTGTCATATTGCCACAGTGTGCCCCTGCTGAAGGCCTACCAATGAGCTTGATAGATTGGAACTCTGGCACATCTGTTCACATCTGTCTCTCTAGCCACAACTGCAATTCCGTTTTCTGTTTTTATTTTATTTATTAATTTTCTATACCACCACCATTAAGGGAAAATCTATCTATCATCTATCTATCTATCTATCTATCTATCTATCTATCTCATGGTGGCGAACAGCATAAAACCAACAATAAAATCACATGCATAGAACAAGTATAATAAAAAGTTGGCGTGAGCAGTGAGGTGGCCAGGCTTGCTGTTGACACTAGATTATTCAGGGTCGTTAAAACAAAAAAGGAATGTGAAGCACTCCCAAAAAGACCTCGCCAAACTGAGCAAGTGGTTCGTAACTGAGTGGCTCTTTGACGGTTCCTCCTCAAATTTTTAGAGAGAGGCCAACCAGCCAGAGCTCATCTTCTAGGAACAGCCAGTCATTCCCAGCATGCCAACATTCTGACTCTGACCCCTGCAAGGGATCTTGGGTTCCTCCATAGCATGAAAACCCAACATGATATGATTTGGGACACTGCACCTTGCTGTGCCATTCCTGGGCACAGTACTGAAACTGCTGCACTCTAAATGAGGTAACCAACATTTGTGACCTTGGCTCTTGCAACACTTTGGAAAGTATGTCTATAGCCATACACATATCAAGAGTATTAAACAGGATTAACTGGCTCTTTGTATTTAATGGAACAGGAACTAAAACATTAATCAAAAATCCAGAAAGTGGGGGTGGGGTGGGGGGAAATAGTTATTCTTGACATACATAATGGATGAAAGCATGACACACACATACAAAGAAATGACTGTCATTCATGAATACAATAAAGAGCGTGATATACCAATCTATTCTTCCTATGTTCGCTTGTATTTTATTTTTTTGAAAAAGAAATGATGCCACAGTGAAAAACCTGAAAAGAACTCTCCTCTCAAAGGAACTCAATGCTTTTGCCTCTGAATCATGACCCAGAAAACACAAAGCATCTTCAAATACTAGGGATTTTTATTTACATCTTGATCGCTGATATTTCGTTTCACACAAAGAAACACGTTAAACACTAGTCCAAAAGTACCACCCTCTCCGCCCCTCTCGCTCCCAGTAAGCAGCAGTACCTGCCAGGAGGCTAGGTAAGTGCCTTTGTCCCACTGTACCATCCTTAACTGCTGGGGTGCAACACCCACTGAACTCTAATGCGATTTAGTTTTGAGCAAACATGCATAGGCTTCTGCTGTTTTGGAAACATAGTCAACAATTAGGGGAAAGATGGGGAACCTCCAGCCTTTGGAGTCCTTGGGACTCTCCTTGGGCATCTCCCCCTTGCTGACCATGCTCTGTGTCCTCCTCCAGGGCTTGTTTCTGTCTGGAATGTATCCTTGAACTGCAACAATACATCTTGCATGCCAGGGGGGAAATGTGAAAGCTCATCTCTGACGTTTGCATAGGTGGAAAGTAGCCTTTTGTACAATAGTGTGAGTCATGTCCTTTGCTCTCCATGCTTCTGTATATGGCCCCAGGTGTCGTGGACTGGCTGGATGCAGAGGAGTGGTGGGAGGGACTAGCTAGGGACCCCCAAAGGGAACCCCCAAGGGAAGACAGCTCAAAGCCAGGGGATTGGTAGTGGGATGATGACAAGCAGTCAGAGGGAGCAGACTGGGAGGAGGAGATGCCAGAAGCGGCAACAGGGCTTAGTGAGCAGGAAGAGGCTGTGGCAGAGAGCGCTCCAGAATCAGAGGTGGAAGTGGAGGTTGGAGAGGAGCAGGGCCAGGACCAGGAGACAGAGTGGAGGTAGGCTGCTGAAGAAGCCAGGGAGGATCTCCCTCCTGTGATGATCAGCTCCCCTTCCCCTGGTCTCCCAGAACTCAAAGAGGCATGAAGAGGGTGGAACCAGATTGAAGGAGCCTCCTATTGCTGGGGAAGGACCCAGGGCGAGGAGACTCAGAGCCTTAGAGAGGGGTGGGAAGGCGGGGGACCTTCAGTCCTCACTACTGCCTCTTCGGGGCAAGACCTACTGGAAAGAACTGCTGTTCTCACTTGGCCTGAGTTGTTTCGTTTCTTTGAATAAAGAGTTAACTTCACTTATGCCTCATGAGGTATTGCTGACCTGCTCCCGACTCCCACCTTGACACTACGCCTCTCAGGAATGTAGCCCCCCACAAATCTGGAACACATGCAGAGAAGGGCAACCAAGGTAATCAAGGGTCTGGAAACCAAGCCTTAGGAGGAATGGTTGAAGGAGCTGGATCTTTAGCCAGGAAAAGAGGAGACATCTTCAAATGTCTCAAGGGCTGTCACATGGAAGAGGGAAAGCTTGTTTTCTTCTGCTCTGGAGGGTAGGACGTTTACCAATGGCTTCAAGTTACGAGAAAGGAGATTCCAACGAAACATCAGGAAGAACTTTCTGACAGTAAGAGCTGTTTGACAGTGGAAGAGTCTCCCTTGGGAAGTTGTGGACTCTCATTCTTTGGAGGTTTTTAAGCAGAGGTTGGATGGCCATCTGTCATGGATGCTTTAGCTGAGATTCCTGCATTTCAGAGGGTTGGACAAGATGACCCATGGGGCCCCATCCACCTCTACAATTATATGATTCTATGACAGCTGAAGCTTCAGTAACAGGCATCTTGTCACCTTAGAGAATGATGCTACATTTGACTCCTCTTCCTATACGGTGATTCATTAGCCAGCTTATGACCTTAAAAAGGAAGAAGTGAGGTTACCTAGAATTTATGACTGGGTATTCTTGTGTCTGCCTCTGAGACATAGCAATGAGTCACATTATCCACCCACACAAACCTTTCTTCAGTTTCTCCCAGGATGCCAATACCTGTCAGCTTTTTACAAGTGGCACTCTTATTACCTTCCGTAAATGACATCAAGAAAACACGATCCCAAGATCAGATCTGATTCCCCACCCTACATAAGTGAGAAACAACCTCTGTTGAGAAGTGGAGAAGGAGTTAGCTTTGAGAGAGAGCATGGGATATTTCAGGAAAAGGAAGTGAGTGTACAAACAAAGGCACAAGCGCAAAGGAACTGGTACGTTCTGTGTTCCCAACGCCAGCTGTGTCAAGCTGTGTTTCCTTTTGGGAAAGGAGCCTTCTGGGAATTTATACCTGCAGCAAGTAGGGACAAGCACGGAAAAGGATTCTGTTCTACCTGTAAACATTTGGATGCTCTCAAAGGGGAGCAGGCATCTCTAAACAAATTGAAGGACAGGTAAGCGAACAAGGTGAATTCTTAACACAGCCCTGGTTGCTTTTTACAGTCAACACAAGGGATTCTCTCCTTTACCTAAAAGCACCACTGAAGAGGTATTTCAAGATTCCTTTGAAGCTATTTCTGAGGGGAGGGGGGAGGAATGGGGAGGGAAGTACTCAAAGAGAGAAAGAGCTATTTTAATGTACTGCTTTTGGGCAGACATTAGTGCGCCCTTGCCTCAGCTACAGCTGAAGTCTGACAATGAATTGAAAATATTAATCCAGCAGCCAACTCAGCAGATGGGTAAAAGGCCCCTCTAGCTACCGAGACACTAAAGGAATGGGTTACAAATGTTAAGTCAGAAGGCATACATGATGATCCCGTTTATTAACTTGTACGGAGGAGGAGACAGAAGAGGACACCATGCTTTTACTCTCACAGATGTTTTTCCTTTTCAGGAAGCTGAAAAATGGTCCATATCTGCAGGATTTTGCAACTCTATTCACTGAAATTGCAGTAACCGCCGTATTTGTTAACTTACTGCAATTTTCCATTTCTTTTCCATTAAACATGCTCAACACACCTTGCAGAACTTGCCCCACATGCAGCACGTTCCTTTCTAAGTGAAGGTACATAGAGCAGTATGGTATCTCCAGAAGGCATTGGGGATGGGAGTGAAATCTGATTTCATTCGCATTTAAATTTGCACTTTTCAAAACAATACAAGAATTGAAACGGTCATCCTTTGAAATTTGCACTTTTCCATATTTTGCAATGCAAGTCTGCAGCCAAGTCGTGTTCAAAAATCCATAAACCAAGTGTGCAAAAACATGAATTTATTAGTGAAAATGATGTGAAGATTGCACTAGGGGAGATAGCTTTGTAAAAATGTGTAGACTAGGCAAGATTGCATGCAATCATATGCGACTAAAATGCCATTGAATTTTCATGAGGATTTTAAGATTTTAATAATGAAAAATTGAGAAAAATTGTCAAGTTTGCCCATCGCTATAAGACACAAGGAGGCATTACCTCCAGACTCAAAAGAATGAGAATAAATGGATGGAGTAATGAGGAAAGTTAAAAACTAAACTTTACTTAAATTCATTTATACCTGTTCTCCCAGGCCTCAAGCTGTCCTCCTTCCCCTTGGTCCCATATAAGCATTTTGCTAGTTCTTTGAGATTGGACCTTATGCACAAGACAGGCACCAGAGCCTGGGGGCAGCCACTGAGAAGGCCCTTGCTATTTTGAGCTCCTGTCAAATACTCAATCTAGTCTAAAATATAAACTGCCTTAGCTTTTGACTATTGTTTTACAACAGAACAGGGATCAGAAACATCAGGTCTGTGTGAATGTGCGTAAATGTGTGTAGAAACTGGCCTAGAGTACAAAGGTAATATTTATATTTCTGTTGCTCCACCCACTTTTTGCCTCTGGCCCCGCCCCTCAATGACATGTGGCTCCCAGAAGGTTGCCCAGGGAGCAATGTAGTCCTCTGTGTTAAAAATGGTTCCCTACCTCTTCAATAGAAGACCTCTGGTTACGTACCGTTCTCCTTACGAACGCTTTGGGTAACAAGCTCCGCTAACCTGGAGGTAGGTGCCAGGAGCTTCCTGTAGCCAATCAGAAGCCGTGCTTTGGTTTCCAAACATTTTGGAAGTCTAACGGACTTCCGGATATCCTAACACACATATACTTTTCAATAACCTAATATATTCTGTTTAAACTCATTCCGAATATCACTGTATTTATCCAAAGAAAGTCTGCGTCTATAAGCTGTCCGTTCATATGTTGCCAATGTTGTCATGTCGTCAAGCCATTGATTAGGGGGAATTGCATAACATCCTCTTGCACAAGTGCATCTTCCCTTGAACTAGTGATGCACGTGCAGCACCCCTCTTCCGTCTACCTAAGTCTATCTATAGTCCATATTTTTTGCATTTGTTAGCACAGAATGTAGCAGAAGGCACAACTGTTCCCAAACCAGAGATTTATTATTAAGAAGAAACACCAGGACCTCACCGATGGCAAGCTAGAGCACAATCTCATGGAATAATTAAACACTAGACAAGGAGTAAAGCCACACAATGGAACCGGCTAGAGACAGACCTATAGTAATTACCAAATCAAGCATGTGGCCTCTGAGAATGGGTAGGAGCATTCATGTGTTACACCAGCCGAAATGAATGTAGAAAACATGCACAGCCTATGAAAAGAAGTCAATGCAACATAAAATTCATACAAGTTCTCTCTCTCTCTCTCTCTCTCTCTCACACACACACACACTGCCTGGTAATCAGCTACATAAAACTTGGAATTTCTCAGTAAATAATATTTATGATCAAATGTGGGAAATGCAGCAAAGCCAGAAAGCAATGCCAAGGGTAATTTATTCACTTACTACTGTTTCTTTACTCTGTCTGTCCTTCTACCACTGCCCAGGGTAGATAGTAACCAGTTCTCGAAAATGCAAATTATAATTTATCAGTAAATGAAAAATCACTTTTTAAACAGTTCAGTGGAAGATATATCACTTCTGTTAAAAAGTGAAGCGAGCAACCCAATAAAAAAAAGTATGCTTGATGTCTAAATGCCTAGAACATAGTTCCCAAGTGTTTTTGGGCTACCTCCCCTTTGGTTCTATAAACTCATCCCCTTTGCCCCTTCCCTATAAAAAGGATTATTCAGAGTAGCAGTTTACATGACCCACTAAGGAAAATAACAGCACAAAAAATTTCAAAACAGTAACCATTAATTGCATGTTTATTCAAAATCCAATTAAAACTATTTAGTTTAATTAATTCAGCAAAATGGATGAACTTGGTTTTGTGACAGTCTGATAGTCAGTTGCACCTTCAGTGAGCCTGTGCCATCACCTTTGCCTCTTAGTATCCTGCTAAGTTTGGGACGCAGGTGCCGCTGTGGGTTAAACCGTAGAGCCTAGGGCTTGCCGATCAGAAGGTCGGCGGTTCGAATCCCCACGACGGGGTGAGCTCCTGTTATTCGGTCCCTGCTCCTGCCAACCTAGCAGTTTGAAAGCACATCAAAGTGCAAGTAGATAAATAGGTACCACGCCAGCGGGAAGGTAAACGGTGTTTCTGTGTGCTGTTCTGGTTTGCCAGAAGCGGCTTAGTCATGCTGGCCACATGACCCGGAAGCTGTATGCCAGCTGCCTCGGCCAATAAAGCGAGATGAGAGCCACAACCCCAGAGTCAGTCATGACTGGACCTAATGGTCAGGGGTCCTTACCCTGCTAAGTAATCACACTGTCCTCCAGGGGGCAGCACCACCCACTTTGGGAAACACTGGTCTACAATGCAGAGTGGCAGCACAGATATGTGCAAAGAAGATTTTACGATCTCCAACCGTTAATCTTGAGGGTGGTCCAGCAACACTTCCTTCCAGCCTCGGCCCAGTATACCTGAAGGAGCGTCTCCACCCCCATCGTTCAACCCTGAGGTTCAGCTCCGAGGGCCTTCTGGCGGTTCCCTCGCTGCGAGAAGCCAAGTTACAGGGAACCAGGCAGAGGGCCTTCTTGGTAGTGGCACCCGCCCTGTGGAATGCCCTCTCATCAGATGTCAAGGAAATAAACAACTGTCTGATTTTTAGAAGACATCTGAAGGCAGCCCTGTTTAGGGAAGCTTTGAATATTGCATGAATTATTGTATTTTAATATTTTGTTGGAAGCCGCTCAGAGTGGCTGGGGAACCCAGCCAGATGGGCAAGGTATAAATAATAAATTAGTAGTAGTAGTAGTAGTAGTAGTAGTAGTAGTATGCTAGCTCCCTTGCATAGCAGAGTGACAACCACACAGCTTCACCTTGAAAGGATCAAGTTGTACACATCTGACGGCAATAAAACACTCATGGAAGCAGTAAAACTCAGTCAAGCATTATTATTGTTGTTGTTGTTATTTTGTAAATATTTTTTTATTTGATTTTACAAGTCTAAAATTATAACAGTATCAAATATACTCGGATTTAGAGATTTCTCTGAATCTCAAGACTTCCTACCATCCCCTCCATGGGTCCTATTGTCAGCGTTTTCAACTGCATATTATTTCATCCTCCACATTTTAAGTCTGTCCATATTGTCCAAAGCAATTGTTACATTATAAGTGTTGTAACGATTACTTTGGACAATATGGATAGACTTAAAATGTGGAGTGTTGTTAAAATCCTGCTAATGTTTTCATTTGCTTACAGTGGTCTCTTAAATGAATTATAAATCTTTCCCATTCTTTCTTGAAAATTTTGTTTTCTTGGTTCCTGAGCCTTCCAGTCAATTTTGCCATTTTGGCGTAGTCCAACAGCTTAATTTGCCATTCTTCTCTGGTAGGGACTTTGTCTCAGTCGAGCATTGTTTACTTGAAAGGCATTATCAGTCTTGACGGTAGAAGACTATTTTCAACTTTACTACCACACAGATAGTAAGGACTCAGCCAGACCGGTGAAGAAAAAGCAATTTATATGCGTTGTATCTAATATTGTGCCACCAGATGGAGATGTGGAGTCCCGTTTTTCTCTACCTGTTTTCCTTGCTTAAATTTACAACGGTTTAAAGACTCCCCAAGAATCTTCCAAGAATCTCCTCACAGTTTCTGGAAACAAATGGCTCTTTTTCGCTTACTCTACCAATGTGTGTGTGTGCATACAGGGGTTTTTCCCCCCAGCTGGAACTCACCAGCCCCTCTCAGGTGGGCACCATTGCCATTCTAAGAGAACAAGATGGGCGTTCATGGCGTTCATATTTTTCTAGAAAAATAGCACGGCAGAAGGGGGGAAAGCCCTGTGTGCATACAGCGGTACCTCAGGTTAAGAACTTAATTCGTTCTGGAGGTCCGTTCTTAACCTGAAACTGTTCTTAACCTGAAGCACCACTTTAGCTAATGGGGCCTCCCGCTGCCACCGCGCGATTTCTGTTCTCATCCTGAAGCAAAGTTCTTAACCTGAGGTACTATTTCTGGGTTAGCGGAGTCTGTAACCTGAAGCATATGTAACCTGAAACATCTGTAACCCAAGGTACCACTGTATATGAATCTGAACTTATCACAGTTTCCCACACATACTTGCACCTGCCACAAACAACAACAGCAACAACTATTTGCAAGTCCCTCTACTTGCCAGTGGTTTCAGCGCTGGTGTACTTGTCTGTTAGTCCCTTCCTTCCATGTTTGAGGTGGTTGCCTTGCTTTGATTTTCCTTTTTTTTTTAAAGCACCACATTCACATTTATTCAACTAAATGCATTTTTTCCTCCCTTCAAAGTAAAATTGGCTGAAAAATTGCTTAGAGGAGTTGGGGTCAGTGGTGATGTCAGTGGGGTTGCAGCCAATGAGCACTTTGAAGTCCATGTAGACATGGTTTCCCGCCTCCGCCCCCCATGATCTACCTCACAGAGAAGCTTCTATGGCATTTCAAAAGGCAGTGGGTGTACTTCGGAAGCAGTCTGACTGCTGAAATAATGTAATGTCTGGTCACCTCAAAGTTCCCCATCTCCTCCTAAACTGAAACACTGTCTGCCACTGTTCGGTGTTGCCAACCCTAGCATTTTGGTCCTCACTGACCAAAGGTACTTGTTTCTCAAAGGGCAGCAAGTTTATACTGGATTAGCAATCATTCACTTTTCCAAGGAAGCCCTGTTCTTCTTCTTCTTCTTTTTAAAAAAGGTTTCTCAGTACCCTCACAAATTACAATCCTCACGGTTCTTTGGTGAAAGCATGACTATTAAACAGGATGATGATGATGATTTCAGTTTATTACCTAGCTTCACCAGCAGGCCTGAGAGCAGGTTACAATTCAAAATTTAATATTAAAAACAGTTCAAATAAATTACAGTCACAGGAATAGGGTGGGTCTTGGTACATAGAATTGCAAGAGGGTTGCAGTGTAAATAAATATGCTCAGAGTTATCTCCTGTGCTATTTTCTTCAATGGAGCAAATGGCCCCGTTTTAAAATTTACCGACAGAAATAGGCAGGTTTAAAGAGGAAGTGGATAAACACAAGGCCTCGTAAATCTCATCTGTTCTCCAAATCACAAGGCTGGCTTCTAAAGACATGATTTGTTATGAAAAATGAGCTGTGTGACTTATGAGCCCAAGAAGTCGCTGCATTGTGAGTTGTCGCCTGCTGTCATGGTGGCAAGAAGACTTTTATCTTTCCAAATCAAGACACCTGTGTTGTACCCTAAGTCTTGTGAGTTTACCATCGATGATGAACTCGTGAGATGGAACAGCCACTGAAACAGTCTTTGTTATGATGTATGAGCAGTTACCAAAGCTTTGGAGTACCTTCATTTTTGTGTGTGTGTGTGTGTGTGTGTGTGTGTGTGTGTGAAATAACAATCTAAATCCCGGTGGGGGCTTGGATTGGGCAGTGATGCCCCTCTTCCCAGACCTGTCAGTCTTTGCCTGCAGAGCTCCCCCTACCATTGGCCAAACAGGCAGGCGGGCAAATTGAGTTGGGCAGAGGTATCCCTCTGCCAGTCCAGCCACCCAAAAACCCTCAAACTGGGTGGGTCATCCAAGGATCTGTTGGATTCTGAACTGGCCTCACTGCTATCCCATAATGATCTGGCTGCCCCCACTTGTCATGTTCAATAGGACTGTGGGTGTAGTGTGGCCTCAGCACTCCTTTAAGTCCCTCCAGGCAACAGCCAAGGTCAGAATTGCACCCTAAGGTGTTAGCTAGACAGTCCTCACTGGGCTGTTGATGAGCCTTTAGTCTTCAAAGACTGAACCCAGGAACAACCCTTAGGCTACTTCTCCACCACCATGTCATTAAAGCACTCAAGTCAGCAGTTTTCAAAATCTGTTTTAGGGAACCCTGAGGTTAGAAGCATGGCAGGGATTTCTTAATGCTTACAGCAACAAGCTTAGCTCAAATAATGAAACTGGGCATCAGCACTGAATTTAGGGCCGTGTCAGTGTGCCCGGCCGATGGGGTGCAAAATTGAGAAGATCCATAATTGAAAAGATCTATGTGGGGATGCCAAATTATGAAAGAATTTCAAAGTCCACCCCGGCTGGGCATCTTTAACTGCCTTCCCCAGCAAATGGCAAAAGCAAAAGACTGCTGGGTTCATTCCAGGTACATTTCACATACTCGTGTTTTCAAGCCTGGCAATAGTACGGCTTAGCAGGACTGTCCAGTGCCTCATGAGAATGATGATTCAACACTAGAATACATCCCAAAATTTGCTGTGACGTGCGGCGATTCCTCAGCATTCAAAGGATTCCTGAGATGCAGAGTGCCTGAAAGCTATTGACCAAAGCAAATGATTATCTACTATGCTCAGCTGCTAGTTCCGCCTTCAACATATGCAACATACCATGTTGCACGTGTTTTTCCATGTACAGTGGTACCTTGGGTTACATACACTTCAGGTTACAGACGCTTCATGTTACAGACTCCGCTAACCCAGAAAAACAGTATCTCAGGTTAAGAACTTTGCTTCAGGATGAGAACAGAAATGGCGCGGCGGCAGCAGGAGGCCCCATTAGCTAAAGTGGTGCTTCAGGTTAAGAACAGTTTCAGATTAAGAACGGACCTCCGGAATGAATTAAGTACTTAACCCGAGGTACCACTGTATAAGATGATATTTTCCCCCACTTTTTTAAAGTTTAAAATTGGGGGTCATCTTATACACGGAATGTTGCAATTAAGTATATAAATAAATACAGTACATGCCACCATCCATATTCCCACCCCCAGCTTCCCTTCACTATTGGCCTCATGACAAACCCTGGTCTGGTACTCCCCCCCAGCAGCCCCCACACCGGACATTGTCCCTTGCACCCGGTTCCCCCAGACCCCCCATTCCCCAAGCGCACTCACTCAGGCAGCTCTGGCAGTTGCAACTCCTCAATCAGCGTTCACATCTGCCAGCGCTCGTGGAGTAAATGCGGTGCATACCGTAAATACGGAGACAAAAGTGCAACACACAGGCAGGGGAGCTGGAGCTGAACTACAGTGGAGTTTGAGCGGACAGGAGCAGCAGCCATTACACAGCTTGCCCCACTGTTTGATGTTTAAATATACGGTACTAAATATACCAGTGTTTTGAATATTTAATAACATATCAAAGGTGTTCTGTTTGGTGTTTATATTTATTTCTTAATTTTGGGCTCAAAAAATAGGGGTCGTCTTATACATGGGGGGCATCTTATATATGGAAAAACATGGTAATTTGTTAGAACCATCACAGCATCACATGTTGAGTTGATAAAATGTGATACCACCCAACCCAATATTACAGAGCAAGTTTTCAAAGCCTCGGGCACACTGAGGGGAAGAAAAGAGGAAAGAAGTCCATCACCCTGGTCCATCCTCGATTCCAAAGACCATTGTTTGGTCCTATCAAGCAGTATTTGTTTTGTGCTGTGATGTTAAGACATTGTGGATTTTCCCCAACTCTACTCTACATCACTGGATGCCAATGTCAGGAGAGGTGAGAAGTGGGAAAACTCCAATGCTGTGAGTAGGGATAGACAAGTTTGTCCGTTTCAGTTCTCTAAGTTTCTCCTTCTTCCAAGCAATTGTTGTTGTTGTTTAGTCGTTTAGTCGTGTCCGACTCTTCGTGACCCCATGGACCAGAGCACGCCAGGCACTCCTGTCTTCCACTGCCTCCCGCAGTTTGGTCAAACTTATGCTGGTAGGCTTCGAGAACACCATCCAACCATCTCATCCTCTGTCGTCCCCTTCTCCTTGTGCCCTCCATCTTTCCCAACATCAGGGTCTTTTCTAGGGAGTCTTCTCTTCTCATGAGGTGGCCAGAGCATTGGAGCCTCAGCTTCACGATCTGTCCTTCCAGTGAGCACTCAGGACTGATTTCCTTCAGAATGGATAGGTCAGATCTTCTTGCAGCCCATGGGACTCTCAAGAGTCTCCTCCAGCACCATAATTCAAAAGCATCAATTCTTCAGCGATCAGCCTTCTTTATGGTCCAGCTCTCACTTCCATACATCACTACTGGGAAAACCATAGCTTTTACTATACGGACCTTTGTTGGCAAGGTGATGTCTCTACTTTTTAAGATGCTGTCTAGGTTTGTCATTGCTTTTCTCCCAAGAAGCAGGCGTCCAAACAATTAGCAATCCTAAAATTTTTTTTAAAAAATTCATTTTGTATGCAATTTTGATGAACACCCTCATTTCTTGCAAGCTATGTCATTTAATTTTATCCTGGTTCTAATTTTCAAGCTGTGTTTTAATCAATTGCTTGATTGTGTTTGAATGTACCCTATATACTCGAGTATAAGCCAACTTTTTCAGCACATTTTTTATGCTGAAAAAGCCCCCCTCGGCTTATACTCGAGTGAGGGTCCCTGTCGGCGGAGGAGGAGGAGGAACGAGTAGCCCCAAAGCAGCCCTTTCGGCCTGCTTGTTCTTCCTCCGCCGCAGTCGCCACCAGCCTCTGCCTCTTGGCAGCACCCTAGGTAGGCAGGGGGATGGGAGGGGCTGGGGGGGAGAGCTCAGAGGCAGTAGCTGGTTGGGGGTGGGGCCTCAGCCTAGCTCAGAGGTTGGCTGGTGGGCTAGCCTACCAGAACAGCCCACTGAAGGAGCATCTCCACCCCCATTGTTCAGTCCAGACACTGAAGTCCAGCTCCAAGGGCCTTCTGGCAGTTCCCTCACTACAAGAAGTGAAGTTACAAGGAACCAGGCAGAGGGTCGTTTTGGTGGTGGCGCCCTCCCTGTGGAAGGCCCTCCCATCAGATGTCAAGGAGATAAACAACTATACAACATCTGAAGGCAGCCCAGTATAGGGAAGTTTTTAATGTTTGATGTTTTGTTGCTTTTTTATATATTCTCTTGGGAGCCCAGAGTAGCTGGGGAAACCTAGTCAGATAGGCAGGGTATAAATAATGAATTATTATTATTATTATTATTATTATTTATTTAAGATTGGGCCCCTGATGCCTGTTAACTCCCTGGTGGTTCTCCCAACCAGCCAGGGGAAGGGAGCTAGCAGACAGCAGGAAGACTGCCCAGTCACATGATCCTCACCTTATACCGTGCCAGCATAGCTTATGACTGTAACCGAGGGATAATAAAGGCATGGCCTAGTTTTCCCAATTCTGTCTCCATGCCTGATTGCTCCTGAGTCCTCATTCCATATGCACTGAGCTCAACGTAGGTCTTTATCAGTCTGGTTTTAGGCACAAATGCAGTATCTATGTGTAACACAGGAATTTCATGCAGCGTCTATGGAGGCATCAGCCCAGCTACCACCTATACATGTGTCCACCACCTATACATGTGTCCATGGCTTCCCATGTGAAGTGCCCACACATCACTTATTCCATCCGGTGTATTTTTGAAATTCTCGCCATGAGATTTTGATGAGCGTGCAAGTCTGTGAAAGCATCTCGTGTGATACAGGGGGCTACTGCTGGATCATTTTTTGGTTGGCCTTGAAATGTTCCTTTTAATTATTCCCCATACTGTTTTCGTGTCTAAGCTTAAAGACTATCTCAGGGTATTAAACATTTATATCCACTCAGAGTTTCCGAAGGGGCCTTTCTGATGTATATCCATGCGCATGTAGCCATACGTCTAGCTGGCTGTCATGCTAGCATTTTCTGACACTTCGCATTCTACTGATATCATCACAAACCTTGAATGTTTTTCCTTCAGCCACTGGAGACCAAAAGTAGCTCTTGATCAATTTAAGTTTCAAAACAGCTGATTTCTTTTTCTTCTTCTTCTTTTCTGCTGCTGTAGCAAAATCCAGAAGAAATGAACCCAGGCTAGCGGCTGTGGTTAACCATATTGTTTGCAGTCTGTTATTGAGTGTATAAATATAGGGCAAACAGAAATGACAAACACACATACGCTGGAATCCTAAACCAGCTTTGATGGGAGCAGCATAGGCTAGGCCATTTGGGCAATTGAAGCACCGCCCCACCAATCTGAGTCTGCCCACTTGCCTGCCTTCTTTCTTGAAACTAAAAGAGTTGGCTCTCCTTGTCATTGGCTATAGCTCCACCTAGTGTTGGACCTCCTCCCCACCTTTTGCCCTACTAGTTACAATGGACATTCACCACCACTGCCTGGAGGTAATCCTTAATGGGGCTCACATCTGACATGAATCTGATTCCACTGTTAAGTTGCAATCCTAAATACACTTAAAAAGCTCAATGAAATTTACTTCTCTGTGTCTTTTACATAAGAAATTTTCCAATTTAATAATCCAATACAAACCACATTAAAACATTCCAAATTACAATAAAAAAGATAAATTTAAATGCTGAATTTTATATCTTTGGGTGACTTCCCATGCTCTGAAGTTCACAAAGTGCTGATCATCTAATATCACATTGCATTTCTTAATGAATCAATAAGGCATTCTGATGTTAATCCTTAATATAATTTTCATTTACTTTCGCAACCACTGGTCTGTTCAACTTTTGCCTTTTTAATTCTGTTTGAAATGTTTTTCCTTGGTGTTTTCAACCGTCCAGCAATTCCATTTTCAGTTTCTGCTCGCAGGAACAGTTCTCAGTACAGATGCTTAGGATTGTACTATTAGACTGCAACCCTATGCCCACTTTGACAATGGAACACTTTCCCTCGGGCGGTTGTGGACTCTCCTTCCTTGGAGATTTTTAAGCAGATGTTGGATGGCCATCAGTCATGGTTGAGTTACTTGAGATTCCTGCACTGCAGAGGTTTGGACTAGTTGACCCTTGGGGTCTCTTCCAACTCTACAATTCTATGATGATGATGATGATAAACCAAAATGGACAGGTTTGTCCATTCCTAGTCAGACATACGTTAGGCAGCTATCCCACCTTTTGAGGCTTATAGGAAAACCCAACCAAGGACATCTGGGGGATTTCAGGAAGTTCAGGCATCCGAAAAGGATGCAGAATGCAGACTGTGGCGTTTGCCCTCCTATGTGTGTGACATCATACTGGGTTCATAGGGAAAGGGTTAACCAATGGGAACCCAGGGGGCAGAGTTAACTGTGTATAAGTTTTAAGCACAGAGGTTTTTAGAGAGTTGTGGTTGTTGAGAAGACAGTCTGGAGTTAGGAGAGACAGAGAAAATAAGTCTGAGTTGGGCTAGTCTGGTGTGAGAGCGTGAGAGAATTTGTTAAGAGGAGTCAGTCAAACAGTTGAGATAATTCAGTCAGAAGGTATTAGGAAGGTATAGGCCGGTAAAGAAACTAAAGTTAAGATACTGACAGGAATATTATCTGAGAAACCATAAACTTGTTAATGTTTGTAAAATAAACTTGGGTTTTTTTGGTTCACTTTTAATAACTGACTGGACTCAGTGTTCTACCAGAGAGTAACTGGTTGGTGGCAGCGGGGAAGCGAGCACAGTGGTGGCACAGGGATCAATAGACCGTTAAATGTCCGGGGACCCTGTGTGATCACCACACAGACCACTAGAAAGAAGATTTGCATAAAAAAAGGAAGGATCTTGCAAAACCCCTCAGCCACATAGAAAGTAAGGTAAGCACAAGGGGGGGAGACTACCCCTATCCATGAGAATATCACCAAAATCTTCACGCATTCCCTTCTGAACGTTTTTCAATTCCTTTTCTCCTTAATTGATGGAAGATGGCAAAACAGCAACAACACGTTCATAAATTTTTGGCACGGCACTCCTAAAAACAGACCTCAGAATTTCATTGCCTGATCCTTCTGAACATGGAAATGGTTAGGTATTTAAATTTGTTGTCAGGATATGCAAATGTCGTCTCTGTGTGTGTGTTTTCTTCCATGCATATGTCTGGGTCTTTTGTGTTGGGGGAATAATAATAATAATAATAAAAGATTCTGGTGCTCCAGCCATGCACAAACACTTCAAGGTCCTCAACAACTTGAGCATTAGAAGCCCATTCATCCCGAAGGCTTGCCAGTTAGTGAAATGTCAGTGGATACCAATGGCAGCAGGAGAGGAAAGGTAGAGAAACATTCCTGTGTGCTAAGCTAGCTGACAACCGTCTCAGCAGAACCGGCGTGCAGGAACTTGAAGAGTGACCACCCACGGTGGCATTTTCTGCATGCAACAGAAGAAGCAAGACCTGCCCTGGTGCGCTTTATTGAAATGAACAATGAGAGAGAGAGACTGGTCAAAAAAGGCTGCCTGATTCTGGTGTGTGTGAAGAGCTTTCTCATGAAAAAGTTAAAGCAATTAAAAAAAAACCCTTTAAAAAAACACCCTATCATGATCCAGCAAGACATTGCTATTTAAATGGTTGCCGGCTTGTGCCTTATTTGATGAGTGCTCTGTGAAGAAAGAAAGAAAGAAAGAAAGAAAGAAAGAAAGAAAGAAAGAAAGAAAGCTCTTGATGAGTCACAAGTACAAAATGTGCTGCGTACACACTTCGTCTCGCTCTACATCTACACTCCCAGATTTAAAACCAGCCTGAGTAATTCCTTCTGTCCAGGAAACCTGTGAGCAAGACCAGAACTTTTGCACCGAGAATTCTCAGCACTAGACTAAAATTCCCAGGATTCTTTGGGGTAAGTCATGACAGTTAAAGGGGTATAAAACAGACCAGGGGATAATTCAGAGCAGTGGTGCCCTCATTTCAAGACCATTGTTGGCATCCCTTGCAAGGCAGCAGTGGTTTAGGATCAGAGGACACAGAGAGCCAGTGTGGTGTAGTGGTTAAGAGCGGTAGTCTCGTAATCTGGGGAACCGGGTTCGCATCTCCGCTCCTCCACATGCAGCTGCTGGGTGACCTTGGGCTAGTCACACTTCTCTGAAGTCTCTCAGCCCCACTCACCTCACAGATTGTTTGTTGTGGGGGAGGAAGGGAAAGGAGAATGTTAGCCGCTTTGAGACTCCTTCGGGTAGTGATAAAGCAGGATATAAAATCCAAACTCCTCCTCCTCCTCCTCCTCTTCTTCTAGATGGGCTACTTTCCCAGGTTGACAAACCCCATCTGCCCCTCACTTCCATCTGCAGCATGTGTAGAAACCACCTTCTTGACCGTTGGACCCACTATTGGTCTCAGCTGCTCAATCTGCCAGAGCCTGTCTTTGCCTGCAGGGGAAGCCTCTAACTCACCAAGGGTTTGAGACCCATCGGCTACCCTCACCTGGTTTAGACGGCCAGTTCCTGGGGTGTGGCCACTGTCGCATGCTGACAGCTTCTAGGAGCCACAGGTGAGAGCAGAGTGCAGGGTGAGGGCCAAAGGTGGACAAACTACCCCAGAAGGAGCATGGCATGGCCCCCACCAGAGGTACTACTCTCCCAACACCCCATACACCCCTCTTAACACCATAGCATCACATCATTGCAGAACAGTATCACTTCGTCATTCAGGGCGAATGTATACCTCAGTAACAAAATGCAAAAGGTACCTTCACGCCGCAAAGTGACAGCTATACAAAATAACTTTCATGTGACTTTTTGAAGGAGGGGGGAACCTACAAGTCAAGTTCTGACTAGAGATGTAGTTTGCTTTTTCAGTACCAGTCCGGGTTGTCGATTCACCAAACTTGTTATTTGTTATTTAAAAAATGATAATAATATAATAATTATTAATTATTTATACCCCATCCATCTGGCTGGGTTTCCCCAGCCTCTCTGGGTGGCTCCCAACAGAATATTAAAAACAGAATAAAACATAAAACATTAAAAACTTCTCTAAACAGGGCTGCCTTCAGATGTCTTCTAAATGTCAAATAGTTGTTTATTTCCTTGACATCTGATGGGAGGGCGTTCCACCAGGTGGGTGCCACTACCGAGAAGGCCCTCTGCCTGATTCCCTGTCACCTCACTTCTTGCAGTGAGGAAACCATGAGCAGGAAATTGCTCCGGCCATCTTGCCTCAGGGATACTATCTGTCCAAGTGAGGAGATGACCGTTTGCCACTTCCTGCAGTTAATGCAGCTTCTGCAGTTGAATTCTAAACCCCCCCCCCGAAAAAAACCCCAATGTAATGTTAAAACTTGAAATCTGAACGGAATGCAACTTCAAGCCGTGCGCTGTGCTAGAAGTTAACGAACCAAAAATTGATAAAGCTTGAAGGATTCACCACAGCTGCAATGTACTTTTTATCGATTATTTTGCTTCCTCCCCTCCACATCACCTCAGACATATTTTCAGTGTGCAAACTGGTGTGATAGTTTTTGCCCGCGGCTGTGGAAACAGGCTAGCAGATAACAACTTTTATTGTGAAGCAAATGATTGGCCCATTTCATCTGCAGACTGGAGACGTAACCCGTCCAGTCCTTGTCCCCCTGTCCTACCACCTTCTAGGTTAGAGACTCCAGGCCAGAGTCCAGACTCCTCCTTGAGGACACCTAATGTATTTTTTTAACTGAGGTCACACCAGTGCAAATTAAAACGTTATCACAAAAATATATCATTATCAATAATACAGTATTTAATTAATTTTATATGCTGCTTTTTATCCGAGAATGACAGGGCGGTTTACAATATAAAAATACAAAAAATTACCACATGGTAACAAACGATAACACCCCATAGATTGTTTCATTAGTCAAAGGTCTGAGGGGAAAGGAATGTATGCATCCGACTCATATATTTAACTAATAAAATACAAGTAAAGCCCTTTTGGGGGGTTTTTTTTTGGTTACATTGATCAAATCTTGCAGATTCACATTAACACACTATAGGACACCAGCTGTGCAGCCTGTGTAAATTGGGTTAAAGTCGCAAAGGGGGGAAATCAAGGGAGAGGCAGGTTAAGAATAAAACAATGAATGTTAATGGCTAACATCGTCACCTCAACAGTCAGTCAATAGGAAAGGAGTTAAAATGAACACACATTTCAGCATTAATACAGTTCAGGACGTCAAAGATGACAGTGGCTGAATAAAAGCGTATGGA
The DNA here is from genome assembly GCF_964106645.2 of Podarcis pityusensis. NCBI lineage: Eukaryota > Metazoa > Chordata > Lepidosauria > Squamata > Lacertidae > Podarcis > Podarcis pityusensis. Next base: position 29,362,787 of record NC_138042.1, read on the forward strand.
ACACAATGTCATCATATTTCCAAAGGTTTTTTTTTCTTAAACAGGGTCAGGAAAAGCCACAGAATCACGCTGCAAGCAAGACAGCTTTGCAAAGACAGAGAACATGTGAACTACATGACGGCTCAGTGCTCAGTTTGCATGTAGAGAATTTCTTGCCCATCCCTAATTCCTTAGCCATCCTAACGGATTTTATTATTTTTATTTTTTAAAATTTCTATATTGCCCTTCATCCGAAGATCACAGAGCAATTTACAATATAACAACACAAAAATACATACCATAATAACAAAGAAAACCAGTAACCCGTTTTTTTAAAGGTCATAGATAACTCAGTTATGTGACCTCCGAGCCAAGGAGATAAGTAACTATACAACCTCTAGAGGTCATCTGAAGCCAGCCCTGTATAGGGAAGTTTTTTTTTAATGTTTTCTTACGTTTTTATATATGTTGGAAGCCACTCAGGGTGGCTAAGACAACCCAGTCAGATGGCTGGGGTATAATAATGGAATTATTATGAAATCGGACGCCCCTATTTTCTTTGGAGAGTATGTATCCTTGCATTAGAGGATGTCGTTGAAGTCAGGCCCCACCAGCACAATGCATTTAAAACAGTACAGACAAACTTTGGAAGTCGAACATAATCTGTTCCAGAAGGACGTTCGACTTCCAAAATGTTCAACTTCTGAGGAACGGCTTCTGATTGGCTCTTGCAGCCAGTGGAAGCCGTTTCTCTGCCACGTCAGACGTTCGGCTTCCAAAAAATTTTCGACAACTGGAACACTTATTTCCGGGTTTTCGACGTTTGGGAGGCAAAACGTTCAACTACGGAGGTGTTCGACAACCAAGTTTTGACTGTATCATTCCACTTTAAACAGTCATGGCTTCCCCCAAAGAATCCTGGGAACTGTAGTTTGTTAAAGGTGTTAAGAGTTGTTAGGAAGACCCTGTTCTCCTCACAGAGGTACAATTTGCAGAGTGGTTTAACAATCAACCACGATTCCCAGGGAAATCTGGGAACTGTACTTGATACTGCTTTCAATGTAGTATCAGATAGAGCCTAAGATTCAAGTGTCAGTCAGTCAGTTTCTTCACAAGGAATTAAAGGGCAGGTTGTGATATTTTGTCCTTTGCCTCAGGCAGCAAAATGTTATGGGTCTGCCCTGTATATTTGTGAGCATGCGAACAGAAGATGGTGACACACATTGTACTAAATGCCACAAACATAACAAGGAACCTTCAAAGCAGCAGCACTTGGTTAAATCATCAAATGAGTAAGCCACTGCTATCCTTTTTCGCGCCTAAGATTTCACAATCTAAACCCCACATTTCCTTAGGTTATCTCTGTTTCTATTACCAAAGTCACCCAACCATAAAACATATAATGCAGGCAGTTTCTTTCAGAGAGGAGCAGGAAGGCAAAAATTGTATATCTAATCTTTTGTGCATACAAGGGAATGTTCCACAGATGGAAGAGTCAAAGAAAATTGCAATTCCTTGCTTTTTAGCAAACCTTCATTCTCAAGCATTTCATAACCTCCTAAAGTAATACTGTGGTTACCCAAAGGAGATTGTATGTAGAAATAAAAGAGCAAACCTCTTGTTTCCTTCTGAGAGCCTGGCTACATGTTACCCTCGCCATGGGAGGGCAGCCCCACCAGATGAGAGCTGCGTTTGTGGGAAATGCCAAAGGCTCCATTACAGAGAAGGAGTTAGGGGCTAAGATAAACAGAGGGGGCTGGCCTTCTTGGTGATTCTAATCTCCCTCAGAAGTTTTTTTGGGGATGAGCTGGGTGAAGGCATTCTCCGTGGCAGCCCCTAAGTTGTGGAATTCCCTCCCCACAGAGATGCATCTCACACCTTAATTATGTGGTTCCTACTGCATGCTTAAGACAGTTCCTTCCCTTGGCCTTGTCCATTTTTGTTCCTTGTTTTGGGGTTGGCTGGCAAGCCCCAGTGCATGGCTAGAGGTTCCATTCAGCATGGTGGGTCACAAGTTGTGCAGACGCAACCTGAACTCCAGTCTCAGAGAACAATGATTCCTCCTTGGAGCTGGTCACGGAAAAGTCAAAAGAGACATAACTCCCTGCATGGTCCTGCGACCCATTAGTTATCCTAAGAATCCATGCCTAAACGCCTTTTTGTGCGTCTGCCCATCCGGCCCCTCCAGCCCCTCTTTCTTCTAGCTGAAGAAAGCCACCTGTGATTTGCTAGGGAGTGGAATGCTTTCATCTCAGGAGCTGCCCAAACAGATGTTCCATCTCCTGGCTGAACTGCTAAGGACTTCTCAAGAGGGAGAAAAGGAACAAACATAGCCCATCTCCTTCAAACCCTACAAAACTGCTGAATAGACACTGGCAATTATTGCTGTGCTTGCATAAATCTGTCATGTTTAGAAGTTCGCTGCCATGATCCTGGTTTCATGATTTGTAGTGGTCTTTTCAGGGCTGGGCAGAAAATAGACTGGGGATTCAGTGCTAGATCTCTGGTTGATTTGCAGAGGATTGGCAAGGGTACTTTTATTCCGCCTTCCCAAGGTTTCTTCACCTGTTAATGTCCATGTTTTACGTTATCTTTCACATGGTGTAAAAGCCGCTTCTGGAAATCTAGTGGAATCTAGTGGAAGTTTAGCATTCATTTCCAGGTTGATTCTTTCTTGGAAAAATCCATTTGCAACACCATTAACCACAGCAGTTTTGCATTGTAATTTTCTGTGCTCTGTGAAGCAGTTGCAGTAACGGGAGACCATTCTCCGTCCATCAGTTTATGTACCTTCCCCCAAAGGGCTGTGTGCATATCTCCCACTTGGACTACTGCAATGCGCTCTACATGGGGCTACCTTTGAAGGTGACTCGGAAACTGCAATTAATCCAGAATGCGGCAGCTAGACTGGTGACTGGGAGTGACTGCTGAGACCATATAACACTGGTCCTGAAAGATCTTCATTGGCTCCCAGTACGTTTCTGAGCACAATTCAAAGTGTTGGTGCTGACCTTTAAAGCCCTAAATGGCCTTGGTCCTGTATACCTGAAGGAGCGTCTCCACCCCCACCACCCAGCGCTGACACTGAGGTCCAACATTGAGGGCCTTCTGGTGGTTCCCTCACTGCGAGAAGTGAGGTTACAGGGAACCAGGCAGAGGGCCTTCTTGGTAGTGGTGCCTGCCCTGTGGAACGCCCTCTCAGCAGATGTCGAGGCAATAAACAACTATTTTACTTTTAAAAGACAACTGAAGGCAGCCCTGTTTAGGGAAGTTTTTAATGTCTGACATTGTAGTGTTTTTAATATTTGGTTGGAAGCCACCCACCCAGAGTGGCTGGGGAAACCCAGCCAGGTGGGCAGGGTATAAATTATTATTATTATTATTATTATTATTAAGCTGGAGACAATGCCTGCATGGAAACAGCTTTTGCTCTTCCCACTTCACTTCTCTCCTGGTTCTCAGAGACGGTGGTGCAGAGAAGGATGGGGAAGCCCCTGGCCCCTCACTTGCCTGGCCTGCCTCTTCCTCCTCTTCCTCCAGCTCTGATGCTTCCCCTGCCTCTGACTCTTGCTTCCTGACTGGTACAGGTCCCCATAGACCACTGCCTGCCTCTCCTGAGTGAGACTCCAGCCCTGCTTCCCCCAAGGCACACTTGCCAGTCAAACACACACACACACACACACACACACACACACACACAAATTATAGCTATGCAGCAAGATACCAGGCTGCTATTGGGCAAAGTTCTTTTGTATGAACTTCTTTTCATGTCATCCCCAGCTCTTCCCAAAGCGTCACCACTTTCAGACTCTTTTCAGCACATTTGTCAATGCTGAAGCAATACCCCTGGGCCACGTTGGAGAGTCTGCCAGGAGTCACTTGGAAGGCTGCCCAAAGCTGTTGTGAAATGTGCCCCATCTTGTTGGGCCCTTCAATGCTACACAACCTTCTTGCATCCACATAGAGATGACCCGTATGTTGCAAAGGAGGAAATCTAATGAAATCTGGGTTGAGTGCTTTGCCCAATAAGAGCATTCTTAGTAACAGGAATCACATCAAAAAGCGGGGGGGGGGGGGGGGTAGAATCTGTGGCTTCCACAACACTCCACTGCTTGTTATGGAAAGCTTGTTAACAGGGGAAGGAGACAGGTGAGGTTCAGCAAAGGCAGAACAACATATATGCACATGGTGTTGTTGCCAAATAGCTGATGGAGCAAAAGAGCAGTCTGGGGAAGAAGTAGAAGGTGCAAGTAAAACAAGATAGATTGCAATTTGCTTCTGCTGCTTAAATAGATAGCTGGGGATAGGAGGAAATGCCCATTCCTGGACAGAATGAGTACATTTCTAGCTCTTCTGCATCTTCCAAGAATGGTGCAGATTTCCTGGGAAAAGGCTCTGCTTGCACAGCTCTGGGAATCTTGCTGCCCCATAGACTCTGAACACCATTCGGAGCCCTGATCACTTGGCGTACAGCACTGCAATCTGCCGCGAGGGACAAATACTCAATTTATTCAACAATTGTATGTGAGACCTATGAATGCAAATATCAGGTGGTTGTATCCACGGTTAGTCGGTCAACCCATTGAAATCAATGAACGTTACTAACTTAAATCCACTAATTTTAATGAATCTGCTCTGAGAGGAACTTACGATAGTTGGATGTAAGCCAGAGAGAACAAGTCACTCCCTCTGGGTCTCAGATTGTTACATCCAGCTTCCCCCATGAACCAACGAGATACCTTTTGTGGCTCAATCCACTGATCATGTCTGACCTGGAAGTTTTTACAGAGATCAAGAAGTACCACCTGACCTGTTCTGACTTCTTGTTTTTATGAAGTTTTTTTAAGAGGCAACATGGTAGAAGTGTATAAAATCAGGCATGGCATAGAGAAAACAGAGAAAAGATTTTGTCCCTCTCTCATAACACTAAAACTTATGGGCGTCCAATGATGATGATGGTGGTGGTGGTGATAATGCTAATAATGCTAATAATAATAATATTAATAATTATTTATTATTATTATTATTATTATTATATTATTATTATTATTATTATTATTATTATTATTATTATTACTGCTATTATATTTGTATACTATACCCATAGATCTCAGAGTGGTTCACAACATAAAATCACAATATAAAACACAGAAAATACATAATAAAAGAAGAAGAAGAGTTTGGATTTGATATCCCACTTTATCACTACCTGAAGGAGTCTCAAAGCGGCTAACACTCTCCTTTCCCTTCCTCCCCCACAACAAACACTCTGTGAGGTGAGTGGGGCTGAGAGACTTCAGAGAAGTGTGACTGGCCCAAGGTCACCCAGCAGCTGCATGTGGAGGAATGGGACCCGAACCCGGTTCCCCAGATTACGAGTCCACCGCTCTTAACCACTACACCACATTGGCATAGACAACCTAATAATCCCCCCCTTCCACATCACATTTTAAAAGGACATCAGATGTATCAGCCAAAGGCCTGGTTAAAGAGGAACATTTTCGCCTGGTACCTAAAGGTGTATAATGAAGGCGCTAGGTGACCCTCCCTGGGGAGAGCATTCCACAAATGGGGAGCCACTGTAGAAAAGACCTGTTCTCATGTTGCCGCCCTCAGGACCTCTCGAGAAGGAGGCTCATGAAGAAGGGTCTCAGAAGACTATCTCACGGTCTGGGAAGGTGCATTTGGAGAGAGGTGGACCTTGAGATATTACGGTCCTGAGGCTTCATAGGTCAAAACTAGCACTGGATGATGCGGGATGTTGGAAGATTCAGAACGGGGGGGAAGAAAGTATTTCATGCGGCGCATAGTTGAAAGTATGGAATTTGCTCAAGCAAGAAGTAGTGATGGGCACCAACTTCAATGGCTTTAGAAGGGGATTAGACAAGTTCATGGAGGATGAAGATATAATAATAATAATAATAATAATAATAATAATAATAATAATATTTTATTTATACCCTGCCCTTCCCGGTTCAAAAACCGGGCTCAGGGCGGCTAACAACAAATTTAAAACACTTAATTGTAAAAGCAGCATAAAATACAGTATAAAAACATGAATAACAATAAAATTCAAAAATCAAAAATCAATTTAGGGGAAATAAGCATTAGATAATCCCCAGGGCTAGCTGGCTGAATTGGTCCTACTTGGGCCAGCGAGGAGGCCAGGGGAGAATTAGCTATGGGGTCTCAGAGCGGGTAATCTTCATAAAAGGGGAGGGGGAGGGAAGAGAAGGGAAATAAAAGACCAGGCTGAATTCAAATTAAAGGCCAGGTGGAATAGCTCTGTCTTACAGGCCTGACGGAAGGAGGTTAAATCCTGAAGGGCCCTAGGCTCATGGGACAGAGCATTCCACCAATTCAGAGCCATCACTGAAAAGGCCCTGGCCCTGGTGGAGGATAGTCTGACTTCCTTAGGGCCCGGAACCTCTAAACTATGGTTATTCATGGACCTTAAGGTCCTCTGCGGGGCATACCAGGAGAGGAGGTCCTGTAAATAGCAGTGTCTAATAACTATGTCCAAGGCAGTATTCTTCTGAGCACCAGTTGCTGGAAACTGCAGAAGGGTCCTACTTGTGGGCTTGCTATAGGCATCTAGTTGACTACTGTGAGAACAGGATGCTGGACTAGATGGGCCCCTGGCCTGATCCTGCAGGGTTGTTCTTAAGTTATGCATCTTTGGTGGATTGGCTGGTTTCCCTGCAATTATCCTCCTCCCCTTTTTTTTTGGTCAGAGAGGTAATGCGTTCCATTCCTGATACCACCATCTCACCTCCCAGGCTGAGGACCTGCTAGGGGCTCCAGCCCTAATGGCATACCACCTGTGAAATGGGCATAATGGTGCCATGAAAATGAGCAGACAGTATATGGAAGCCAGTAAAATATTAAGAGATGGTCACTTGACATCAGGTATTAAATGTTAGTAAAACAGCATGTGAACATAAGCGTAAGATTAATCATAAGCATCTCCCGAGGGTGAAATTCACCTTAATGCCAGGAATCAGCAAGTCAATGCAATGTCTCAAGTACCACTTATGTTCTTCTTGAGGATTGAAATGTGACTGAGAACTGCATACGTTTTGCACAGAGCTCTCCGAATTCCACTCCAAATATATCAAAGTGCTTAGCAACCAACTTCATTAATCATGCCCAGAGTGCCAATTTTTAAAATTTGTTTCCTAAATGTCACCTGTGCAAAAAAGTTTGTGCACTCTTGTAGCAGTATACAGATGGTCTTCCATATATTCTGGATATGCAAATAGGTAATTTTGAACATTTTTTTTTTAAGTTTGCCTTCTCTCTGTAAATGCCAGATTGCAGATCCAGTAAAGGTGAGCCATATTCCCGTAGCAGAAACAGAAACTATATGCCAACTAGCTACTTCTGCCTCCAAGATAATCAGTATGCTCATATGATGAAGTATGTAGCTCCTTTAACCTGTAGATTTGTTGGGACTGTTTCCAGGATTTTGGATGCCTACTTTGTGTGTCCCCCTCCCCTCTTCTGCGAGGGAAAAGGAAATAACACCATGTGCTAGCAGATGTACTTCTGGAGTACCATGATAAATGGAATAAAAAAATGCATCTTTCAGCAAGCATTACAAAATGCCAGGGAAGTTTTGGGTGGTGGCTAAGTGTCCAATTGAGACTGGTAGGACAAAAGGCAGGGAGCCCAACTGTGGGTGCAGTCAGAGCCAATGGAAGGCAAAGCCAACTAATGTAGTGTCATGGACTGGTTGGATGCAAGGGAATGGTGGGAGGAACCAGCTGCAGAACCACTGTACCCTTATTGGAGTTCACCGATTGGGTCTGCGTTGCTCCCGGGAGGGAGGGAGGAAGTCAAATGACACCGAGGGTTGGTTCAGAGAAAAAGTTCTTTATTTCTGCTCTCCGGAGCAGCAGAAAGGCACTTGCGTGATCAGTCCACAGCAAGTCCAAAGAAATGAGAAATTTCATGCAGTATATAGATCCTCCAGGCACCCTCTCCACCCTCCCCCAGGAATCCAGCCACGTCAGCTTATACACGCAGGTTGACATCACAGATGTTCCTGCTCCGGTACTCTTAACCACAAAAGGGCTTTCCTTCCTGTATTCCTGACCATAAAAGGTATTCCTGTTCCTATATTCTTATCTTTGAACAAGAGGTCACCAACTTCAAGAACATACTCTGGCGCTGTTCCCAGACTAGGTCTGTGCGTCAGAGTGTGGTCAGGATGTAAGGTAAGACCTAGACATGTCATCCCTACTCCACTGGAACAGCCAAGGTCATCCGTTGCCGTGACTGATAAAGGAGAGAGCTTTGTTTATACAGCTGTGTTCTTGTTATGCATTTGCTCAACAGCTCAAGTTTATGCATTTTAGAAATGCTTTCTTGGAGAAAGAAGAAAAGGGGGGTTGGGGGGCCTGTTTCAAACTGACTGCACAGAAACCCATTCCTTCACCACTAAGGCAGACATAGACAAACTCCGGCCCTCCAGATGTTTGGGACTACAATTCCCATCATCCCTAGCTAACAGGACCAGTGGTCAGGAGGAGGAAACTGACAGCCAGTGCCACCCCCTGGATTGGATGTAAGGAATGTTAGTGCAAAAGAGCAGCAGACGCTTTTCAGTAAAGGTTGGTTGATCTGGGCAAATGGGGCACTGTCCCACCAACGCCAGCCTGCCCTCAGCCAGCTCTCACCTGCCTTCTTCCTTACACCCCCCCTCCATTTTGGGGGACTCGATTTTAGGAAAATGAGGGGAGATGGCCCCAAGTTGTCGAGCCTCTCCCCCCAAGCAGCTGGGGCAGGAAACACTCCCTAGATTGTTTCCTGCTTGCAACGGCATCAGGGGAAGTTGCGCTCCCGTCAACCGACCCAGGGAGAGCCTGCCATGCACAACGGCATAGGGGGAAGTTGTGCACCTGCCAGCCATATGGTTGGCGGGAGCACAACCTCCCCCAATGCCGGCATGTGCGGGAAACAACCCAGGGAGTGCCCGCCGCACACAGCAGCATCAGGGGAAGTTGCTCTCCCACCAGCCGACCCGGGGAGCGCCCTCCACTCACTGTGGCATCGGGGGAAGTTGCGGTCCCACCGATGAGCTGGCTGGTGGCATGCAGCTTCTCTCCCCCATGCAGCTGTGGGCAGCAGATCGCTCCCCGGTCACTGTGGCATCAGGGGAAGCTGTGCTCCTGCCAACCGGCTGGCTGGCACTGCGCCACACCGCTTCTCCCCCCACATGTCACTATCTGTGTATTGGACGACTGCGAGAAGTGAGGTTACAGGGAACCAGGCAGAGGGCCTTCTCAGTAGTGGTGCCTGCCCTGTGGAACGGCCTCCCAGCAGATGTCAAGGCAATAAACAACTATTTTACTTTTAAAAGACAACTGAAGGCGGCCCTGTTTAGGGAAGTTTTTAATGTTTGATGTTTTATCCTGTTTTTAATATTTGGTTGGAAGCTGCCCAGAGTGGCTGGGGAAACCCAGCCAGATGGGCGAGGTATAAATTATTATTATTATTATTATTATTATTATTATTATTATTATATCTAATACATGGAAAAATACAGTAAATGCAGGACCCAGAAGAGGAAAGGGTCACTTCTTACAGGTGGTCTTCCCACTAGCAAATGAGCAGTCTCTTTAGATCACCTCTCTCATCCCAGAAAGGACACTGTTCACTCTAACAGTTCAGGTCTCTCAGCCCAGAGAGAGCGAGAGAGTCAAGTGCTTCATTCCACCATTGGGGACTGCATGATTCTAGGTGGCTCAGACTATATCACTTCATCGAAGCTTAGAATTGTAGAGTTGGAAGGGATCCCAAGGATCATTTAGTCCAACCCCCTGCAGTACAGGAATCTCAACACACACGAAACCCTCCCCCCATCCAGTTTGAAAGCATACTGCTTAGCTTTGGAAATGTGCTAGCAGTTTTCAGGCAGGAGTCTTCAAGCTGCCTCAGGTCCCTCTGTTATTTGTTGCAATCCACACCTTTATTCCTTCCGCAGAACTTAAATTCATATAGAGATACAGAACATTAATGTGCACATAATGATGTTATCTAGAATGATTTCACCAGCTGCTTAAATAGCAGGAAGCCTGTCTACAATACAAATCAGGCACAATGACATCTGTATTAAAATAAATTCAAAGATGCATCTCATTAACATTTACCAACTCAAATCTAATTTTGGATGCAGCCAAAGCAGAAGAAGAGACAAAATGTCTAAGGCTACAATCCTAACTCCACATAACTGGCATGTTAATTTGGTCCAGAGTTAGACTTTTTCTGAAATATACATTTATAGCAGTATCATACCACTGCAAACAGACATGGCTTCCCCCAAAGAACTCTGGGAACTAGTCTGTTAAGGGAGCTGAGAGTTGTTAGCAAAGTCCCTTCACAGAGCTACAGTTCCCAGAATTCCTTGGGAAGATGGATTGATCATTAAACCACTTGGATCAATATCAATTACATGCCTTTAATGTTTAGAGCCACATGTGAGAAACCTCCTTGCCATAGTTTTACTTTTGGATTCGGATTAGCTAAGTGCTGCAGATACCTGGTTGGCTGAAGAACAGTAGGTTGACAGAAACGTTTGCAGAGTTTATCTGAGTTCAAATAGAATAATGGAATGTGGTGAGAACAGGAAAGAGTGTGTAACTCTGTGATTTGGGAGTAGGGGTTAAAAAATTGTTTGACATGCTCCTTGGAAGGGCTGTGCCCTAGCAGCCGTCCACTGGGCATTGCGAAGTCATCTATCATTCCTACTTTCTTAACTCACTAGTTTACCTTAGCCTTTGCAACCTTGAGTCCCCAGGCACCTATTTTGGACCATACCTGTGCTGGTCCCGTGGGTTAACCGTGAGGCGAGGTCCGAGTCCAGTCCGAGGTCAAGGGTGCAGTAGGGAGGCAGTCCATCAAAGCTGAAGCTGGGTCCAAGGCAGGGAGTCGGGTGAGGTCAGGAGCTCCGGCAGGACAGGGTGCAGGCAGGAACTGGCTACCAACAATGTTGCTCCCGCAACTTGGGACTGGGGCTGACTGGCTTTTATCTGCCCTGAGGCATAGGGCGGCCCTGGTCCACAGGTGACTCGCCTCTCCTGGCCTGGAGGTGAGCACTCCTCCTGTGGGAACTTAGTTTCCTCCGCCTCTCTGCCCTGAGCCTCTGCAGCTCAGGAGAGGCTGGAGGGTTACTGGACCCAGAGACAACCTCAGCTTCCCCTGACGGGGCTGAGAGTGGAACACCTGCAGGCAATGGGTCCTCCATCACCCCAGGAGCCAGAGCAGACTCAGCTGGTGCCTGCACCTGAGGATCCAGCACAAGTGAGGACCCTTCAGGCTCATGCCCCAGCCCCGGCTCAGCTGGTTCTGGAAGCGGGGAATCCTGTGCAGGCTGGGATTCCTCAGGTTCAGCCTCCGAGTCTGAATCCCAGGCCATCACAATACCACCTACTTGTTGTAATATACAGTTAATAACTCACTCTTGTGTGAATGAAAGGGTTAACCTGAGCCCTGAGCTGAAGTTACCAGTGGGCGTGGCTTAGCAGGACTCTCAGCAACCTCTGCTCCCTGCTTCTCGGTCTCTTTTTTTCTCTTAGTGCCAAGCACTGGATGTGCCGTTGCCTTTATTGCCAGTGCTAGGATTCAGAAAGGACAAAGAATAAAATCCATGAAATGGGAGTTGGAAATGGGGGAGTTTTGTGCAGCCTCTGCATGGAATGCTTGATTCAAAGTGCCTAAGACCAGTAAAACTCTGTCTGGATGTACCTTCATGTGCCAGCAATGCTGTTTTTCACCTGGTTAAGCCTGCAGGATATGTGGAAAGCAGCTCTGCAGACATAAGGAAGGACAGGCAGAGTCAAATATAAGTGTACATGACAGTTACAATTCCTTGCGACGGTAGAAAAAATAGATAGCCCACAGCAACAAGATGCAGTTAAGGCATTCAAAAGGTCACTGGGAGAAAAAGCCACAGAGGGTTACTGGCATTATTTAAGTGTAGGAGGGGCAGGAGATTTCAAGAAGCACTGGTTGAAAAAGAAGATATTTAGGCAATGACGGCTCATGATTCTAAAAAGTGGAGATGCTCTGTGAAACCTCTCCCACCAGCTCAAGACATGGAAGCTGGTTCATGAAGGCTCACAAGGCATAATGAAATTTACTCGGAGTTGAAAGTGGATTTCATGCTCTTTATTCAGCTCATAGTGGTGAGGAGGAATGGAAGTTCCCCCATAATGTCTGCTTTATAATCATTGTTTACACAATGGGCCCCACATGATTGGCTAATTCCAGGATTCTCCTGTAGGCCAATCAGGTTGTGGATTCACTTCCACCTGGAGCTGGATTGGGTGGCTCCTGTGGATCAATCAGACTGCTGCATTCTGGATCCTATTGTTCTAGGACCAATCAGACTGCTGCATTCTGAATCCTATTGTTCTAGGACCAATCAGACTGCTGCATTCTGAATCCTATTCTTGTTCACAGATTCAGTTTACAAGTAAAGCCAAACATTTAAAGTGCAATTTGCCATGTTTCCACACTGCTTGGAGTGCGAATTTCTTCTAACACACAGAGTTTTGCATGCGGTTTTGTCTAATGCTCGCCTCACGGCAAAGCAGCTTCCCCAAACATTTTTGTTTGTGAATTTTTTTCTTTGAACAACTTTTTATTGGCTTTTAAACAAATACAAATGCAATAACTGCTAAACTTATCCAGCAGTACATCGAATGGTGTTTGTCTTACCCATTGTCTCTAGACATACATTTACACATTCAACAAACATATTACTTAACGTAGCCCCTCCACTGAGAATATTGAGGAGTTAGTATATGAAGGTCTTGATTTCGGTCATTAGCATAACTAAAGAAAGGGGTCTCTATTCGTTGCCCCTTTAATTGTCTTCCTGTGCCTGGTGAGATGCTCAGACATTGATATATCCCAGATATTATTTGGGGTAATATCAGGGGTATTTCAGTCTGTTTCTTCCATTGCTGAGCTATCACTAATCGTGCTGCAGTCAGTAAGAAGCCTACTCGTTGGCTGTGGTGCAGGGTGGAGCCTAAGTCTATGTCCAAAGATATAAGGGCTAAGGCAGGATTTGGAGAAAGGGTTGGCCTGTAATTCTGAATATAATGGAGAATACTCTGTTCCAAAAGTCTTTAACATGGGGGCATTCCCGCCAAACATGGATAAGTGAACCAAGCTTTCCACAGCCTCTCCAACATATTTGTCTGTGAATTTCAAAGGATGGTTGTTGTTCAGTGCATACACTGTTCTGCAAACTGCAAATTAAGCAGGTTCACACCAAAATGTGAACTGAGTTGAATTCCCACACACCCCTACACACTTCCCTAGTGAACAGGTACTGTATAAATCCACCGCAAATGCCTCATTTTTTTCATCAGTAACATGTTGTAGAATATACTTGCTAAAAAAACCCTGTCAGTTCAGAGGGGCCCTAAAATATGACTCTTCATAGTGCGTAATCTTTTTCAGAATTAGTATAATTCCCTGGGAAGAATTTTGGTTGGAGGGTGCCTTGTCTGGTGTGTGTGTGTGTGTGTGTGTGTGTGTGTGTTGGTGTGTGTATGCGTGCATGCATGCAGTGTGTGGAGGGGTTGATGAAGTTTCAGTTTCCTCCATTGCACCCTTTCAACACATGCATTATTGGAAATGTATAAAACGAGCTAAATTGTGCTGTGCACCTACATTGAACTCCAAGGAGTGGTAGGGATTGAAGACAGCTCAGAATTTGGCCCAAGGGCTTCTTAATATAAAAAAGGCTGCTTGCCATGCATTATTCAAGCGCTGCATTATTCCAACCCAAAATAGGCAATGCACTGATTTATTTACACAGTGGGTGCTGTAACGGGATGAAATTCATGAACTGCGGCTTGGCTCGCCTGAGTTTCTAACCGTTGCGAGCCAGACTGCATTAAACACATTTGCATGCCAGAGGCAAGAGGTGGAGCGTTAAAAGAGGCAACAAAACCTCCTTCCCGTTTTTGCACCACTCTGTACCAATTGCCAGACGAAAGTGATCCAAGTCCAGAAGTAGTTGCTGGTTTATGTATTTGCTTGCTGCTGTTTTTGCAACTGCGTTGTACGTACGGCTGCAAAACTCAATGCTTTCCATGAAATAAACATAGCCACATATATTCTGGAAGAAAACTAGATAGTCATAGCTAAATTGGGTAGCCTTCTACTACCCAAAGTCTTGCACATAACCCAGATTAACAGTTAAAAAAGAAACCGTTTGGTTAATGCTGTGGTTTTCCAGTTTTCTACCTTCAGCAAACACATCTGCATCAGTTTTTCTGCTAAGACATTCCACCCTGAGAATCTGCCTTGGATTCCCCATTGCAGACTATCCCAGGCCACATGTTAGGGGGGTTATTCAGTTCACATAGGGGCCCCTGAGTATCATAGAATCATAGAATAGAAGAATTGGAAGGACTCCAGGGGTCATCTAGTCCAATCCCGGCAATGCAGGAATCTCAGCTAAAGCATCCAGGACAGATGGCCATATAACCTCTACTTAAAAACCTCCAAGGAAGGAGAGTCTACAACTTCTCGAAAGAGACTGTTCCACTGTTGAACAGCTCTTACAGTCAGAAGGTTTTTCCTGGTGTTTAGTGAGAATCTCCTTTCTTGTAACCTGAAGCCATTGGTTCAACTCCTATCCTCCAGAGCAGGAGAAAACAAGCTTATTCCCTCTTCCATGTGACAGCCCTTGAGATATTTGAAGATGGCTATCCTATATGCAGAATTCATCATGTGAAAGGCTGGACTGGATGAATCCCAAGCCGGAATTAAGATTGCTAGAAGAAATATCAACAACTTTGATGGCAGAAAGTGAGGAGGAATTAAAGAACCTCTTAATGAGGGTGAAAGAGGAGAGCGCAAAATATGGTCTGAAGCTCAGCATCAAAAAAATGAAGATCATGGCCACTGGGCCCATCACCTGCTGGCAAATAGAAGGGGAAGAAATGGAGCCAGTGAGAGATTTTACTTTCTTGGGCTCCATGATCACTGCAGATGGTGATAGCAGTCACAAAATAAAAAAAAAAAGAGCGATGACAAACCTAGACAGCATCTTAAAAAGCAGAGACAAAGATCTCTATTGTTAAAGCTATGGTCTTCCAGGTCGTGAGGTATGTGAGTGAGAGCTGGACCATAAAGAAGGCTGATCACCGAAGAATTGATGCTTTTGAATTATGGTGCTGGAGGAGACTCTTGAGAGTCCCATGGACTGCAAGAAGATCAAACCTATCCATTCTGAAGGAAATCAGCCCTGAGTGCTCACTGGAAGGACAGATCCTGAAGCTAAGGTTCCAATACTTTGGCCACCTCATGAGAAGAGAAGACTCCCTGGAAAAGACCCTAATGTTGGGAAAGATTGAGGGCACAAGGAGAAGGGGACAACAGAGGACGAGACTGTTGGACAGTGTTCTCGAAGCTACCAACATGAGTTTGACCAAACTGTGGGAGGCAGTGGAAGACAGAAGTGCCTGGCGTGCTTTGGTCCATGGGGTCATGAAGAGTCGGACACGACTAAACGACTAAACAACAACAACAACAAATCATATCTCCTCTCAGTCTCCTCTTTTCCAGGCTAAACATACCCAGGTTCCTCATAAGGCTTGGCTTCTAGACCCTTGATTATCTTAGTTGCCCTCCTTTGTACACGTTCCAGCTTGTCAACATCACTTAAAGGGAGCTCCCAATTGCTCCTTTGCTGGAGCTATGTGTATTCCCACTTGCCCATCAACTGAGTACACCTTGCTCCAGCAGCATGAATCAGCTTGTCTTCAAACCATTGTTAGGTCAGAGGGCAAAAGCTCCATTTTAGCAGCAGTTTCAATGAAAACCTGGTCAGGTGGGAGGGACAACCCACTTGCAAATAACTAACTGGTTGTCCCAAACACCTTTCATATAAAGATCTGCCTCCCCAGGATGAAAAATGTCCTCACCCCTGTTGCAAACTAACCATTCTTCATCTCAAACATTCTGCAACATAATTGGGCATACTTTGGGATGCTGTAGCAGTGCATGTGATGAGAGCAGAGCTGCCCCCTGACACCAATATCACTGCTGCTTACCTGGACAGGTGGTGGGGCAATGGGGGGGGCTGCATGGTTGCCCTGGTGGGACCAGCAGATTGGCAGCTGGTGCAACATCACAGACCCAACCTCACTGTGGTCCAGAGAAGTAGCAGCAACACAAGTGCTGGGAGGGTGTCTGTGTGTGTCGGGACGTTGCAGATAAGTGGTAAGTTGCTAGATGAGCAACTTGTGAATTTAGCTGGTCTCCTTTCCCTGTCGCTTCCAAATCTGCCCTTTCTAAAGCAGGTGTTAAAAGCCTTGAACCCTTGAGCTTCATTAACTGAAATGGTTGAGAAAGCGTTGCAGACCCTGAAAATTCATAAGTAGCACACACATTCCCACAAAGAAATAAAAGGATCAAAAGAGCCCTTCTTCAGGCAGAATTGGGTAATCCAGATCACACCGGGTAATTCTGGCCCTACGATAAGGAAAAGAGACCTCCAACTGCATTTTTCAACTTCAAGAAAAGGAAAAATTTAAAGTCGCAAAATGGTCTTATGTTTCTTTGATTTTTCACTTGAATTG
Source organism: Podarcis pityusensis (assembly GCF_964106645.2). Lineage (NCBI taxonomy): Eukaryota > Metazoa > Chordata > Lepidosauria > Squamata > Lacertidae > Podarcis > Podarcis pityusensis. The sequence goes on from NC_138042.1 coordinate 29,379,376, forward strand.
CATTCTAAGAATTAGAGGTTTTCAAAAAGAAAGCTCTTGATCTTAACTCAGGGCAGAAATATAAATAGACTGGCAAGCGTTGCGGCAGCGTAGCCAGAAGTTTGTACTCTTTCGTTTAGCTGGTGAGGTTTTTCACATGTCAGAAAACTTCCAAAGTTCAAATGAGCACTTTAGAAGAAATTTGTTCCTGGTGTAGGAGGAATATTAGCCTGCTTTTGCTTCGGAGTAGAAACTTACAGCCCATGTTTGAATAGCGGATGGAGGCACATCGCTTGATGTCATTCTCAGCTAAACCTGTGAACGGGCTCCTTTCGGTTTCTGACACTGCAGTGCCGTGAAGTGAGCTGCATGGTACCAGCTCAGTTGGTTAGAGCATGGTACTGGTAATGTCAAGATTACAGGTTCGACCTCCGAAAGGGACAGCTGCATATTCCTGCATTGCAGGGGGTTGGATGAGATGATCCTCAGGATCATGATTCTATGAATGTGAGGACTCAATGTCACTCATAAGTGCTTTCTATTGGGACTTAGCTCCTGGATAAATCTGGTTCTGTGGAGCAGTCTTCCCCAAACTGGTGCTCTCCACATATTTTGAATTACAAATCCCATCAGCCCCAGCCAGCATGCCTGTGTCAGGAACTCGTCCTACTCTCAAGTAGAACCCTGGCAGAGACACATGCCCAACTGGCATGTTCTCTCCCTCCTAGTCGATCGTTTGGGAGCTTCAAAAGCTTTCTTCTGCCCGAACATCACAGCTACCGATGCCAACAGACACCGGCACACTTAGGGATCCGCAGAGTCTTCGCAGCTTGCATAACAGACCTCAGCTACTCAGCATTTTGGCTAATCTACTTTATTTACATATAAACACACACGGAGCACTGCAACATGGCTCCCTCTCTCTCTAGCATCAGACAGCAGAGAGAGTGAACAAAGGACAATAGTCCCACTTCACGGAACACAGTAACACAAACATCCTGTCTCCGTCACTTCCCACTCTGTGGAGTCAAAACATACACCGTTATGTGATAGACAAAAATCCCATGACTGCAATCATGGAGCAGGAATTCCAACAGCCTGATGGTCAGAGATGATGGTGTTGGGTTTCAGTTCCTCTCACTGTGCAGATATTGTGTAGGATTGGTTCATCACATGTCTGTGTTATGCATGCCAGCACCGACTGTTGGAATCATGGGAGCCGGTGTTTACTGTACTCTGTTTCTGTTTGTTTTTGCTTTCACTTCTGACTTCTCTCTGAGGAAGACCAGAGAGAGGAGACATGTTTTCTATTAAGCCTTATGCTTAATAAAGTAGCTTAGTGCTTACAACCCCAGCCTAGCTCTGACTGTGTTTTATCTCTGCTGGACTCTGGATGTGTGCTCAATGTCTCCAAGACATGAGTCACTATAAATCATCGGGGAAGGCTGTCGGAACTCCCTAGAGCTGCATGCTGATGGGAGGGTCAGGCCAGAAATGTTCCTGTCATTTGCCTGGAGATCGTCTATGCCCCCGGCCAACCCGACAGATGGGAGTTGTAGTCCAAAACATGAGCAGGGTGCTCATTTGAGAAAGGCTGCTATAGGCATACAAAGCTGTCTTACACTGAGACAGATCACTTTAATCTCCAGATTCTTGCTTTTGAAGTTTCATCCGTACCCACCTCACCTCTGATGTCATGTGAAAACAGCCTCACGTGTTAAATGAGGAGGCTTGGTGGGCCACGTCTGACCTACAGGTCCACCCATCAACTAAAACACCATATCACACCACTATTGCAAAAGCCTGGGCAAAAAGAGGCATCTTGACCAGATGACAACAGGCTGTAGAGAGGGGAGATGGTTTTAAAGCCCAGGGGCTACCACCAAAAAGACCCTCCCATGTGTCACCACCGCTCAAGCCATGTTTGGGAGAGGCATAATGAAAGTGTGTCTCTGACAGATTTCCATGCTTGGGCAGGGCAGAGCAAAGGTGCTCTGTTGGATATTTGGAGCCCAAGCTGTTTAGGATTTTATATGTTCACATACAAACTTTGAATTAGGCCCAAAAGAAAATTAGCCACCCAAGCAGAACTTTTAAAACTGGTGCAATATGTATCCTGCCATTGGTACCTGCCCGTATCCTGGCTGCCACAATCTTCACCAGCTGCAACTATTTGACTGTCTTCAGCATCATACAGAGTGCATTAGAGTAGTCCAACCAGGAGATCACCAGGGACTATATAATTGTAGCCAGGCTTTCTCTGGCAAGGGAGGGCTATAGCTGGGAGCCAGCCAAAGTTGGAAGCAGTCTGGAAATGTTTTTTGTAAGTGGCCTACATAATTTAATTGATGGACAGCCATATAAATTTAATATATTAATACTACTTAGGAGAAATGTAAGCCTTTCCCTCTCTTTCCTCTCATCTCCCTCTGTCATCTCCTCCACTTTTGGAATTTTATTGTAAGTTCCTTGAGGAAAGGACATTACTTTTTAAAATACTCCGCTATAGTCCTCCCTTCAAAGAGAGACAATTCCCAGTGCTCTTAACACCCCACGGTTCCAAGGATCCTTTTGGGTGTGCTTTAAATGTATGCAGCCTAAGCACCATTGAATTCAATAGGATTTAGTTCTTAGGACTGCACTGTTCAGATACTACTGCAACTACCAATAATAATGATAGTGATGTAAAAATAAACTTTGTTGTGTTTGTCAATATGAAGAGAAATCGGGCAAATAACCTAAACAAACTTGGAGCAGAGATCAATTCTAATTCTGGTAAGTCTATATTTTTGTATTTTGATGCCAAAGAGCACAATCCTAACCATGCCTACTCAGGTGTAAGTCCCACTTAATTCAATGGAGTAACTTCCAGGTAAGGACGGTTAGAATTGCAGTCTTTCCCCAGCTGCTCCACAAAGCTTCTCCTGATATTGCAGAAATGGCAACTTATTTCATGCATGTGGTCTAATTTATTCTTATTACTCCAGAGCAGTCCTCCAGCAAACGAGTGCCATTTCCCCCTAAACCAAGTCCTGCAAAGTTTATTAGTACGATAAGAGAAGAATAGACTGTTAGGAGTTTCTTAGAATATTTTTGTGAAGTTACTGACTTGTCTAAGTAACGCCAGACAACATTGATCCATCCCCTCATTATAGCTGCAAGAAGCATTATCATCCACTACCAGGAAAGACACTTAGAACAGAGAAAAGCTTTGGAAAACCTGAAGAGCTGCCTCAATGGAAAAACTGACAAGATAAATAATCAGAGAATTAGATCGAGTATATATAGATGGTTTTGAAGCAATCTTTTACCTCCAGACCATCATTATCACGAAGAAGACACACAAAATGGAAGTACTGGTTACTATGGAAATAGTGGTTACACCTTCAGTAACGTATCACTGAAATGCACTGGTCCCTCCGAAGAACATAAGGATCAAATTAGGCTTGTCCACAGGTTACATTGAACGCTGGTATAAGCTGTATGCACAAATGTTTGTCAGAAAGAGTGTACACTTCTTTTTATTTGTACAGCTCAGCTGTTGTGTACACAAAAAGACCCATCCATTTTAGCATTGTGTATCTTCTTTCTTTTTGGCGATCCCTCATAGCCAAGTAGGATTGTCTTCCAAAAATATGGTTTTAACAGTGAGTCCTTAAGTGACTGTGGAGGCCAGTTGTGGATCCACACGTCCTTCCACAGTGGGGACATAGGTGGGAGTTGATAACGGTGAAGGTTTGCCAAGCGTGCCTTCCTCCTAGCGCATTTCTCCCTTTCATCCTGAGTTCGAGCGTCTTCAAAACCCATGGCACCCAACTTCTGATAGCAACAACTAATAATAACAACTAATGCAGACTCCAGAGCTGGAGACAGTTCTGTGTATGGAGGCAGAGAAACAAATTCTAAAGTGGAATGCTGAAGAGAGCTAAAAAGAAGAAGAAGAAGGCTAGTTAAGTTGCCTGCTTTTGACAAGGCCGAAAACCCACCTTATTGCTTAAGTTCTTTTTTCTTTTTCTTTTTTCTTTTTGCATCTTTTCGCACACTCCTATTGCAGGCTTCCTATTCCAGGTTAGCAGCTCTCACATGCCTTTGATCTCCCTTGCAATAGAGGGGTTGCCAGTTAAATTGTCATTTTCTCAATTCTCCCTGTCAAGTTCACCTCGTTGTGCACATACAAAATCAGCAGCACTTCGTCATATTGAATGTAGGATTAGTTAAACGGATGTGGATGTTTGTATTCATGGAGACATCCTTTCTCTGACTTTTAAGAAAAGTTCCCATTACGGTTAATAGAGTCAGCCTTAGAAGGAATTCAGCTTATATACGAGCTGATATTTATTTATTTTTAGAAAAGGGAACTTGGCATGGATATCAATGCAACGCATAACAGTATAGTTTCTCTAATTTATGAGAGAACTATATGTTTCACATCTGAGAAGGAGGAAGAAACCTTCAATAATGGCTGTGTAAGAAAAGAGAATACAACAGGCAATGTGGTATCCTCGTTGTTGGAGACCAACCTCTCAACCTGGTTCCCCCCACCCTGGCATGGATGGAGCTATCGCCCTCACGCCGGGGTGCCACCAGAATCACCCAGGGCTATTGCCCAATCATGTCAAAGGGTGATAGTGGGGGAAAGTATAAAAGCGGCAGCACGACGTGTGCCAGGCTCCTGCTTTGCGCTGCCGAACACCCACCCACTTTAATTTAGGTGTCCTCTGGCCTTGCTTTGGACTTTGGTTGGTTGCCCATCTTGAGTTGGGGGCTGGGTAGGATTTTTTTCCATTTGGCAAATTGGCACGGGCCACTTGGTTTTTGCCTACCTCTTAGCAATCGTCACAACTTTGTTAGACGGTTAGGCATTGGCTTATGGTGAATGGGGGAGGGGAGGTTAGCCATCGTCTGCCCCTCCATTTTCAAGGGTATTCCGTTAAAGGAAGCCAGGGCCTGGTTCATGTCAGAAGTCTGCTTGAGGGTGAAAGCCATGCCAGGCCTCTGGGAACACCAGGGGAGATGCAGGCGGGTTCCCCCGAAGCAATTTCCCTTTGGGTGGTTTACCCTTACAGACTTCCCGCAAAGGGGGCAGGAGTCAGATATAGTCTTGCCAATGCCTAAGCCAATACCGCTCTCATTCCTGTAATCAACAAAGTTGTGGCCAAAATTTTGCCCAAAAACCTTAAACAAAATATCTGCGTCTGTGTGAATTTATTTACCCTAATGGGGGGTCGGCTTGAGGGTCTTGCTACGCAACCAACTCCTAGGGGCCAAGGTCCCTTTGTCCTCCCCAATAAAATGTTTGAGGGGGCCAGGACCCCCCGAAAGTTGATGGGCATTGCTATTCAAATGGTGTGCATGTGTTACATCTTGTGATCAATTATGTGGGCTTGTGCTTACCTACCCTCCTCCAATATTTGATTCAAGTTGCCCCCCCTGGCTGTTATCATCTTCTTATGAATGAACATGTGTGAACTGGCCTGTTCTGCCTGATAGAGAAGCGATGAGCAAGTCCTCTTGCTGCTCTCTGTGTGGGTGCCTGTACCAAATTTCTTCAAAAGAGCAGTGGTTTGACTTGCAACCTGATCATTTTCCTCCCCGTCTTGGGTATCATGGAAAACCACCGAAAGATGATTCAGCAGCCTGCAGTCCTGCAGCTGTGGGTTGGCTGGAACAGCAGTATTTCCTTCAGCTCGACAAAAGAACCCTGTGAATTCCTTCTCCGAGATTCAAAGACTTTCCCCAGCCACTTACTTGTTCAAAGTCTGCTAGGAGATAAGGGAGGAGGGCATTGCCTTCCTCTGTTATCTCTTCACAGACAATGAACAGTAGAAGTAACCACTGCCAGCTAACCCACTTTCTGGAAGGACACAATTCAGATATTCTTCCAACCCCACAGAAATGATGGCCGTTTGAAAAGTCACGCATTACAGAGGGGTTGCAGAGTAATTTTCTGGGAGTTCGTGGGAAAGGCTACGGCAAGGGTACCTTGGCACGGAAGAGTACAGAAGGGAAAGCCAGAGGTGTTCTGCTCTCGACACCAATTAAATCTGGACATAAAAATGTTGGAGTATAATGTTTAGCATTTCTAAGGCACTTTGGAGTGTTCAAAGTGCTTCACAGGCACAGAGTTAGTTTGCACTACATGGTAAACTGTAGTTTGGCTTACCGAGTCTTTCAGGTGGGGGGGGGGAGTTCAGTTCGCATTTAAAGGCAAATTCACGGTTGTTGAAACAGTTCATGAACCAACAAAACACAGCCATCCTATGAAATTCACACTTATCTGAATGCTGCAGTGCAATTAATGTGCACAAAAATGCATATACTAAAGTTTGCATTAAAATGTATATGTTACTAAAAATACGCTAATATAAATGATATACAAAATACATTGCTTTGCAAGAAGATGTTTATTAGGCAAAATTGCATGCAAATGTGTATATTATGATAAATTCACTCTAAAATGCTGGTAAATTTTCATGTAGACATCTTAAAATAAACACAGATTGATGTGAAAATGTGGAGAATTGAATTTAAGATTGGAAAAAAGAGAAACAGAGAGAAACCAAAGATTAGCTCATCCCTAGCTACGAACCAGGCCATTGTCTCAGTAATCTTTGGAAGATCTCTGCAAGCCAGACCAGGGTTTTAAAATTCCCATATAGTTGGGTTACTTAAAGCCACCAGAGAAAGAAAATCTCTGGGTGCACAAAATATTATTTATTGGGTCTAATGCATTTTGAATCAAATTTTCCTAGGGGTCCTGTAAAGTAAAGCCCTCTGTGCGCTGCACTCTCCAACTACTCTTTTGCAAAATGAATCACTTTTCAAGAGGGTAATTAGAGAGTACACAACACAGAGTGAGGTATTTTACAGTACCCCAGAGGAAGATTTCATTCAAAATGCAGTGGGCCTAATAAATGATATTTTGCGTATTAGAGGTTTCCACTCTTTCTTCCTGCTTTGGTGCCTCTCCATTTTTTCTTCACTGAGGTGTGGTGAGATTTGGAGCAGGGCCTCTATGCTCACAGCTCACACAAGAGATGGAGCGCATCTACACAGATATGTGAATGTCAGGATGCTGTCAGCGGCTCCCGGCTGGTTGCCCAGGGAAGTATAAAGACAAGTTTCTTTACAGTCCTTTATTATTTCAAACTTTATGGAGAGAGGTTATAGAACTGAAACTCGTGGATACTGGCATTGTCCCAAGTGAATCTCCACCCCCCCCCATCTCTCCCACTTCCTCATTCACCATCATTCTCATCATTTCCTCTATAGGTGCTGCTACATGCCCTCTGTCTTTGAGCTCTTTGCTCTCCTACTTTTAAGGCTCGCCGGGTTCTGGGAGATGGAGGGTCTGGAATGCTTTCTAATGAGAACGTGTCAGCCAGCTGCCGCTCTGCCTTTCCCATGATTTCTCAACTTTCCCCCTCATCTGCCTTTGATCTGCGACCTCCCACAAACCCCTGCTGTAAATCTATACTGTCTTCCTCTTCCTCCTCCCTGGGAGGGTCAGGATGGGGAGACGGTCTCCACCACTCCTCCTCCTCTGCACAGCCCCTGACATCACCCCCCTCCAGTGTCCTCCTTCTTTGCCCTGTCCCTGACAGTGAATTTTTTGACTATGTAACTTGAAAAGCTGGCAACTTTTGATTGTTTGTATTTGGGAAGCCTTTGAATATGAAAATTGATTAGTATTACAGCTTGTCTATAAAATACTGTCAAATACTAACCTCCACTATGTGCTACTTGGTACATGTTCCCAGATCCAAAAACAACACTAATTTGCAGCTCCCAAATACTACCCACTATTAAATACTATCGAATACATCAAATGTACTAGGATATGGTACAGCAACTTTTTCAAACTGCTACCAAGTAACCCTGGAACAGAACCTTTTTCCAGTCTCAAGTCCAGGCTTCTACATTTCCCCATAAGTTTTCTTTCTTTCTTTCTTTCTTTTTAAAAAAACCTCCTCCTGGAAATTCACCAGTATTTTTGTATGCAATTTTTATAAATATACACATTTTTCAGACCAATTTCCCCTAATGTGGATGCATCTTTATGTGTCATTTTCACCAATATATGCATTTGTTATGCACACTTTACCCTAGTATATGCATTTTTGTACACTTTACTTGGCTGGAGAACTTGGTTGCAAAATTCAGATAAGTGCGAATCTTGAAGGACAGCTGCACTTTGGTTCACATATTGTTTCAGAAATTGCAAATTAGGCAAGTTTGCATCTCAGCGTGAGACTGAATTGAATTTCTCCCTTCTTTCTAGTCAGAACGTAGGTAGCAAGCGCCCTATAGAAGTTATGGGACACCAGCTCCCATCAGGCCCAGCCAGCAGGGCCAAATTGAAATTGTGGCAGCTGTGGTCCTTCAATATCTCAATAGCATCATGCTGGTTAGCCCTGCCTGGTCTACACTGACTACCAGTGTCTCTCCAGGATTTTGGACTTGCATGTCTTTCCTGGAAATTGTTTGAATCTGGGATCTTTTGCATGCAAGACATGTGCTCCACCAGTGAGCTATGGACCTCTTTTGTATTCTCATCAGGGGTTTCTTAATGAGAAATTCAGTAATATCAGACAAGCTTCCCTGACAGCAAACCTGTCCACCACTACTGATCCGCAGCTACAGGGGTTTTTGCTGTGTATCTTCTAGGGCACATTCTCTGATCACAATGGGCAGTAATACGGCCCAACAAGGCCCATTGTGAATCCTATAACATTCCCCAAGAATCTTCAAATAACCAAGTAGGAGCCATCAGGTAGCAAACACTGAAATCTAGTATGTTTGAGTGTCAAATGTAGGTTACCAAATACACAAAGAACATGGGAGCATGCAGAGGGCATCTGGACAATATTTTGACACCAACATTTGCTAAGGAGAATTCCGAGGAGCACATTCATTTCTGCTCTCTCTCACACCCTTAGACTTCTGCCCTATACTCAGATTTGGAAACCCTCTTTTTCCCCCTGTCAAAGGCTGCATTCCCTTGGGAAAAGTCTGTCTGGAGCTATGCTGGATCTGGGCAGGGGCAGAACCCCAAATGAGTGAAGCTCCCGTTTAATTTTCTTTCAGCCACCTCCATCTTTTCCTCTCTCTCTCTCTCTCTCTCTTCTGCCCCACCAGGAACACACACAGCCCTGCCAACCTTAGTCTACCTGCCTTCGTACTTACAACCAGCCCAAGTGGGCTGCAATGGCAGTCAGCTTCCTTCTCCTTAACCCTTGTAGAATTCAGCAAGGAAGGAAGATGGGGTCAAAACTGTAATTAGTTAGCTCTGCCTACTGTTGGGCTCTGTCTTTTGCTGTATCTGCACCAATGGGTATCAGACATACTGCTCCCTCCTTCTCCCATCAGTCCATTTTTTAAAGTTCCCATTTTCCCCTTTGGCTGTTCTCTGCCTCTGGACCCCACAGCCACATGAGATCAGCCTGAGGGACGCATGGAATTAAGCCAAGGGATAATGTGGCTAAGCCCTCAGCCTGCAGGTTCTCCACCCCTGCTACACTCAAATTATTTGGGAGTAAGCTGCATTGAACATAGTGGGGCTTGCTTATGAGTAAGCATGCATAGAACTGCTCTGTTAGGCCTTTATTCATATGCCTGGGATGGGGTTCCATTGAACATCATAGGACTTGCTTCTGAGTTTACATGCATAAGATGGTGCTGTGAGCTGCTACAACACAACAGGAAATGTATATATATATATATATATATATATATATATGTTAGCTTAAGACCACCAGCTATTACAAGGACTTTACTCCAGTGGTACGTCGGAATGTGAACGGGATCCGTTCTAGAGCCCCGTTCGCATCCCGAATGGAACGCAAGACATGACGGCGCGTCTGCGTGTGCGCGGGTCGTGTTTCGCTGCTTCCGCACATGCGCGAGCCGCGAAACCCAGAAGTAACATGCTCCATTACTTCCAGGTTGCCACGGAGCGCAACTCAAACGCGCTCAACCCAAAGCACATTCAACTCGAGGTATGACTGTATTAGCAAACGACCCATTGGTATGTATACAGTGGTACCTCGGGTTACATACGCTTCAGGTTACATACACTTCAGGTTACAGACTCCACTAACCCAGAAATAGTGCTTCAGGTTAAGAACTTTGCTTCAGGATGAGAACAGAAATCGTGCTCCAGCGGCGCGGCAGCAGCAGGAGGCCCCATTAGCTAAAGTGGTGCTTCAGGTTAAGAACAGTTTCAGGTTAAGAACGGACCTCCAGAACGAATTAAGTACTTAACCCAAGGTACCACTGTATTCGCTTCCCCATAAAATCTCCCTCTCAGCCCCCCTCCTGACTGTCAGCTTTGAGCATCAAACAATATATTATTATTAATATTATTCAGAAATGAACATACTTCACCAGCACAAATATCAGTCCTTATATCAAAGGAGTAGCAGGAAAAGGAGCCCTCTGTCTATGATAAAGGAAAGTATCTGAACCCACATCACCAAAGCTCGACACACTGCCATCCATAGCAGGCTCATTTGCTTTCTGCCTTATCTGTCCCAGAGCATAATCATTCGCAGTGGCATCTCCATGTCTCTCTATAATTTGGGGTGATATGTGACATTAGGCTATATTTCATTTAGGTGCGGCACCTGCACTTCGGTGTTTAAGAACATCTGATCAGGAGAATTGCCCTACAAGAAGGCATGGGGCTATTTACGGCCTACAATAACTCAGCGTGAGTTACAGAACTGCAGCCCAGATCCTAATGGGCTGATTACCCCTTCTGCCGAATCATCAGTAAAGATATTAAAGAGAAGCAGCTTGTGTTCTGGCGGTAACAGCCTATGTGACAGCTCCAGCTCAGTTCGCTGCTACCTCTTCCCGCTCCTTGTTTACAGAGCCACAGACAGCTTTAAGCCTATGTGACAACGCTCAAGGCCAAGTGAAGTCGAATTGATTTTCCAAGATTACAAGGAATGCTCTACCTTATGCTTTCCTTTCAAAGAATAATTTTACCTGTGGCAATCATAGGGTCTGAAGGGAGCGGGGAGGACAATGATACTTGTCAGTGTGGCCTTACTCTGCACCAGGTTTTAGCCTTGAGCCAATGCCCACCTGAAAGCCCATTCAGTAAGAATATGACCCAATTTGTCTTGGAGGCCGGTCCATTCTAGGGACACAGGTGGCACTGTGGTCTAAACCACCGAGCCTCTTGGACTTGCCGATGATAAGGTCAGTAGTTTGAATCTGCGCGATGGAGTGAGCTCCCATTGCTTTGTCCCAGCTTCTGCCAACCTAGCAGTTCGAAAGCATACCAGCGTGAGTAGATAAATAGGTACTGTTGTGGCGGGAAGGTGCACAGTGTTTCTGTGCGCTCTGGCACTCATCATGGTGTCCCGTTGCGCCAGAAGCGGTTTAGTCATGCTGGTCACATGACCCAGGAAAGCTGTGTGCTGAGGAACACTGGCTCCCAAAGTCTGAAAGCAGAGATGAGCGCTGCACCCTATAGCCGAATTCATCTGGACATAAATGTCCTTTGCCTTTACCATTCCAGTGAATCTCAGTCTGCCCTCAGCCAGTTCCCTGCATCTGACCGTCTTCTTACTTACAACCATTTTTCTAGAAAAAGAGATGCTGGAACTCACCATGAACACCTCCCTTGTTCTCTTTGTGAATGCCAATGGCAGCCACCTGAGAGGTGGCGCCATTTTTTCCCTGGAGAGTTTCAGCTGGAAAAAAAGTGCTGCTTACAACTGGTCCAAGGAGTGGCATTTATAGAATTTATTATCATGCAAAATAACCAAAGCATTGAAACAGAAAGTAACAGAAATAATAAACTAACATGGCAAAGGGAGATCCAACCTGTAATAATATACTGTAATATAATATGGAATGTCAATGCAGATATGGATATCAAGGAATAAGCAACCAGTTACTGAAAATACAAAACAATACAGAACTAAATTTCAACAAGACTGAACTACCAATATGTATCATTATGTTAATATTCCTATCAATGAAATGAATTCCATATATAGAAAAAATTCATGCATCTGTAAAGTTAATGTACAAATTCCTTGAGGAACAACTTACTGTTGTTATGCAGTAGTACAGATAATATTCATAATCCCCCACCCTCAGTCGAGTCAAACTGATCAATTAGTCTCTCCCATGACTTTAAGAACAGCAGAAGCAGCTGAGAAGGGAGAAGAGGAGTTTAGGAATTTTCTTTTTTTAAAGAATAGCTTTTTTTAAAAAATAGTTTTATAAGCTGTGTGTCTTTGTTTCTCATTATCACCACCATCATCATCACCATCATATACATTTATTGTAACTGTTAAGAGTGCATTTCTGTTTATTATTTGCTGGTGTTTTGAGAGTTACTTTTATTGTGTAGTATTATATTCCAATAGATTGTTGAATATTACTTTATTTGATATAAGCCGTTCCATTTTAAAGTTTTGCTTTATTATGAGTTTTTCTATTGGCTCAGATTATTATAAGGTTTGTGTTCTTTTTTTGTATATTTTGTTGCTGTGAACTGCCCTGTGTATAATAATATAGAAAGGCGGTGTACAAATTGCAAGTGAAATGAAAATGTAATGAAAAATTGACAAGCCTTGAGCCCCAGTGGCACTACTGAAACTCAGATACTGTAGTAGCCACTATAGTTAACACTATTCCAGTTTCTGTAATCTCAGAGATGACACATTATTCTTGTTTGAAAATCAAGAAATTCTGCAAACCGACCCATCATCTTGCAGAAAAGAGCAGTTGCCAAAAAGAAGGGCATCCCTGTGAACGTTGTCATGGATTATTCTGGGATGCACACTGACATAGTTCAAGCCAAGAGACTGGGTTGAGGAAGCAAATCTATTTATTCTCCAAGGGGAGTTTAAAGATTGATTAGTACCTGTTCGTCATCCTTGCTCGGTGTGAGACTTGCCTTCCAGTGCTGCAAGTGCCATTCATCTGAAATGCACTTCTTGAGAATGATCATGTCAGCAAAACTTTATGTCACATAAAAACAGCCGTTGGGTATGTGTGGGGGGGGGGGGGATCTAGAAGATACAGAGGACAGGGAAGAAGAGTAATCTTTTTCAGCTCACACATAGATTCATGAGCTCAGATGCAAGAGCTCTAGGGCAAGGAAGATTGCGAGATCTCCTTTATGAGATATCCTTTCCTTCAGAACATCACAGATCTATTATACACAATAGATGATGCACCCAGCGGGTGGGGGAGGGGGAGGGGGAGGGGGAGGGGGGACAGTTCTTAAAATATATGCTTCGCTTTATCTATGGGCCAAGACAAACAGCATATGGAGAGACACCTGAACTTAAATTAATTTACCGTATTGTTTGCTCTATAAGACTCACTTTTTCCCTCCTAAAAAGTAATGGGAAATGTGTGTGCGTCTTATGGAGCGAATGCAGGCTGCACAGCTATCCCAGAAGCCAGAACAGCAAGAGGGATCGCTGCTTTCGCTGCGCAGCGATCCCTCTTGCTGTTCTGGCTTCTGGGATTCAGAATATTTTTTTTCTTGTTTTCCTCCTCTAAAAACTAGGTGTGTCTTGTGGTCTGGTGCATCTTATAGAGAGAAAAATACGGTACTTAATTTAAACCGAAAAGCAACTTCGGGGGCTGTGGTCATTGAAAGAAACCCAGTGAGGAACAGTTGCAACTTCACCTTTCCCCTTTCTTCTGTTTTTCTAGTCAATTCCTCCCCCAACAGCTGCTTTCTTACAGGAATCTTGTTCTCTTCTAAGGAGAAACACAGATGACAGAAACCAGTTCAGAGTAAGGAAAGTTCAGATGGGGAAATGGCTAAGCACTTTCACCTATCTGCTGTTCCTCTGTGCTGCACCTCTCACTTGATTTTCAGTTTAATAGGTGCCCCTCATGTGTACCTTTTAGTTTGGCCCTATGTCTCCAAACTGATCCCAAAGGCTTACTTTAGATGCAATGAGGTGAGCAGCCATTTGTCTAGAGCATCATCCTATGACTGGGAAATCAGAAAAAGACGATCAGCTCTGTCCAATCCCATCATCCCATGACCGAACCTGGGACTTCCCATCGCACTGGCTTGCTGAATGGACTCTACCATGATGCAGAAGGAGTCACTGCCTCTGGCAATCCTGGGGAACCATTAAAAGTTGGCAAACGGTCCAATACTGAATGTGCTATTATATTATTTACTACTAGATGAAATACTCTTTGGATATCCACAACGTCTCAGTCCAGCCCTTCAATATTTGATATTACCATCCAGCAGATTGCAATTAAAATGGCACTGCCTTGGAAAATTAAATACTTTTTCGAATGGGTAATAGAGTCTTGATTAATGTTGTTTATCTGGAAATAAAGTGCTTTCTCTCTTTTTTGGAAGCATGATGAGAATACTCCTCATTTCAGTCTCCACAGTGCCCATTTTCTAATGTTCCTTTTACAATGCAGTACATGCTGGGTTATGGAAATGTGGCTCTTTGAGGAATATACCGGCAATTCACACGAAATTTCATTTGCGCCAGTGGACATGGTGTGACACAACAGTGAACATCATTGGACGACAGTGCTATTCCCTCGCCCTTTCTGCACATACATGCTTTCTGTTCCCTTATGATTCCGCCAGAAAGAACCATACAGTGGTACCTCAGGTTAAGTACTTAATTCATTCCGGAGGTCCGTTCTTAACCTGAAACTGTTCTTAACCTGAAGCACCACTTTAGCTAATGGGGCCTCCTGCTGCTGCCGTGCCGCCGGAGCACGATTTCTGTTCTCACCCTGAAGCAAAGTTCTTAACCTGAAGCACAATTTATGGGTTAGCAGAGTCTGTAACCTGAAGCGTATGTCACCTGAAGCGTGTGTAACCCGAGGTACCACTGTACACCAGTATACTGTCTCAGACTTTGTCACTTTACTCCTATGATCTTCCGGGTTAAGGGGACTGCAAACAGGTTGCTTTCTGGAATCGTGTAACACAGAAATGAGCGCTAAACAAGCACTATGTTTCATTAGCTTCCCAGAAGCAGATTTTACATTGTATGAAAGTTCGAATATAATGTGGAAACTAACAGATAGGGAGGAAATGGAATAAACTGCCCTCTGAATTCAGCCAAGACAAAAAACGAAGAGGGTGAAAAACTGGGAGCCCTTTCTGGGTACAGCGGTACCTCTGGTTAAGAACTTAATTTGTTTCGAGGTCTGTTCTTAATCTGAAAATGTTCTTAACCTGAGGTACCAGTTTAGCTAATGGGGCCTGCTGCTGCTGTCGTGCCGCCAGAGCACGATTTCTGTTCTCATCCTGAAGCAAAGTTCTTAACCCGAGGTACTATTTCTGGGTTAGCGGAGTCTGTAACCTGAAGCATCTGTAACCTGAAGCATCTGTAACCTGAAGTACCATTGTATAGAAATGACTAGTTATGACAGTGAGCTTTATTTCTCTTACAAGCTGCCCTGGAAATCTCATAGAACTTCATTACTTTGAGATTTCATTTTCACTTTGGATAAAAAGATGTCATTCGGCAATGTGACAGCTCCACAGGGTATTGTATCCACGGCCATCGCTGACTTTGTCAAATCAACATGGAAAATTCAAGACTATTACTTTCTCCTTTTAAGCACCACCACTAACACCCCTGACACGTAGCTTACTTTTTCCCTCCCTTCCTAATGCACTGAACGAATTCTGTGTCGACTCAAAAAATAAATGCGGGGTGACTTCAGACTTTACCTTCTAGAAAGCTCTTGAAGGAAAACTCTCCATCTCTTTACCAGGGGAGAAAAACACAGATGTGGCTTAAATTGAGTTTCATGGCTGGATGGAAGATGTTGCTGAGATACCGGATAGGCACTTCCACCCGATTCATCTTGTCAGGCAATGGACATTAGCTATCAAAGATTTGTTTCCTAAGAGAGATTTATCTGCAATGTACACTCTAAATGTCAATGGTTTTTCATGATACAAGCAGACTCCCCTCAAAGCTGCATGCAAAAAGTAATGGATTATTCTAGGTGTTGAGTTCTTATTAATTTAATACAAAGCAACGTCACTCACTTTGTGGGTTCAGAGCTAGAGGCTGTTTATTAATGGGCAGGCTGACATAGGAAAATGAATGCAGCCACAAAAAGCAAGCTAAAGGGTGGGGTCTTAGTTCCAACCCTTAATGATTAGAGACAATATTCAACTCTATAATCACTAATTATTACACGGGGGGCCACAAAATATTTGTTTTTATTTTATTTATTAAATTTGCGTGCCGCCCTTGATCCGAAGATCACAGGGCGGTTCACAGCTTAAAAATACAAACTGAAAACACAAAATACATAATAAAACAAAAGCAAGACAAACCAATGAAACCGCCGCCCCCCAACACATTTAAGAGGTCATAGTTTCCACATTCTCATTTTCTGGAAAATGTGAGAGGCAATATTGCTAGTTATATAAAGAAGTTGCTTGCAGAGTTGGCTAAGAAGTAGAGATTGTACCAGCTGAATGTCCTGCAGGGGGTGGATCCTAGATCAAAAGAGGCAAGGTTAGGCAGAAGACGCTCCTTGTCACAGCTTGTTCAGGCTTCCTGTGACCCTGCAGATGTTTCTGGACTCCGGTTCCCATCAGCCGCTGTGGCCAATGGCCAGGGATGGTGAGAGTTGTAGTCCTGAAACAACTGGAGATCCACAGGTTCCACACCCCCTGGGCTTCCAGGAAGAGAAAGAAATATGGCAAGAAACCGTGAGGCTAGTGACTTGGGATGCATTCCAAAGCCGAAAGATGGACCCAAGCAAATCACCTATCACTAAGCTTGAGAGACTGCATGCATTGTGAAATAATACAGACTGTGCCAGGGAATTAAGGTAACAATTCAGGGCATTTGCTAGAGATCTTTTAGGGGGGGGGGATTTAAACACAAATCTGAAATATAAGCATCTAGGAGCTTCCATGCAGCCCTCACTGTATCAACATCAGAAGGAACAGTTCTGATTGTTGTCACAAAGGAAGAAGAGAAGCACAGCCTGCCTAACATTTAGAGATATAAAGCTTTCATATCCCCTTCAGTCTTCTTCCCTTTGTGACTTCCACGGGATTTTCATTTCCAGAGATATTATGCTACTTGCTTTCAAAGGAATTCAATATCCCCCTCCCCTTTTCCCTCATTCAGAGAAGTAATTTCACAGCAAAGTACCACAGAGCAATGTCCTGGGTATTCATTTTCTGAGCCAATCTCAGAAAGTCAATTTGTGTTGCAGGGGAGTCATGAAAATGGGATAAATCCACTGAGTTTGTGGGATTCCGTGGCCAGCCTCGTCCGTGTCTCCTGTTGCACAAAGGTTATGGTGGATGCTCAAAAGGAGGGCGTCTATTGATGTGAGCTGCGTGGCGCTGGGGCCTGACTACTGTGAGTTCCATAATAATCTGGCTAATGTTACCTGAAGGCATTGATCTTGATCCCAGCAATGGATTACCACTTCATCTATCTCTGGCCTCTCCATGAAGGTCATATAGCTGAGTCTGTACCCATCACAATTATTTACTTGATTTGTTCCTCGTTGTTTTAGAAATTAGAGGAGAAATCTTAAGAGTCTGAGGTGAAAAAGAGATGAGTTACTTGCTTGGTTACTCCTCTGCAGATAAAAAGCTAATCCTGATAAAACCTAGCCTGAAATCCTTCCAGTCTACATAAAGTCAAGGTCAGGCATTATTAGACAATCAAGGTTAGAGCTACACAATTTTCTGAAGGAAAAGAAAATAGAGATCACAGCCCTCATGTATTCGTATGCCTTGACATATTTAAGTAATATAGGAATACTTTTTTTAAAAAGAGAATTGTTTATTAAGGTTCAAGGTAAGAAGAATAACAAGACAATCTCACCCCAGGGGCCCCAAATCCAATAGAAAGTTAAGTATGCTTAACCTCATTTGTTTGGACCTAGGCTTAGTAGACACAGAGTAGACCAATTGAAATAAATGGAATTCAGTTCATTCCAACTGACTTCAATGTGTTTTTTCTAGGTTTGACTAATTCTGGATCCAACCAATTAATTTTCATTTTTCATTCATTTATTTATAACATTTAAATCTCCACACACACCCTTCATTTCAAGTGATCCATTTGCAGAGTTAAGCAGTTGGATAGTGGCTACCACCTTATATGTACCATTATGGGCCACGCACATGGTTGGTGCTTAAAAAGGAAAGAAAGCAATAATTGCTACTTCTTTGGCAAAGCAACCAAGCCTCTTGCCTTAACAATGACTTTCTCATTGTGGAAAAGTAAACCCAGAGATCCATTGTGTTGTGTGTTTCTTTTCCCTGCTCCAACCCACAGATTACCAATAATATGTAGCATTTACAGAACACATTTCACACACATTATTTTAATAGCTCTTATAATGCCCCTGTAAGATATAACACCATTTTTATTCCACATCGGAATGTGGAGAATGTATATAGAAATGTGGTTGTAAATATGAGTTGTGGGTGAGTTTGTGGGTGGATGTTCACCACAGCTGCATTTTCCTGTTCTCCTGGACTTGGTCACTTTTCTTTCCCTCCACAGCTCCTTTCTCTGGCATCACTTGTGTGCCCTTAAAAACTGTACCTAACCAGCCAATATTGATAACTGTTCCCCCCCCCCCAAAAAAAATCTTTATTTGAAAAGGGATTACATGAGAGAGCAATGATTGGTCTACTGGCTGCTGTTCTCATAGCAGTCTAAACCAAAAGACCCTTTTCTTTATTGCTGTTCAGGCAAGACTGGGAAAGATGAGAAGCTTCTTCATATATTAAAGGTTGGACATTCCTCAGACCCTGATGTTGGGAAAGATTGAAGGCACAAGGAGAAGGGGACGACAGAGGACAAGATGGTTGGACAGTGTTCTCGAAGCCACAAACATGAGTCTGACCAAACTGCGGGAGGCAGTAGAAGACAGGAGTGCCTGGCGTGCTCTGGTCCATGGGGTCACGAAGAGTTGGACACAACTAAACGACTAAACAACAACAACATTCCTCAGACCTAGAGATAGAGATGATAGAGATAGGGATCTGCTTCTCCTCCCTTTCAGTTTTCCAAGAGGACTAGCCTAAGCTAGTGAAGGAAGAGATGGTTGATGGATACACTCAGTCATAGATACCCAGAACCTTGTCAGATAAAGTATTGCAGATGAGGCTGAAAATAGGGTCTAGTCTTAAGTTTCTTCAGCAACAAGTTCATTATTTTAGTGATACTTCCAGGCTTACAATCCCTAGGTAGATTTACTCATATTTACTCAGAAGAAACAGTCACATCTGGCTAACTTGATTCAAAAATACACTCTCACACCCCGCTCACACACAAAAACAAATCTCACTACAGACAACCAACCACACCCTAAGCCACCCTCAACCTCTCTCACCACCAAGGAAATACAGCAAGCGAATAGTAAGAGAACTCATACAACTAAAGCTGTCACAACCCCCCCCCACACACACACTAAGTAGAAAAATAGAAGCATAACCACCTGACCCCACCCTACTTTCCATTTCCCCCCCTTTTCTTCCTAACCAAAAAAAATTAAAAGAAAAGGATAGGAAGCTTTAAACAGAGCAAAGCAGAGCAGTTCTATCCTGTTCCACTTGCTGTTTTTATTTAATCAACTCCACTTGGTTTAGTTAAAACCAAGGACTTGTACACTGACCACTAATAATGTATCATATGGTGTAGATATTATTGCAAATTTATTGTGCTATTTTTGCGATGTACAAATGACATTAGAAGACTTGGTCTTTTTATTTATACCGTTTATTATTCCTATGATGCTTGTTTATAAAATCCAATTTAAAAAATTAGAAGAAGAAGAAGAAGAAGAAGAAGAAGAAGAAGAAGAAGAAGAAGAAACAGCCACACAGTTCAGTGGGACTTATTCCCAGGGAAGTATGTCTATGACGATTATAACCTTACAGTGGTACCTCAGGTTACATACACTTCAGGTTACATACACTTCAGGTTACAGACTCCGCTAACCCAGAAATAGTGCTTCAGGTTAAGAACTTTGCTTCAGAATGAGAACAGAAATCGTGCTCCGGCGGCGTGGCAGCAGCAGGAGGCCCCATTAGCTAAAGTGGTGCTTCAGGTTAAGAACAGTTTCAGGTTAAGAACGGACCTCCGGAACGAATTAAATACTTAACCTGAGGTACCACTGTATAACCTCTGACCACTGGAGATATGGTTGCAATTGAACTTCTAAAGTACAGATCTAAACCTGCTTACTAAATGCATGAAGTTTCATAAACATATCAGGGTGCTGCCTTGCTTAAAAAAAAAAAAAAGGCCCTTTAACACAGTTGAAAGAAAGTGGTGCAAAATCCCACATATTTTTTATTTTTAGTTCTTTTTGGTGCTATCAGTTATACAATTATAATAACCTTATAATTGTTTAGTGACACACCAGCAGAAAAGACGATATGAAAAGAGAGGGCAAAAGATTATACCAATTTGCATAAAATGTGGGTTTGTTAATTGACACACATAGATGCAAAATGAGAAATAATTGCTAGAATTTAAATTTCACAGAAGAGAAGCTAATTCATTCCCCATCCATATTGCCCCAAATAAAATTGTTTAATTTGTACCCCACTCCCAAATCAGCCAGTTATCCTTCTCTCCCTCCCTGCCTTGGAGAATCAGCAAAGCCTGGGAAGAAAGGTTCGTCTATATGTTTTGTAAATTAATTAATAAGGGTGTTTTATGTAAAACAGTATTTGGTTTGTGACTTGTTAAAAGCTTAGCAGCTTACTTCTAACTGAGGTCCTAAAAGCCCTGTTGCATGTGTGGTATACTGTTGGCAGCCTGCCAGGAAGCAGCAGGACCAATAAAGTCTGTGTCAGAGGAAGTAACTGTTTGCCTCGAAAGGTTTACCATTATATCAGTGACATTAGAGTCCAGCGCTTTTATAGTGGACAGCAGAATCAAAAAGCAGGGCATCAAAATCAGGCAGTGATAGGTCAATTAGGGAACCAATACCTTTGCTCATTGGTTCTTAGTTAGGAACCAATGAGCTGTCAGGCTGCTGGACTGTAGCTTTTGATTGGCTTGAAGGCTATGGCTGGAGAGAATAAAAGGGGGCAAGCACAGCACAGTCAGAGTCAAGGGGGTGCCTGGTCGGTAGGTAACAGTGTGGAAAAATGGTGCAGAGCTCAAAGATCAGAATGAGCAGCAGAGTTGCAGCAAGTGCTGCCCATCTCTGAGGAAGGAGAAGATAGAAAGACCAGCACTGAGTAATTGAAGGTGGAAATTGTGAAGGTTTGCAGAGAGAGGAAGACTCCATTAGAAATTGCAGAGGAGAGTTGCAGCTTCAAGTGATCTCAAGAAGTTGTGGTTCGAGGACCCGACCCCCGCGATGTGAAATGAATACACAAGGACACGTGATATAAGGTTAATGGGCATGGAAAGGCCACAACTTTATTGATTACAGCAGTGAAAAGGTATTGGCTTAGGCACTGGATCTCTAAGACACGTGGGTTTATTCACCAGTAGGTGGAGCCTGTTGATGCTAATCCAACTATAGGCTCCCCCCTGATGTCACCGAGGGTCGTGCCATGGCCTCCCGCCAAGCAGGCATCGGACAGAACACACGACCGCCAGATTCCTTTAACAGAATACCCAAAAATTGAAGGCATAGGCGATGGCCACACCTAGCCCTTCGACACACCACAACACATTATTCCAATGCCTAACCTACCCACCAATACCACAAAAGTTGTGACGATTGCTACGAGGTAGGCGAAAAAACCAAAAAGCCTAATACCAAATGGAAAAACTCCTACCAGGCCCCCTGGACAACCAGGGCGACCAACCTAAGGTCCATAGCAAGGCCAATGACCTAAGCCCTAACTCTAAGGGAGTGGAGGGTGGGTGACTCGCGACGAGACGACGGCGAAGAATGAGGCCAGGGAGAGGCTGGCACCGCAGCATAAGGCTGCTGAACACGCCCCCTCCGAGGCACCTGGTTGGATGCCTGCAGAGGGGGCGTGGGCGCCAGCCAGGTGAGGTGGAGGCAGGGGGCAACCGCCCCCTGCTAGGGGCGGTGCTCGGGCTCCCGCCCACAACCACTCCCCTCTCTTCCAGGGAGGAGAGTCTTTATGAGTCTTCAGCGACAGACTTGTTCTAAACTCTAGCCTTACCAGTTGAGTCCCTGGCCAGAAGGAATACTTCAGGTTTATTTGCTTATTTTATTATATACATTTCTAGCCTGCCCATCATCATCATCATCATCAGCTTCCACTTTGAAATAAATTAAAAAGTTGTCCAGTAGCATCTTAGAGACAAACTAAGTTTGTTCTGGGTATAAGCTTTCATGTGCATGCACATGTCTTCAGATACATTGAAACAGAACTCACCAGACCCTTATATATAGTTGGAGGGTGCGGTGGGTTTTTTCTCAGAAGGGTAGTAGGAGGTAAACCATTGAGTCAATCACCCATCTCCTACTACTCTTCTGAGAAAAACCTCACCCCAAACCTTAGAGAACAAACTTAGTTGGTTTCTAAGGTGCTACTGGACACTTTTTTAATTTTTTAATTTATTTTGACTGAGTCAGACCAACACGGCTACCTACCTGAATCTATCTTCCACTTTGTGAGCACTAACAGAAGGATGTTAGGGGATGGGCAACTGGAAACAATGGGAGAGAAATAAACTGTACCAACTCCAGGGCTGATGTGACTTCCTTAAGTTTAGGAGTATATCTTCTTCTTTTTGCAGCCCAGCTTGAACTCAAGCTATGTGGCAAAGCAAAAAATGGGTTATGCCATGGCAATATCAAGTGATTAACAAGTCGCCCACCCCTTGTCAAAAATGACCCGTGGAGGGTTGGTGAACACAGGATCTGGCCCATTGGCCTTATTCCTACAATATTATTGTTATTGTTGTTATTGTTATTATTACCTGCAACAGACTACTGTGGCAGCTCATGTTAGAATTGTAAGGACCTCAGCTTTATTTTCTGCTATATTGACCCTCAAGGCTGAAAGGTTAGGAATATATATATATATATATATATATATATATATATATGCCTATATCCCACTTTAAATCTCATGAAGAAATAAATGCAGAAGAAGTAAAGCCTATTAGCCAAACTTTGGTCTCATGCAAATTGTAAACAGGATATGCAAATTAATTACACCACCCTTACTTGTAATACATTTCTATGGTGGTGCTGAGCTCTGAACCATTTCTCTCCCCCTACTCAACACATAAGGTTGATTCCCAGATATTGCGATATGTTACTTTCCACCGCTAAGTGTACATTATTTTCTGTTAAAAGACCCCCCACAAAATCAAGCCTGGCTATGTTTACACAACTTCAATTCTAGATGGGACACATTCTCCCCCATGAAGCAAGTGTGTAGTCTGGGGGCACTCCATCATCCAGCATTGCCACTTGAGGCCCAGGTGGCTTTCAAATCTCTTTCTACCCCCATGCAAATGTTTTTATTCTTTCCCCCCTGCAGCCTGATTGGAAAGAAGAGCATCTCTGAACACAGAGATCTTCCCTCACCGTCAGAATTGCCCCCGTCTCCCACTTGCAGGCTTCAGACTGGTTCATACATGCATAAACACGACTTCTCTGCACTTGATTGTTTCTGTGAGGACCCATTCACATCTGCAAGTTATCACGTGATGTCACAGCCATCAAGTGAAGAATGTGCATTTGTGAGCCAGCCCTTCTTTTTTAAAAAAAAATATGCAACTTCAAGGTCAGAATGTGTTGTTTCCAGGCAGGCTTCTCTTCCTTTACAAGATAAGCCCTGAATAATCCACAGCTTTCTCCTATTTTTTATTTCTGGTTGGCTGCCGTTGTTTATCAGAGCTTTATATGCACGTTACAAAGCAGAAACAACTCTAGCAGGGAGGCCAGGAGCATGTTAACTACGAGAATAAAAACAGTTGTCATAAACACTCTGCATCTTAATGCCGAGCCCCAGCTTTTACGTAAGATTAATTAAAGAGCAGATGTTCTGTCATCGCCTGCATTAGGTATGGTTATCTTTACAATTCCAGCTCTTCCATGCGCCGTGTGCTAATTTGCATTATTATGCATTTTGAGCCTGGGGCATAAGTGGCGAAGTGGTAAACATTAGATATATGCCGAACTATATTTCCAAATGCACTCTCCCTCTTAGGCCGATAGCTAGTTGCGTTCCATTCTGTTTTTTTATTGAGAAACCTCTCCCTTTTTTAATTTGCCTTTGACACGTTACATGACAGCAAGACAGGCCTATTCCAAGATGAGCGTGCTTTCAAGCACACATGAAGAGCTCTCGTAACAAGGTTTCTGCATACAGCAAACAGGACATTCGTCCTGCACATTGCAGCCAGGTTCCTGCTCATATCTTCAGTTTCTGACTAAGTCCTCCAGATATTCTTCTTCCCAGAGTTGTGCTCTAGCTGCAGGGAGATGCATTTGGCATTTGTAGTTTGGAAGGCAAGAGTCAAAACTGAATTCTCTTTATATATATAAAAACCATGATTGCCAGAAACTCGTGTCTTCCGAAAACTTTTCAAGCAGTGATCAAAGGCGGATGTGAATTAATTTGTCATGCTAACAGAACCTTGCTTGGGAGTCATTTCAGGCTGCGTTTCAGCAAAAGGCAATAACTCTGTGGGTTGGCGATTTCATTTAAAAGGACAGAAACTCCCTCATCCCACACAGACCCTTCATTGGTTATCCGCTGCTACTAATGATTTAATGAACAGACACATCACCACCATATGCCACAAAACTCAGCATTGGCGCTTTTTGTTAGGAATATCTTGGAGGAATGCCAACAGACGGAGCTCAGAAAGGTTATGAGATACACCGAGCAACCTGGCGGCAAGCGGGAACAAACCCACCGGACATTAATTAGTCAACAATTTTGTCTGAATGGTAACGTCAATAAACAGACAATAAATGCTTGATGATCTACATCGACAAAGCTTCTATTAAGGATAACAAAGCTGATTTGGTGAGCGGCTCAATTTCCTAACGCTGATATGACATGAAATCGCTACGGTAGGTCATAAATATTGACCAAAGTGTTTCTCCGTGGCTCATTGTGAAATGATTCCAGAAGGTGTTGCCCCAAACAAGGCTGCAAGTCTCACTTACCTGTAACTCCTTTTCCTGTGGCTACATGCCCACACTTACTGGATTATCTTCACAAAAGTTCTCCTGATAGCTTGAGCCTATGGCTTTGTTCAGCATTAAACGTCTCACAGAATGCTGACCAAGAACCACTTGAGTGCCATTTCTGTCTTATTTTATTTATAAAATATGTATATACCACCCACTCATAAAATAGCAAGATGGTATGCAACAGTATATACGCATACAATCAAACACAAAATAGCAGAAAACAAAACAAACCCATCCTGAAAATGGCTGCCTCAGCTTGGACGGAGAAATTAAAACTCCTGAATAGGCCTACCTACATAAAATACATAAGCTCTTGTCTTTACTATCAGGACTGTATGGACATCCATCTCTCTCAGGAGACAATGGGAAAATGTGCCTTCGGGGGTGAAGTTAAGTCACTGGAGAGTTACAGCACCTGCAGTGGCTGTAGAGACCAACGCAGGAGACATGATAGCCATCTTCAAATATCTCAAGGGTTGTCACATGGAAGATGGAGCAAACTTGTTTTCTCTTGCTCTGGAGGTTAGGACTAGATCCAATGGTTTCAAGTTACAAGAAAGGAGATTCCAACTAAACATCAGGAAGAATATTCTGACAATAAGAGCTGTTCTGCAGTGGAATGGACTCCCACAAGAGATGGTGGACTGTCCTTCCTTGGAGGTTTTTAAGCAGAGGTTGGATGGCCATCTGTCATGGATGCTTTAGCTGAGATTACTGCATAACAGAGGGTTGGACTAGATGGCCCTTAGGGTCCCTTCCAACTCTACAATTCTATGATTCTATGTTGCATCTGGGGCAGGTGAAGTCATCTAGTTGTGCTGATACAGGTGTGCCATGGAGTTTCTGCTTTCTGTGCTCCTCCCAGTAGTCATTCCTCTGGACTGTTTTGGACCACAACGCATATTCCGAAATCCTTAGCCAGGATGGCAAACGGGGGGTATGGGGCTTGTTTTCCAAAACAACAAGGGTGGGGAAGGCTGCTCTAGAGAGCTGGGTCCCTGCTACTGAGCTTATCTGAGCTTCCCTCTTACTTTTCCTTGCATGTGGCTTGTAAAGGAGTCCCTAAGATAGTTTATCTTATCACAAGACCGTGGAGAAGCAGTCATGCTCCAGAGTGGAGATGAGCATTTCCAGCTGAAACACGTCACCAGAAGCCCCAAGTGATAATATTATCTGATGCTAAGCTGTATCATTTCATACTGCATGAGGGGGATTGAACGTTTGGGTTCTCCTGCTCAGATAATGCTTTCGATGCACATCAAACTAATGTGTCAGGGGAAGCTGCTAAACTACAGCCTCCCCATGGCATCCTTGTTGTCTGAGTGTGGGAGTGTTGGATGCAGGAAAGGTGCATTTCCAGCTCATCCATCATCGCCAATCCCCAAGCAGTTTACAAAAGATAAAACACGTAAAAACGATATAATTAGATTCTGATCGGCAGCAGGAACCATTAACGCTAGAACAATGAAAACCACAGCCAGCGTAACCTCTAAAGTTATTTGCATACTACCCGGCCTCCAGCAATTGAACTAACTCCATCAACATCCCCTCCAAAACTGAGCAAGTAGCCACATTTTCAGACAAAGCAGACAAAGTTGGCACTGCCCACATTTTTGAGGAGAGGCATTCCATAAGTGGGATGCCACCACCACAGAGAAATGCATTCCCCACATGACTGCATGATGTATCACTCCTGATGGTGCAGTTGTGAGAAGGGCCTCCTGCTAATAATAATAATAATGTTCTAAAACATCAAATATTAAAAACTTCCCTAAACAGAGTTGCCTTCAGATGTCTTCTAAAATTCAGATAGTTGTTTATTTCCTTGATATCTGATGGGAGGGTGTTCCACAGGGTGGGTGCCACTACAAAGAAGGCCCTCAGGCTGGAACATAAAGAGGTATTGATTCAATATCGGTCCATTTGGAGTCCAAGCCATTTGGGAATTCGTGTGGGTAAAACCTCAGCGCCTAGGACTTGCCGATCGTATGGTCGGCGGTTCGAATCCCCGCAGCGGGGTGAGCTCCCGTCGTTCGGTCCCAGCTCCTGCCCACCTAGTAGTTCGAAAGCACCCTTAAGTGCAAGTAGATAAATAGGTACCGCTTTATAGCGGGAAGGTAAACGGTGTTTCCGTGTGCTGCGCTGGTGCCGGCTTGCCAGAGCAGCTTCATCACGCTGGCCACGTGACCCGGAAGTGTCTCTGGACAGCGCTGGCCCCCGGCCTCTTAAGTGAGATGGGCGCACAACCCTAGAGTCGGATACGACTGGCCCGTACGGGCAGGGGTACCTTTACCTTTACCTTTAAGTTATCAGTATCGCCTTGAATTGGGTCTGGAAGCAGACCAGCAACCATTGCACATCCTTCAGAACCAGTGTCACATGATCCTGTCTTACTAAACCCCTCAACACTCCAGTAACCACATCCAACACTACTTGCAGATTCTGAACTAGTCACAATCACGGGTTTACCAGAGCATGATTACCATGACAAGGCCAGACCTGTCCAGGAAATACCATTGCATGAAAATGAGCCCACAGAGCTTTCCTCTTGTGATTCACTATCAATTTATTGGCCTTCATCTCATCCATTACTGCCCACAGGCACCAAACAAGCACCTGCACAGGCTCACCTGATTCAGATGACAGGGAGAAATAGAGCTGGGTGTCACCTGCATATTGATGTCACCATGCTCCAACCCTCCTAATGAGCTCACCATGGGATGTCATGTAGAACCTTTTGGGATTGGCAGACCAGATCTTACCTGCCCCACCTCTTTTGGTCCAGCTGTGACAGGAGACAGAGTCATCCCACCTATCGATCTCTTGGCATCATTATGATGTCAGATGGTTGACAAGTGGCTTGTCCCACCCATCTGTGAATGAATGACTGAAACTTTATTTGCATCAGCCATTGGCCATAGCAACAAAAAGCATTGCGATATACACAGAAAAAAATAAAAGTCGGTTATATAAAACACAGTTTAGGGTCCTGAATCAGCAGTCAAATAGTGGACCTTATTCTGATTGCCCCAGCTAAAAACCTTGCAACCTTTGCAGTCATCTGTGCCTCTTGATTTGCCAGGAGAAACGACACTGCGGCAGTGGTTGGGCGATCCAGAATGGTAAATAAAAGAGGAGTAATAATCTCGTTGTTCAGGTCTTTGTAAAGAGTGCATGTGAGGAGGGTATGCGCCACTGATTCAGTGCTGCCATCTCCGCAGGGACATAAGCGTTTTTCGTATGGAATCTGTTGGAATCGTTCCTCAAGTTCAGCCGAGGGCAGTACATTCAGGCGCGTCTATATTTTGGGATTGCTAGATTATACAAATAGGGTGCCAGAGACTCAAAGTGGAAGGATGGGAAATGGTCATAACATGGGCAAAAATTCCTTATTGTGGCCAAGTTGTTCTGACACTCGATATTATTTAGGCGTTGGCAAATTAGACCGTGAATGTCCTTTGCACAGAAGTTCCCAAGGGCTGCTTGTCAGGCACTTAGGAACCACAATGAAAGGAGTTTTGCTGATCCAGTATTTTGCAGCCATTTTCAGCCAATATGTTGTAGATGTAGAAGATCATGGTAGACATGAGCACAACAGCCATGCAGATGTTGCCCAGTGCTACTTTCTGGAATCAGTCCTGCAGGTAGGAGTGGAATTACATTATTACTATACCTTCTGGTTCCCAACCCACAGTCATTACCAAGCAGTTCATGCAAAGAATGGTTCACCCCAAACTTAGTTTAGGAATAATAAACAACTTGCAGCTGTGAGCTAGCAGAACATCTCAGACACCCAGACAGATTTATCTTAGGTACAATGTGCCGGAACTTAAACTAATATTTAGGCTGTAATCCTATATCTGCTTACTTGGGGGTAAGTTCTAGTGAACTCAGTGGGTCTTGCTTCCGAGTAGACTGCAAATGATTACACTGTTGGATCTTGTGGGTGAAAAGGCAAGCTCTGGCAAGGAACCAGCACAGGTTTATCCTTTCTGACTTTTATGAAAGCAAGCTAAGATGGAATGCAGCTGCACAGGTAAACTGTCTTTGGAGTCGTACAAATGATGTCTGTGCTAAAGAATCATTCAAGCTCTGCTACAGCACAATTTCAGTGAGGCAACACTGCAAAGATGACATATCTGTAGATGCTGCACAGTGCAGAGTCCACCTTGAAGGAAGAATTTAATAAACCACCAGCATATTCCGTTATTTGTATCCTGCCTTTCCCCCACCCCGCAAGAGCTCAGAGTGGCGTTTTATCACCCCCAACAACCTGAGCATCCTACCATGTCCAAAGATAGCCAGTGGGCTTCATGGCTATGGGAATTTCATAGCAAAAATGACAGCTTGAAGATATATTTGACAACATTTTAAATTTCACCATTCAAATTTCAAAGACATTGTTTTAAACCTGAGCTTCAAATTGGAATTATTATTTTTTAACAATTTTTAAATTTGATTTTAGATAGCATAAACATATTACAAAGAACAATTCAAAATCCAAATATCGAGATTACGCTGAATCTCCTGACTTCCCCCTATCCCTTCCATGGGTCCTAATGATAATATTTACAGCTGCATATCAATATTTATCCAAATTCTTATCCTAAATTATCCATACTTTTTGTTACTTTACAAGTGTGGTTAAAATCCTGCCAATGTTTTAACCTGCTTGCAGTGGTCTCATAAATTATAAACTTTTCCCATTCTTTTTAAAAGTTCTTGTCTTCTTGATTTCTGAGCTTCCCAGTTAATTTTGCCATTTCTGCAATCTATCATCTTGGGTTGCCATTCTTCTCTGGTCAGAGTTGTGTCTTCCTTCCACCTCTGGGCTAGTAGCACCTGTGTGTCACATACATGAACAATCTTTTCTGGTCTTTTGGAATCTTGGTACCTATAATTCCTAGTAAGAAATCTTCTGGGTTGTTTTTTTAAAAACAAAAGTTATTTTAAACATTTTTTTCATTTCATTATATATCATCTCCCAGAAATTTTTAATTACTTTACACATTCACCACATATGATAAAAGGTACCTTCTTTTTCTTTACATTTCCAGCAAGTATTTGAGCTCGTTCTGCACATTTGTGCTAGTTTAAAGGTAAAGGTAAAGGACCCCTGACAGTTAAGTCCAGCCGTGAACGACTCTGGAGTTGCAGCGCTCATCTCGCTTTACTGGCTGAGAGAGCCGACATTTGTCCGCAGACTTTTTCTGGGTCGTGTGGCCAGCAGGACTAAGCCACTTCTGGCAAAACCAGAGCAGTGCATGGAAACACCATTTACCTTCCTGCTGAAATACCTACCTATTTATCTACTTGCACTTTTTGGGTGGGCTTTCTAACTGCTAGTTTGGCAGGAGCTGAGACCGAGCAATGGGAACTCACCCCATTGCGGGGAATTGAACTGCTGACCTTCTGATCGGCAAGCCCTAGGCTCAGTGATTTAGACCACAGTGCCACCCACGTCCCTTTGCTAATTTAACAGGGGTCAAATACCACCAGGTCAAATTTGAATTGTGAATGAGAAACCTAGTCTCAGGCTAAGAAGATCTCAATCATCCAATTGCTTCAGTTTCGCTAGGGGCTCAATATCAGACATCACTGGTTGGCTAGCACAGAGTGGGAATGGCTAAGTCCTATTAAGATGTCCACCCTGACATTGTCTACCCATGGTTTTCCTCCAGCATCAGTGTGTTGAATATGCAATGTAACTATTCAGAGGAGAATGTGTTTTAAAATCAACATTATTTATTTCTTGTTTAAAATTTCAAACAAAACTAATAACTGAGGGATTACATATGGCGTTAGACTTGGACAGGGACATCAGCTGCGATTGCCATTCTATATCAATCATAACTAAAGAGATGTGTAACGTATATAAATGCATTTTCATAATTCACAGCAGGATATTTGGGAGCAAACTTATTTCATCCTAAAGGGATCTGACCCTGAATTTTTCATGTCCAAGCCTAGTGCTCTAACCACTACACTTCACTGGCTCCCCAGCCCTTAACCTAAAGGAAAACCTCTCTTTTCCTCACGCTTTCTTGCATCTTTCAATTATTTGTTGATTGAAATACTGGGTCCCATTATGACATGCAAAGCAACATATATAAAAATTATATCCGTAAAGCCACCATGAAGCTACAACACAGATGCAAAACTATTGAGGAATGCTAGGCAATCAATTCAGTACAGTCCAAGCCCATAAATGGCAAAGCTTAAAACCCTATTATAGTAACAGGAAGGTTCACGACATGGGTGACAGTGATCAAGACTGCCTGGGATTTATGTCACTTTCTCCTATCTTCAGGGCCAGAAACAGCATTCAGAAAATTAAAGGCACAAAAATCATCTATGGCAAACACACACACACACACACACAGAGAGAGAGAGAGAGAGAGAGAGAGAGAGAGAGAGAGAATGAAAGTAGAAACTATTGCATCCTATCAAGAGAAAAAGAATCCTAACTAAATTAATTCCCTCTGTTCCTCACCCCACAAGTTTCACCTTAGACATGGAAAGCCATGGAAAGCCTCATTGGGGAAGATACTCAGGTTCAAGTTTTGGGTGGAACCTTAAAAAAGAGAAAATTCCTTTCCTGCAGGTTTGCCATCAAATCTTTCCTTTATTTCCTCATACTCTTGGCTCAATGGGGATAGCATGATGAGAGAGTCATTAGATAAGATAATTAAAAGCAATAGTGAAATTAAGAAATGTAAATTAAGTGAAAAAATTGGGAAATTTTCAGATGTGGTTGATGGAAGTCCAAAAAAACCCAACTGTATAAGATGTGACCTATGTTGAATGATTGTTGAAAATTATATATTAACACACACACACACACACACACACACACATATATATACACCTCAAATAGTGAAGATAACAGGGAGATGTAGAGCTAAGTGTCAACCACATCTCTCCCAACCCGATGATAATGGTGATTTCCCATGTTGATACTAAAGAGAAGAAACCTTGCAGGACCCGTAGCCCAGTTGGCGTGCCAAACCATTGTCTGATCATAGCTGACTGGTCAGTTGACCAAACCTTTTCTTGCCGGTGTCTCCTAACAACACTCAACACCCTCAGCAATCTACAGTTCCCAGTATTCCCAGCCATGACTGCTAAAGTGGGATAAGAGTGTTTTAAATATACAGTGTGGATGTGATCCACATCTTCTGATCACCCTTTTATCCAATCCTTAATGTCGGGTGCTGTGACTTTGACCTCAGTGCTCTTGTCTTCTACCTTCTTCCTTCACCCAACTTCAACAGCTAATTAGTGCTGGAGACAGCATATACTAGCTAAGAGACTAGTTACGTAGCAGAAGGCTCTGCCAACAGAGAGGTTCAGCAGGCACCTTCTGTTTCAACCTTTAAACGCTTGCTGAAAACTTTTCCTATGCTGCCAAGCTTCTGCAGACACTTTTAAGAAAAGAAATGAAAATACCGTAATCTTTCTGCTAATACTTAGCTGATGCCTCTGATTCAGAAATTTTACGTGGTTTTTGTTGCATATAGGCATTCATGATGCAAACTGCTTTGCGGGTTTTTATGATACAGAAGTACAAAAATATTATATATATAATGTGTGTGTGTGTGTGTGTGTGTGTGTGTGTGTGTTTGTCTAGTGTGTGTCTCTGTGTGTGTATGATGGTGGTATTTTGCTTCTAAGGCTCTTCCTTCCCCTCCCTTCCACAGTTCCTCCCCCCCACCCCTTCTTCATATTCCCTTATTTTATGTCTTTTGGGGCTCACTTGGCAGCACTGGTACATGGCTCTATTGTTCCTTTTACAATGAGCTTTCAAATGAACGGCTCAGCTAACTGTCAGCGTTCGGGAAAGGCCACACACTATGAGATTCATTTTCCTGTCTTGCATGTAATATGGGCTTTTGTGGGTGGAGGGGCATAAAATGGGCATAAAGCGACTATTTGCATCACAGGCATTCTGATCCGTGCTTTTGTTACAGAGCAACTTTACGACGGAAGGTGCTTGGCATCTGGTGAGGGGCTTGAATGCTAAATGGTTGCCAACTCTCCTTTAATCCACTATCACACCATTCCCTGGACCACTTTCATCCCCCCACCCCACCTCACCATCACAAGGAGGACTTGGAGGCTGGGGGATAAAAGCACTGGAGTGAAATGGTTTGGAGAAGCTTCCACTGTCTCAGCACCAACTTTAAAAATCAAGAAGTCGCTGCAACCAGGTCCCCAGCACATAGCGGCTTTCTGTCACTCCCATTACCATAGCCACTGTTATCTTCGCCCGTTCCAATATAAATCTATTGAAGAAGAACCGTATCTCATGCAGAAGGTGACAGGTGTGACTCATTATAAGGCAGCTTCCGACGTTTCTATTTCCAATTCAACAATAATAAAAGTACTAACTCCACTCCCTGCAAAAGCCAGCATCAGTAACTCAGACATAAAGAAGGGGATTAATAGCAAGGTTGCAGGTTCAATCCCCACACAGACAGCTGCATATTCTTGAATCACAGGTTGGACTAGATCAGCGGTTCTGAAGCTGTTGGTCCCCAGATGTTGTTGGACTACAACTCCCATCATCCCTGAGCTCTGGCCTTGCTAGCTAGGGGTGATGGGAGTTGTAGTTCAACAACATCTGGGGACCCAGGTGTTGAGAAAGGCTGGACTAGATGATCCTCAGGGTCCCTTCCAGCTCTACAAGCGCAGGTATGCTAGACTCTTCCATTGTCTTCTGTCCCACTTGTGGATTCCAGACTGGGCCTTCAGATGACGGCAGCAAGGGGCACTGCTCAGCACTGAAGACTAATGTCAGGCATATAAAGTGGGCATGGAGAAGTTGAGAAAAGAGTTCTCCCAAGTTTTAATGGAAGACGTGGACCCAGCATAGACGATGCACGCCGCACATGGTTTTGCGTTCCTGAGGAACGGCAATGTTTTCTTATGAGATGCATGCGCTTCCCCTCTCCCTCCCTTCCCCACTATCAGCATCTCTGATATCAGTATCTTAACTGCACCTGCTGTGTAAGTGATCATAGCATCTGTAACGCCACATCTACCTTGGAGGATTATGGGTATGGGGAGAAAACGCTCCACTGCTGAGCACACCAATTTCAAATTGCTAGCTACACCCCTGGTTAACACCAGTGTTTTCATGTTGCAAATCTTGCGTTGTTACATAAAACAGTTGGCAAGAATGCCTCCCAACCTAGATAGAGTAATTTGTGAGCTGCTGTCGAGAAGCACTGATAGTTTTGTAGGGTGTGTGTGTGTGTGTGTGTGTGTGTGTGTGTTATAAAAACCTAGGATTTTGGTTTGGGTTGTATGTCCCCACCACATCTAAAATATGCTTCCTTTGAACTTCCTGTGGAATTGCCACTTCATTAGACGATAGGGCCACAAGATTTTACTGGCTTAATTGGTAGATTACCATATTTTTCCATGTATAAGACATCCCCTACTTTTGGGGACCCCAAGTTTAGAAAATGGGCATATGCACTATCCATGTATAAGACGCCCCCAGATTTTTAACCTTCTTTTAAAGTAAAAAAAACCTAGTCTTATACATGAAAAAGTATGGTAAGCAACTCAAATGTTAGGTGGCTAATTGATGGAGGTCATTTTAAGTGGTGGGGCAGGGCCGGACTTAGGTTCGATGAGTCCCTAAGCTACTGAAGGTAATGGGGCCCTTTATATGTCCAGCTGTCCTTTGTCAACAACAAATTGTCACTGTTTTTTATGTTTAATATATGCTGTATGGTAATTTATGAACCTAATAGGTATCTAAAGCCATTTGCACATGCAGAATGTAGGCACCCTGTATATAGAAATGAGCAAACCAGTGATATTTTAGGGAGCAGGCTAGCAGGCGGAGCCCATTACTTACATCACAGGAGCCTACACAACACAAAACGCTGTTGCTGTATGTAGGTTTTATTTTATTTGTTTTTTATCTTATATTTTGGAAATGTACATCCAGTCCCCCCCCCCTATTTTTTGGGGGGCCCCCCAAGAGAGTGGGGCCTAAGCTATAGCTTATTTAGCTTATACGTAAATCCAGCACTGGGTGGGCCTGAAAGTTAAATAAATACATTTCTTTTCCTTTGGGCTATTTTAGCTCTGGTGCTTCAGGGGCCCGAACCTGTATATCAAACACTGACTCAATGTTAGGGCATCAGGTTCAGACACTCCAAGTGTTCCTATTTCTTAGGGACATTCCCAGATTTACAGAAGCTGTCTCAGTTTCTGATTTGATCCTGGAATGCCCTGATTTTCCTAAAGATGTCCGTATTTTCATTGGAGAAATGTTGGAGGGTACAGAGTTATGCAACCCCTGAGCCAAGGAGATAAGTAACTATAAACCTTTAGAAGGCATATGAAGGCAGCCCTCTATAGGGAAGTTTAAAAAAAATGTTTTTATAATAATAATAATAATTTATTATTTGTACCCCGCCCATCTGGCTGGGTTTCCCCAGCCACTCTGGGCGGCTTCCACAGAAACAAAAAATACACTAAAATCACACATTAAAAACTTCCCTGAACAGGGCTGCCTTAAGATGTCTTCTGAATGTCAGGTAATTGTTGATCGCTTTGACATCTGATGGGAGGGCGTTCCACAGGGTGGGCGCCACTACCGAGAAGGCCCTCTGCCTGGTTCCCTGTAGCTTTGCTTCTCGCAATGAGGGAACCGCCAGAAGGCCCTCGGCGCTGGACCTCAGTGTACGGGCAGAACAATGGGGGTGGAGACGCTCCTTCAGGTATACTGGGCCGAGGCCGTTTAGGGCTTTAAAGGTCAGCACCAATACTTTGAATTGTGCTCGGAAATGTACTGGGACCCAATGTAGGTCTTTTAAGACCGGTGTTATGTGGTCTCGGCGGCTGCTCCCAGTCACCAGTCTAGCTGCCGCGTTCTGGATTAATTGTAGTTTCCGGGTCACCTTCAAAGGTAGCCCCACGTAGAGCGCATTGCAGTAGTCCAAGCGAGAGATAACCAGAGCATGCACCACTCTGGCGAGGCAGTCCGCAGGCAGATAGGGTCTCAGCCTGCGTACCAGATGGAGCTGGTAAACAGCTGCCCTGGACATAGATTTGACCTGTGCCTCCATGGACAGCTGCGAGTCCAAAATGACTCCCAGGCTGTGCACCTGGTCCTTCAGGGGCACAGTTACCCCATTCAGGACCAGGGAATCCTCCACACCTGCCCGCTTCCTGTCCCCCAAGAACAGTACTTCTGTCTTGTCAGGATTCAACCTCAATCTGTTAGCCGCCATCCAACCTCCAACCGCCTCCAGGCACTCACATAGGACCTTCACCGCTTTCACTGGTTCTGATTTGAAAGAGAGGTACAGCTGGGTATCATCCGCATACTGATGAACACCCAGCCCAAACCCCCTGATGATCTCTCCCAGCGGCTGCATATAGATGTTGAAAAGCATGGGGGAGAGGACAGAACCCTGAGGCACCCCACAAGTGAGACTTTTAATGTTTAATGTTTTATTATGTTTTTATATAACCCAGTCAGATGGGCAGGGCATAAAGATTATTCTTATTATTTTGGAATAGGACGTCCCTATTGTCATCGGATAAATGTTGGAGGATATACCAGTTATGCACTGGCAACAAAAGAGGATTTTCATCACCAGAAAAGAAGATTCAAGTTTATTCAAATCTGCATAAAATCTGTATATTTTATAGGTCCAGGTGCAAATTCACAAATAATTTCTATAATTTAAATAGGGATATATTCCATTATAGATACCAACTTTCTGCTCAGTCTAGACGGGATGATTCTTGTTGTTCATGAGCAACTTTAAGGATCCTGCTCTCCCTCTTCATGGTTCCTTATTCTTCAACCAGATTTTGTCTGGACAACCTTCAACTAGAGAACACCTTCAAACAGAGGACTTCCTCTCACAGTCCCTGAAAAATAGAAGACTGTCCACCGTAAAATAGTACATGTGGTCAACCTACTCACTGTGCTACTGCCCCTGCTGGCTGGAGGAAAGAACTGCAGTCAATGTTAACTGGAACACTTTGGGTTTAATGAAGTGTGAGGTGGGAACACTGTGCTTGGAACTTCTGGCGTCTTTTTATTTTACAAAAAGGTAGCCATAAGGTAATGAGATATTTGGACTGAGGCTGAGGTTTAGCGGAAGATGACTCGTACCCTTTATCTCCAAACCATGGACCTAATCCATATCTCCCCGTCAAAGGGAGGGAGCTTAATTTAAGAGCTTAATTCTTCTCTCTTTGTGGCTAACAGCACCTTGAAGGGAACAGCAATTTAAGTCAGATAACGGTCTACAAACAAAAGGTCGAACTCAGCTCCTGCCATGTCATGTCACAATTCAAATCATCCTTCTCCAGTGTGGCTTCTTTTCATGAAATCAGAAGATGTCAGGTATTCCAGTCACAAATCTTCCACATCATGTCTAGTTTGACCCTTTCACAATATGTCAGAATCCTTCCAAGTTGGAAGTCAGGTGACACCAGAAAGCCAATCCAGTGCCACTGTCCAATATAAAAGTCCTGAAGTCCGGACAACTTTTTGCTGAAGGAGACCACTGCAGCCTTCCTCTGGGCTGCTCAACCTGGAAGATCGCTTGGTTGCCTTGTGGAAATGACTTAGCTCACAGCCGAACCATCCTTATTGGGTCAATGCAAGGATTGAAAAAGCAAATAAGTTTTGAAAAACACAAAACTCCACTGCTGACAAAATCATGTGTAAACTCAAGGTACTCTGCGGGGTCTAGTAAACAGTACAGTATTCCTGGATAGCATGTGAGTGGAAAACATTCCCATCTGCTGTGAAGAAATGAGTGGGGATGTGTCTTTTCTTCAGCACTGTGCAGGAGCAACAGAAAATATTTTGCATGGTGTACAACTGGGTGCATAGACTATAACCAGAGGCTGGCTTATCCACATGCAGAAACAAGCACTATAGACCTCAGAGCGTAGAAAGTAGCTCTTATTTTTGCCCATGAACAGTATCTTCTGCATATAGCTACATGTGGAGGTGCTGTTTAGTCTGTGCAGACACCCAAGATGTGAGCAAATCAAGTATTTTTTTTATTGCAATGCCGAATAGATCCTATTAACACATCTTGCTGTAGGTAATGTGCTGTCTGCCACCCAGTCCCATCAGTCTGCTTACTATCAATAATCTTAAATAATGTGATGTGATTGACAAGGTTGGAACATTTCCAAATGTGAATTTTTTTAAAAAAAAAACAACAACAACCTTCAAAGCAACATGATTTCCATAACCATTATCTTTATTTAGCAAGTATTTCTGATTATTTTGACTTTTTTTTAAAGATGATCTAATTCATATTTGCAAGCAATTATTTAGCTCTGCCTAATATCAACCAATGATACCTGCATATTAACCTTCCTTCACATAGATATGCATTGAAAACTATGCACTATATTCCAGCCTTGTTTTTAACTATTCACCTGTTTGCCTTAGATGACCTAGGTAAACAAGTTAGCTGTCAGGAGAGAGATGGAGCAGCTTGGTTCCTTCTCTGGGATCTCACCTCCTTCTATGCTGGGTCTGGAGACCAGTGCTTTTCCTCCAGAGCAGTAGGCAAGCAGACTGCTAGCAGAGGTGCCAATCACTTTCTTCACCATCAGGAAGAAACCATTGTGTTTCCAAACTGGGTGTGCAGTATAAGAAGAAGAGTTTGGATTTGATATACCGCCTTTCACTCCTTTTAAGGAGTCTCAAAGAGGCTAGCATTCTCCTTTCCCTTCCTCCCCCACAACAAACACTCTGTGAGGTGAGTGGGGCTGAGAGACTTCAGAGAAGTGTGACTAGCCCAAGGTCACCCAGTAGCTGCATGTGGAGGAGCGGAGACGCGAACCCGGTTCCCCAGATTACGAGACTACCGCTCTTAACCACTACACCACACTGGCTCTCACAGTAGGTAAATCCCCCTCCTAGACACCCATCATAGAAACCAAGAGGGCAAAAGCAACACAGGAACATAGGAAATTGCCTTAACACTGAATCATTTTATTAATTTTTAATGAATTTTGCTTCTTACATACAACCACGAGGGGAAAAA
The DNA here is from genome assembly GCF_964106645.2 of Podarcis pityusensis. Classification (NCBI taxonomy): domain Eukaryota; kingdom Metazoa; phylum Chordata; class Lepidosauria; order Squamata; family Lacertidae; genus Podarcis; species Podarcis pityusensis. Next base: position 29,418,543 of record NC_138042.1, read on the forward strand.
GTCCAGTATTTGAACCACAAATAAAGATAACCAAAAACATAAAAATACATATTAACTAAATATTTTTTTCCTCCACCAGTTACCAATAATTGGTATTCTAAATTATCAATCATTGATATTCTATTCCTTTGAGATGCGTTCCTTCCACCTCAATTTGAGTCATACTTTTCCATAATTAACTGCCTTCTTTAGATGTTTCTCATTTCTTAGTACTTTATGATTTAATTATAGTCACTGTTTTGTATTTTGCAAACATTAGACAAAGCATAATAAAAGTTTTACTTGCGAACAATTTTTTTAAAAGTAGATTTTATAACACTCCCATTCCTTACTGAACTTTCGGTTTGTTCGATTCCTAATTAATTCTGTCATTTTAGCAAACTCATTGTACTCAAACACAAAACCCCACTGCTGACAAAATCAAGGTGCTTTGCAGGGTCTAGTAAACAGTGCAGTTTTCCTGGATAGCATGTGAGTGGAAAACATTTCAATCTGCAGTGAAGAAATGAGTGGAGATGTATTCAAATAATTTTATCTGCCACTCTTCCTTTGTTGGAATCTCATCTCCCTTCCATTTTCTGGCAATAAGTATTCTTGCTTACACTGAATCAAGCCATTGGTCCATCGAGCTCAATATGGTCTACAACTGACTGGCAGCTTCTCTCCAGCATTCCAGACAGGGAGACTCTCCCAGCCTTACCTGCAGATGCCAGGGATCAAAAAGGGATGCAGGTGGCGCTGTGGCCTAAACCACTGAGCCTCTTGGGCTTGCTGATCAGAAGGTTGGCAGTTTGAATCCCCACAACAGGGTGAGCTCCCGTTGCTTGGTCCCTGCTCCTGCCAACCTAGCAGTTCGAAAGCACACCAGTGCAAGTAGATAAATAGGTACCACTGCGGCAGGAAGAGAAATTGTGTTTCCATGCACTCTGGTTTCCGTCATAGTGTTCCGTTGTGCCAGAAGCGGTTTAGTCATGCTGGCCAAATGACCCGGAAAGCTGTCTGTGGACAAACGCCGGCTTCCCTTGGCCTGAAAGCGAGATGAGCGCCGCACCCCATCATCGCCTTTGTCTGGACTTAAGTGTCCAGGGATCCTTTACCTTTTTACCTTACCTTTCCAGGGATCAAACCTGCCACTGAGCATATAGCCTCAAATGAGTCATGATGATGGTGATGAGTTCATTTCTGTACTGAAAACTCAACTAAAAACTCAACATCTGATTAGGAGATGGGGCCCCATTTCTTCTTGGCAGACAGACGCTCCTGACAGTACAATCCTAAGCACATTTAGCACAATAAGACTCTCCCTTCATCTCTCCAGCTCTTCCAGAATGAGACCATTACAGAACAAGACCAGCACAATAAGTCCTGGTGAGTTCAGTGAGGCTCATTACCTAGTAAGCCTGCTTTGGATCACACTGCATGTGACTGGGCAGCAGATACGCTGATGGGTAATCTGGCTTCTTTTATGGAACATGCCTGCAAAAGCAGGTGAAGGAATCCAGTCTTTTCTAACTGCCACCCATCTCTCAGCCCAGGGCCCAATGATTAAAAGAGGAAGGAGGAGGAAATCACCTCTTGAGAGCCTGTCTCACTGGCGAGGAGATGAGGGGAATTGGCAGGGCAGAAGGAAGACAGCCGCTTTGGGCAGTCCTCTGCTCTGTGGGCGAACAAAGGGCTTTAATATCCCAGTACTGTCAGCCCGGCTTTCATTCCATTAGCAGCAGCATATGGTTTCACTAATAAATCAAAATTAAGGTTTTTTTGCTCTCTCTCACTCTCAATTTTTCACATTACAGTAGAACTCCCTTTCCTTACATTTTAATGGTCTCATTCTGGAAGCGCTGGAGAGATGAAGGGATGGTCTTTTTTTACCTGCTTAACAAGCTCCTATTACTGTTAATGGACATCCTAACAGTCTGGAGAACAAAGGTGGAGAGATGGGCACAGGAAAGGACAAGAGCATCTGCAAATTGAAACGTGGAATTTGGCTCTGTATTCTCTCTAGGAACGATTTTTTCGAAATGCATCTGGGTGGTGGTGGGGGGAACCAGAGTTGGGAGATGCTTTAATTTCTTGGTTCTGGTTTTGGGTTTTGTTTTGTTTTTTTTAAAAAAGAGGACAGAAGAAGGAGAGATGCCAGTGGATTTAACTAAGGGAATCAAATACATATAGAAGGCATTTCAAAGAACAAAGGATTTGGGCAAATGATAAGACTATGAAGCAAATTAAATATAAGAAACCGAAATGAAAGAGGAGTCTAGGATGAAGCAGCTCAGCAATCTTATGGGGGGGGGGGAGAGAATCAGACCACCGATAAAAAGAAATTAGGCTTCCTAAGCCATGCTACAGGGTATCTGTAGAATGGAGGCAGACACATGAAAATAGCTGCTTTGCATCTGAGATGCAGGATTTTATGTCACTCAGTTTCTGCCGCAAACATATTCACACCCTTGAGCTGTAAAATTTGCATCATGTAAAGCCCGGTATACTGCTGTAGCATAACAACAACATTATGTTCTTAACTGTACAGATAATGCGGCTATTTGGCTAAAAGAGGGTCGGAGTTTCAAGAAATAAGTAGTTTCCCCACCTTTAATAATGGATGTACAGGGAGGGTAGAAAACTAATGAACTAGAATCTGGTCAATCTGGTAGCAACAAGAAGCAAGCACAGTTTAGATATAACAAGGTGTGTGGACGAGGGACCAGAAGGAATGATGTTGTATTGAGTTCAAGGAGGAGAGAAACTGGCCTACACTACAGGTAAAATTTACATTCATTGACCCACCCACTTTTACCCCGGTCCTAACCCACCACAGGCATGTGGCCCCCAGAGGGTTGCCCAGAAAGCAATGTGGCCCTCAGTCTGAAGAAGGTTTCCTATCCCTGCCCTAATACAATGGTACCTTGGTTTGCATACATCTTGATTTGCATATGTTTTGGATTACAAGTTGGATCCTCCTAACAGAGGGTCCATGTTGTGCTCTGCCCCTGCAACTCTTCCCAGCCGGCTTGTGGGTGGGGCTTGCCCCGCTCCAAGCCGGTGGTGCCACAGTTATGTCACTGGCCTTTAGCCAATCGGCATCGTGGCAAAGGTTGGAGATTGGGCGTATCTATTTGGCAGCGCGACGTAGGGACCTCCTTTTGCTTCGCGCTGCCAAACACCCGCCCACCCACCTGTTAGTTAGGTCATGTCTGGCCTTGCTTTGGACTTCGGTTGGTCACCTGTTTTAGAACGGGGGCCGGGTAGGAATTTTTCCCAATGTGGCAGATTTGCTGTGGCCACTTGGTTTTTGCCTACCTCTTAGCAATCGTCACAACTTTGTAAGGTTTGGCGGTTAGGCATTGGTTTAGGGGAATGTGGGGAGGGGAGGTGCGGCCATCACCTGCCCCTCCAATGAATAGGATTCCGTTAAAGGAATCCGGGGGTCTGGATGTCGTCCAAAGCCCGGAGAGGGGCTAGGGCCATGCCAGAACCCCCGGGAACCCCAGGGGTGAGCACCAGTCAATATACACGGATGGAGATCCCCCTGCTGATGGTTAAACCCTCCAGACTTCCTGCAGGGTGGGCAGGAGCCAGATATAGTTTTGATACCAATGCCTAAGTCAATACCAATCACATTTGTGTATTCAATAAAGTTGTGGCCAAAAATTTGCCCATTAACATTTAAACTAAATTCTGTCTCCACTGTGTCTTTATTTCCATGAGGAATGGGTTTTGGGGCTCGGAGCACAAACACGTCAAACCCGGAAGTGCGTGTCCTGGTTTGCAACCCATTTTTGGGGGGATTACAATTATTATTTTTTTGGAGGCCCCATTGGCGAAAGCGCACCTTGGGTTACAACCTCCGGAAAGGTTTATGGTTGTAAACCAAGGTACCACTGTACAGGAATATTTTAACTAGATGGCAGAAGCCCCTTAAGGTCTCTGCAGTCTATACCTCCGGGAAGCAAATTTCAAAGTCAGGGAGTGACAACAAAGAAGGTTCTACCCCATATCACCACCCAGTGAGCTAAGTCCATGGGGGAGGGAGCAAGCTGTTGGAGCCTTTGGGAAAATGTGGAATAGCGTAACCAAATTTGGTGGTTGAGACCATGCTAATATCTTGCCGCTGCATATATAAATGCATCCCTATTTGCCAAGAAAAGCAGAGCTGTGCTTTATAACATAAAGAGGGGAACTGGGAACACTTGAAGAAAAATTCCCTGGTTATATCAGCCCGATCTACAAACTATACTCCCAAGATGCATCAAACAAAGTGAGTAATATTTGAGTGTACAGCGTAGGAATGAATAACATAAATTAAGGTAGTAGCCTTTATGATATAATCATATAATGGAAATACTGGTACAATCCTTGGCGAAGACATCAAGGTATCATTTAAGCCATGCTTGCAACATTTGGCTACTGTATCTTAGAAGCGACCCAATCTAGTTGCTCACAAAAAGGGGGGGACAGGACGACAAAGAACTATGAATCAGGCACAATGACTTAATACACACTGCACTGACTCAAACTGAAGGAGAATAAACTCTTTATTCCAGTGCTGCGTTTGTTCTTTACGTTTCAAAAGCTGGGGAAAGCAATCAAATCCGTGGAGTTTTCTTCTTCAATGAGTTCTATTATAAAAACTCAGTTGGTTCAAGATTTATTGATCTGGATCAAGAATGAACTTCACAAACTCATACCAATGAGCCAACTGGTTGTAAGACCATCCAAAGGCATTATGGTTCAGCACTTATCAAAATATTTCCCCTTAGACTGTGTTCGCTCTTAACTTTTTCGCTTCCGACTCTACCTCTGATTGGACTTCCAGGATAGCTTCACCATTAACGGCAGAGCTTCTGTAATGAAGACAAACACTGTCTCACTGAGTCCGAAGAGGAATCAATATGATGTGATGTCATTTCTGATTCCCTTAGTGGCAGGGGAGGGGGAAGAGATTTCAGTGAGGGTCAAGATTCAACAAGATCCAAAGGCCCACAGTTTATCCATTCAATATTAAATTACAAATAAACCTTACAGTTGTATGTTTAAAGAGCATTCATTGTCATTTGAAACACTGGGTTAGGTTCTCCCCTCTGGAGCAACATCATCTACATGGCAGACCTCCAAATATGTGAGGATTGTTAACCATTTATTCTCTGGGCTAGACATACCCAGGACATTCGCCATCTTTGTTTCCCCTCCTGTGGAGGCATTCCAATTCGCTGATGTCCTCATAATATACTGTCCACATAACTGGACACAGTATTCCAGATGAGATGTGACCAATGCAGAACTCAGAGTAGATCCACTTGCCTAACCTAGGTTCATTAATTTCAATGGGTCTACTCTGAGTAGGGCTTTGTTGGCTATTATCCAGTGGTACCACATCTTCTTATAATCTGCTCCTGTGGAATGACTGCATGAGCTCTGAAACAGGGAGGGCAGGGCATTCTTCTTCATCCCCACACTGCTGCCGCCAGCCACAATGCTATTCCTAAATTTCTGGTGCAAAAGGTTAAATTGTGAGAATACAAGTGGTTTGGTACAAAAATAATGATAATACTATTGAGAATGCGGTTTTCTGCAAAAAAAAGACATTGTACCGGAATATGCAGTGCTTTACATGTTGAGCATGTTTCATGGATAGGATTGTTGAAAGCATCTCAGGTTTCTGATTGCCCAACGACATTTTTAAAAGCCGCGAACCCACAACATAAAACCTGAATTGTATTCACTACGACCCGAAATTGGGACATGGGTGGCACTGTGGGTTAAACCACAGAGCCTAGGACTTGCTGATCAGAAGGTCAGCGGTTCGAATCTGCGCAACAGGGTGAGCTCCCGTTGCTCGGTCCCTGCTCCTGCCAACCTAGCAGTTCAAAAGCACATCAAAGTGCAAGTAGATAAATAGGTACTGCTCCGGCGGAAGGTAAATGGTGTTTCCGTGCGCTGCTCTGGTTTCGCCAGAAGCGGCTTAGTCATGCTGGCCACATGATCCGGAAGCTGTACGCTGGCTCCCTCAGCCAATAAAGCGAGATGAGCACCAGAACCCCAGAGTCGTCTGCGACTGGACCTAATGGTCAGGGGTCCCTTTACCTTTACCACCCAAAATTCAGTGATGACTCCATAAGATGTTAGCTTAAATTCATCACCAGTGAAGTTGTTGATATCTGTATAGCTTATGCCACACCTTCACTGAAAATATTGAAGCCTACTTCTCTAATGCCCACCAGAATGCCTCAACAGTTTGAAAAGCTCCAAGCAACAACCTGCATGAAGTCTAGCTTGAACAATAACTGAGATGCCACAAGGTTCAAACTTGCAACCCTGGCAGGCCAGATGCTATTTCCCTGCTCCTGATATTAGTGTTCCATATTTCAAGATAGGCAACAGCTGCTGGTAGCCAGAACCTGCATTTCAGAGTCATGTGATCTGAGTTAGGGAGTCATGTGATCAAAGCAAGCTAATCCCACTCCGGGCTGTTGTTTTTCTTCCTCCCTGCCAGATATTTACTTGCTTCCTGATGTTCCTTCCTGGTCTGTTCTCCAGCTTGTCCTGCCCAGCTAGGTAGGGTTTTGCCTTTAATATTATGGACTGTGTGGCTTCAGCTTCTTTGCAAATACCAAAGAACCCTGCCTCCGCCTGTCTCCTTGGCTCATGGTGCCTGAAGCCTTGTGGAAGAACTCAGATTCTGTCAGTCACAGAGCAGTCCTTCCTTGGGGTCACAACATGAACAACACAGAAGTTGGGCAACACTTGGGCAATAGCCAAAACCCACCTTGGAGTTGCACATAGAAGCTTCACCTTTTCAATCCTAAAGATGTCCTGAACGTCACACACAGAGAGATAGTTCTGCAGTGGTTTGCCTGGAGTTCTGCATAAAAATTCATGTGAGGCTGTATCTATTTCAGCTACATTAGAGAGCACAGAAAAACAGAGGAGGAGTGAGAGAAGAGGCGGAGGAGTGGTGGAGGAAAAGTTTTGCCTTACCATTCAGACAGGGTTCATTTTTGAGTGATGATTGCAAACCAGCCGTGGAAATTACAGATGCTCTTCTGCTCACTATTATTTTGCAGCAGCTCCAGTAATCGCCAGTGATCATTTATAACAGCATGTCTGATGACTTTCAAAACATAACTGGAAAGGATACTTCTGTGGAGAGCATGGGCTACTCAAAGGAGAAATCAATCTTTGCTGCTTGGGGAGTGAACTTCACGCGGCTGCCGCCGCCGCCGCCGCCGCTGCAGCTATCAAACAACCAGACATTTCAACAGACAAAAATAGGGCTGGGGGTGTATCGCTCTTAAAGGCATTCCAATCGGCTGAGTGTGAAGCACTGGAGCACATGGAGATAGAACATTCTGGCCCATGCCTTGAGATCAAGAGGGACAGGGGCCAGGATGGTGAAAAGGAAGCAGGCAAATGAATGCATTTATTCAATCAGCGATAGATTTACTGGAAAGAACAAATGTAACATGAGAAGCTGAGAATATCCCACATAAACCCCTTCTGCTCTCAATCCACAGAAGTTGTGTGCCTGTTGTACAGCTACCGAGTCCAGTTCTTTGATTCAACTTAGCTTTCTTTCAGATTGTTTATTGTTGGGAGTGGGGGAGACCCACTTGGTTCTCATGGCAGGTCTCTCCTTTGTTGTTGTTTAGTCATTTAGTCGTGTCCGACTCTTCGTGACCCCATGGACCAGAGCATGCCAGGCACTTCTGTCTTCCACTGCCTCCCGCAGTTTGGTCAAACTCATGCTGGTAGCTTCGAGAACACTATCCAACCATCTCGTCCTCTGTCGTCCCCTTCTTCTTGTGCCCTCCATCTTTCCCAACATCAGGGTCTTTCCCAGGGAGTCTTCTCTTCTCATGAGGTGGCCATAGTATTGGAGCCTCATTCAAGATCTGTCCTTCCAGTGAGCACTCAGGGCTGATTTCCTTAAGAATGGATAGGTTTGTTCTTCTTGCAGTCCATGGGACTCTCAAGTGTCTCCTCCAGCACCATAATTCAAAAGCATCAATTCTTCGGCGATCAGCCTTCTTTATGGTCCAGCTCTCACTTTATGGTCCAGTCTCTCCTTAGTCCCAGCGAAAAGGGCAGTCAATACAACAAACCAACAGAAAGGGGCCTGTCCTGCTAAAACTTTTGCAGAAGTGTAAGGGGAGAACTGTAGCTCAGTGATAGAACATCAGCCGTGCATGCAGAAGGTCTCGAGTTCATTCCCTAGCCTGAAACCCCCGAGAGATGCTACCAGTCAGTATTGACAATATCCAGATAAATAGCCAATGGCAGCTTCCTTTGTTCCCTAATTTCTTATGGCTTTAGTGGCATAAATAAGGTGCTTTTACACTGATCCCAAAGCACTGTTTTTGTGTGTACATAAACACACACACAGAGAGAGAGAGAGAGAGAGAGAGAGAATGTAATATATGTCATTTTAATTTAAATTCTCATAGTGAATTCTCAAAGTGAAGAAATGGAATCCAGTTAGTTTCAAAAGTCTTTGCTACACAGAGTCCATTTGCTTTCTCCTTTCACTCTTCTCATTTCTGAGATATCTCTTCCCTTTCTTTGCTGTTCTAAGATTACTGGCATAACCTGCATGAAAACAATTATTACAACCACAAGAAGGTTCTCTCGTCAAAACACTGTGAGTTGTGATTGCAATTAATCAAATACCTTTAGCAGATAATTTCATGGATGCAGGTTTCGGCATAAATGAGCCACTGTATGGAACACTGAGAATGTTCTTAGAGGGCTGTGAGGCGACGTGGAGCTCTGTATAAGGTATTGTCATCTCGTTCTTTGCAGCGTCAAGGAGCACTCTGCACATGCCATACCATTGTGGGGCATTTCCTGACACAAATGTGAATCGGAGCAGCCTTTCAGAACATAAAGAGATATCAGATTCCAGGACACAAAGATATCCGATGCAAGAATCCTAAATTAGCAAAGGCCGCCTAGGATTCATTACAGGTTTGGCCAAATATGTGAACATTCAAACTGTGGATGGTGGCAATTGCATGCCCGCAAGCCATGCCCTCAAGCTCAAGGCAATGTTTGCCCTACCCTGATTTTCTCAGTTGAGCAGGGAAGGGCTTGACAAATGTTTGCTTGAATACAAGCAGGGGTGGAGGAGGGGGGCGGTGCGCCCTGAGTGTCACCACTGAGGGGGGTGACAAAACGGCAGGTGGCACTCACAGCAGGGCCTGCAGCATGCCCGAGCCACGCGTCTCTCCTGGGAGTGACACGGTGGCTTGGGCGCCCGCAGATTCCACGCTGCCCCGAACGGTCCGCCCTCTGCCTCCCCTTCAGCTGTAGGGCGGCTGAGTGGGAGGAGGCAGGCAAACTCCTCAGAGGCCCCACGGAGCGTCCTGCCCCGGCTCGCCCCGCGCCCACAGGCAGCTGGCCCCACCCCTGGGCACAGGGCACACACGCTGCCCCAGACGTCCAATCAGCTTGCTCCACTGTTGAATGCAAGTACTACCCTCCACGTGAACCCTGCGTTCTGCTCCATATGGAGAGGTTCTGGACAGATGCACATGGTCAGATGCACAGGTGGGAACAGGTACTCATGAGCACACTTTGGGGTGTGTGGCTTGTGTGGGTGCCCCTGCCTCCATCCTAGGGATGGGGGGGAAATTCAGGTCGCACTCAAAGGCAAACTTACCAATTTTGAAACAATAGGCACTGAAGCAGCGCCATCCTTTGAAAGCTACACTTCTCCAAATGTCGCAGCACACTTCTCCAGCCAAGTAATGTGGATGTGGGTGATGCTGTGGTCTAAACCACTGAGCCTCTTGGGCTTGCTGATCAGAAGGTCAGCAGTTCGAATCCCCGCGACGGGGTGAGCTCCCGTTGCTCTGTCCCAGCTCCTGCCAACCTAGCAGTTCAAAAGCATGCCCGTGCAAGTAGATAAATAGGTACCGCTGTGGTGGGAAGGTAAACGGCGTTTCCATGCGCTCTGGTTTCTGTCACACTGTTCCGTTGCGCCAGAAGCAGTTTAGTCATGCTGGTTGCATAACCCGGAAAGCTGTCTGTGGACAAACGCCGGCTCCCTCAGCCTGAAAGCGAGACTTTTTGACCTAACCATCCAGGGGTCTTTTACCTTTATCTTTTACTGAAATGCATGTACAGAGGTGTACAAATAAATTCACATATCGGTGACAATAACATACCAAAAAAGACTCACATTATATATATTAGGGGAAACGGCTTTGCAAAAAATTTCATAGGAGGAAGAACTGCATACAACAATGTGCATGTTAGGAGAAAATCACGCTAAAATGATGATGAATTTCACAAGGGCTTAAAGATATCGCTGTTGCAGAAATGTGGAGAACTGTACTTAGGTTTGCAAAAATGATAAACTGATAGAAACCAAAATTGACATATTTGACCATACCTACCCTGTCCACAGTTTAAGTTTTCATGTATTCAGTGGAAACCCAGCCAGATGGGCGGGGTAGAAATAATAAATTATTATATATTATTACTATCTCATCGGGTTGTTAAGAGAGTATGAGTCATGTGTGCTACCCAGAGCTCCCTGGAAGAAAGATGAGATATAAATATAATCAGTGGTTTTTTTCCTGGGGGTAGGCAGGGGTACGCATACCCCTAAACATTTTGTGAATTTTTGTACTTTTGTCCATTTACTGTATTCCCCCCCCCCTGATTTGGAATATAAAATGGTGATTTTCTTGAGTCAAATGAGAGTACCCCTAAACATTTTTTAAGAAAAAAAGCACTGAATATAATACATGAATGAATAGTTGGTAAACCTATATATATTTTCTTGGGAATAGGCCCCAATGAACACAGACTTATTCCTGAGAAAGCATGCATAGGATTGCTTACCTTTTTATGATTTTTCCACCTTGGGACTACCAACTGTATATTTTTTTGACTCCAGTGTATTTTACAGCCCAATCCCATACCTTTCTACTCAGGAGTTCAGTAAGTATTACTCCCAGGTAAGTGGGCATAGAATTGCAGCTTTACACCATTTCTGGCAGCATGGTACAATTTTTACTTTGAAAGCCAAGTATTCTTACAGCAAAAACAGACAGCATAAATTCCTAGTGCATAGTGGGGTTTTTGTTGTTGTTGTTGTTGTTGCTCCAACATGAGATACATCCCCCCAAAAATGTTTCCTTTTATATCCATATACGCAAACCTCTATTAATTCTTCTGCAAAGTCTAATCAGCCATCTTCATAAATCTAAGGCATGCTTATCTAAAGAACACAATACCTGTGTTAAGGAGGAGGGGTATATAGCTGAATAAATAATATGTGTTATTTATAGATCGTAGCTACACACAAAAAAATTATATCTAGTTCTGTACAAAAGGACATACAGGGAATGCAATTAAATCTTTTTGCTACATAATTTGCTATTAAAAACAGCTATTAAAATAGGAAAATGTTTGAAAAAGCAGGTTAATGCATTTGCCATGGTTTTTACAGGCTTGCTTTTCTTAGAAAAAAGAAAGGTTATCTTTGCATAATTTTCCTGCAATGGAATATTGTTTATTTACGATACACTTATTTGCACCTCCACAATGATCGAGTTCTGACATAACAGCGTCTTTTGAGGATCGATAGAGCGCCTTCCAGGGTGATTGTCAAAGGGATGCAGCAGGGCCCTGGGATGTCCTTTTAAGGGTCGCCCAATATTTGGGGGGGGCCCCAGCCCCCTCCTTGAAAATATTGGGGACCCCTCAACCCCCTGCCCACTCCAACGGTGCCCCTGATCTGAAGGCAACCCTGTATAGGGAAGTTTTTAATGTCTGATGTTTTACCGTGGTTTTATAAATCATTGGAAGCCACCCAGAATGGCTGGGTCAACCCAGTCAGATGGGTGGCATATAAATAATAAATTGTCAGCATTATTCTTATCTCAGCAGTGCCCATGGCACCTCCAGAGGTTCAATTCTATGGGCTGGCCTATATGGCAAGCTGTTCTGTGCATTACGGTGCTTTGAAATGTCCATCCTAAAACAGATTACGGCTCAGGAAAATGGCAAAAACTTAAGCGGCGCTGTGTGCTACTCCTGCTGATTTCAAACTGAGGTTTTTTTATTCAGATTTAAGGAGTTTGCAGTTTCAATTGATTTTACACGATGTGCATTAGCTTGTTGCTAATGGAAAGGCAGTTCGTTTTTTAAAAAGTAAAACAAACCTTTGATCTGCCATCCTCAGTCTCAGGCTTCTATTTTTCTGTTCTGTTTACCATCGCAAAGAAGGTTCTCTAGTTCATATGTCAACATTTTCAGTAACAGAACTGAAGGTGTGATCTGAACTGGTCCTTAAGCCTAAATGGGTAAGAAGTGAATTGGATAACTCTGATTCAGATTAATATTGGTGCAAACTTGCACATTCAGATAAATCGCTAAGTAAGGTGTTTCCTGGCATTTTGACCATTCAGATTATAGGTGGGAGGAATGATGATGTCTAAATGCTAGAACTTCCAAGTGTCCTGGATTTACAGAAGCTGTCCTGGTTTCTGAATTGATCCCAGAATGTTCTACTTTACCTTGGGATGTCCCTATTTTCATCGGAGAAATGTTGGAGGGTGTGGAGCTATGTGACCCCCCAAGCCAAGAAGATAAGTAATGATACAACCTTTAGAAGACATCTGAAGGCAGTTCTGTATTGGGAAGTTTTTAAATGTTTAGTGTATGTTTTTATATATGTTGGAAGCTGCCCAGAGTGGCTGGGGCAACCCAGTCAGATGGGCAGGTTGTTGTTGTTGTTGTTATTAAATGCTGGAGGGTATGAAATGTTCCTTACATCAAAATCTCCCTTTCCATTCCAGGATTAGTGCACCAGCCTAATCTTCTTCCTGAGGTGCTAATGTTCAACACAAGGGAGTCTTCCTATGGCAGGCAGAAGCATTCAAACAGCCTCTTACACCATCTGCAGTCTAAACTCTGCATATGATTTATATGAAAGCATAGATTAGCTTTCACTCACCTACTGCACTTGAAGTTATGACTACCACATGCTGGCTGGGGCTGATGGGAGTTGTAGTTCAAAACATCTGGATGGCAACACGTTGGTAAAGACTGGTGCATATCAGCTGTCCATTTGGAGACATTTCTAAAAACTTCTAGAGTGTGTGCCTTCAACCCATTTCTCCTGAAATTATTAAACCTGCAAGTAGATTCTCAGTTTCCCCCTTATGTTGACTGTGCTGTTTGTTGGAAGTGCTGCAGTTGGAACTGCATATTTTCTGCTAAACATTTTTTTTTATTATTAAGAAAAAATCACTTCACCCCATTCCATGTGCAAAACTATAACAGACGCTGGAATAATGTCGGTGGGGGAGAAACCCAATAGAAGAGCTATTCTATAACAAATATCTCATCAAAAATTACATACTCAAAATGAGTTCAGCAGCGAAGTAGCAGCTGTTGTATGTTTTTTATAACTGATTAATATGCCGATCAGATTCTCATAATCAGGAATAAGAGCCATTAATCTCAAAAATATGAGCACTGTTAGCAAGAAAGAAATTCTTAGTTCAGAATGGAGCTGTTTTTGAATGCCACTTTTTATTTTATTTTATTTTACTTTGGCATTCCAGTTGTTCAGGGAGCTACTGAAGGCCAGCCTTTAACCTGGAATATTATAAAAGATGATCAAGGGTCTGGAAACCAAGCCTTATGAGGAACAGTTGAGGGAACTGGGTATGTTTAGCCTGGTAAAAGGGAGTCTGAGAGAAGATACAATAGTCATCTTCAAATATCTAAAAGGCTGTCACATGGAGAATGGAGCAAGCTTGCTTCTCCTGCTCTGGAGGGTAGAACCTGAACCAATGGATTCAAGTTATAAGAAAAGAGATTCCCACTAAACATCAGGAAGACCTTTCTGACAGTTAGGGCTGTTTGACAGTGGAACAGATGGTTTCCCTTGGGAGGTGGTGGACTCGCCTTCCTTGGAGGTTTGCAAGCAGAAGGTGGGTGAGCTCCACAAAGATTCACGTGGTCCCACTGCACCAAGAAAAGGCATCCAGGAGTATTCTGGTGGCAAGCTGCCACTGATTATTTTAGAATACCTATGTTGAACAATACTGATAAGCACACACAAATCATTGTGAGAGTACACAGCCCCGGCCGTCATCGTTAAAGTCAATCAAGAGATGCAGTCACCATAATGATTACATCAGATCTCGTTTAGATTTGCCCAACAGGATTTGTCATCTAATCTTCCCTGAGCAGATCCAGTCACATGAGGTTAAATCCAGTTATACGCACGCAGAAATGCTCAGGAATCCTCACCGTAGCCAGGTACCTGAATCGGAAGACGCAAGCAAAAGAAAGAAAGAAAGAAAGAAATAGGGTGACGCTGCTAGGAGAAACCTATCCCTGTACTTGTTCCGGGGAGAAGATTTGTTTTGCCATCCTTTATCTCCTTGCCGATGCCGCCATGAATTATTTATCAAATGAGCAATTAAATATCAAATTGTGGGGCCGGTCGCCTAAAAGGGTTGGGTGGGACTTGAGAGCGGTGCTCTTTGAAAGCAGCAGAATTCGGAACTTGCTGTCAGAGGGAATGTGGATTTTTTTTGCTTTTTGTAGGGGAGGGTGGGGAAATAAGGGTTTTTTAAAAATAATAATAATAAGATCTTCACTACGTATTGGTGCTTTAACCTAACTGTGTTCCCACTGCCTGCTTTGGAGCAGCAAGCAGTTCCAGAGGGGTTAGGTTCCTAGGGAGCTGCCTTGCACCAGGTCGAATGGTCTCTCTCTAGCCTTGTGATACAGAATGCCCCAGGGACTACTTCTACCGGCTCCTTTTTAACTGGAGATGACAGGGAAAGGAACAGGGGCTTTCTGCATGCGAAACAGGTGGCCTGCCTATGAGCTACTCATCTTGGTTGGGCAAGAGAGACATCTGGAGACTTAATATGTCTTTGTAATGCTTCCTTTATTATACACAGAGCACATCAGCGGTGAGGCAACCCTTTAGCGGGCGGCAGGTCCCCTGGGCACGATTCCCTCAGGGTGCACCTGCCAACACACTTTTGATTTTACTTCGTATTTTAAGAAAACACATCTCCTAACTTTCTGATTATGCAGGTAGCAAAGCTTACTAGAAAATGCCTAGAAAACACCGCCGCCACCCCACATCTCTCTCTGTGTGTGTGCGTGTCTCAGCCGGCCCTTTCATTAGGCAAACTGGGGCAATTGCCTCAGGTGGCTGGTGTGGCACGCTGAATTTGCACCCCCAAGGAATCCACTTGATTGCCTTTCCAGCTGGCCCACCCACCTATCTGTCGCTATCACCCAAAAAACTGTTGCTGGGCACTCCATAGTGTTCTGCTCCATTCGAAAGCCTTGCTCTGGAGAAAGGGGGTCCTTTCTCAGAGCAAAGTATTCCATGGAAGATAGCCTGAGAGCATATCTGCGCCACTGGTGGTTAGACTTTTTTAAAGCTAAAACTTAAAACTTTTAGCTAATTCCGAAATGAATTTCTAGCCACCATAGAAAAGTGACACAGGCACTATCATAGGTCATCTTTCCCAGAGTGCCTCACTCTGAGGAAGTTCTTGTTGAAACTACACTGAAAAGGATATATCAAGAACTCTGGCCAAAAGTTTCAATATAAGGAATAATTCCTACTCAAGAGTTGAAATGAAAAACGTGTGTATTCTGCTAAGAATAACAGTTTGAAGCTAGTAGATTTAAACACAACGTATAAGTATGATAGTTTTAAAGTAATGGTAAGTTTGGATACAACGTTTAAGTGCAGAAATAATGTCGTTTCAAATATACAATGATATAGTACAAAGGTACATGAAATACCAGTGCACAACAATTGTTTTATACAAGTCTCAATAGCAGTCAAAACGAGTCCACATTATATAAAATTAGAATAAAGAATAAAGAATGAAGGATCAAATGGGGCCAAAAAGGAGTATCCGGAGTGTGAATCAGATGTACGGTTCAGTGGTGGTAACCAGGACAGGGCCCTGTTTCGGAGTACACGCCTTCTTCAGCTGGTAATATCAAAAAATATGTCAAGATAGATCAAGGTGCTTCAATCCATAGATAATAAATATAATAAATTATATACATTCTAAAGTGTGTTAACACATATTATGATATTTCGTTCCATACCTCGGTTTTTTGACGACTATAAATCTGTTGGAAGTCTGTATCATTTAGTTCTTTTATGTTTCTATTTCGACATGCGTCTAGAAATAAGGATTTCCAAGAGTTATTATTTCCAGTCAAATTATTTGTGAAAAACGGACATCAGTTCTGTGTTTTCTCACCTTAGATAATTGCATCCAAGTTTACTTTAAAACTATCATACTTATACGTTGTGTTTAAATCTACTAGCTTCAAACTGTTATTCTTAGCAGAATACACACGTTTTTCATTTCAACTCTTGAGTAGGAATTATTCCTTATATTGAAACTTTTGGCCAGAGTTCTTGATATATCCTTTTCACTCTGAGGAAGGACATCCTGAAATCTGTATTTCTATTGCAGAAGTGACTTATCTATCTACCGTATTTTTCGCTCCATAAGATTCACCTGACCATAAAACGCACCTAGTTTTTAGAGGGGGAATGCAAGAAAAAAAATATTCTTTAAAGGGAGCGCTGAGCAGAGCCTGTATGCATTCCAGGCTCTGCTCAGCACTCCCTTTCACGAGCCGCATGGAGCGTATGTGCGGCGCTTGCAGGCTTTTCCCCGAGGAGGGAGAAGGGCAGCCCGCGCAGCTCTTTAAAGGGAGTGCGGCTCTTGGGGGCTTTTCCGGGAGGTGGGGGAAGGGACAGAGCGTGGCTAAGCCAGAAGCTAGAACAGCGAGAGGGAGCGCTGGGCCGTGATCCTTCTCGCTGTTCTGGCTTCTGGGATAGCTGCGCAGCCAGCATTCGCTCCATAAGACGCACACACATTTCTCCTTACTTTTTAGGAGGGGAAAAGTGCGTCTTATAGAGCGAAAAACAAGGTATGTATGTATGTATGTATGTATGTATCATCATCATCATCAACAACAACAACAACAACATCATTAATTAAATTTGTATTCCTCCCTTCATCCATAGATCTCAGGGTGGTTCACAACATAAAACACAACATAAAAATACATGGTAAAAAACGCACACCAATTAGCCTTCTTCCCCACATCCCCTAGTGGTAGGGTAATGTGGACTGTACCACTTCATACTGCAGGTGACAGAAAATAGCGTTTTTGAATGCTTTTCCGTATTAAAGCAAAACAAAACAATCTCACTGCAAGTAAAAAACAAAAACGAAAAACCAAAATCAAATAAGAGTAGTTATTATTATTATTATTATTATTATTATTATTATTATCATCATCATCATTAATACCCCACCCATCTGGCTGCATTTCTCCAGCCACTCTGGGCAGCTCCCAACAGAATATTAAAAACAGGATAAAACATCAAACATTAAAAACTTCCCTAAACATCAGGGATAAAGGTTTCAGAACAGTCCTCTCACAGCTAGTTTTCTACCTTAACATACCCTCCAACACGTCAAGGCCCCAAACCAGGACATGTGTCTTCCGGGACAAGTTCCCATGTAAGTCACATGGCCTGTGTGGGAGCACAGAGCCCCAAAATGCAGTTTGTGGGTGCCATGCTCCCCCCAAAAATGGGGTGTCCTGATTTAATCGGGACAGTTGAGGGGTATGCCTTAAGGGAGGTGGAGGTGGGCATTAAACTTGCAATTTAAAATAAATTTAGCAGTTTCAAGCTTTGGGCTTTTCATTCTTTCTACAAGACATCTGCTTTTGATAATCGAAGTTAGCAAGTAGTTAGCCTTGCCTAAGGCGCAAGATAGCCTGGCAACAACAGGGAGTTAGAAGGGATGCTGTGGGGGGGGGGGGGACTGCCATACACAGCTCCACACCCTCCTCTGCTCGTTATTCCTCCATGCATTCAAAGTACACCCAAAGAGAACTTTTGCTACAAAGGTAGATCAAGACCGGGATCCCATTCTTGATGTTTCTCAGCACATACGACCGCCTTTCCCCAGAATCCGATACTCTGATCTGGTACTGTACATATGTAACTTCAATTTGTCTGGGACCAAAATAGCAAAAGCAGCTCTAACCAGCTGTAATTAAAATAAACAAGAGTAAATCAGCATATGTATTTGTACGGAGATGAAGCAATGTGCGCTGTTCCAACATTTGCACTTGCATCACCTAAGATCTCACAATTTGCTGTTTGCTCACGCCTCTTGATCTTATAGATCTCCATCTCTGCCCTCAACAACTTTCTCCATGGCAAAATGAAACATCTTGCAAGATGGTTTGCTTCTGAGATGCTGTGTAGCCTTTACAAACCGTCAGCTGTTATTTATTTTTATTGTTTATCCGTCAGATTGTTATTTATTTTAAAGGTGCACAAGTTTAACCTATTTAATAACCCCTCCATATGATGGCTTAAGCTCTTGTTTTCATGATTAAACTTGGAAGTATCAGTGGATGATGTGTTCTGAATATATTCTTGCAAATGTGTAGAATTAATGATTTTTTTTTAAAAAAAAAATCTTATTCCGAAAAGAAACAATAACTTTGCCTTTCAGCCCTCTTGCAATTTCCCCTTCTCTGTGCAAGTACATCCCAGTGCATCAGTCCCAGTGCGCAGATGAATCTAACATCATAAACTATTTTATGCCCTGAGTAACATTTGTTCCTTTTTAATATGGACTCTTGAAATACATTCAGCGTTCACGTTATGGGCCAAACTACACATTTTGCATATGCATGCATGAATGAATCTTTATTTGTGTCATCCATCGGCCATAGCAGTAAAACAACAGTACGATATACAAAGAATAGAAATAAAAAGTCAATTATATAAAATACATTTTAGGGTTTTGAATCAATAGTCAAATAGTAAATCTTATTTTGATTGCCCCAGCTAAAAACCTGGCAACCTTTGCTGTCACCTGCTCATCTTGACCTGACTAGAGAAAAGACATTGTGGCAGTGGTTCGGCGACCAGGAATGGACAATAAAAGAGAAGAAGAAGAAGAAGAAGAGCTTGGATTTGATATCCCGCCTTTCACTCCCTTTAAGGAGTCTCAAAGCGGCTAACATTCTCCTTTCCCTCCCCCCCCCACAACAAACACTCTGTGAGGTGAGTGGGGCTGAGAGACTTCAAAGAAGTGTGACTGGCCCAAGGTCACCCAGCAGCTGCCTGTGGAGGAGCGGGGACGCGAACCCGGTTCCCCAGATTACGAGACTACCGCTCTTAACCACTACACCACACTGGCTCTAGAGGGGTGGTAGATCTCATTTCTCAAGTCTTTATAAAGAGTGCAAGCCAGAAGGTCATTCGCCACTGATTCGGTACTGCCATCTCCATAGGGAGATGAGTGTTTTTTGTGTGAAATCTGTTGGAATCGTCCCTCAAGTACAGCCGAGGGCAATACTATCAATCTTGCGAGAGTAAAAGCCTGTCCATATTTCACATATCTGCATGCAGCTGTAGCCCATGCTTCCCCTTTTGCATTTTTCAAAAAGCAACTTCAGGTGGATGCAAATAGGGATGTCGAATCATTCCAACGGAAACAGGAATGGAAATTGCCAATAATTACTTCCCCATCCCATGTTCAGAATGGAAATCAATCTAGCAAATGTGATTGGTGCTCACTGCTGCTGCTGTTATTATCAGTCCTCAAACAATTTGTAATTCATTGACTTCCTCCCCCATTCGTGTTGTGTTTCATTTGCGCTGGAATGAATGGTCCTACACATTGAAGTGAATGGGGTGGGATAATCATGTAAGATTCTGCCACAGTGGATAGCAAGACGAATAGCATAGTATTGCCAGAAGGTGAACTGCAGCAGAACAGAAACAGCGCTGCATGTGACAAGCATGGGTTGGAATAGAAATTGGTCCCTTCTTTCATCCTTATGCTTGAGAAGAGGTGTCTTTTTCTTCTGGTGCAACACCCTTACAAGAAGGTACTGGAGCTTCTTCCTGTTCACGGAGTCTCTGAGAGCATCTGGTAATGGCACTGTGCCAGATGAGGCCATTTTTCAATGTAAAATAAAATAAATAAAATGCTTTCCTCTCCTGGTTTTTGGCAGAGAGCTGGCAAGTCACTAGAAGTCACTTTGCCGGCCAAATCCAAGTCATGAGAATACCACATCTGCTTGCTGGGCCTGTGCTGACCTTTGCATGATGGGAGAGCAGATTTTGAAAACGTGAGTGCTGCTTGCAGTCTTCCATGTGAAGGAAGATAAACACTCTGAGTATGCTGCTACACCAGTGTTTTTTATACTTCCTTCAGAATGAATTGATCAAAGAACCTGAAGCAGCAAGGGACGGCCAAATCCATCAGTTCCTTTTGTAATTAATAAAGGCTCTCTCAAATACCCAGCTCCTTGTTGAATTACAATTCCCACCCCTCCTCCTCATTTAAAGAATACAAATTCCATATTCCAAACAGCACAGTTAATAAGAACAATTTCCCCTAATACTGATCCTCCCATTAAATCACATGAGGTGTTAGGATATTGCTTGTCAAAAGTAAATGTTTGAGGTGGGGTAGAGGAGGAACATTGCTAGTTTCAAGATATGAAACAAGTGTTCTTTCTATGCAAATGCACAATAATTTATATATATATATATTCTCCTTAATGATGGAAATATATATTATCACAGAAATGTATACAGGCATATTTGGCAGTCTTTTCACAATTCCTTGGCCTGTCGATTATCATCTTAATGCAGATCTGTCTCAACTGAAATAAGAACAGATGCTCTTGGTTATTTTGCTACCCAGTTAAAATTAGCAGGCCAGACAACTACAACCAGAGATTTCAGAAAAGAAATGCAGCCGAAAGTTCAATCAGGAAGGAGCAAGCATTCGCAGAGACCCTGACTCACAATGGTATGAAAGCAATTGGTGAGAGGAACCCATATCAGATTTAGGGTTGCCCTATGTCCCGAGTTTCCCGGACATTCCTGGAATACTGCAGTTGGAAGGAGTATCCGGGCATAAATCAGTAAAAATGTCTGCGAAAAACTGCACGTGTGGTAAGCCATGTTGGCAGTGTCGTTTTTGCCCCCTCCCCCACCAAAAAAAAACTCAACAACTATGGCTTTTCAACTGTTAAGCAAGGTGGTCCTTAAATTTATTCATGACAGCAAAAGCTATTCCTGAAAGCCCACCTGATGGCAGGCTCTAGAATAGTGGCTCCCAACATTTTATTGGCAATGCCCCACCTAAACATCTCTAAAATCCTGATCCCCCTCCATAACATCTAATTCTTATTATTCAAAAAGTGAACTCCTATTCACGTGGAGGAAGCCTAAAAGGCCATTAGCTTGGTCTAAACAAGCTTCCAAATTGCCCCCCTTAAAAATCAAATTGCCCCCCTGTGGGGTGTGTGCCCCACATTGGGAACCACGGCTCTAGAGTCTAGGGCCTGGACTTCAAGAAGTTGTCTCACCAGACACTAGTAACACTAGGAGAAAAGCAGAGGCAAGAGAAGATCTCACAGTAATTTCATAGTTCTATTTGTCACATTTACTGATAATAATAATAATAATAAATTTTATTTATATCCCGCCCTCCCCAGCCGAAACCGGGGCTCAGAGTGGCTAACAACAGTAAAATGATAAAACATTCTAAAATCATTTCATTATAAAATTAATTCCAATCAGATTAATGGCAACCATTGGGCTAGAGTTCTGTGAGGATTGCCAAAGGAGGGAGTCAGGCTGTGCCCTGGCTAAAGGCCTGGTGGAACAGCTCTGTCTTGCAGGCCCTGATGAAGAACAGACTGGCACTGACAAACCAGTAAGGTGGTTATTGCACTTATTACTAAATAAATGTACACACCCAGACATCAATGACTATTTCCTGGGCAGCTTACAAACAAGACCATTTTAGAATGCAATGGGATGTAGACTTCCCCAGTTAGCGCAAGGACTTCCACCTATAGCAATAGGACTTCAGCTCCTCTTGGTCCCCCATGCTCTCAATCTGTACTGGGCATTCCTGCAACCCTCCAAAGCAGATTTGGGGGTGTGGGGTGCATGGAGGAAGGAGAGATGAAGGAGAGGAAGTCCCATCACACAGGCAGAAGTTCTTGCAGGGTGATTTAGTTGGCTACAACGAACAGGTGACCACCAATCCATACTCAATGTGTCTTCTCTGAAAATGACTAGCATTTGATAATGCACCTTGCCAACAAAGGTCCATATAGTAAAAGCTATGGTTTTCCCAGTAGTGATGTATGAAAGTGAGAGCTGGACCATAAAGAAGGCTGATCGCCAAAGAATTGATGCTTTTGAATTATGGTGCTGGAGGAGACTCTTGAGAGTCCCAGGGACTGCAGGAAGATCAAACCTCTCCATTCTGAAGGAAATCAGCCCCGAGTGCTCACTGGAAGGACAGATCCTGAAGCTGAGACTCCAATACTTTGGCCACCTCATGAGAAGAGAAGACTCCCTGGAAAAAACCCTGATGCTGGGAAAGATGGAGGGCACAAGAAGAAGGGGACGACAGAGGACGAGATGGTTGGACAGTGTTCTCGAAGCTACCAGCATGAGTTTGACCAAACTGCGGGAGGCAGTGGAAGACAGAAGTGCCTGGCATGCTCTGGTCCATGGGGTCACGAAGAGTCGGACACGACTAAACGACTAAACAACAACAACAGCTAAACCCAACCAGGGTGATGTCCAAGTCATACTCAGAGTAGCCTTACTGATTTCAATAGGTCTACTCAGCATAAATAACATTGACAATCACCAGTAAAAATTGTTGCACTGTAACCTTCAACTGTAACAGAAGTTAGATGTAAAGGTGGTTTTTGGACTGCTTCTTTGCCCCATTTTTCAGCTTTTGTCCTAGCTGTGTACTTTTGACAGCTTTCTGGTGTAAATGACTGTAAAAACTAAAGCAAACAGTTAAAAAAAATACTCTTCACATTCAATATACAATTATACTAATAAACATAATAATAAAAATTATTTCAGAATTTATAAACTGCTCTACGTTCAGAAAATACCCGTGCTGTGAACAGAAATAAAATATAAAACAGGTCATAAAGTAGAATAAAAACATAAAAACCAGCAAGAATTAAAAACAGCAGAGATAAAATAACCTGGTTTGAGAAGCCTTGGAAGAAAAAAAGTTTCCAGCACACGTAAAAGATATAACGGGTTCCTCTCTTTTGTTTTTGTTGAGTTGGGGTTGGTTAAATATTTAGTTGGGATTGGTGGTTATTTTACTTTGGGCATAACTGTAAACTGATGATGATGATTATGTTTCTATTGATTTATTGGTTTATTTATAGCCTTTATAAGATATTTTGTTTTTTAATGTTTGATGTTTTATAATGCTTTTATATATGCTGTAAACTGCCTACCAGACGGGCAAGATATTATTATTATTATTATTATTATTATTAGGTAATGTTGCATGCTCCTCCTCAATATGAAAAGACTTGATGAAAAAAGAGGTGTCAACTTCGTCAATTATGTACAAACTACGAAATAAACTCCAGCATTTGCATTTCCATCTGGATTCAGAGAGACTTATCTCTCAATAAATTGGACAGCTGAAATGGAAAATACAGAACAAGGACAAAATTACAACATCAAAAGCAACATTGGCTCAAGAATCTGCTTCCCTGTGATCTCTCATCTCTCCAGTCTCGGTTATTATCACCCCTCAAACCCCTTTCCCACTCCTTGCTCTCCTTTATTATAACATGTAATATAGCTACTAATTAAAGTAGCCTTGCTTCATACCCTGAAACTCTTCTGCAAAATTAACTATATGTTCTACTAAACTCATCACCACATACTGTTCTTGTAATGATGAGGAGGGATTTCCGAGTCTGGTGTTCTTCTATTCATTCACTCGCATTAATGGAGAAAAGAATCCTATGTTAAAAGACATGACTTTTCATTTAACACCAAGAACATGATGGAATTATTAGCAAATGTACACATGTGCTAGTAGAGACATCTACAGACTATAGTACTCAAGCCAGAATCTGAAAGTAGTTTGAAACAAAAAATGTGGAAAAACATGGCAGGTATACGGCTCAGCAAAATTGCAGAAATACTGTGGAAGGAGAATTAATAGTACAATCTTAAAACAAACAAACAAGGTAAAGGAACCCTGGCAGTTAAGTTAAGTCCAGTCGCGAAGAACTCTGGGGTTGCGGCGCTTATATCGCTTTACTGGCCATGGGAGCTGATGTTTGTCTGCAGTTTTTCCAGGTCATGTGGCCAGCATGACTAACCAGAGAAACCAGAGCAGCGCACAGAAAGGCCGTTTACCTTCCCGCCGGAGCGGTACCTATTTATCTACTTGCACTTTGACGTGCTTTCGAACTGCTAGGTTGGCAGGAGCAGGGACCGAGCAACGGGAGCTCACTCCGTCGTGGGGATTTGAACCACCAACCTTCCGATTGGCAAGCCCCAGAGGCTCAGTGGTTTAGACCACAGCACCACCCGCATCCCAGTACAATCTTAACCATGTCTTAAGCACCACAGGAGTAAATGAATGAGGGAACCAGAAATTTTGAGATAGAAAGATGAACAAAACAGATCCTCTTAACTTTTGCATGCTTTTGCATTATATATATATATATATATATATATATATATATATATATACACACACACACACACACACACACACACACACTGCTTTTCTTTCTGGGGGGACACGGGGGATGCATACTCCTAAACATTTTGTGAATCTAAGTTTGGCGTCATTGAGGGGCAAATGTTTTTAGAAATTTTGTAAACCATTTTTTTGATTTTAGTACTATCAAAAGATTATATACATATATCCAAAACCATTTACCAAGCTTCTTGTGCCCCTGAATTATAGTCCATCAGTCATTCCTCTTCCTAAAATAGACCATCTCTGCTCACCAAAGAGAAGTCAAAAACAGAATGGCGGAATGACCAATTACTGTTATTTATAAACAATCTAAAAACTATCTGGTTGTTTTTTAACCTTTCAAATGATTATAGAGTGCCAGGTTTCTGCAGACTCAAATGCTCTCCCCATGTATACAGAGCAAGAGGATGAACGAACATAAATTATGTTGTTGTTTTATCCCTACGCTATACAGTTGATTGTTACTGGGGTAATGCTAAATACTCTGGTTGGCCTGAGATCTCACTTCGCAGTGTAGTTGTAGAGGGGAAAGCTGCAGAAGTATCAGCAGAACCTTATTACATTTCAGATTTCGAAAAGCTGGCCATAACTTGCAAAGCATGATATCAGCAGTAGGAAATAAGGATGGCTGAAGAGAGGGGATACTATATTAACATGCCCGACGTGATGTATAAAATATTCTCTTTTACTTCATTGGTGATGTGAATGGAGGGAGTGCTTATAATTTCTTACATGTTTCATCACATTAGCATAAGCATTCAGAATTTTCATACCTAACTCAGAAAGACATAAGGAGGATTTCCAAATTCAAATATCAGTTAGGAATACATGACACAGACTAATGGAGGTTGGGGGAGGATGTCACTATTTTCATGGAAACTGCTGTGAAATTGCAACAGCAAAATCTTATGATATCCTCTTTGCACAAAGGGAAAGCTTGGCTCCTCAAAAGACCAACTAACAGTCTACAGGAAAAAGCCTTTCCCTTAACTTAACTTAACTTAACTTAACTTGGCTTTATCAGATTGTAAGGGGAGGCAAGATGGCCAATGTCTTCGTGGTAGAAGCCCCAGTTTGGAACCCAGATTGGAATCCCTTGTACACATTTAAATACCCCCTTCCTCTAAGGATTTCAGGGCAATATAATTTAAACAATCTCCCCATTTAGCTTCACAATAGCCTTTTGATCTAGGAGAAAGGCAGTGAGTGGTGGTGTCCAAAGCTAGTTGGTGATCTCAATGGCCAACTAAATATCTAAACTGGGGTTTCTTCTAGACAAATCCAATATTATGGCTGCCCTATCATGCTGACCATATCTGGCAAGAGCTATTGAGAGCCTTGTTTTCAAGTCATTTAATAACAGCACAACACAGAAGCATGCCCAAAAAAAAAAAAAAAAATTACTGCTATTCCATGACTGCTAGCATGACCAGAAGCTTCTTGTTATTTTTATTTACAAAATATTAACGTACAAAAAGGTTCCACACCAAACAAAACGTTCCCCATGTATTCCAGAATACCATACAAAGCCAACAATCGTTATATTGTATCACACAAATATAATAAACGGCATTCAAAAATATTAACAAATATATAATAAATATATTCAAGGCATAGAAGGGAGAAAAAAATAACCACTAGCGAATATGGAGGGATATCATCACTAACAACAGAATCTGATTCTTAACAAATTGACATTCATATATTGACTTTTCCCATAACAACTATAGTGCATTAACTTCTTTATTATAGCAGCATTTGAACTCCTATAAAACTAGTCAGAGACCTGACTGGAGGTTTCTGAACATGGTTTGGTTGGATCCAATGGAGGTTTGCCCATTCATCAAAGAAAACTGTCAATATAGACAATGTCTTCAAACAGCAGATACAATTGCCCCTTCTTCCTTTTCCTAGGTGGGTAGCAAAGATCTTCTCTCATTTGTATGCACATAGTATTAATGAACCAGTAGAGACCTTCTCAACTGTCTCACATGACATTGAGTCATCTCTTCCATTTTGAAAGATAAAAAATATAAAAATCTGTGCTATGCCTCCAAAACTTCAACCTTGTCTGTTTCTTCAAACACAGTTACTTCTCCTGTACTCCCAAAGCCTTAGATCAATTCTTTTCAAAGGAGAAACATATTAATAGCATGCATCCTGAATACTCCCTCTAGGATGCTCTTAAGTCTTACTCTGTTTTGAATCATTGCAGAGCCTTAAGAAAATCTCATTTCCATCAAGTGATGGGAATATAATTTTCCCCCTGCTCATTTCTTTAGAGACACAGCTAGTTAGTTAGTGCATAAGAGCACTTTGGGGTTCTAAAATAGCATTGTGATGTAGCTAAGAATTAATTCAAAAAGGAACAGTGCAAATATTTTACTTATCCCATTAATGTTAAAAACCAGTGCTGGAAATGTAATGGCGTCAGAAGAGAGGAAGTCGATCTGACATTCCAAAACTACCAAAATAATATTGAGAAAGGCATGGTTTAGTTAACAAGTACAAGACAACAGGCTAGGATAAACATAATGCATCACTCATTCCACATACCCAATGTAGTCCTTTGAACTTCTGTTTTTTGCTGTCTCTGCCCCCACCTCCTGGAAGGATGATGTTGGAACTGAGATGGGTTGAACACAAGAACATAGGTTGGTAGGTACATATTTGCATCAGCCACCAGCCATTGCGTTTTATGTATGACATGCAAACATGTAAAAACACAAGCGAGCAGATAAAATTGCCAACTAAAATTTAAAAGAAAACAAATTTTAAAATATACAAATTAGAATCCAATGAGCACCAAGAAAGGCCAATCCAATGGACACCAAGATGTTACAGACTTTGCTTCAATCTTAGAATTGTAGGATCTTCGAGTCCAACTCCCTGCAATGCAAGAATATACAGCTGTCCCATAATTGATCCTGCAACCTTGGCCTTATCAGCACCGCACTCTAACCAACTGAGCTATCCAGGCTGCCAACCGATTTTCTTATTCTATAAGGAGGAAGGTCACATTAAAAGAAATCACACAAAAACAGTGGTTGAAATGGGAGTGCTGGAATAATTAGCTATTTAAACAAATCTCTGTAAATTGACCAATGTTTCACCATGGACATTTTGGGATGCAGTTGCATTAAAATGACCCACAAGGACTGCTGAAAGCAGCACGTTCAGTCTTGCATTTCAGAAAGCTCTTATATATTTTAAAGTGATTAGATCCTATAAGATAAGTTGCCATTGCATCAGGAGGGATGAGATGGAAAACAGTCATACAAGGGACATCATTTTCTTGCAGCGGAAAGATTGTTCCGTTGTTCGATATCAAATAGGTATTACCTCCATAGATCTTTTGCTTTGCTGAGACCTGGGCTTAGTAGCTGTTGTGTTGAAAAGCCACAAAAACACAAAAGCTTCAAATTAATGACTTCCATCCAACTACTCTCATTCGAGCCAAACAGAACTAAGGGAAGGCAGTCAGAGGGGACTAAAATTCATGGCGCATCCTGGTGCAGAGAAAAAAAATGTCTAAGGAATTTAGAGCGCAGAGCTTCCAAAATACTTCCGTTTGTGTTAGCCCCAATTTTAAATTGCAGAAAAAAATTGAGCTGAGGGTTTAGACTTAAAAATGTCAAAAACGGCAGGTATAAACTTATGACCTTCAGTTCACGGGGCCAGGGAAGGATCCAAATGTTGATGTTCTGCATATATTTTTCTACCACTTATACCTATTGAGCTAACCACACTTCAGATCCTTGGAAAGTGCTTCCAACTATTTGAATACTTTTACTTGTTCAATTAGCTGTTTAAATGGGCATCATTTGGAGGAGGGCAACCGGTGTTATTTAGAGAAAAGCATTACTTGGTTTTACTGTAATTTTACTAAAATGCCTTCAGCAATCTTCTCAGAACACTTTTTTTCTGGGAGCACAATCTGCATATAGTAAAACATAAATAGCTTTTGTGGACGGTTTGGAGGCTAAGCTTAGCAGCTAAAAGATGGCAAGTCGACTCAGATACTTAAAGTTGAGTTGAAATATGAAAATGTACTTTATAATGTGTATTTTTAACTGCTGATTTTATTTATATTTCAAAATGGTTTTAAACCAGATTGTTTTTGGCTTTTGACCTTTATCGATAACTTTATTTTTATTTTATTTTATGTAGACTTTTCATTGCAGCCTTTTAGCCTCATTTTCCCCAGAGGCTCATGGGAAGAACTGAATCAAATGCTACCTTCAGATCAATGAATACTGCATATGAAACACCTCCAGTTTTTCTCTTCTGTATTTGTCAATCAAACAATTAAGAACCAAACAATGACCATAGTGGGTAAAAGGTAAAGGTACCCCTGATCATTAGGTCCAGTCGCGGACGACTCTGGGGTTGCGTGCTCATCTTGCTCTATAAGCCGAGGGAGCTGGCGTTTGTCCGCAGACAGCTTCCGGCTCATGTGGCCAGCATGACTAAGCCGCTTCTGGTGAACCAGAGCAGCACACGGAAAAGCTGTTTGCCTTCCTGCCAGAGTGGTACCTATTTATCTACTTGCACTTTGACGTGCTTTCGAACTGCTAGGTTGGCAGGAGCAGGGACCGAGCAATGGGAGCTCAGCCCATCATGGGGATTCAAACCGCCGACCTTCCAATCGGCAAGCTCTAGGCTCTGTGGTTTACACCACAGCGCCACCTGCACCCCACCATAGTGGGTATATCCTGTCTAAATGCAGCGTGTTCATCTATGACTCAGTTGGCTAGAGTGAGGTGCTGATAATGCCAAGGTTGCAGGATCGATCCCCGTATGGGCCAGCTGCATATTCCTGCATTGCAGGGGTTGGACCCAGTGATCTGCAGAGTCCCTTCCAACTCCACAATTCTATGAATTATTTCTATGAATCCGTCGCAATGGTTTACTCTTTCAACCAGCCAGTTACTTTACTATGAAGGTGCTTTGCATAAAGTTTGCTGATTTAACATAGCAAACTAACATAGGCAATAATTTGCTGGACCAGCTTTAAAAGCTTTTTTAAATATAGGGGGAATTGCTCTAAGCCTTGAGTACTACACCTGTTGATTCGAGCTAAGCAAATAGAAAAGTTAGCAGAGAAGCCCACCATTCCAAAATTTCTGAAGATATGGGATCTATATAGGGACATTTGCTCTAAGCCTCAGGTACTGTACCTGTTGAATCAATATAATAATTCCATCAGAATATTCAGTTTCAAAAATTTTGAAGATATCAAATCTATACCTGGTGTGTCAGTATTCCTTAGCTAGAGGATGATACTGTTAGCTGTTAGCGATACTGGAGGCTACCAGGCAAAACTTCTGGAACATTTAATGTTTGGTTAACCTTAACATTGACCTTAGAGAATAATGACTGATAAATTGTGTGTTCATTCCTTAGGGTCAACCACACACAACAGAGCCACGCAAGCACCTTCCCGTAACCCTGTTGTTGTGTGCCAAAAGAGGCTTTTAATATAATTTGTCAGGCTTTTTTCCCCGCTGGCTTGCCATATTTTTGTCCTTAGCAAAAACTTTGTACTGTATTCTCCTGTAGGCAACGTACTCATTTAGCAAAAGAAAACACCAAAACCCAAATTGGTGTTTCTATATTTCCCCCTCAATTTACTTTTGGCCCATTTACCTTCTCTATCAAAACCAACTAATTGTTATAGAAGTCCTTCTGAAATCTGGGTTCTTTACTTTTGCTTTTTAGATAAGCTTGTAATGTCTCAAATACAGTTGGGGCCTCAGTAGATTATTTAGCTGAAAAAATAGAAGTAGGTGGTATTCAACTAAGTTCTATCCAAAGAGTTTAAGTTAGTCATGGCCTTTCATTTCAATGGATCTACTCTAAGTATAGCGAACATTGGACACAACCCAGTGGGTGAGTCACATACACTCTCTTTGTGGACTGCAGAAATGGCTGGCTGCTGAAAGGCAAGAGCCAGGAAGAAGTTTGGTCAGGCAGAAGGGACCATAGTCTGTTTCCCTCCACTGCATAGCAGTTGTCTGCTGCTGGTTGGAGTCCACAAGAGGAAGAGCTATGTCTTCTTCTTTGACGATCACTCATAGCCAAGCGTCTTCCATAAACACAGTTTTAACAGTGGGTCCGTAAGTGACTGTGGAGGCCAGTTCTGGATCCACACGTCCTTCCACAGTGGGGACATGGGTGGGAGTTGATCATGGTGAGGGTTTGCCAAACGTGCCTTCCTCTTAGCTTGTTTCTTGGTTTTGCCCTGAGTTTGTGCTTCTTCAAAGTCCATGAGAAGAGAAGACTCCCTGGAAAAGACCCTGATGTTGGGAAAGATTGAGGGCACAAGGAGAAGGGGACGACAGAGGACGAGATGGTTGGGCAGTGTTCTCAAAGCTACCAGCATGAGTCTGACTAAACTGTGGGAGACAGTGGAGGACAGGAGTGCCTGGCATGCTCTGGTGCATGGGGTCACAAAGAGTCGGACATGACTAAACGACTAAGCAACATACTACATTATTTTTAGATTTGTCTTCAGAGAGTCTTTAAACCTCTTTTGTTGACCACTGGCATTACACTTTCCATTTTTAAGTTCGGCAGTTGGCCAGGCAGGTCAATGGACAGAGGCTCATTCTCTCTCCCACAGCGGAGGAAGCCTTGGCTATACAACCTATTAAGCTTTCCCCACTTAATGGCTCAGGATTCCCGTGACCAAGCAGAAAACCACATCCCACTCATGCAGGCCAACTGCAGATGTGCTCAATGTGCTGCTGATCCCTTAAACTGATGCCACCCGTTTATATGTTGCTTCTGTTTTCAGAAAATGCTGACGGTTAATTTACAAGCCATTTTCAGGAACATCTTTGGGATTCGGAAGACAGCAAAGCAAGCAGGAATGGGCAAATGGAAATAACATAATTGACACCTTTCTTTGTAGGTAAAATAAATAAAAAAAGTTCCACTTCCTGACCTTTTCACCAATGTCTTGGAGAAAGGGTTGTTTAACTTTTTCCTTCTGAGGGGAATGTGCCTTAGGCAAGGTTTAAAATTAAATTCTTTTCTTTCTTTCTTTCTTTCTTTCTTTCTTTCTTTCTTTCTTTCTTTCTTTCTTTCTGAGTTCATCCCACTGGGGGCTTTCCAGATGGAAAGGAAGAGATGCAAAGGTCTGCTAAGTGAGCAGTCTTGGGAAGCCCACCTCTAATACTGGCAAGTCAAATCTCCAACTGCCCCATTAGCTAAGTAGTTTCTACCGAAGCATTAGTGAGATGAAGAACTCTACCATCAGCTTGAGGTGGTGTTCATGAGCCAAGGCTGTCAAAAGGTTTCCCCTCTAAGCATTTGAAGAGATTGCTTGGGATGTTGCTTATTTCAGCAAATTCTCCTTGGAGGGTGGGGGCAGGAGAGCAACATAACTGGAAAACAAGGAAGAGGAGAACTCATGTCATTAGCTCTGTGCAGGAGGAGGCTTATCTTAAAACCTTGCCTGAGGTTAGATACTCACAGACCTTTCTCTCAGTGACAGGAGATGTCTCTTATCATTCTTTTTTTCGCCTCAGTTTGGGTCAACTTTACCTCATCCACTGAGCTCCATTTGAGCATGCCAGGCTTATTATTTAGTGCTTAAAACTGTCTTTGTTCTTTTACGGTGTCCACAGAGAAGAAGCAACAGTCTTTGCCAGGTTATATTTTCATGCATCAACAAGCTTTCTGGATGGCTATTATTTTCTTCACTCTGAACACATTTTTCAAATTATAGCTGTTACAATTCCTCCACATTAATAGAGACAGCATAGGAGGCCTGCCCTGCTTCTCTGTCGGCGTGTTACGGGCAAAGAAAAGCAAGCAAAGAGAACAAAATATCCACATCTTGAAACAGATAAGACAAGCCAGAGCATCTTCTCAATACAGTTTTGCGGTTCTCTGAGTGTCAATGGACTTGCTCCAGATTTACACAACTCTTAACTGCCAGCAGGATTTGGGCCTCAGAATTCCATTATTAGAAACAGGACCAGCCAAATTCCTCCCTTCCCCCACAGTTTGTTCTGATATTTGCAAGTAGAAAACTCTCTTCTTGGTTCAATAGAATGGAATGGCCTTGTGCAACTAGCTGGTAGCATGCCAGTTTTTTCCCTTATCAAAACAACAGGATTGGTAGAAATGGCTATTTTCATTTTTAAGTAGATGATGTCCTTGCCAAGAGCTTCAGGCACAACTGCCTTCCCACTGACCCTTAAATGCTCTGGGTGCCTCTAGACTGTCAGTGTTTTGTGAGATGGATTCAATGGAAATTTAAGATTGCACAACAGAAGTGGATTAATCCACTTTATAAGAGAAACAGACTTTTTGCAGTTAGGAAAGTAACAGGGCAATACGTTAAGAAATGTGGAATAAATGAATAAATAACAGGAAGATGTATAAAAACTTTGCAGACAACTCAGGATGAGTGCATATTGTCTTATAACTGCATCAGTGACAAACCAGAATCAATGCTCAAAAAAAGACAAGATAAAATCTCCACACAAGTGGTGAGCAAGTAGATCAGGATGAATTGTAAATAAATAAGTTGTCCGGGGGAGCTCTTCTTTCACTTCCAGATGTTACCCAGTTTTTTACCAGCCCAACAAAGTGTTGCCTGGAAACAATTTAATAATTTGTGTCACGTAGTAAATTCTGGCAAAATGGCAACCAGGTTCCTGGGATTCTTCTGGGCTCAAGAAATGTTCTGGGAGCACCTGAAAGCTATAGTTCTGTTGAAGCTAAGCAGGTGTGATAAGTGCCCAGAGGGGAGACCATTGTAAGGAGCTCTGAACTTGGCAGCAAAAGGCAGGATAAGTGTGATGAATTTGACTTTTAACCAAGGAACCAGCAGAGATTAGAGGACTGACTGTATGGAGCATGTTCACAAAACAATTTCGTTTTGTAAGTTTCCTATGGGAGAGCCAAGTAGGATCTAAAACCAGTCCTGTTGCCTCATATTAAAATATCACAAGAAGCTTTCCAGAGATCACAAAATTGTTCAAAACCAACAATTCCATTCCTAAATATGTTTTTCCTCCTTCTTCAATAACAAACTAAAATTAGTCTCTGATCAAATTAATTCACCATATAAAATATTCCATAGTATACACAGTACCTGGTCATGTTAGTAGGCTCAGCCAAATTCAATGGGATACTCTTCTGAATAGAAGATGTATAGGACTGCACTGTTCTGTCCTCATAAAATTTTTTACTTTGAACTGAAGTTGAAAGTAGGAATGAACGAATCTGTCAATTTCAGTTTTATCCATTTCTCATTTTCCAGCATTAATTTCATACATTATTTACTGTTTATACCCTACATCTTCCTCCTAAGGAGCCCTTGGTGGCAAAATCTCTATATTTTGATTTGCAAATGCATCAGCATTTTAGTGTCAATTTCTCCTACTACATGCATTTTTACATGCATTTTTAACTAATATACACATTTTATATGTAATTTTAATATACACATTTTAAGCTACTTCCCCTGATGCAGTGCATTTTCCTACATTTTTTTCTCTTAATATATGCATATTTTACACCAGTACATGCAGTTTTGTACGTATTACTTGGCCGGACAACTGCATTGCAAAATTCAGAGAAGTGTGAAAATTCAGAGAAGGCTGCATTTCAGTTTGCAGATCATTTCACAACATACTAATTAGGTAAGTTCAGCTTTACATGCAAACTGAATTGAATTTCTTCTCCATCCTTAGCTGAAGGTATTTTGTTTCAGCATTTCAGAATCACCATGAAGTTCTTTATCATTTCCTACCTGCTAACGAACTCTCATAAACAGGGATGGGAAATATGTGTCCCTTGAGGTGTTGTTGGACTAGAGTTTCCATTTATCCTTGACTGCTGGCTATACTAGCTGGACACTGGAGCCCAACACCTGTATGGCCACAGGCTCCCTATACCTGCCTTAAAAGCAGTCCTTTTGGTAACATGCACAATTTAAAATAATAATAATAATAATATTGTTTTTGCCTATTGCCATCCCTCCTCTTCAGTTAAAGAGATGGCAAAACAATCTCAATGCATTTGTGTCGGGAGGCAAAAAAAAGTCTAGGATAAGCAACAAAACTCTCTACAGAGATAGAACAAAAGAAGGGAAGGGAATGCCTAACTCAATGTTATACGTGCACAATTAAAAGAAAGGTAAATAACAAAAACACTGATTGTTTTCCCGTAGTTGTTTCTTTGCCTTCAGGGCTCCTAACATTCAGGGTCACTTCTATGATCAATCAGCTGCATTTTCTGACCATTTATCACTCACGAGCTGAATCTCTTTGTTGCTGAATTTCACCCTCCATTCAGATTTTGAATGATTTTGCATGACCTTTCGTAGTTTAGAAAATTTCATTTGTCCCAAGATGTACAAAGCCTTTAAGGCGCAATCGACAGCAAATGCCAAGTGTCTGAAAAATTACCAGGGATAAAGTTAGCCAACTTTAGGGAGGAAATGCAGAAAACGGTGTTCACACTTACACTAGATGTGGCCAAATAACCGGTATCACCTCAATGCTCCATAGGGCCGTAATTATTGGACTAAGACTGTGTACACACTGTATGTTTAAGGCACATTCAAATAACATTCTTTCTCTCAAAGGATTCTGGGCACTGTAGTTAGTTAAGGGTTGCTGGGAATTCTAACTCTGTGAGGGGTAAACTACAACACTCAGAATTCTTTGAGGGAAAGAAAGTTCTTTGAATGTGCTTTAGTGTGTAAAAAGCCCAAGTTAAAAGAAGAAGAAGAAGAATTTTCCATTGTGCTTCTGGGCTACATAGCAGCAAATAGCCGCTAAGCAAAATGGCCTTTGTTTCCCACCGCAGGAGATAAATACATAAATATAATCATGAAGTAGAACATGAAAAAAACTGTAATTTCTACTATGTCTGTATTATGATTAGGCCTGTCGGCGTCCACAGAGGTTTTCTCTTTGATTACTTGTGTTCCTTTGGACTAATTAGAAATAATGCACATATTACTAAATGCTCAATACTGTTAAAGTTAAAGATAACTTAGGTCATATTTGTTTAACAGTCATTCCCTTTCCCAATGGGATAAAGGGACTAAATGGATATATAATCACTGCATCTTTACAAGTGTATTTTTTTTACTTTGAACAATAGGGATTTTTTTTACCTATTAATAACATTGTTGTGACATTCCTATATCAGATTTGGAAAGTTTAATGTATTTTTAAAAACAACAACAACGGGATACTGGGTTTTGTTTTGTTACTTAAGCACCTAACTGTATAATTTGTAATAGTCAGGAACATTTGGACCTCCCTTTCAACATACGGACTACTTGCATTATCATATATGTTTAAGTAAGGATTTGTTGGTTATTTTTATTGTCAATGAGAGCTGATGATGCTTTCTTTTTTCTTTTTTATATTTCCAACATTAAAATATGTTTTTTTAAAACAATTAAAAATCTGAAAATACAAAATAGAGCACCTTTCCTTTTTCTTTGGGCTTCGGGTCAGTTCCAGTAACAGTTTTCCTACAAGAGTTACTCATCCTATCATATTTTGCCTAGAAGAATTCATAGAATAGTAGAGTTGGAAGGAACCCTGAGGAACATCTAGCCAACCCCTTGAAAGGAAGGAATATACAGGGATCGAACCTGCAACCACGGCGTTATCAGCACCACACTCTAACCAACTGCGCTATTTGTGGAGTGGGCGAACGCTCACTGAGTTCAAGCTCTTCCCTGGATCATTATAGTCAGGTTTTCTGATTCCAGCACAGCTTCTAATGAGGACCATGTGTAACTCTGTGCTAGTGGGAAGAAAGGGCTCCTATCGTTCTTTGGCTGCTGTTTCATCCCAACATTCAAGCCTAGGTGGTTTATATTTCAACAGGCAGCAATGCACAACCAACACAACTAAGCCTTATATTAGAAACTCAAGGCTCTTAATAAAAGCACAGCAAGCACTACTATAAAAAAATGACAGGCTCCAAGGCCTTGTTTCGCCCAACATCAGAGAAAGACGTGACCCTGAAGTGGTGGGCACTCTAAAACTAAACCCGACCCAACACTGTGCATTCCATTTCCACAGACCCCTTGCACATTTCCCAAAGCTTTCAAATGTAGGTTTCATTAAAAAAAAAAAATACAGTTCCTAGACAATGAAGCTTTCTGACCGCGGCTGGGGCAAACGGCTCCTATAGACTTCGCTGTGGTTCCTTCTGCCAGGTTGCGTCTATTTGTTGCAAAGGTTTTCGCCTTGTCGCCAAGCACTGAGTGAGATCAAAGGGGCTAAGAGATGTCAGCAGGCGAGGCGTCTTGCTTAAAGCTGCTGGCGTTGTTACCTTTACAAACTAAAGCAAAATGTTGAATACTGCATATGCCAAAGGACTCCGGAGTACAATGTTCAGCAGTGCTGGAATTTCACCCTCGGGCTCATTGGACGTAAAGGATTGTGAACTGCAGCCAGTCAATTCTCAGGCAGGAATCCAGTCTGGAGACAGATGTAGCGTTTAAACAGCAGTCGCAGTGGGCTTGTCACCCAGACTGTGAGCCCAGCTCACACCAACATCGTGGTGTTAATTATGAATATAACGTTGAGAGAGATGGAGTGTTAAAACAGCCCTCAGCCTTCCCCTTCCAAGTTGGGAAGGCTAACTAACTTTTGATTTCTTTATCTTTTAAGATGATCTTGGGAGATATTCATCTTAGAAACCCCAATCAGTGGAAGCTTCTCCTTGGGCGATGGGGCTCCCTATTCTCCTTCCCCTGAAATTGGCTCTCGGGGTGTCTCAGAGTGTACCCCTAAAACAGCATGCAGAGGAGGGGAGAATCATTCTGTTGGGCAAATTGATAGTGTTACAAAAGTTGGGTGTCTCCCCTTCTCTGTGCCTAGTGGTAGCAAGCGTCTGGGGGGTTTCCAGGCACTCACCCAGTGTCTATGTTCCTTTGGAGAACTAAGACACGGCAGAGACTGTCATAGCTTTAAGAAATATTGTTTATTTCTTCAGTCTGCAGGGGGTGGGGAGTCCAGATACTACAGCTTGCTCATTTCAAGAGAGGCTTGTTCCCCACAGCAGTGCAGCCCTGGAGTCAGAGTCATCTCTCGCAGACAGACTTCAGCCAGCCTGCCCAAGATGGATTCCAGTCTCCATTCTCCCTTCTTTTTCTTCTTCCCAGCACACCTTGCTCAAAGACTCCCTTTTTCTGTCACCTCGAACACATACCCCATCACTTTGGCAACACCTGTCTCCCCAGGCCGAAGGATTCCTCTCGGATGGCCCACCTTTGGTCATGTTAAGAGATTTGCTCTTCATTCACTAGGCTAGCCAGGCTGGTTTGCATAAGGCAGACCAGGAATCCCTTGTCTGGCACAGTTCTACAGCTTGTACTTTCATCCATATTCCAATTAATCAAAATCCTATCACTTATTAATTTCTTTTAAAAAAAAAAAAAATGAGCATGTTCTGTTCAGATGCAATAAATTAATTGTGCACAGTTCCTTTAAATCAGGGGTGTCCAAACTATTTTCAAAGAGGGCCAGATTTGATGAGGGCCAACCAAACTTGTTGTTGACCTTTTTGGGGGGATTGAAGTTGTTGAGCTTTCTTTGTGAGCTTTTTTCAGGATTCAAGTTGTTGAGCTTTTTCCAGATTTCCCCCCAAAGTTGTTGAGCTTTTCTTAGGATTGAAGCTGTTGACCTTCTTTTAGGATTTTACCCCAGGAAATAAACTGCCACAGGGCCCAGATGAAACCGACCAGTGGGCCGGATTAGGCCCCTGGGCCAGATTTTGGACATGCCTGCTTTAAATAAACTTGTCTTCAGACTTCTCTCTTCCACAGGACCACAGTTCCCTTGCCACCCCTGCCAGACCCCAACCACCAGAATATTT
This sequence comes from Podarcis pityusensis, assembly GCF_964106645.2. Classification (NCBI taxonomy): domain Eukaryota; kingdom Metazoa; phylum Chordata; class Lepidosauria; order Squamata; family Lacertidae; genus Podarcis; species Podarcis pityusensis. Next base: position 29,457,059 of record NC_138042.1, read on the forward strand.
ATCAAATATGGTAGTCTCTCTCACACAAAGTTCCAATGTCATCTTTGTATAGACACGATGCATATGCAAACATTGGCAACCTCCCTATGCATAACCAGGTGTGGGAAACATTTGGCCCTCCAGATGTTGCTGAGCTGCAACTCGGAAAATGTTATGTCTCTCTTTACCCTGAGCTTCAAAATATTTTTGGGTTTCCTCCATGATAAGAGAGTCCTTCTACCCGGATAACAAAGGTCAATGATAAAAGGGCAGGCAGATAAGAGATGGCCGGATATGTATCAGCTGTTACCTTTTAAGAGTCTGATTAAAGCAGCGTTAAGCCATTAAAATCCTTCTTGCATTTTTAAGCATCGCACGACAACGGGGTGACTTTGTGCTTAACATGCTAATAATGTGAAGGTGCAGGAAATACAGCTACATCTTTCAGTGCATGACTTGCTATCGTGAGAGACTCCAAAATGGCACATTTGCCTCAAAAGCTCACCTGGTTAGAGCGTGGTGCTGATAATGCCAAGGCTGCAGGTTTGATCCCTGTGTTGGCAGTTGCCTACTGTAATTGTGATTAATTCAATTTCTATACAGCCCTTTGTCCGAGGATCACAGGGTGGTTTACAATATAATAACATATGCATTATTATTCTTAAAATTTCATTGAGGTCTTCTATTAACACAAACAAAGCAGATAAGAACAAGGTACTTTATAATTATAGCATTGGCTGGATCTAGACAGATAAAGAAAAAGCAGTTCAGGAAAACGCTTTGTCAACCTCACAGTGGGAAATCGCTTTGGCGAAAGGTGGGACTCCACAGCGCCATCTGGTGTCACGGGGTTATAATGCATATAAAACACTTTTTTTTACTAATGTGGCTGAGTCCATTAAATCATTTCTGCAAGGGACACAAATTACTTGCATAAGAATCACTAGTGTAAAGAGACATCCCCCGCGTCTGTTTTTAATCAAGCTATGCTCTTCCAAATATTTTCCTTCTCGGTCTTTTAATATTTTCCCAGGCTTTCTGCCTTGCAGAGGGTTAGACTAGATGATCCACAGCGTCCTTTCCAACTCTAAAAATTCTATGATTCTACCAAACTCTTGAGTAGTTTTTTCCATTAAAACGGTTGCTTGGTGAGATAATGGTAAAGGCAGCATCAGCATTGCATGGTGCATCATTGTAATGAATTACATTTGTTGTTGTTTAGTTGTTTAGTCGTGTCCGACTCTTTGTGACCCCATGGACCAGAGCACACCAGGCACTCCTGTCTTCCACTGCCTCCCGCAGTTTAGTCAAACTCATGTTTGTAGCTTCGAGAACACTGTCCAATCATCTCGTCCTCCGTTGTCCCCTTCTCTTTGTGCCCTCAATCTTTCCCAAATCAGGGTCTTTTCCAGGGAGTCTTCTCTTCTCATGAGGTGGCCAAAGTATTGGAGCCTCAGCTTCAGGATCTGTCCTTCCAGTGCGCACTCAGGGCTGAATTCCTTCAGAATGGATAGGTTTGATCTTCTTGCAGTCCATGGGACTCTCCAGAGTCTCCTCCAGCACCAGAATTCAAAAGCATCAATTCTTCGGCGATCAGCCTTCTTTATGGTCCAGCTCTCACTTTCATACATCACTACTGGGGAAACCATGGCTTTAACTATATGGACCTTTGTCGGCAAGGTGATGTCTCTGCTTTTTAAGATGCTGCCTAGGTCTGTCATCGCTTTTCTCCCAAGAAGCAGGCGTCTTTTAATTTTGTGACTGCTGTCACCATCTGCAGTGATCATGGAACCCAAGAAAGTAAAATCTCTCACTGCCTCCATTTCTCCCCCTTCTATTTGCCAGGAGGTGATGGGCCCAGAGGCCATGATCTTCATTTTTTTGATTTTGAGCTTCAGACCATATTTTGCGCTCTCCTCTTTCACCCTCATTAAGAGGTTCTTTAATTCCTCCTCACTTTCTGCCATCAAAGTTGTGTCATCTGCATATCTGAGGTTGTTGCAAAATGCATTTGGTCTTCACTTGCTTCTAGGAGACAGGCTGAATGCAATACAAGGAATTACTATTGAGCATTAACATTTTATCTACCTTCAAGTGTTCCCTAAGAGCCAGTGCAAGGATGGGGAACATCTTTCATCCCGGGGACTGCATTCGCTTCTGGTGAACCTTCTGGAGACCAGAGGCAAATGTGAGAGCTGAGCAATAAATATAAAGTTTATCTTTGGACTGTAAGCTCATTACTACATATCCACACCTTTAGAGAGTTGTGGGTGTTTTGTTTTTTTAAAAAAAAAATTAGAATAAAAAAGGATTGGGTGTTCCTAAGAAATGAAGAGATATAATGCATGAGGAACACCAGCAGGAATCAGGTTAACATCAACAGAGAAGAGAAAGCCTGGGAAAATATTAAAAGATCGAGAAGGAAAATATTTGGAAGAGCATAGCTTGATTAAAAACAGACACCATGGAAATCAAGAGGAAAAGATGAAGTCTCGCTCACAGGAATATTTGAAGAGTTGTGAACTGCCCTGAGAGAAGGAGGAGGAGGAGGAGGAGGAGGAGGAGAAGGAGAAGGAGAAGGAGAAGAAGAAGGAGAAGAAGAAGAAGAAAGAAAAGGAGGAGGAGGGGGGGCAAAAAATCCTCTCCTCTTCTCACCAACTAAGATGGGGGAAAGTGTACTTGTACCACTTCCATTCCCTTCATTGGGCTTGCACAGGAGGGATCACATCAGATCACATCAGGGGCATTGTCTTCCTCAGATCACATCTTTCTGCCACCTATTAGATTCCAAATTGAGAGGTCTGCTCACCTCATTTTCAAGGTAACGCTGTCATTACTGGTCCTCATCTACCTAGAAAAAGCAACATGCTGTGGCAATTAATGGCATTTGATTGTCCAGGTGAACTCAAATCTCTGTCTCTCTGTCTCTCTCTCTCTCTCTCTCTCACACACACACACACACAATCCCATGAAATCTTGCCCTGATTTTGTGTAAAGTAAAACGCATTCCCACCTCGAAGCCTATGTGGTGCAAGAGGAATCTGGTTTGCAATTTCTTAACACTCTGGTGTGCAGCCAAAAGATCCTCCTCCTCTGAAAAACGTTGTGTCCTAGGTTGTGCCTTCGCTCCTTTTCCCATATCTGTGTGGCTTTTTTTTCTTTTTGCAAAGTGTTGGCATCTGAACAAGAATGCCAGATTTCCACCACCAGCAAGGTCAGCGTCTAAGCTTGGTGGGACGAAAATTCCTAACGCTGAAAACCCACATTCATCTGGTCTGGCACAGACCCCATGGGCTTATCTGTGTCCCTGACACAGATTCTAATGGCCCTGGGTGTTGGGGGGGTTAGTTTACAGTCCAACAGTTTGCAGTCCAACTCAAGGCTCTGCTCTTCAAGCAACCCCATGTTCACGTTAGTGAAGTAAACATGCAATCAGGGTTTGTTTATTTTTTAGCAGGAGCTTGGGGGAACTGAGTTCCCTTACCTTTCTAAAATTAAATAATTGAATTTTTGCCTGGGGGGCTGGAACAGATACATACCCAATGCCTGAGCCAAAAATTTACCTATACTGTAGGACCTTGGTTCCTGAACGGCTTAGTTGTTGAACAAATCGACTCCTGAATGCTGTAACCCGGAAGGAAGTGTTCTGGTTTGCGAACGTTTTTTGGGATTGAGTGCAAGAAGCTCCTACAGCCAATTGGAAGCTGTGCCTTGGTTTTCGAATGGTTTCGGGAGTCAGATTAAGACAGATTAAGTTCGAGAACCAAGGTACCACTGTATCTGTAATCAATAAAGTCGTGGCCATTTCTAATCTAGATCATTGTCTGCTAGAGTTTATTAATTACATCTTACATTTAGCCACTGCTTGGAGGGGGTAGCAATGTGACTCGGCCCACAACAAACAAACAAAACACAACACACACAAACTTTGTGGTGAGTTCCCTCACCTTTTTTCCAGAAAAAAAGCAACCCCAGATTCTCCCCTCCCCCCCAAAAAATCACAAATTATAACACGTTTCCTCAAGAATGGATGCTATTTGTCACTTTCCACATAAGAGATGATTCCTTCCCTGTGAGAAGGTGGTCCTTTCTACAGGCAAAATGTCCGCACATATACAGAGGAAGGAGATGGCATGAGAAAAACTTTGTCCTCTGAGGAACTAGGCAGGTCCGGACCTTTCAAACAAGGGTCGCAGCCCACTTTTGGCACCTGTTGAGAAGAAACAAAAGCTTCTAGATAAAGTGCCTTAGGGGGTTGAGGACTTCAAAGGGCGCAGCCTGCAGAAGCTGAAAGGGAAGAATGATAAAAAGCCTGTAACATTAGATCAAGCCTCTGTGTGAAGATAATCTACTTGGTTTGGAGCTTAATCCTAGAGAGGGCTCTCTTCAAAGGGAGGTGGGAGAGAATCTAGGGAAGTGGGGGTGTCCAGCACACAATATATCTACCGGGGGGGGGGGGACCTGTACCCTTCCAGGTGTTTTGCAGACCTCCAGCTCCCATCAGCACCAGCCAGCATGGCCAATAGTCAGCGCTGGTGGGAATTGCAGTCCAGTAACATACAGAGGGTGACAATCTCCTCATCCCTGATCTACCTGAACCTAAAGCAAATTCTAAGCACTTCGTCATAGGGGTGCCATCTCCTCACAGAACTTTTTCCCTCACGAAATGCAAAACTTTTTGCAGTATTTTATTCTACTTGTGGGTTTTATTTTGTATCGCAATGCTGCTGCCAAAATGCAGCAGATCTGGCTCCTGTATACCAATTGTGTCAGATCCAAACTACATACACACTCTATATAATGTATATTTCTCACGTATCTTACCATGTATCTCCCAAGTAAAACCCCCCGAGTCCTGTTCAAAAATAACTTTTATTTATACGTTTTCAAAAAGAGAACACAATACAATACAAATATTTCATCATTTTTCCAATTTACAGCTGTTAAAATTAAAATTAGACTTCATGGTTTCCTCGAATTATCTGTTGCTGCTGTGAATTATTATTATTCTACGCCTTCTTTGTTCCGTATTTCCCCCAGTAACTTATTTACTGCTGCCTGTATTCCAATCCTGCTAGTGTTTTACATGTTTGCAGTACAGTAGTACCTCGGGTTAAGTACTGAATTCGTTCCGGAGGTCCGTACTTAACCTGAAACTGTTCTTAACCTGAAGCACCACTTTAGCTAATGGGGCCTCCTGCTGCTGCCGCACTGCCAGAGCACATTTTCTGTTCTCATCCTGAAGCAAAGTTCTTAACCTGAAGCACTATTTCTGGGTTAGCGGAGTCTGTAACCTGAAGCGTATGTAACCTGAAGCGAATGTAACCCGAGGTACCACTGTACTTCTTTAAATAATCCGCAAACAATTTCCAGTCCTGCTTAAAAACTAACTCATCTTGCTCTCCCATTTTACCAGTCAAACTTGCTAGTTCAGCATATTCCATCAACTTCATCTGCCGCTCTTCCTTTGTGGGTACTGTGTCCTCTCGCCAACTTTCTTTTCTATTGCAGCAATGGCTCATCTGTCCCTTAAAACACACACCCTGTTCACATTTTGTTTTTTATCTTATATTTTGGAAATGTACATCCAGGTTTTTTTTCTTTAATTTTTTGGGGGCAAGAGAATGGGGCCCTAAGCTATAGCTTGTTTAGCTTATATGTAAATCCAGCACTGGTCCCAGGAATCTACAAATGAGGTTTCCAGTGTAGGTATGCTTGGTCCACATAGTCCTCACTCTTAAAAATCCAGGGGAGTTGGGAATGAGAGTTCATATGTTAAATGTCACTCACTTACAGCCCACTAAAATTTTATGCTCAGTGTGTGACTGTAGAGCGGACTCCTGGGTGCATTAGACAAACCTGCTGGATCTGGTCAAAAAAGAATATATATTGGTGGAAACAGATAGATAGAAACTTTAAAATAGATTGGTGGGAATAGCGTAACATGAATGCATTGTATTAGGAGAAATCGCTTGCAAAACTGTGTGGATTAGTCAAAACTGCATGCAGAAGTGTGTTTATTGGTAGAACTTTGCGCTGAAATGCTGAAGAATTTTCATGAGGATTTTTTTAGAAAGGAATTACAAATTACTGCAGCCATGTAAAGAACTGAACTGAAGATGGAGGGAAAGTAACTGAAATTGACAGATCATTCTATCCTTAGTTTGCAGGTTAAAAAAAACTGCACAAAAATTCATATGCATTCATGTGTGTTTTTCACCTACTTGGCATAACTTTGCCAGCATGTACAGTATTGCAAGCAATTTCCCCCAGAGAGAATGCATTTTTCTGCATTGTTTTATCAAACTTATGCATATATCCAGGTTGCTTGTCAATCAAGCCATGCTAAGCACCACCAATCTCAGGAAGGTCTTTGCTATGTATATATGTTTGGATTTCTGACCCAGGAAGCCCAGCAAAGCCATCCTGGCACTGGGTCTCTTGCACAGAAAAACAGGTCATCTCTCATATGCCTCAAGCCTTGGGAACCAAGAGTGAAGTCCTGAAGAAAGGAGTCCGCAGACGGCTGGTCAGAGGACAAGATGTACTTGGCTTGCCTGGAGTCAAAAGAGCAGCACTTGTTCTTTCCATTCTGATCTTACAAAAAAACACTCCTTCATCCAACACTGGAGTGGAAGAGGAGGAGTGTTGAAACATGGGTGAGGACTACTTTCCTGGAAGGCCGGTTGAGGGCACTGACAGCAGGGCTTTCAAGCTTGCTTTGTATCTTCCTTTCCAGCACCAAAGTATAACTGGAAGAGCTCCTGTGTGTCTTGATTCTATACATTTATTTGAGGAGATTTCACCCCTCCCATATCCAAGAATCTGCTGATGTTCTCTGCTAATTCTCCAGAGAGGAGGGGCGGTTTCTGCTCTCTACTTATTCCACTCCAGCCTCACATTAAAGTGTCGGAGAGAGAGAGACTGAGTGTTAGAGAGAGATCGTGTGTATAGATAAGGTTGCTGCTAAGAGCAGCTGCAGACACTCAGTGCAGTTCAGCATTTTCGTTTAGACCTCATTTAGCTCTGTATATAGTTGTGTATTATAGTTGTAGATAGAATAAAGAAGATATTCTACAGAGCTGCTCTCCGAGTCGTTTATGCTCTGCTATACTCTGCTATACTTTGCTGCGACGACTGTCTTCTTGTGGAAGTGAATCCGGTGCTCACAACTCTAAGCTGTGAGTCCACAGCACTTTGACCTGTTCCTGTGCAGAAGGTGGTCTCTGAAAGTGCTACCCAGCTCGCCTAGCCCAGTCGGGGCTGAGTGGATGAGTCCAGTTGGTGACACTGGCTCAAGGGCGGTGCTGACATTATTTGTATGCCTGGGGTGGCCCGATGACATGGGTGGGGGGTTGTCCCGTTCATTCTAAGCTCTAGAGTAAAAACAACAACAACAACAACAAACAGTAAAGGACCCCTGGACGGTTAAGTCCAGTCAAAGGCAACTATGGGGTTGCGACACTCATTTCGCTTTCAGGCCGAAGGAGCCGGCGTTTGTCCACAGGCAACTTCCAGGTCATGTGAGGTGTATGACTAAACCATTTCTGGTGCAACGGGACACTGTGACGGAAGCCAGAGTGCACGAAAACGCCGTTTACCTTCCCACCACAGTGGTACCTATTTATCTACTTGCACAGGTGTGCTTTCAAACTGCTAGGTTGGCAGGAGCTGGGACAGAGCAACAGGAGTTCACTGCATCATGGGGATTTGAACTGCTGACCTTCTGATCGGCAAGCCCAAGGGGCTCAGTGGTCGGTGTGTTTTTTTACCCATTGTGATCTTATGTTGTAACCACCCTGAGACCTACTACTACTCTATTAATAGTAATAGAGAACTAATTATTATTATTATTATTATTATTATTATTATTAGTCCTTGTGGCTGCCCCGAGGAACTGTGGGGGGTGGAGTGGCAGAACATCCCGGCCTGATTCTTCCTGCTAAACCAGTAGCTCCCTTGGGGACATCTGAGACAACTTCCATGTCTCTCATTCTTTAGCCCGGGTGCTACGTGGAGCACCGCATTTAAAAATAGAAATGTATAGGCTTTGTTCATGTAGCCATGAACTTGCCTGAAAGATCCCCGGAGTCAGCATCGCCTTCTAATGAGGGAAAAAAAATATATATGCTGGTTCAAAGGAATGAACTTGCATAGCAGACATGTAATTGCATGCTTGCATTGGTTCACATGGGAAACAGGTGAAAGGCATTGAAATGACACTGCCTTTGTCTCTGCAGAGAAAGAATTAAAACCACCATAAGAGGAAAGCAGGCAAACGTGATTGACCAGATGGCCTTTCCTAGCATGAACTGAAGAGGGGCCACAGCATATTCTGTTTCTCTGCCTCTTTCTTTGTAATCTAGCACAAGTACCTTTTCTTATGAATTGCATTGTTACTGGAGGTTTGTGGGGAGCTGCTGGTGTTTGAAAAGATTTCCTTCACTCTGCTGAAAATAAAATCAATTCTGCACTTGATAGGAAGATGGAATAAGACCCCAATGTAAGGATGCGCGCACACACACACACACACATACACACACATGCCTACTCAGAACTTTTCTCCCTTTAAAAAAAAGAAAAGAAAGAAACCTCTCTTTTAATACCAGTCAGGAATCCACTGAGTGTTCTTCAAGTCTAAACTCCAAACATTTCAAAATAGCACAAAAGGTATGACAAGATGAAAGGAATTGTCCACAAATAGACAGCTAGACAACTAGTTAGCAGCTGTCTGCTTTTCTTCAGGAGGGAGGGGGGGAAAGTTTCTTTTTTCATTCTTGGAGGAGCTGACTGCAGATTCTCATGCACTGGCATGAATCCAACCTTGTTGTTTGGGGGAAGGAGGAAAACTATAGCTAAGTTATGAGCAGGGTTGGGCAACTCTATCAATTTCCATTTCTCCCAGTTTCTCGTTTATCCAAACCTAAGCTCAGTTCCCACATGTTCACATCAGCTGGCAATAAAATATAAATAAATCTTGATGCAAATTCATCAGTGTTTTAATGCAACCTTCTCCTTCCTTTCCACCCTCACTGCCAGAAGACAGAAGACAGGACCCTAGCTAATCCACCAGCTCATCACAGCCAGGGAAGCAGGAGACATGTTCGGTTTGAATTTAAAGGTGAACCTACCTAATCCAATACAGGAACCTAAAAGCAGCCTTCTTTTGGAATTCTCACTTCTCCAGATTCTGCAGTGCACTTTTCTAGACAAGTAATGTGTACCAAATTGCATATACTAAGGTCAAGTGTGCCTAAAAATGTGTATATTAGTGAAAATAACATACAAGAAATGCATTGTATTAGGAAAGCAAGGCACTGAAAAACTCAGTATGCTCTGAGATAATTTTCTTCTGGAGGGTTTTCCTCTGCCAAAACAAGCCGCAAAGGGGAAATTGCTTTGTTTTTAAAAAAATGTGTTTGTTATGCAAAATTGCATGCAAATCTGTGTACATTAGGAGAAATCTGCAGGCGAATTTTCATGGAGAACTTCACATATATATATATAACTTAACAGTAGAGAAATGAGAAACCAAGACAAAGGAAAATGATCAAGCTCAATCATCCTTAATTGCAGCCCACCACCGGAAATATATAAGCCTTTGCCTCAACGACAGCATGCTAAGCCAGTCAGGTCTCCACAACATCTAACCCACCAAGTCCAAATGCAGCCCCACCAGCCATGTATTCTGCTTGACAACCATGCCCTGTGTCTGCACTTCCAGGCTAGCGGCAAAAAAAGGATGCTTATTGTGCCCCTGCTAAGCCACCACACATGGTTGGACGTGTTGTTTGGCTTGGATTGGGATGCCAGGGTTTCAGGTTTGCTCTAGGTTTTGCTGAGGCTGGAAAGATGCTAGGAAATCAATCACGTGACATCACAGAGCCGTCCTGCTTCCTTTCAGACATTGCTTCAATCACTTCGCGGCTTGGCAAAAAAAACAAAACAAACCAGCAATGGTTTGCGGAAGGGAGAGGGAACACCACAAAGCTGATTCTCCCACTTTCTAAGGCAATTTCACTGACGTCAAGAGAGATCAAGGAGTGTGAAACCAAAGGACATTCGGCGGTGGGTGCGATATCAGGGTTTTTTTAGAGTTTTGAAAATAATAAGACTCGGAGATAGCATCTGTCTGTGATATGCTTCCTATGCTGAAACATTGTTCTGGCACCACTGATGACTGCAAACGCCTTATGGGTAGCACCCTATCCATCACGTTGCCCAGAAAATGGTACACTCTCCACAGCTTCCTTGACACTAGACAAGAGATACAGCCTGGTTTTCTCTGTCCAATTCTAAGTCCCCATATTACTTCCTCTGGTGGCTTCTCATAGATGGGGACAAGAGAGAATTCTGCAGAACCCCATAAGCCAAACAGGATTGAGCAGCAGTCCCCTAACGTGACCTTCTGGGTTTATTTTATTTTTGTATTTTATTTTTATGTAAAATGCCTGGGTTTTTGCTGTTGTTGTTGCTTTCAGAAATGTATTAAATGAATAAAATGCAAGTGCTAAATTCTATTTATCTTGTTACAGGTAGATAGCCGTGTCATAGCTGTCAACCGTCCCTTATTTGGTGGGAAAGTCCCTTATCCCAGTGCTGTGCCCTGCTGCTGTCCCTTATTAATGATGTCCCTTAAGTTTCAAATGAAGCAGCTCCTCTCCCTCCCTCCCTGCCAGCCAGGGAGGAGGGAGGCTCCAACTGTGTTGCTTGGCTGCGTTGCTCACCCAATAAGGAGTCTAAGAACGACTGGGGGGTGGAGCTTGCATGCCTTGTGTCGTTCAAATCAGCCACATTGCCTGGGGACTCGCCTTTGCTCAGCGCTTCCCAGCGGAGAGGTGATGGTGATTTTCCTTGCTGCATCCCCTTTGCCGGGTTGCTGCGCTGTGGGAACCACCGCTTGAGGCTTCATTTGGCTGCTGGCTGGGCTTTCTGCCTTTAGCTTGGAGGGGCTCAGAAGTTGAACATACCTGTGCTTGGAAAATCCCTTATTTTGGCTGCTGATCCCTTATTTTTGAGGCTGCTGGTCCCTTATTTTCAAATCTGTAAGTTGACAGCTATGAGCCATGTTGGTCTGCCGTAGTCGAAAATTTTTTGAAAAATTCCTTCCAGTAGCACCTTAGAGACCACCTTGGTCTCTATTTATCTTGTTAGCCATTCTGATTCTCAGACTACCACCCTGCACATTCTTACCTGGAAGTCAGTCCCACTGAACTCAGTGAGGCCTACTTTGAAGTAAACGTATGAAGGATTGCTCTGCCAATCTTTCAATTTAAAAAAAAAACTACTACAGCCCCAATTTTAGTAACGACTTGACCATGCTGCAATGTCAGCTGGAGAAATTCATACTAAATCTATCTAGGAAGAAGTGTCAATTCACAGTGGCTATTCTGAGAACTGTATGGCCCAATTCTACATCATATGCAACAGATGGGAATTGGTGAGATGCTAACTGCAGGAGGTCCTCTCCTGCAGAGCTCAGTGATCAGGTGGGTGAGATGATCTTTTAGGTATCCTGCTCCCAAGCCGCAGAACTCCTTGAACTCAAGTCTGGCAGCTAATTGGCAACTGGTGCAATTCTTTCAGCAGTGGTGTAACATCATGGCCTTATAGTGTGCCCCGGGGAGCAGATTCTTTCGCAATGAGCAACTGGCCTCCCTCAGTGCTTTGTGCTTCCCACAGATAGCCAGCAGCGAACCTTGCCATGTCTCCACCCTCACCTACTTGTTGAAATGTCTGCCTTTTCTTCTGAACTGTTTCACAGACATATTCTTATATTCAATGAGCCCCCAGCTCAGCACAGTAATATTTTGATGCTCTGGCCTGTATAATCAAAACATCGTTAGCCAATGTGCCATTAGGCAATGGTTCACATTGTTCCTTGGAATGCACACTTTGGGCCTAGGGAGAGATTACAGGGTAGGCCAAGACACAAAAAGCAGAGAGGACAGAGATGCATGTGAGTCATTGGCATTAGAAGGAGAAGCCATAGAATTACCGGAACACACTTGGATGTCAAGAAATGCCACTCCTCTATAATACCAAGTGTCCTCGATGGAACAGTCTTCACCCACGGCACGGCAAATGAAATTTTATGAAGGGCCGCACGAAACAATGTCTCATCTAAAATGCTTTGTGCATTCCTGGGTAGCCAGAGGGATAAAATTATACATTGCTTCAGTAAGCTATCTTTTACCCAAGCATGTTCTAAAGCAAACTACCTTTTTCCCCCAAGCCATACTTTTACCCAGGTATAAATTGCAATGGGTACAAAATACAAAACTGTACTGCTTTGGGAAGAAAAAAGAGGCAATCATAACAAATTATACTTTTCCAAAGTTATCATCATCTTGCTCGGTCTCTGTCAAATTGTTCTTCAAACACAGCAGTCTGCAAAAGCCACCTGATTCTCCTTTCATTTACACACACACACACACACACACACACACACACACACTTTGTGCTACTTCTACCTTTGGGATAATAACTTGCATTTCTATATAGCTCAGGCGTTTCAAGGCCTGTAAAGACAATGGGCATTGTTTCGGCCTTTCCGTTATAGTGTTAGTTCTAGTAGCATCAAAACGTATCCCGAAGAAGAAGGTATTCAATACTTGCTTCATTTGATTATGAAGCCAAAATGTTTCAGTCGAACAATTTCTGTTTGGGTAAGCCCAAAGTTTCACATTCTTAATGGCTAGCCCTAAGGCTGATTAAAGCATACAAAGGGGAGAAAAGGATCTCCCACAGCCCAAAATTCATGCCCAAGCTAGCCTCCATTATGAGGTGATAGCCTGTGCTTTGTGCTCTGGTTTCAAGTGTCACCTCCCTTGACTGCCACTGCTATAATAAAATAAAGAATATCAGCTCTCGTTAACAGTATGAATAATCTAGCAATCCTAATTTAAACATGTATATTAATTCAAAAAGTCCAAATAGATATCCAAACAAAGTTTGATGATTATACAGTGTGCATTCAAACACAGCAAGGTCATTAAGATTTTCAGACCACTATATAGCAGATGGTGGTTGTTTATCCTTCCAACCTTGAAGCATAAATCCATACCCATATCCAACATGTTGAGTCCCCAAACCAGGATGCACATCTTCTCATCCATGCTCCCGTGTGAGTTGCAAGACCTGCATGAGATCACGGAGCCCGAAAGACACACTTTGTTCAGGGCTGTGCTCTCACAGTGCCCCCCAAAAACATATTTTGTCAGGGTGAGATTTTGACATGAAGGGTACAGGGCACAGATCACGAAGCCTAAGATGGCCATCATGTTCTCACGGGGGAAAGTGAGTTTTTTCGGGACGCTTGCTGGGTATGTAAGTCTTTGTGCAGCCATATGGGCTTGAAGTATATAGTTGGTTAAGAAGAGAAGAAGAGTTTGGATTTGATATCCCGCTTTATTACCCGAAGGAGTCTCAAAGTGGCTAACATTCTTCTTTCCCTTCCTCCCCCACAACAAACACTCTGTGAGGTGAGTGGGGCTGAGAGACTTCAAAGAAGTGTGACTGGCCCAAGGTCACCCAGCAGCTGCATGTGGAGGAGCGGGGACGCGAACCCGGTTCACCAGATTACAAGTCTACCGCTCTTAAACCACTACACAACACTGGCTCACACTGGTTAAGACATCTGCTGGTCCCCACATCACTGGGATATAATTTAAAAGTGTGTGAATATTCACAAACATAAAGCATTCTTGAGTGCCACTGCTAATTCTTTGCCCATCTGAAGCTGCTCTGATGTTGCTACGTCCTAAACAGCTTATTACTCGGGGTACATTTATGGGGTTATCTCTTGTGGGTGATATTCAATGAAACATGAACAGACTTCTACTCAAGCAAGCAGCAGGACTTCCTTTTCCTCTCGTTCCCTGCATTAGCTGCACCAGCTTGGATCTGTTTTGGATGGTCTGTCAACACTCCAGAATTCTTAGGGGGAAAGATATGCTTCAAATGTGCCTTGACGTTATTAATGTGTACACAGCCGTATACAAAGCAGCAAGTTCCCTTTTTTTCAGATTCACATGTTCCTTTCCAAAGTTTCTCCCACCTTGATTGGCACCTTCTTCAGACGGAACTCGCAGTGACTTTTTGATGAACTCTGAAAAAAAAGAAATCTATTACACAAGGAGCATGTTATTTCTCTCTTAATATCGTACAGCAGGGCCATTGTGGATGAGTTTGATCCTGTTTTTGTTTGAGTCAAGTTGAGGCCTGCATTCATGGATCGCTAACACAATGGTCTGGAGTGGAATCAAGAAGTGAGCAGAACAGAACCGGAATAAAGAGTCATCAGAAAGAGAAATTGATTGGCCTGGGCAGGAGGGCTTTTATATCTTAATTCTGTGACCAAATCTATCAAAGAAGCATCTTCAAAAAAAACCCAAACCTGCAATTCAGGGAGTGTCTGTTAGGAGAAATAAAGAATTTCTTTCTGCTGCAGCTTTGTGCTCTGACTAGTTGCCCCCATTGTTCTCCATAAGAGGGATAAACCTTTTCTATAGAGTTGGGTCCTCCAGATTCAATTCAAAACTGAACAGAAGTACTGTAAGCAGCAATCTTTGAGATATGCCGGCAAATGAGGTTGTGCAATCCAAACAGTTCAGTAGCAGGGGAGACAACAATTTCAGCTCCTGAGGACCATCTGAGAAAGTTTTTGAGAGCCCTCCAAGTAAATGGGAATGTTTATTTCAATTCTAACCTGCTACTGGGTTTTTAATGAGATCAGAACAATCATAAGACCGAGGTCTGGTACAGGCATAACACGTGGCCCCAGTAAACCATGGCTTGCAATAATAATAATAATAATAATTTATTATTTATACCCTGCCCATCTGGCTGGGCTTCCCCGGCCACTCTGGGCGGCTTCCAGAAGAATATTAAAATACTATAATACATCAAACATTAAAAGCTTCCCAAAACAGGGCTGCCTTCAGATGTCTTCTAAAAGCCTGGTAGTTGTTGTTCTCTTTGACATCTGGTGAGAGGGTGTTCCACAGGGAAGGCGCCACTACCGAGAAGGCCCTCTGCCTGGTTCCCTGTAACTTGGCTTCTCGCAGTGAGGGAACCGCCAGAAGGCCCTCGGTGCTGGATCTCAGTATCCGGGCAGAACGATGGGGGTGGAGACGCTCCTTCAGATATACTGGACCGAGGCCGTTTAGGGCTTTAAAGGTCAGCACCAACACTTTGAATTGTGCTCGGAAACGTCGAGGATGCACAACTTAGAGGAAACAGTGATGTCTCTTTTAAGTCAACTTTGGCATCAACCTTCCCCAGATCTTAACTGAAGCTTGTGATGTGTTAAATACAAACTACACACACACACACACACACACACACACACACACATATGTTTTCTGCTAAAGCTGAATGTGTGTTGTCATGTATGTGCACAAGGCACTGGGAAAGTGGTGAGAGACCAGTAAGATTCTGACTTTTTGTTTAAGAAAAAAGAAAAAGAAGCAAGCTGGGATTATACTCCATTGATTAAACGACAGTACAGTCTCAAACGCCTTGGTTCTCAAGCAAATCTGCTCCTGGATGTTCGAAACTTAGAAGTGGGCGTTCCAGTTTTCGAACGATTTTTGGAAGCTGGACGTCCAGCACGGCTTCTGATTGGCTGCAGGAAGTTCCTGCAGCCAATCAGAAGCCACACCTTGTTTTCAAATAGTTCCAGGAGTCGAATGGACTCCCAGAACACATTCTGTTTGAGAACCAAGGTATGACTATATGCACATCACTAGAAGAAATGAATTCAGAGCTTTAAAAGTACCATTCTAAATAATATAGGAAAAGCAATGATCTATTGGGCTGCGAATGTGTGCCTTTTTTCCTAGCAGTTGCTTCTCCCGCAGCTAGACACATAGCAAAAGGAAATTCTTTCAAATAGATTACAGAAGGAATTAAGAAATTAAGAGTGTTATTCACAAAACGAAGACTAGGAAAGCACCAGGGCCATACAGTTTCCTAGAAAATGATATTAGGGAGATTTATGATTTTGTTCATGAACAGGAAGAATTTAAAGTAGCTTTCTACATGGAAGATTTATTACTATTTATTAGCAGACCGGAAACATCTATGCCAGAATTCATAAAAAACAATTAATAGTTTTGGTAGACAATCTGAATGAATGCCAGCAGGCAAGTGCAGATCACCTGTTTTATATACTAACTGCGGATTTTGTTGGTGCCCAGAGGTCTCAACATATCTAGGCATTTTCCGAGAGATATTTCTCAAATGATTAGATTGAATTTAAATAGATTGATAAAGGAGGTCTCCAGTGATTTGGAAAGACGGGCATCACTTAAATACAGCATTTTTTAGTACAGTTAATAAAATTAAGATGAATATTCTGCAACAGATAAAATATGTACATTTCACTATATTTTCAAGCACTATATTCTTAAACAATTAATTGGCTATTTAGGAAGTTCATTTGAGATAATTATCCACTTAATTTTTCACTTAAGACAACACAGCTAACAACAACAATTTATTATTTATAAACTGCCCACCCAGTGCTTTTTTTCCTTAAAAAAAATGTTTAGGCGTACTTTCATTTTGACTCAAGAAAATCACCATTTTATAGTTCAAATCGGGGGAAATAAATACAGTAAATGGACAAAAGTACAAAGATTCACAAAATGTTTAGGGGGTGTGCATACCCTTGTACCCCCCCAAAAAAAAAAACACTGTGCCCATCTGACTGGGTTGCCCCAAGCCACTCTGGATAGGCTTCCAACAATTATAAAACCATAGTAAAACCTCAAACATTAAAAACTTCCCTATACTGCCCTATACTGAAAGACTGCCTTCAGATGACTTCTGAATCAGAATACTGGAAGGAGGTCTTAATTTGTAAGGAATCTATTAGCACATTTCTTCTTCTAATAATATACACTGGCATGGATAATTTTAGAGTTTGTTCAGCACCCCTCTTTGGGTGGCTAGTGTTGGGGTCTACTACTACTACTACTACTACTACTACTACTAATAATAATAATAATCCTTTGATGCTTTCAGTTTTAGCACCTGGAGAGATCTGGCATATAATGGCTATACAATGGTACCTCGGGTTACATACGCTTCAGGTTACATACACTTCAGGTTACAGACTCCGCTAACCCAGAAATAGCGCTTCAGGTTAAGAACTTTGCTTCAGGATGAGAACAGAAATTGTGCTCCGGCAGCGCGGCAGCAGCAGGAGGCCCCATTAGCTAAAGAGGTGCTTCAGGTTAAGAACAGTTTCAGGTTAAGTACGGACCTCTGGAACGAATTAAGTACTTAACCCGAGGTACCATTGTATATAGGCCCTAAACAAGGCTGTCTTCTAAAGGTTGTATAGTTACTTATCTTCTTGGCTCGCGGGTCACATAACTCCATACCCTCCAAAAACTTCTCTGATGAAAACAGAGACGTCCTAAGGAAAAGCGAGACATTCCAGGATCAAATCAGAAACCAGGACAGCTTCTGTAAATCCGGGACTGTCCCTTGAAAATAGGGACACTTGGTGGATCTGCGTTTGTTTGTTAAGGATTTTTTACTGTTGAACAGAGAACACTGTGACTGGACAGCCAGTAAATGTTGAAAATAAATAAATAAAGCTATCTGGTTTATTTATGTATTTGTTTATTTATTTATTTATTGAAGGCGTTTGTCTTACACACCCAGCGTTTAAGATGCCAAGTTAAAACCTAAACCGCTTTTTCTTGACGGGACCTCAGAAACAATCGTATTTGGCATTTGGACTCTCTCAATTTTTCTGTGCTCTTCTTAAGTGAACAGCACGTAGCTCTCAAAGCTGAAGACGAAACACTGCTGTTTGAAACAGATTTTGGCAGCGATTCCCGAGGATGAAATCTAATCAGGAGAGGCAGATTAAAAATTCAGCGCAAAAGGGCTGCGGGAAGATCATTTCTGGAGAAAATAAGGGACTGTTTCTGAATGTTACTCCTTTGTCCACTTAGAATAAAATCTTGCAGGAAGATGCCTCCCTTGTTAAGCGAACTAAACATCTTTACCTGAAAAGAAAAGGAAGGTAATTAAGGGATGAAATTAAAACAGAAATTAACAGAAAATAATGTGGCACCAAATAAATATTCTGGTCCTCAACCAGTTTGGGCACAATACTTTTTTTAAAAAAAAGTTTTAAGATGGCTGGATGGAACAGAAAGACTTTGCGTGTGGAGGTCCCCAAGCCACCCCTCAAAATAATTCACAAATCACACTTAATTTTTGTTTAAGGTTTTTGGCATAATTTTGGCCACAACTTTATTAAAATACATAATCTATGAGTGGTTGCTTAGGCATTGGTTATGACTATCTGTCCCCCCGCCTGGGACAGAACTGACTTTCCAAACTCCCTCGGAAGCCAGTGAAGGGAAAACAATGTTGGGGATCAGTTGAGCTGAGCGACAGTCCCTCATCGCTCACCCAACCAGCTCCCCAAGGATTGCCAGCCCTGGTCCCATTTCAGGGATTGGACAAAATCGTGGCAAGCCCCAGGACTCCTTTAACAGAATTCCCTTCCAGCACCATTGGAGGGGCAGGCACAGCCTATCCTGACCCCTCCACCACCAATTTTTATAACCAATGCCTAACTGCAACCTTACAAGTTGTGACGAATTGCTAAGTAGTAGGCAAAAACCAAGTGGCACCAGCCAATCAGCCAAATGGACAAAATTCCTACTAGGCCCCTGCCCCAACGGCAGATGACCCCATGACAGGCATAGCAAGGTCAACCGGAACACAGGGCGGGCGGGCGGGCGGGTGATCCGATGCACTCAGCGAAAGAGAAAGCAAAAGCAGAGTGCCCCAATATTTAAAGCCTTTGGTCGCACCCACCCAATTTGCAACATGCAATTTGCCCCGGCAACCCAGTCACCCAATCGTTGCTTCAGGCAATCACCATTAACCTGCCTGGCAACAGAGGGTTGGCCTGGCAGACCCCACCACAACACATGCTCTCATTTTAGGGAGAACACGCTTTCTTAAAATATCAAGCAGACTGAAACAGACAGTAATAGATAAAGTCGTACCTTGGTTTCCGAACGCCTTGTGACTCAAACATTTTGGCTCCCAAACGCTGTAAACCCGGAAGTGAGTGTTCCGGTTGGCGAACATTTTTTTGAAGCCAAACTTACGACGTGGTTTCTGCAGCTTCTGATTGAGTGCAGGAAGCTCCTGCAGCCAATCGGGAGCTGCGCCTTGGTTTTAGAATGTTTTCGGAAGTCAAACGGACTTCCGGAACGGATTCCATTCGAGAACCAAGGTACGATTGTATTTGGAACACCCCAGCCTGTAGCTGATCTCTTCTGATATAGAGAGTGTTGCTTGCCACTGGTTCCCCCCAGAAAGACACAATATTACTGATGTGCTCTCACAGCATTTTTCCTGTTGGTACAGAAAGGAGGCTGTGTGGTCCTGCTAGATAGTCATCCTGCAAGGCCAACCTTTCACCTAATCTCCGGAAGTGCAAAGCAACATGAAGCAGATGATCTTGACTTGGAGGGGGTCAGACGATTGCTGTGGTCAGACCACATCCTGGCTAAAGTTTGGGTTGACTGCAACCTTGCCCTCCTACTTGATTTCTATATGTTAGATTGCTGTTAAAGGCACAGAAACAGGTTCTGGCCCAGTGCTGGATTAAACCCTGTGGAGGCCCCTAGACTGTTGACATATTATCTCCTAAGACTTGCTTGTAATTTTCTTTCAAGATCAAAGTAATATTATTTTGATCCCTTGTTGCAGGGCCCCTTAAAAGGCGTGGGGCCCATAACTCGTTGCCTACTTTGCCTATTTGGTAATCCAGAAGAGAATTTGGATTTGATATCCTGCTTTATCACTACCCGAAGGAGTCCCAAAGCGGCTAACAGTCTCCTTTCCCTTCCTCCCCCACAACAAACACTCTGTGAGGTGAGTGGGGCTGAGAGACTTCAGAGAAGTGTGACTAGCCCAAGGTCACCCAGCAGCTGCATGTGGAGGAGTGGAGACGCGAACCCGGTTCCCCAGATTACGAGTCTACCGCTCTTAACCACTACACAACACTGGCCAGCCTATTGCTGCAGCAGACCGCAGTCTTTACACACGTTTTAAGGGCTTGCATCCATTCCATCTCTTCATTCGCAGCCACAATTTATTTTCTGTTTCCTCAAGTGAGCATTTGGCCTGTGGGAATTGGGCAGACTAATGGAGGCTGAGCATTGACAGACCAGCTTGTCCAAACTTATGCCTCGTTCTGGGCTTCCCAAGCTTTGAAATCTGCTGTCTGAACTGTGCCAGGAATTTCTCTTGCTCTTTTATTTTTTATTTTTTTCATTTTCAGAACAAAAACCAAACAAAGATTCAAATTCAGTAAACAGAGATGTGAGTCAGTGTCTGTGTTTATGATCGCACACAGATTGAATCAGATCCTCTGTAAGGTCACCCAGCAGTGGTGCTGAGCATTTGGGCATGTTTGCGGCTCCCTATTCACCATTCATTGACTTGTAGCATCGGGTGATGACTAGAGTATGTGAATGGGACGTGACAGATGAATCTTCAGAGACAGAAATGAAATAAGAGAGAGATGTGTGAACCCACCCACCAAGGTAACACTGCTAATGTTAATACAACTGAGAACTGTATGTAGGTATTTTTTTGATCCACAACTTTAATTGCTGGCACATGTCCAATATCCAATATAACTCCTAAAATCCTTCTTTGCAACAGAACGCTCTGGGCAGTTATTCCTCTATTTTGGTGTTTTCCAAATTTCTGATGATCTAGAACACAGCTGAACTGCACTGCATGCCAGGGCTTAAGCATATGAGGTGCCAGGGTGCAAAAATCCGCCCAGTGCCCCCCCCCCAGGTTGCCCAGAGTTGCCAAGCGTTTTTTAGGGAGCTGACACCACACTTATCTCTGCTCAGGAAAAGAAAACAGGAAACATAAGTAGCTGAGCAAAGCTGGGTGCCTTGTGGTGTAAGCAGTGTGCGCTGGGCAGGCCTCTCCACAGCCCTACGCCAATCCCAGGCATGCAGGAGGGCGGAGCCTGCCAGCCGCCTCAGCGCCTAGCTGGCTTGCTCGCTCCCGAACTTGCGGCACAGAGCCACCTGCAGTAGAAGAGCCTGCTGTGGTGCTCTGACCATTGGGTGGGCTCTTCCCTGGACTCCAACTCTCAGGCCCCAGACTCTCGGCCTGGCGCCCCTGAGAGCCCCGTGTCTGGCTGCCCCGCACCCCGGCACCTACGGTTAAGACGGCCTTACTGTCAATCTTTCCACTCAAAAATATATGCCTATTGTCTTAACTGTTTCTCATACTGAATTAAAACTTTTTATAAGCTGCCCCATGCCTGCTAGTAAGAGAGAGTAGTAACAACAACAACAACAACAACAACAACAACATTAAGGCATAAACCTCAGTCTCTGAGTGATGAGAGACTCCAGCACTTGTTTAAGGTTTGCCTTCCTTGTCGAAAGTCACTGGAGACTGTGGTGTCTTTAGGATATATGGTTTCATTTGCACATAGATACAACCTGGACATGTTTAGAAAGGCTTACAGCATTAACACTCCAACAGATCTTGCTTCACCCTTTGGTTTTGGGGGAAGGGGACCCCAAAGCCATCGCTCTGGATTCAGCATAGAGCAAGGCAAACCTCTATGTCTGACACCCTTCTGTGGAAATTAAACCCATGTCCAGTTATTCAAAAACTTGACTTGCAGAAACTTACAGCTATATATAATTTAAGACATAATGTTTACATTCACATGCTTGTCCAAGCATGGGCTTACAGTCTCTTCTTCTAACTTCCAAACAAGTGTATTTTCCTCTCTTTCCAGAGCTCAGCACTTTCAGTCTTCTGTATCTCAATAGGCCATGCCTTGCAGCTCCTAGGAGAGATTTCCACTTTCACCTTCTCCTGCAGCTTTGCTCTCTTTCTTTCAAGCAGAGAAGAAGCACTCCAACACTCCATTCAACTTAGCAGTGTTCACAGTGGATTCAAAAACACAGCCATCTTGCTTCACATAAAATGGAGTCTCTACTTCACTAGATACCTCCCATGTGACCAACATTAGACAATCACATGAGAACTACTAAAGAACTCTCTAGAATTCAGTTACTAACCAATCAAATTTAAACACATAGTAATGTATTCAAGCATTTACAATTTCAGTGAATTAAATTACTATACCTCACATGAGTGTTGATATGAAATTTAGATAGACAGTGCCCCAGTATGGAATGCTTTGCACTTCCTTACAATGGATTGCTTTTGCCATTTTACTGCCTGTTCATTTAGAGATCCCTTTGGAGGTCTTCACAATTACTTTTCGTTTTAACCACCACGAAAATGTGGTACATCATATCAAGGAGAGGAAGAGCAAGAAAAAAAGGTATTAGGACCATTATTTTATCAAAAATCGCAAAGTGTAGGCCAGATGTTCATTCACAATTATCAACTCTGGATATTGCCCAAATTATGAAACAAAAGAGGGGGTGCATTCAGCCCTTGCAAACCTTATGAGCTTAGTGTAGGTCCAGCTTCTATCTCAGTTATTTCGTTTAGTAGCTTTATATTTAGAAGCTTTATATTTGGACTTTTGGTTCTTTTAATGCATTCAATTTTTATTTGTATTTTCTTCAATGGAAAATATTCTTTTTTCTTGCTCATTGTGCTGCTTTTAATGTGGATCTAAATTGCAACTTGGGTTTCAGTTCCATTGGTGATGTTTTAATTTGATATTCTGCAACATTCTACTTGACGTTTTAAGATAGGCCATAAACCGCTTAGAGATTTTTATTTTGAAAATATGAAATGGCATGGCAATGATTTAAAGAATGCTTTAGATTTTGTGTCTCTTTTCTGTTAAAAGTGATTAACACGGGGACAGAACAAAGACCAAAAATGGAGGTTGAAATCAGCCAACAACAGGCAAATAATGTTGGTGAAGCACACCTCTAGCATTTCACCTTATTATTTATGATTTATGTACAGGCATTTGTTGCACTTTTATCCCACTTTCCTTCCGAGGAGCTCTAAGTGGTGTGCTCTTCGTTTTATCCTCCCAACAACCCTGTGACATAGGTTAGGCTGATAATTAGTGACTGGCCCCAGATCACTCTGTGGTCTTCACAGCTGGACGTCCCTATTTTCATTGGAGAAATGCTGGAGGGGGTGGAACCCTGGTCTCCCAGATCCTATTCTGACACTCTAAACACAACACCATACTGACTCTCAGACTAATAGGTGGTACCCAAATAAACATGTGGGCACATAGTCAACAGCCTGATACGGAGTCAGATTCTGGGTCTATCTAGCTCAGTGTCGTCTACAATGATTGGAAGTGGCACTCTCCAAGGTATCAGACTGTGAATGTTCCCAGCCCTAGCTAGAGATGCAGGGAATGGAACCTAGGACCCCGACTTGGCCACAGTGATCCATGCGACGGTCACCTCCAGGCTTGACTAGTGTAATTCGCTCTACGTGGGACTGCCCTTGAAGCTGTCCCAGAAACTCCAGCGGGTGCAGAATGCTGCAGCGAGGCTCCTCACGGGGTCTCTGCCATGGGAGCATATTCACCCAGTTCTTTTCAAGCTGCACTGACTCCCGGTGGAGTACAGGGTCAGATTTAAGGTGCTGGTTTTGACCTTTAAAGTCCTTCACGGCCTAGGACCCTCGTACCTACGGGACCACCTCTCCCAGGGAGAGCCTCAAGGTCCATAAATAGCAACACCCTAGTGGTCCCGGGCCCTAAGGAAGTTAGATTAGCTTCAACCAGAGCCAGGGCCTTTTCAACACTGGCAGAACGCTCTGCCTCATGAGACCAGGGCCCTGCAGGATCTGATTTCTTTCCACAGGGCCTGTAAGACAGAGTTGTTCCGCCTGGCCTCTGGCTTGGAGCCAATTTGATTCCCTCCCCCTCTTTCTTTTTTCTTTCTCCTCCTGTGATGAGGCTGCATTAATGTTGTATTTTAATCTTGTTTTTAAGTTGTATTCATTCAACTTGTTTTTATTATTGCTTGTTAGCCGCCCTGAGCCCGGCCTTGGCTGGGGAGGGCGGGGTATAAATAAAAATTATTATTATTATTATCATAGTGTGGGTGGGGATGGCTTGGCCCCTACCAGACCAGTGCTGCCATGCTGTCTCTGCCCCCCAACATGCACACGCGGAGTGCAAGACATGAGGAATTCTGCTGTATGAGAAATGCTAGTGTTGTTTATTCTCTGGATAGTCTACCTTGGATTGGAGGATGGAGACATGATTTCCATTTGGAACTGTGATAGCACCCAACAGGAGTCACTATGTAGGTCCTTTGTTGAACTAAGGTTCCAACAGATGCTCTCAGCATACTTAGAGTATACTTAGAGGGGGATACCTCAGAATTCCCCATGTGGATTGCAAATGCATTCTACACAAAATGTTATCATTTATTCTTAACTGGTTCTCAGGCCGATCCACCCCAGGAAGTGACAGTCGAACACTTAGCTGATAAATATCTACACACCTGGTAGCCAAATTTGCTCTGGCATCTAAGAAGCTCCATTCCAGCTATGCTAATGCTTTCTAATTTTAAAACTTTATGCTGTAAATTTTTCATGCTGTAAACTTTTATAGGTTACCTTGTGTGATTTCAGAGGAAAGCCTGGCTCTTGCCCTCTGCTGTTCACTGTCAAGGCCTTGGGCTATACACAATAAATTAATTAATTGACTAATTGACCAAAGAGGAGTCAGCACCGTTCCATACCCCATCCCAAAAGTGCTCCCTCACTTTCAAGCAATGGGAGGATAAGGAGGAGACATAATACTTTTGTAGTTGCCCAAGTCTGAAAACATTGCTTCTTTTAAAAATACGGTACCATCCACACAGGATTTTGTGATGGGTTGCTGAGATAGATGTATCAAGAAGGAATAACAACACCCGGCTCAGTGGTTCAGGCAAAAGAATTTTTTCTTCTACTTCTTCTTTGATTACAATATCTTGCAGTGTTGTTTCTGGTTCACTGCTTAACATTCCCTCAGCTGCACACTTGTAATTAAATCCATGCATTGTGTGCCAGAGACATCCCCCGCTCTCTTTCTTTCTTTCTTTCTTTCTTTCTTTCTTTCTTTCTTACAATGCATGCATCTCCCATCTTCCCACTCCATCCAATTCCTCATTCAGCTCAGCAATGGGTGACTTTCCGTCAACCTCCTAATCACTGTCCTGCCCCGTGCTAAAAAAGGAAACACGAGATCCATAAGTCTTGCTTCCTAACAGATTTCTTTTTTTCCCCAGAGAACTGACAAGAGTTATAGATTCCCACTTTGATGAGTCAAAAGACTCAGGTCCCCCCCTCCGTCTCATCTGCCTTTCTAGCTGCACCACGTTTGACTGGCAGTGTGTCCTGTTTATAAATCTTTAACGAGGTTTCTGCATTCGCTTCCCAAACCTTGAACTCCAAATCCAAAGGAGACCGCGCTCGGATTCATTAAAGCAGCTGCCGCTCTTTTCAAAGCACTTGCTTCCCTCTCTTCGCATAGTTTCATTCTGCATCGCCTTTCCTCCCATTTCACTTGGCCCTACCTACCTATCACTTTCAAATTAATCAGCTCCCCCATTATCAGTTCACACTCTCCATTGTTTTCCTTGCCACCACCCCAAAATTGATGCTTCGGATGCAAGTTGGAACCAAGACTTCCAGATTTTCCGTTGATTGTCTGGGAAGAAGACGGACGTGGCTGCATTATTTTTAATTAACTGCTCCGTGACACAGAAGTCGACGATATGTCTTTGCCATACAGCGCGAGTCAACTATGATTAACCAAGCTCCTGACATATATGAACTAGGCCAACACCAGGAACCCCTGGAAGATGATCTCACGCTGATATGGCATTTGGAGTCATGGACCAATAACCCAGCATCAGCTGTCATCTTCAACGCTGGAGCCTGGGATTCACGGGGGTTATGCGGCAGTAAAGAACTGTAGGTAACTCACCACTGCTGAGAATAATTGAGCAATAGTTTCACAGCAGGATGAGTCCTGATGTGTTCCTTGTGAAATTATATACTTTTAACCTGGAAAAAAATATATAATTTGGAAGCGAATGGTTTTCTGCCTTACACACACACACACACACACACACACACACACAAACTTCTCCTTCTCCCTCTTCTGGTAATAGCTAGAGAGTTGCTTTTCCTTTCCAGTCTGCAAAAGGGCCGTGGCTGAAAGATACAGTGGCCACCCATAAATATTGGGGGGGAGAAACCCGCAATGGGTGCAACCTCTGCAGTTAGATTGGTGTGCAGGGCGCTTGGTGATTTCTCTGCAAAATAGCAGTCTTGTGTACATTTCCGACTCTATTGAAATATAGAAGAGGAAGCAATCAACCCTGAATGGGAACAGAACATTTTCTACAGAGAGGTTATGAAGGTTGACATCCATCTGAATAAATGTTATGGGGCAAGGCAAGGGAAGAAAGACCCAGGAGAATTATGGGTATGATAATTTGGCCTCCATTGGTTCTAGAATAAAATGTTGGGTGTATGCAGACTGTTTTCTATATCACAAATATATCTGACAAATGTCTCCCAAAAAGATTTCATGATCTCCCTAGACAGCATATTCCATTACTTATGTACTTTTCAGTTAAAATACTTTCCCTCCTAATGTTCAACCTAAACTCTTTGTTCTTAGCCAATCCTCTGCAAATATGGATGTCGGAGGTTTTTTTTTCTTTTAAACTTCCTTTTCCATTTTTGAAATATTTCCCTTCCCTTTGCTTTCGCTTCTAAATGAAATGGAAGCAAAGGGAAGGCAAAGGTTTCAAACGTTTCTTCAGTCAACATGCTGTTTAGATCTAGTAATAATAATAACAACAACAACTTACAAGATTTCACGGCCCTTTCAAGGCAGTTTGCAAGACTCTCAAGAACTCATACAAATAATAATAAAAAAATACAACTATAATTGAACCATTTAAAAACCATAACATTACTTATTGTTTATTATTGTCACTGTTGAGAAATAACATATGGCAGTATTTTATCAACTTTTAAAAGTCCCGAAAACAACTAGTACCAACAGAAAATGCTAAATATTCTTTTTTTATATATAATAATTTTTATTCAATTTTAACATATAAATTATAGTACATGCCACAAAACTTCATCTTTTAAACAATCTTTTTTTGGACTTCCATCAGCTCCTCTGATGATCCACCGTTTTAACCACTTCTTATGCATTTCTTAAAATCATATTACCTTTAAGTGTCTTCACTAACCATCCTCCCCCTTATCCACTTTTGCAATAATTCCAGTAATACTCCTCACAAAACTTCTTGCAATCCTACAAACGTAGTCTGATCATCACAAATACTTTTCAAATAGTCTGCAAATTTACTCCAGTCTTCTGTGAATCTCTGGTCCCGCCGGTTTCGAATCCTTCCTGTTAATTTATCCAGTTCTGCATAGTCCATTAATTTCATCCTCCATTCTTCTTTCGTTGGTAATTCTTCTTGCTTCCATTTTTGGGCCAATAACGTTCTTGCTGCTGCTGTTGTGTATAAAAACAGCTTACATTCCTTTCTATATATATCACTTCCTACAATGCCCAGTAAAAATGCTTCTGGTTTCTTTATAAATGTATATTTCAACATTTTTTTCATCTCATTATATATCATCTCCCAGAAGCTTTTCACCTTTTTACATTCCCACCACATGTGATAAAATGTCCCTTCTTTTTCTTTACATTTCCAACATTTATTGTTTACTTTATGAAAATGCTAAATATTCTTAGTATTATCTATTACCATGCATTATTGTTGTTGATATCGTGCTCTCCAATCACATTTCCACACACTCCCTTCAACTGGGCCCCTCAACCCTGTCCCTGCATTGAGCCCCCAACTCCTGCAGCCGAGCTGATGCCAAATGTCTTGCTCTGCTTTCCTTTGGGCCACATCAATGAGGCCAAGTGGGGGGGGGGGTCTTGTCATCTGGGCATCCCAGGACCTCCATTTACATTGCCCAGGCTTGCGCCCTGGGGAGGTCACTTCAGTGCTGAAAACACAGCAGTTTGACTTCATCCCTGGAGGCGCACACCACTGTCTCTCGAGACAGACGGATGGCAGCACAAATTCTGGACCAGCCACAGCTTTCTAAAAAGGCTTTAAAAAATAAGGTAGGTTCCAGACAACTGGTATTGTAACCCTTCATCCTGATTGCCTTGTGGGGAGAGAATAGACATCAGCTGCATATTGAGCATCCCTTCTTCTTTTTTCTTTTTGTGAGGACATTGGATGACAGTGTGCCAAACAAATGTGGTCCCTGCACTTTCTAATGCATTTTCTAGTGCTTATCACAAAATTTTGGGAGGCAGAGTGGCTTTGTTGCACAACAGCTCCAAATCAAATGAATCTGCCTGTATGTCATTGACTCCAACTCAAAAATAATGACAGTCTGGAAACATGTTTTATAACTTGGGTTAACATGAGCTTGACCAAACTGCAGGAGGCAGTGGAAGACAGGAGTGCCTGGTGTGTTCTGGTCCATGGGGTCACGAAGAGTCGGACACGACTAAACGACTAAACAACAACATTAAAAACACCTTTGTAGACCAACATCAACACTCCATCTCATTCAACATCTTTTCTATTGCCACCTAGTGTTTCAAAAGAAATACGTAGGACCACAGCCCAATAATGGTCTAATTTGTTCTTAATTTATCACTCTCTACTTTCAGTAGTCCAAAATGTATGCCCAGCACTTTCAGAGTACAGTACTGTTTCATCCCATTGGAAAATTATAGGAGATTTCCTTCTGCCACAAACAACCAGGTTAAGATTGTACACTCATTTTATAAGTGAAAATTGCACACATTTGACTTCTGCGTTGCAAGAGGCAGTTAATACTTTAAGGAAATATATATATGTAGCGAACATTCTATTTCAAAAGGAACATAAATGGTTTGCCCCACAGTGCAGTCATTTGGGAGGATTAAGAACAAATCATTTGGATGTGCAGATCTGAATATGATTTATGGATCATATTTTTGGACGTTTCTCTTGCTTATCATTCAGAAGCATGTAAACGTGGAGGCTCGGGAAATCGTGCAAAGCAGGGGGGAGAGAAAGCAGAAACATAAAGCAATTGATATTTAGATTCTTCATTATTGATGTGAGAGTGAGTGAGATTGCTTTGATATCTGAGTCATATAACGTCCATGTCACACAAACAACAGGGAGGGGGGGAGGAAGGAGAAACAGTTAATCATATAATGTGGAAATCTTTCTGAAATTCATATAGTTATTTCTTATCCAAAACACATTGTTTTAAAGCATTTGTTGACTACAAATACATGCAATGTGTTTCCAGGCATCTGTATTCCTGTACAGTGGTACCTCAGGTTAAATACTTAATTCATTCCGGAGGTCCGTTCTTAACCTGAAACTGTTCTTAACCCGAAGCACCACTTTGGCTAATGGGACCTCCTGCTGCTGTTGCGCCGCTGGAGCGTGATATCTGTTCTTATCCTGAAACAAAGTTCTTAACCCGAGGTACTATTTCTGGGTTAGCAGAGTCTGTAACCTGAAGCGTATGTAACCTGAAGCGTATGTAACCTGAGGTACCACTGTATAGCAGGCTTCCTCAACCTCAGCCCTCCAGATGTTTTTGGCCTACAACTCCCATGATCCCTAGCTATCAGGACCAGTGGTCAGGGATGATGGGAATTGTAGTCTCAAAACATCTGGAGGGCCGAGGTTGAGGAAGCCTGCTGTATAGCAACAGCTAGACCATATGCAGGACAAGTTGAGAAATAGGGAATGGTTCTAATTTTAGGGAAGGGTCGTAGCTCAATAGTAGAACATCTGCTCTGCGTGCACAAGCTTCCAGATTCAACCACTGGCATCTCCTAGTATGTCCCCTGTCTGAAACTCTGAAGAACTGCTTCTAGTCACTATAGATAACACTGAGCTAGATTGACTGGTGGACTGACTGAGGGAGCTTTCCAGGTTTCCCATTATGACCAAGGCATGGCTTCCCCCAAACATAGCCACCTTATGTCGCTTTCTCTCTCCCACCAGTAATATATAATAATGCAAGACGGTGATGGTGGTGGTGGTGATGATTTTATTTTATTATTTGTATGCTGCCATCTGACTGTTGTCCCAGCCACTCTGGGCAGCTCCCAACAGAGTATTAAAAACACAATAAAACATCAAACATTAAAAACTTCCCTAAACAGGGCTGCCTTCAGATGTCTTCTAAAAGTCAAACAGTTGTTTATTTCCTTGACATCTGATGGGAGGGCGTTCCACAGAGCAGGTGCCACTACTGAGAAGGCCCTCTGCCTGGTTCCCTGTAACCTCACTTCTCACAGTGAGGGAACTGCCAGAAGGCCCTCAGAGCTGGACCTCAGTGTCTGGGCTGAACAATGGGGGTGGAGACGCTCTTTCAGGTATACTGGGCTGAGGCCGTTTAGGGCTTTAAAGATCAACACCAACACTTTGAATTGTGCTCGGAAATGTAGTGGTAGCCAATGTAGATCCTTTAAGATCGGTGTTATATGGGCTCGGCAGCCACTCTCAGCCACCAGTCTAGCAGCTGCATTCGGAATTAATTGTAGTTACCGAGTCACCTTCAAAGGTAGCCCCACGTAGAGCACAATGTAGTAGTCCAAGAGGGAGATAACCAGAGCATGTTCCACTCTGGTGAAAGTGCACAAGCAGGTAGGGTCTCAGTTGGCGTACCAGATAAGACGTATGATGCAACATCACCATGCTGACAGCTTCCTAAATCCTGCAGGCATCAACCGATGAAGCAGAATTAGGGTGGGGAAACCAGAATGAGGTTGGGGCAACATGACGTCAGGTCACACATTTTGCATTACTAAATCTTAGAGGACTAAGCAATAGTGCAACCATAATGTGTTGTTCTGGCCAGGAGTCTTGAACAAAGGGCAGGTGCTTTTTAAACATTTCTATCCAGTGCCATTTTTCTAGGAAAAGAGGTACCATGAACTCACCATGAACTTCTCCTTTGTTATCTTAGAATGGCAATGGTGCCCACCTGAGAGGGGCCGGAGCTGAGCTCCAGTGAGCTCTGGCTGGGGGGAAAGCAACACGTTTATGTCCTACGTTTCTTGTGTAATAGAATCTGGTTTGGCACATATATGGTTTCCCAAGGAGTCAAGAGACAGCACCTCCACCATGTAAATCCTGGCTAGTTGACTGGTTGACATAGAAAATGACAGCTTCTTTCCATGGTGGACTATTCAGACAGCACCATTAGCTATGAAATAACAAGCATCAGCCTTGGCTTTCGGTACACTGAATGTTTTGTAGATAAGGGATCATCAGCTAATCAGAAAGCTAAACTTTTCGTTCAGAAAACAACAGCACAAAACATATCCTATGAAATGTCTGTTCACTGAATTTTCCACCAACCATTTATTTTGGAGACCTACTTACAAATATATCCCCATGACAATGAAAGGAAGCTGTTGTCTGAGAAATCTGCAAAAACCTGCTATTGATGAAAAGAGTTTCAAATGTGCATAAGCTAAAATTCCTTTTGCCAGTAGTGTGTGGGTCATATCTAGGTCAGTAGTGTGCAGCAAAATCTGTGTGTGTGCGTGTGTGCGCGCACACACACACACACACACACAGAGAATACTTCAGTATTCTCCATCCTTTATCCTCTAACGGTACACTAGAGGCTGACATTTAATACCCTGAGGATATAGATGTTTGGAAGCTGGTTATTGTAACAAAGGAAGCCATCCAAACTCTACAAGACCAAATGGATCAGATAAAGCTGACACCAAGATAAATCTGTTTTACATCCCTTCTTACAAAAGTTTTGCTAATCTTAAGTAGTTTTAGCTTTTCCAGAGCAAAAATTGAGGGAAAATACCATACATTAAGGTAAGCAGCAAACGTGCAGTCAGCCAACATCTTGCCCCAATTTATAATCACCAAAAGTATAACACACAAGTCAAAAACTATTGTGTTTCCCTGAAATATTGGATGGTCTTCATTAAATGCAGAAACATCTAAAAGGGGAGAGAGGGAGAGAGCAGCTGACTGCAAGGACATGAACTTCCACATTAAGGCAGAGCAGGAATACTGTAGGACTCCAACTCCCATCAGCCTCAGCCAGCATGGCAAACAATCAAGGATGATGGGAGTTGTAGTTCAACAACAGATTCCTTCATCCCAGTCGTAATGGCCTGCAGTCAATAGGTGAACTTCACACCATGCATGCATATCCTTATCTCCCCATTTTCTCCTAGTTGTCATTTCCCTCCCAGACTCCTGCCTCTCATTTTATTCTCTTCCTATCACATTTCTGGGCCACTTTCCTAGGTCACGGTTCCATTTATCTTCTTTCGTAAGGTCTCAAAAGCTTCAGCCAATACTAACCAGAGACCAGTTTTTTGTGCTGAATATATGCTATATGGTAATTTATGGACCTAATAGGTATTTAAAGCCATTTGCACATGCAGAATGCAGGCAACGTATATCTAGAAATGAGCAAACCAGTGATATTTTAGGGAGCAGGCTAGCAGGCGGAGCCCATTACTTACATCATAGGAGCCTACACAACACAAAACTCTGTTGCTGTATGTAGGTTTTATTTTATTTGTTTTTTATCTTATATTTTGGAAATGTACATCCAGTTTTTTTCTTTAATTTTTTGGGGGGCCCCAAGAGAGTGGGGCTCTAAGCTATAGCTTGTTCGGCTTATACGTAAATCTGGTACTAGAGAAGGCATGAAGAAGTCATGGGATGTTCCCTCGCAGAAGCTGCAGTGGTGACGGCTGCCACCGATTAGGACAAATACCTGCTCATCCTCCACCCTGAGCTCAGCAGCGGTGTCCCTGGAGCAGAAATAGGGACATTCCAGGATCAAATCAGAAGCCAAGATGGCTTTCATAATTCCGGGACTGTTCCCGGAAAATCGGGACTCTTGGAAGGTATGCTATCAGTAGCAGGTGTTGCTTTCATTGCTGCCTCCACCATAGAATTCCTCAGAGCATTAAAAAAATAAAATAAATTGAGGTTTTGTTCACTGCAGAGCTGCCTTCGAGTCTTTCATAGATACGCATTCATCTGTCAACCAGTCAAAGGCTGCGGTCCTATTAGGCATTGACATCAAGTAGCCCAGTATTCCCAGTAGTGATGTATGGAAGTGAGAACTGGACCATAAAGAAGGCTGATCATCAAATAATTGATGCTTTTGAATTATGGTGCTGGAGGAGACTCTTGAGAGTCCCATGGACTGCAAGAAGATCAAACCTATCCATTCTTAAGGAAATCAGCCCTGAGTGCTCACTGGAAGGACAGATCCTGAAGCTGAGAC
Source organism: Podarcis pityusensis (assembly GCF_964106645.2). NCBI lineage: Eukaryota > Metazoa > Chordata > Lepidosauria > Squamata > Lacertidae > Podarcis > Podarcis pityusensis. The sequence goes on from NC_138042.1 coordinate 29,490,377, forward strand.
TCCAATACTTTGGCCACCTCATGAGAAGAGAAGACTGCCTGGAAAAGACCCTGATGTTGGGAAAGATGGAGGGCACAAGGAGAAGGGGACAACAGAGGATGAGATGGTTGGACAGTGTTTTCGAAGCTACCAGCATGAGTTTGACCAAACGGCAGGAGGCAGTGGAAGACAAGAGTGCCTGGTGTGCTCTGGTCCATGGGGTCACGAAAAGTCGGACACAACTAAACAACAACAAGCCCATGTTCAGGTTTGCAGCCTAGATCTTTTCAGTATGCCAGATTTCTGCTGCCAGCTTGGACTTTCATACAGGAGCCCAAAGCACTTGCTTGTACAGATGGCCAAAAGCAACCCTCATGAGATGGATGGCTTGAAGAAATATACAACAGGCACGAGGTGCGAAATGTTAAACATTCTACCTGAAGGGAAGGACAGGAGTGAGAGAGAAAATATGCTCTATCTCGGGCGTCTTTGGTGTGTGTTTCTCTTCTCTCCTCCACCCTTTCTGCCTTCATGCATCGCAGATAGAAAGAAAAAGCCCTCATTGCTGCCAATGAATGATACATTTACTTTAGACTCTTTTGTATGTCAACTGTTCATGCCTCAGGTACTTAACCTTTATTTTAAAAACATAGTTCGGAGCCTAGCCTCGGAGGTGGAAGGGGGGGAGGTAGTATTCTTAGAAATGCTTCACTCAACAAAGGCACTATTATGAGGAGGTGCAATGGCAAGAGGCTGAATGGTATTCATTGTTTCTGGTTTCAGAGCCTCCATACATCTCCTGCCTGTCAAAGGCAGATACTGTGTTCATAAAGCAAAGTCTGCCTGCAAAGAGATCTCTGCCCTGTGCCAGAGACACCACAATATGCAAGAAAATTCAGCTGGGGAGAGAAAGGTCCTTATTAACTAAGAAGCTAGGCAAGTCAATCACCCTCTGCTGTTTTTGTTAATTATAATAATAATAATAATTCATGAGTCAATATTATCATTAGCATCACCATCATCATCTGTATAGAGCAGTGCCTCCCAAACTTGGGTCTCCAGCTGTTTTGGGACTACAGTTCTCATCATCCCTGACCACTGGTCCTGCTTGCTAGGGATGATGGGAGTTGTAGTCCAAAAACAGCTGGAGGGCCGAGTTTGGGGATGCCTGAGATAGAGCTTTAGAACAGTAAGCTTTCACAGACCACGAACAAACCTTGAACCAGTGGGGTATACTAAGGTCACATCCACACCATACAGAGATGGGTGTCACCTGCAGATTGACTCCAAATCTCCTGCTGACAGCTCCCAGAAGCTTCATATAGATGTTAAATAGCATGAGGTACAAGATAAGATGCAGGAGAACTCCTATGGTGCTGAACAACACAACTTTCTGGAAATGGTGTTGGACGTAAGAGCAGAATCACGGAAGCATGTTGCCCTCAAACCTGACCTCTCTGAGATGCTCCAAAAGGATACTCTGGTTAACAGTATCAAAAGCCACTGAGAAGTCAAGGAGTTTGATCAGGGTTGTGCTCCCTCCATCACTCTCCGAAGAAATGTGACTATCAGGACAACCAATGTGGTTTCAGTGCCATGACCAGGCCTGAAGCCAGACTGGAATGGGTCCAAGTAATGAGCTTCTTCCAAGCATACCTAGAATCATAGAATCATAGAATCATAGAGCTGGAAGAGACCACAAGGGCCATTGAGTCCAACCCCCTGCCAAGCAGGAAACACCATCAGAGCATTCCTGACATATGGTTGTCAAGTCTCTGCTTAAAGACCTCCAAAGAAGGAGACTCCACCACACTCCTTGGCAGCAAATTCCACTGTCGAACAGCTCTTACTGTCAGGAAGTTCTTCCTAATGTTTAGGTGGAATCTTCTTTCTTGTAGTTTGGATCCATTGCTCCATGTCCGCTTCTCTGGAGCAGCAGAAAACAACCTTTCTCCCTCCTCTATGTGACATCCTTTTATATATTTGAACATGGCTATCATATCACCCCTTAACCTCCTCTTCTCCAGGCTAAACATGCCCAGCTCCCTCCAGGCTAAACATGCCCAGTTCCTCATAAGGCATCGTTTCCAGGCCTTTGACCATTTTGGTTGCCCTTCTCTGGACACGTTCCAGTTTGTCAGTGTCCTTCTTGAACTGTGGTGCCCAGAACTGGACACAGTACTCCAGGTGAGGTCTGACCAGAGCAGAATACAGTGGCACTATTACTTCCCTTGATCTAGATGCTATACTCCTATTGATGCAGCCCAGAATTGCATTGGCTTTTTTAGCTGCCGCGTCACACTGTTGGCTCATGTCAAGTTTGTGGTCAACCAAGACTCCTAGATCCTTTTCACATGTACTGCTCTCAAGCCACCTGAAGCTGCTACCACCACCACTCTCCAGCAGCCAACCTACATGTTCCACAGCGATGGTGAGGGCACTTGTGGGTTATCACATTGACGGCTCTACGCATCTCACTGCTCTACAGTGCGACGAGTTCTGTGACAGGAGTGTTAGTCATGTTAGCCAGAAAATGCCCCAGAGCATTCAGGAATCCATCAGAACCCATAAGTCTCTGAGGAATGGACCACGTCAATGGGTCCCCCAGCCCAGCAGAGTGCAGTTGCCATGTTCAGCCCAAACTAGTGGATGTACCATCACTATTCTCTAAAACACAAGGAAGGGGGAAACCCCACAAAGGAAATAATTCCTTGTGTAAAAGAGAGTGGGAAACCTGTAGTTTGCCAGAGACTCCCATCCGTCAATGGTCAGGGCTTATGAGAACTGTAGTCCAACATCTGGAGGGCCATCAATTAATGTAATTAACTAATTAATTCACCAGTCACTTAACCTTTAAGAGCCCAGTGGTCAGTTTTGATGCTCTCACCACTGCAGCCTGAGTTCGTTCCTCTTCTCCATTAAAATAATAATAATCAAATCATACAGTTATTCCACACACTTGGCCCATTGTAGATTCTTTGCCTTCCCACTTCCCAAAAGAACCTAAATTGTACATATGCATTTATTACAGTTAGGAGTTGCTTCATACAAACCATAAATATAGCGAATGAGTAGGTTAACTACCCCCTGTGCAATTTCACTGTGGTTTCAAGAGGTTCAGATATCAGGCAAGAATAACTAAACACAGTTAATTTGTGGGCTGATCTAATTTTTAACACAGGATCCTAATCCAATAATAATAATAATAATAATAATAATAATAATAATACGGGCTCCTTTATTCCAAGAGATATTGCTGTCCCTCAGTAACCTCTTTGTAGCATTTCTTTAAATGCCTTCAGCCTCAGTAAATTACAGTGCTAAAAAAACCACACACACACACACATATATATATATATATATGCATATGCGTATGTGGGGGGGGGGTGGTTCACCAGCAGCAGCACCATGACCAACGCTACAACCACCAGCAATGTACCCTGCCATAGAATAAGGTGTGATGAAAATCCCTGTACAGGCTGAACTGTACTTCCCTAATCAAATGGGTGTAACAGATGGCTGCTGGAGCAAGCCATCACAATGGAAATATCTGCAGTTCTCATGGTAACGGATTCTGCCAGGTCTGAGGGATTTGCTGTTTTCCAGGACATCTGAGCTGCAATCTCTTTCGAGCTGTCTAGCAGTCTCAGCCTCGCTCTCTCAGCGTGATGGAGATAGAGTTGAAAGGTGGAGCCTGATTTTGCATTCCAACTGTGATTAAAGACACAAAAGCGCTCCCCGTTGCAGGAATCAATACTGGGGCTGCATATTCATTATAATGTTATCTAGAACCTCATTAGCTGGTTGGGCAGAATATAAGCAAGGAAATTATCATATGCAGTCTTCTGCGGGCAAAAGAAAAGAAAAGAAAAGAAAGGTAAGAAAAGGAAGAGGAGGAGGAAGGAAGGAAGGAAGGAGGGGGGAGAAAACAAAGAGAGGAATGGAAAAGCACACATATGGGGAATTAGGATGCATGAGACGTAGCCTCTTAATAAAGATATGGAGCAATATTAAAACTAGCAGTTGTTTCCATCTCGTGGCGGCATGTCAAGATTACTTAGCAGAGGAGGATGAAACATCTGGCCTGAGAAGAAAGGAGGGGGGAAGATGTCAAATTTCCAAAGCATTCTATAAAATCTATGAAAGGAGGAGTGCGGGGGGGGGGGCAGATAAACAACTGTGCCTCTTAATATTAAGCAAGGGCCTGTGACAGGCAGCTTCATAACATGCCCGCAATCAGGAAACGAGTTTTCTAAGAAGGTGTGTGTTTGCCTGCAAAGATAATGGGCTTTAATTCCTGGCTTTTTAAGCCCATGGAATTCTGTTTCTTGGTGTTCTACTCTCAGGTCCTAAGCGCGTCTAGGACAAGGTGCCGTGGGGAAACTTCAAACCAAACATCCACATATATTTGTATTAAAATCCCAATCAGTTTCGAGACATCAAGAGGTGCGTGTGAGTCCCCTTTGGTATGTTACCTGCTGGAAGCCATGCAGAGAGGCTGAATCACAGCTGCCTGGTCCTCTTGAGTGTGTGGAGCCCAAAGATCAGATAATGTCGAATAATTCAGCCAGACCTGCATACAAAGAAGGCCATTCTTAGCGGATAAGCCAGAGAACATGAACAGAAAAGCGAGTGGAAAGGCCTACAGGCTATAGAGAGTAAACATGATGTCCCCCTCCAAGTGTTGTGGACTACAATTCCTATCATGCCTGACCATAGGCCATGCTGGCTGTCGCTGACAGGAACTGTGGTCTATATCTGAGGGGGACTTCCTTCGCTACCCTTGCTACAAGGTCTGCTGATCTGCCACCTCGCCATAGCTGTCAACCGTCCCTTATTTAGCGGGAAAGTCCCTTATCCCAGCACCGTGTCCCGCTGCTGTCCCTTATTGATGATGTCCCTTAAATTTCCCATGTTTCAAAGGAAGCAGCTCCTCTCCCTCCCTGCCTGCCTGCCAGGGAGGAGGGAGGCTCCAACTGTGTTGCTTGGATGCATGCTCACCCAATAAGGAGTCTAAGAACGACTGGGGGGTGGAGCTTGCATGCCTTGTGTCGTTCAAATTGGCCACGTTGCCTGGGGACTCGCCTTTGCTCAGCGCTTCCCAGCGGAGAAGTGACAGTGGTTTTCCTTGCTGCATCCCCTTTGCCGGGTTGCTGCGCTGTGGGAACCACCGCTTGAGGTTTCGTTTGGCTGCTGGCTGGGCTTTCTGCCTTTGACTCGGAGGGGCTCAGAAGTCGAACATACTGTGCTCTGAAAATCCCTTCTTTTGGCTGCTGATCCCTTATTTCCAAGGCTGCTGGTTCCTTATTTTCAAATCTGTAAGTTGACAGCTATGCGCCTCGCCCTTGAAGGGCCAATAACATTAGACACCTACATTATTCAGAGTCCAAGCGTCAGTTTTCCAGAAGGATGCAAATGGAAATGTCTTTCCTGAAAATGCACCATAGGGAGCAATGCATGAATATTGCTAAGGAACCTGTTCTACTCAGGGATTACCTTCCGTAGTAGTACCTTCCGTAGTTCTGCTTGCTCAAGTCTTTCTTCAACACAACCGCTAAAAGGCACCTGAACTCCCTGGCATTGCTCTTTCCACACACACTGTGGCAATGAACACTTTGCTAATGAATGAATGAATGGAATCTTTATTGCTAAAAGCTATAAGCCATCACAGTTGGTCACAATGCGTAGAATACAAATAACTGATTTAAAACTCAACAACAACAGCAAAGCAAACATACAAAAATACAAAAATCACACCTGCATAAGTTAAGCACTTAATATCATAGCACCTGGACTCTCCAACACATTTTAATTTTATTTATCGTATTTATTTATAACCCCCTTTCCGATAAACTACATTCGAAGTAGTTAATGAGGTAAACAAGACAACAGCAAAATCAATAAAAGGAATTAAAAAGTAGGCCGCAGCAATATAACATAGCAGACAACAAACAATAAAAGCCGGCCCTGCCAGGGTGGGGAAGCTGCAATCCTATGCACACTTAGAATGAACATAGTGGGCCTTACTTGGGAGTAAAGATGTCTAGCTAATCGTGCATCTGAAGGTGGAAAAACGAGAGAGCTTGCCAAGTCGGTACACAGGAGAACAGTTGTGAGAGGGAAAGCACCTCAAAAGAGCAGGACACAAAAGTTGGAGGCAACTCTGGTGTCCCATGAAGCCAAATTGTTCATTATAACTCCATGCATGTTGAGGTTAAGAACTTCTCCAGGAACTATAGACCAAAACAAGATTAGGATCAAGATTCTTCGAAATGTAATGCACAGTACAAACAGGTCACATCCACACATTCAAAGCACTTCTTTATACAGTGGTACCTCGGGTTAAGTACTTAATTCGTTCCGGAGGTCCGCTCTTAACCTGAAACTGTTCTTAACCTGAAGCAGCACTTTAGCTAATGGGGCCTCCTGCTGCCACCGTGCCGCCAGAGCCCGATTTCTGTTCTTATCCTGAAGCAAAGTTCTTAACCTGGAGCACTATTTCTGGGTTAGCGGAGTGTGTAACCTGAAGCGTATGTAACCCGAGGTACCACTGTACTGCTTCAACAGTCCTCACTACCCTCAAAGAATCCTGGGAACTGTAGTTTTCTAAGGGGACTGAGTGGTGCTAGGAGACCCCTTACAGGGCTACAGTTCCCAGCACCCTTAACAAATGACAGTTCCCATGATTCTTGGGTGGATGGGAGGAGCCATGGCTGTTAGTGGCATATGGGTGCTTTAAATATGACCACATCCTGTAGCAAACTTTCACGGTCCAAATATCTTTAGACCGAATGAACCAGCATGTGGTTATCCTGAACGCTCAAACCCATGCAGACCGTAAAAAGAATTTTTGGAAAAATTGAAAAAGAAAGGAAACAAAATTGAGATTTTAAAGGTCTGCTTTCAGTACCTGGCAAACGTTGCTATAGAGTTGTGAACTCTGAAACTCATAGAGCAATAATAAAGAATTCCTCTGTATTATTGCCAAGCTTGCCAAGTCAGGCTGTTGATCCATGTAGCTCTGTAGTGTTGACACTAACTGGCTGCGATTCTTCCGGGTTTCAGATAGTGGGTATCTTCAGTCCTACTTGAACATGCCAAGGATTGAACTCCATGGTCCTCTAGCACTGAGCTTCAGCCCTGATCTCACCAGGCAATTATGATGAAAAGGGAAGCCCTCGCAGGACAGAGGCATCTCTTTAATAGTCAACCACTGCTGTCACCTCAGTGACATCCCTGGCTTTGAAGATGAAGACACACTTCAGAGCTATGGGATTTCTTGAGAGAAGGAAAATGATGTATGGAAGTGAAGTCACTCGCTGGTACGGCCAGTTATGCTCAATTGCGTGCACCCCACTCACTTCTTATAGATCTATAGCCAGATCCTGCACTGCTAGCACCAAGCTTCTAATTCAAGATACTTCATACAACTGTTCAAGGTGAAGTGAGTGAGAGCGTAAGAGGCTAGTATTTTTAACTAGCCCTTTGTGCGATATAGATCCTAAAATTAGTTGCAACTTCCAGCAGCTCACACTGGATTTTCCTGTGTGCCAGTGGCATAGGCACCATTCTGGGAGGGAGCAAGAGACACATACGCAGTCAATCAATCAATCAATCATTTTTTATTGATTACAGCCAATGGCCATCAACAATACATTTCATTTTTAAATTTGTATACCGCCCTTCATCTGAAGATCACAGGGCGATTCACAATGTAAAACTACAAAATCAGAAAACCATAGAAGCCAACTTTAGGGGGGAGGGCATGGGTGCTTGGGCCGTAGCTGTCAACCTTCCCTTTTTTTGTGGGAAATTCCCTTATTCCAGCACCGTTTCCCGCTGCTTCCCGCTGCTGTCCTGGATTGTTAGATATCCCGTAGACTGTCCCCGGGACAGGTGAGGCGGCTGAACCCTTATTTTCAAATCTGAAAGTTGACAGCTATGGTTTGGGCACCCACAATAATATAATTGTGGGGGCTGGGGACCCACAAAGTCAATGAGAAAAGCCAGCAGAGAGAAGCAGTTCAGCTCTGCCATCCACAGCCAGCCAGCTAGGCGCCCTTTTCCGGGGGGGGGTGTCCTCGAACTCGGAGGAAGAGGAGCCGCCGCCGCCACCTGCCGCAACACAGAAATGTGATATCACACACAAATGGCTGCATATAGTTTGTGTGATGTCAGGTGTGCGCGTGTGATGTCACATGGCCACGTTGTGGCACTGGGCCCCCACAATCCTGAGGGCGAGCTGGCACCCCTGGAGAACACAAAATACATAGCAAAACAAAACAAAACCAGTAAACCCCTCCCCCTCCAACATCATTAGGGGAAACTGTTTTGGAAAAAATAATAATTGTGTGTCTACGGCGGAATTGCATACAAATGTGTATAGCAGGATAATTTTCCAGTGAATTATCACGGGAACCTTTTGAAAGAAGATGGCAACTGATATGGAAATGTGTAGAACTGAACTTGAGACTGGGGAAATGTACAGATTTTTTCCATCCTTATTCTTCACCGTTGTGCCTGTTAAGTTGTGGGTGAACATATCAGACGACACAGCGATTCTTCAAACAGCTCATGTTTATCCACAGGCCCGAACAGAACTGAACTGAAGGGTTCAGCCACCCTGCTTATATAGAGCTCCACTAGAACGCAACCGTAATCATTTTCTGTAACTATCCAATCACTGAACGTCACTTTCAATCCCTTATTTGCATATGTGGACCTGAGTGAAAACTATCTACAGTATCCCCCTGCTGGCCCAGGGTGAGAACTTCAGTACATAACAGTGCCCACTCTGCAGCCATGCCACAAAATGTATCCAATCCCTCACATGAGCACTGTAATAGCAGACCCTGCCTTTCTGTACCAATGAAAATGGCAGTGACTAGCGCGCACTCTCTCACGCACTTTAGGTTGTATTCAACGCAGCGCTTAGCACAAGGATTGCAACAGGATTCTCCCCCTCCTCTCCCACTGCACCCCCTAAATCTGGGGAAGATGTGGGACGTGTGGGGCAGGAGGCTGGGTGTAAGCAGGGGAAGTCCTCTTGCGCCAAAGGTCATCTTTGCGCTAATCGGATGATTTAGCTGAAATACTGCCCTCTGTCTGAAACAGACGATTAGCAGCTATAAGCTTCGCAGCTTATATCTTTCATGCTAAGAAGCTCTGTGCCCAGAAGAGGCTTTATGAAAGGGAAGGCTACAGGACGCAATTTCTGTTTTGACAGACAGTAGTCAACACTTCATATGTATAAACTTATCTTGTAAACATAAACATGGTCCTCAACTCTAGGGGCTAATGTTCAAACAGAAGCAGATTTAACAACAACCAAGACTCGGAAATGTCAGATGACGGAAACCTTGAGTAATATAACTAGGATAAGAGAAATAAAAGAATCGGAGATAGTAAACAATATTTCTGCAGCCTGACTCTCTGCTGAGAACTTGATCGATAGCTGTTAGCTGCCAGTTTCTAAAGGAAGCATGAAAAAGTGTGCTTAACCTTCCTTTCCTCCCACACACATACATATATTTTTTCTCCTAATCACTTTCCTCCCTCTCTCTTCTTCTTCTTCTTCTTCTTCTTCTTCTTCTTCTTCTTCTTCTTCTTCTTCTTCTTCTTCTTCACCTTAGATTCCTGAGGCCCAAATTCATATACTACCACAGCAGCATGGAGGTCACTGATTTTTTTCTTCTTCCCCAAAGGTACCACAGCATCTCCTTAACAAGGCATGAAATCATATTGTACTAGCCGCTTACCTTGACAATTCCTAGATAATAATTTCCATTGCAAAGAAAGGGAAAAAGTTACCATAAAGTCTTTAAAAAGTCCTACGTCCAAATAGCAAAATAAAAAACCAGGACAATAAAAAACTTAGCTTTAATCAACATAAGGTAAAGGTAAAGGGGCCCCTGACCATTAGGTCCAGTCGTGACCGACTCTGGGGTTGTGGCGCTCATCTTGCTTTACTGGCCAAGGGAGCCGGCGTCCAGCTTCCGGGTCATGAGGCCAGCATGACTCAGCCGCTTCTGGCGAACCAGAGCAGCACACGGAAACGCCATTTACCTTCCCACCGGAGCGGTACCTATTTATCTACTTTCACTTTGGCATGCTTTCGAACTGCTAGGTTGGCAGGAGCAGGGACTGAGCAACGGGAGCTCACCCCGTCACGAGGATTCGAACTGCCGACTTTCTGATCAGCAAGTCCTAGGCTCTGTGGTTTATGGTGCCACCAAGTAGCAGGAAAATGCAGCTATCACGCCATTATGGAAACATGTGCTTAAGGGTGTCTCTCATATCTTGCTAGTGAATACAGAGTTAGTGGGAGAGGTGTATTATTTGTACATATGTGTTTAACAAATTTATATCCTGCCTTTCCATCATAGGTCTTCAAACATGCTTTGGATTAAGTTGTTTTCAGTGGCTCCCCCATCTAGATATTCTGTCCTCAAACAAAAAAGACGCCCTTGCCCCAGTGGCATAGTTTGTGGGGGGTAAAGGGGCAGTTGCCCCAGACGCAAAATTGTTAGGGGTGCAACATTTCAACACCCGGTGCTGCCTCAATACAGCTGCATGCTTTTGTCACTGGGCTCCCTCAAAAATGGCTTCTCCATGCGAACCAGGAAGCGACTTCTGCAGACAACAGAATGACTTCTCTTTTCTTATCTCTGTGGCTTTGATGTCTGAGTGATGCAGATGCTGTTAGGCAGTTGAATGCGCATGTGTACTCCATCTGTTTCCCTCTCCATCCCTCTGCACGGCCCAGGGAGCTGGCAACCCAAGCCATGCACTGCCTTGCCCTGGGTCTGATGTGGCTCAGGGGCAGAGAAACTGACGGGCCTGCAGGATCAGTCCCTGGCATCGTCAGGTAGGGCTGGGAGAGACCCCCATCTGAAACCCTGCCCAGAGGCAGAGCAAGGTGGGTGCGGTCGATGCAGTCTGCCCCGGGTGTCATTGCTGGGGGATGACATCGCCACACCACCCCCAGGACACTCGGCGTGGGTGGTGCACCCCTGGGCAACACCCCCCGCCTGGGACGCTCGGCGCGGGCAGCGCACGGCACAGGCGGTGCTGTTAGGATATTTCCATTCCACCTTAAAAAGGAGCAGGCTGTTGTGTGTCACAAGCCTGCGTACTTCCTGCTCACAGGAAGTTTCTGTTTTGTATATAGCTTTTGTTTTCAGTCTGTTGCCTCGACACGAAGGCAGGCAGTCATGTTTTCCCTTTGTTCTGACCAACGTTGAATAAATCTGTAAAATATGCTCTCCTGGGTGAATCTTTCGTTGTGGAAACTCTGTGAAAAGGGCGTGCACGAATCCTGGAATGTGGACAGCTATATCTGAGGCTTGTGTTGCTAATTGACTGATACTGTTTCCATGGGAGAACGGGAGACGATGTGGAGGCATGATGGCCTATGTCTCCCTGGCAGTATCCCAACAGGTGCACCCCCCAGGATGCTTACCCCCCAGGGCAGCTAGCCCCCCCCCCAGGTGCACACCACTCCAGGTGCTGGAGCAGCTAGCTCCGCCACTGACCCTGCCACTGCCAAGCAGTGCGAACAATACAGAGCTACAGGGAGCAAATGCCTGTCTTGCTGTAAGGCCACTTCCTGTGTTTCTGTGAGAGCAACATCAATGAGCCAGTCCTCTTCAATCATGCCTTCGTGTGGGCAACAGGAAAGCACACTGTTTACAGCTGAATCAGAAGAAATGACCATCCACAGAGCTCCTGTGTTCCAACTCAAATTGCACCTAGTTATCTTGGGGTATATTGAACCTTTGGTTTCCAACAGGAAATCCTAGACGAGAATCTTTAATTCTACCTTCTAGATTCACGCAAGAGTAAAAAGAAGAGGTACCTCACCTTCTTTCGTACCTTTTGCAATAAGCCTGCTATCCGTTTTTTCAATATCTGGCAAAGTGACAAGATCCTGTAAGGAGGCTGAGAGATCATTAATACATGCAGGAAAGGAAACCGCAATTAAAAATGGCAAGGACCCCTCCTGTAAATAAGTGCTTCCTATGGAGAGAGATTATTACAAAGCTCTCTGGGGTTTAAACCTGAAATCAAATCACTTAGGATGGCTCAGAGGAGCATTTATTGGGGAGAGGAGGGCTTCTTGATTTTAAGCCTCCAGCCTGTGAGAGAAACATGATTGTGTGGCCAAACTCACCTATTGTCAGTTTAAATCAAGATCCAGGCGCTCTTGGAGGAAACTGATTTTTCTGGTTCCAGTTATCTCAGGGTTTTGGCTTGGTTTTGACTCCACTTGTCCTGTATGATGACCTCTGTTGAGACTGGGGAAATGTGTCCAAATTAATCCTCCATGACCTCTCAGTGGCTTGACCAGTGCTTCCAGGTTTCGGCAGTGCGTAACCTGAAAAAACGCAACCTGAAGCGTCTGTAACCCGAGGTATGACTGTATATACAGTGGTACCTCAGGTGACATATGCTTCAGATTACAGACTCCGCTAACCCAGAAATAGTGCTTCAGGTTAAGAACTTTGCTTCAGGATGAGAACAGAAATTGTGCACCGGCGGCGCAGCGGCAGCAGGAGGCCCCATTAGCTAAAGTGCTGCTTCAGGTTAAGAACAGTTTCAGGTTAAGAACGGACCTCCGGAACGAATTAAGTACTTAACCTGAGGTACCACTGTATATAAATTTAATAAATAATGGATAAAAATCACTGTGGTTAGAATGACAGACTCAGACCTGGGAGAGCTGGGTTGAACTCCCCCACTCAGCCATAAAGCTAACTGGGTGACCTTGTTAGTAAGCCTAGCCTCCCTCACAGGGTTGTTGTGGTGATTAAAAGAGGAGGGGAAGAACCATGTACACCATTTTGAGCTCCTTGGAGAGAAAGCGGGATATAAACGCAATAAGCAAACAAACAAAACAATCAAGGTTAAAAACCGCCAAGCATGACTTTCCATGTCTCTGAGTGCCAGGATTTCCAACCACCACCATCAGGAACCCCCAAAACACTGCAAAGGAGAAACGAGGGAAATTGTTCTGTCTGGCAAACTGAAATGCTTCCCTCAGCACGACGCTGAATTCTTCCCCCAGTCGACATTTCTAAATCTGTGCATAGCCTGTGCAAATTGTGCAGAGATATGTGTCCTCTTCCTTGGCAATTAATAAGTGACCACTCTACCAAGAAGATGAGCGATGGCCATTGCAGGGCCAGTGGTCACACAGCAAACGTTGCTCCTCACCTATTATTGCAGGAGAGGTGATTCTCAAGGCTCTCGCTGCCTTAGATCTTTTAACTGAGGATCAATATTGCTCAGAGAGAGAGAGAGAAACAGCCAGACGGAGGAGAAAAGCTTCTGCAGCTTGCTGCATACAAAAACCAGAGAAGATAAAAGCTTCTAGTATTATGAAAACTAATATGACAAGCTACCTAGAATGAAGACTTCCTTGAAGCAGTAGGCCACACTCTTCCGCCTTTCTTTTCTCAAATCGCATGCATCCATCTCTAGAAGAACAGTTCAGCTGATTAGATTTATGGGATTAGGCATTTGCGTGTTGAGGTCCCCAAATCACCCCAAATAACTCACACATCACACATAATTTTTGTTTAAGGTTTTTGGCATAATTTTTGGCCACAACTTTATTAAAATACAAAAATGTGAGTGGTTGCTTAGGCATTGGTTGCAACTATCTGCCCCCCAGTGGGGGACAGACTGACATTTCGCAAGCCTGTGAAAGTCAGAAAAGGGGAATACATTTGGGGGTAGCGACGGATCAGGGAACCTGCCCTCATCCCTCCCCAAATGCAACCAGTGGCTCTTGCGTGGCCCATGCCCCTTGACAGGGTTCAGACAAAAGCAGTGGTGAGCCCCTGTATTCCTTTAACGGAATCCCTTGCAGCAGCAGCATTAGAGGGGCAGGCACAGCCAATCCATGCCCCTCAACCAACCAAACCATAAACCAATGCCTAACCGCAACCTTACAAGTTGTGACGATTTGCTACGCAGTAGGCAAAAACCAAATGGCACCAGCCAATCAGCCAGATGGACAAAATTCCTACCAGGCCCCTGCCCCAAGAGCAGATGACCCCATGACAGGCATAGCAAGGTCAAAGCAAACAACCCTAAATATAGGGGGGGACGGGCAATCCGATGCACGGGGCGAAAAGAGGAAGCTCTACGCCTCGTGCAGGGAGTTTTAACATTTCTGGCTGTCAATCACAGAATGGCAACATTAACTTCTTCCCAACAACAAGGGAAGCCCAATCACAACAGTGGCCAACGATCAATTAGCCCGCCCCACAACTCTGGAGTGTCTCGTCGGCCCTCACCACAACACGTGCTCTCCATGAAGGAGAACACACTTTACAGACAACGAAGCGATGGACTGTGGGTGATGTGTCTGTTGCATAGCATTTGTCTTGGTGGTACTGAGAATATTCTACAGTGGTACCTCGGCTTAAGAACTTAATTCATTCCGGAGGTCCATTCTTATCCTGAAACGGTTCTTAACCTGAGGTATCACTTTAGCTAATGGGGCCTCCCACTGCCGCTGCGCCGCCACCACACAATTTCTGTTCTCATCCTGAAACAAAGTTCTTAACCCAAGGTAATATTTCTGGGTTAGCAGAGTATGCAACCCAAAGTATCTGTAACCTGAAGTGTCTGTAACCCAAGGTACCACTGCACTGGGAAAGGGTATTGTACATTAAAATAAAATAAAAATCCTCTGGGCCAGCTCACTTGGTGGGGCAGGGAAGGTGGACACCTCAGCAGTAGAACATATACATTCTAAGAATTAGTTTGCAAATCATAGAATTGTAGAGCTGGAAGGGACCCTGAGGATCATTTAGTCCAACCCCCTGCAATGCAGGAATACGCAGCTGTCCCAGATGGGGATCGAACTTGCAACCTTGGCGTTATCAGCATCACACTCTAACCAACTGAGCTATCCAGGCTAAAACAAGTCAGAGCATTACAGGCCTCTTCATTTATCAGGATCCAAGAATTTGGGAAGCTTCTGTCAGGCTAGATGGGTGGATGGTCTGAATCTGTGAAAGGTGGTTCGATATGCTTATGCATCCAAGGGCTTCCCCAGCTTCCAGATTAGGGTCTGTAATTTTTGCAATTATAATAATTTAATAATGATCATCCTGATAATGAAGGTCCTAATAATGAAGGTCCTGTGTGAGTGTCTGGAGGTGATTGGAGGATGGATGGTGGCTAACAGATTGAGGTTGAATCCTGACAAGACAGAAGTACTGTTTTGGGGGGCCAGGAGACGGGCAGGTGTGGAGGACTCCCTGGTCCTGAATGGGGTAACTGTGCCCCTGAAGGACCAGGTGCGCAGTCTGGGAGTCATTCTGGACTCACAGCTGTCCATGGAGTCACAGGTCAATTCTGTGTCCAGGGCAGCTGTTTACCAGCTCCATCTGGTACGCAGGCTGAAACCCTACCTGCCCGCGGACTGTCTTGCCAGAGTGGTGCATGCTCTGGTTATCTCTCGCTTGGACTACTGCAATGCGCTCTATGTGGGGCTACCTTTGAAGGTGACCTGGAAACTACAACTAATCAAGAATGCAGCAGCTAGACTGGTGACTGGGAGCGGCCGCCGAGACCATATAACACCGGTCTTGAAAGACCTACACTGGCTCCCAGTACGTTTCCAAGCACAATTCAAAGTGTTGGTGCTGACCTTTAAAGCCCTAATCGGCCTCGGTCCAGTATACCTGAAGGAGCGTCTCCACCTCCATCATTCTGCCCGGACACTGAGGTCCAGCGCTGAGGGCCTTCTGGCGGTTCCCTCGCTGCGAGAAGCCAAGTTACAGGGAACCAGGCAGAGGGCCTTCTCGGTAGTGACACCCGCCCTGTGGAACGCCCTCCCACCAGATGTCAAACAGAAAAATAACTACCAAACTTTTAGAAGACATCTAAAGGCAGCCCTGTTTAGGGAAGCTTTTAATGTTTAATAGGTTATTGTATTTTAGTGTTTGTTGGAAGCCGCCCAGAGTGACTGAGGAAACCCAGCCAGATGGGCAGGGTATAAATAATAAATAATAAATTATTATTATTATTATTATTATTATTATTATTATTATTATTATCATTATCAAATTATTTTTATTATTCTCATATAACATCTCTTAACATGAACAAACAAATTAATCAATCAATCAATCAATCAATCGAGATAGAATTAAATATTACACTTAAGGGTTCTTTAAGGCTGCCATATTTCAAAAAGTGAAAATCCAGACAAAAATGTTGTGCATTTTTTTCAAAAAAAAAAGTTTTTGAGCTATTTTTTTAGGAAATTTGACAAAATCTAGACGTCCGACAGGGGTTGACCAATACAGTCGTACCTTGGAAGTCGACCGGAATCCATTCCAGAAGTCCATTCGACTTCCAGAACATTCAGAAACCAAAGCACAGCTTCTGATTGGCTGCAGGAAGCTCCTGCAGCCAATCGGAAGCCCCGTCGGACATTCGGGTTCCAAAAATAGTTCGCAAACTGGAATAGTCACTTCCAGGTTTGCAGCATTCGGGAGCCAAAACATTGGAGAACTAAGCTGTTTGAAAACCAAGGAACGACTGAAATTTCAATGGGGAACATACCACCTCAGTAGTGGTTGATGCTTCTGAGACTGATTAGGGCAGAAGGCCATCAGTAATTGAAGCCAGTCAATGATGGGTAGAACCATCCCATGACGGGTTGACAGCAGGCAGGTGAGGGCAGACTGAGGTTGGCAGGACTCTCATGGGTCACTATGGACCCTAATGGATCAGCCTCCACTGCTGACCATTGACTCAAATGGGATCTACAAGTAAATTGTGGCCATGGGTTGTGAGGTAGTAGAGGAGGATTTCCAACCAGGAAAGGGTATGAGTTCTCCAAGAAAGAAAGCTGTATTTACTCCTATAAACATGTACTGCACTTGGTTCAGAGATAGAGATAGATGGTTTTTCTCCCCTCCTGCCAATGCAGAATATGCATTGGAAAGGAAATCAGGGGAAGGGAGGGGAGGGAAGCATATTGCTTTTATTGAAGGGGCAGGAATATACTGAGAAAGCAGCCACTGGAACCTCCTATCTGTAATAAGGTCTGTCAGGAGGCCGAGGGTTCAGTCCAATATAATGGACCTTGAAAAAAATAAAATAGCAAAGTACCACATCTACCCAACTGCATTGCTTACTTTCTGAAGCTAAGCCAGGGGGATGCAGAGAGTAAGATCTTTGTCTCATTTCAGGGAGGATGCTGGATAAAGATTCTGTGCCAGTAATCTTCCTTGGATTAATGGTTTCTCTTTTATCTGCTGTATTTCTGCTCAGATGTCTTTGCTCTGAATGAGTCAGTGGAATGCAAATGACGAGTACAGTCAGTCTGAAAATATTTAAATCTCGCTTTCCACTGCACTGCAGGTTTGCAACGTGTGTGTGTGTGTGTGTGTGTGTGTAAGGAAGGACAGATGAAAATTATAGATATAGCAATGATTCAAATAAAATAATAGCAATAATGTGATGGTCCAAATGAAAATAGACTTGGTTTTCTTCCTCCTCCCCCCCTTCTTTTCTCCTTCTCTCCCTGCCCCCCAATCACCTTAACACCCTTCCTTCATTTCATAAATAAGATCAACATTTATAATGTTGGGGAGGGGGATCCGCAATGTTCGTTGCCTGAGACGCATAACATTTGACAAGAAAGCATCTGTTGAAATGGAAAACTGATTTTATTTCAGCAGCTAAAGCGACAAATCTTCATTACTCCACAAGCATATTTCCAGAGATGGTATTGTTTTAATTCTGACAAAGTAGCAGCTAGATGGTTCAGGCACCGTTTTTGTCTCCTGGATTTACATTTTTTGTTCTCCTTACCTAGTTCCTTGATAAGCTTCAAGCTTCCCCCCCCCCCTTTCCTTTCCTTTCCTTTCCTTTCCTTTGTTGTTCCCACTTTTGTTTTCAGCGGGTTGCAGATTTTATCATCAGACAATTAATTGGTTTGATCCTTTTGGCTGTAATCTTCTGGGCATTTACTTGGGAGTAAAGCCCCATGCAGGGGTGCCAACTGGAATAAAATATTGGGGGGGGGGAGGCAAGCCCCATCCAGCATAATCAATCACAAGAAGAGGTGCACACACAATATTTGAATGGCAATGCCCATCAACTTTGGGGGCAGCCCCCTCAAATATTTTAATGGGGGGCAAAGAGATCTCAGCCCATAGGAATTTGCTCCTATGGCCCCCATAAATCACAGAAGGGCTTACTTCTGAGTAATAATAATAATAATAATTCATTTATATCCTGCCCTCCCCAGCCAAAGCCGGGCTCAGAGCGGCTAACAACAGTAAAATAATACAGCATTCTAAAATCAATTCATTATAAAATCAATTCAAATTGATGGCAACCATTGGGCTAGAGTTCTGTGAAGAATTACCAAAGGAGGGGGGCAGGCTGTGCCTTGGTCAAAAGCCTGGTGGAACAGCTCTGTCTTGCAGGCCCTGCGGAAAGATGTCAAGTCCCACAGGGCCCTAGTCTCTTGTGACAGAGCGTTCCACCAGATCGGAGTCACAGCCGAAAAAGCCCTGGCTCTGGTTGAGGCCAGCCTAACCTCTCTGTGGCCCGGGACCTCCAAGGTGTTTTTGTTTGAAGACTGTAAGGTCCTCCGTGCGACATACTAGGAGAGTCAGTCCCATAGTAAGCATACACAGGATTGCAGTGTAAGGCTGCAATCCTAACCACACTTACCTGGAAGTAAGGATGGAGAAGACCCTGTCAGAAACCCGTGAGAGCCACTGCCAGTTAGTGTAGACCAGTGTTTCCCAAACTTGGGTCTCCAGCTGTTTTGGGGCTACAACTCCCATCACCCCTAGCTAGCAGGACCAGTGGTCAGGGATCATGGGAACTGTAGTCCAAAAACAGCTGGAAACTCAAGTTTGGGAAACACTGGTGTTGACAATATGGAACTAAATGCACCCATGGCAGCTTCCTATACTCCTAATATGTCTTTAATCATCTGCACAAATACTTACATGTATGTTGAAAGATGCATGTATTTTTATTTCCGTGCCTCACACGTGTTTGTTATAGGAAATCGCAGGCATTTTGTATAGCAGTTGTAACTGCTGTCCTAACTTCCAAGTCCAGAAATATGTTAGGACTGGGCTATAAAGGTCCTACTGCACTCAGTGGGCTGGCCACTGTGAGAACAGGAAGCAGGGTGAGATGGACCATGGGCCTGATCCAGAAGGTCTCTGCTCATGCTTTTAGGACATAACACAGAGCCTCCATGTGCTTGAGCTAAAAACCTTTACTATTCATAGCTCTCACCACGCTGGAGAGAGAGACCTGCACCTGCAGGGCTGCCAAGCCCTTCAAGAATGGCAGGTGGGGGCTGTTTCAGGCGAGGCAGAGCCAAGCAGAGGGAGGAAGGTGGCCATCGAAGTTGGACTGCTGTGTGTGTGTGTGTGACCTTTAACTGATCTCTTCGGATTATCCTTGAGGATGCCATAATAAAAGCTTAGGCCACTTTAAAGGACAGAAGATGGCAAGATGTGGTGGTACCCTAGAGCAGGGCTTCCCAAACTTGGGTCTCCAGCTGTTTTTGGACTACAGTTCCCATGATCCCTGACCACTGGTCCTGCTAGCTAGGGATGATGGGAGTTGTAGTCCAGAAACAGCTGGAGGACTCAAGTTTGGGGAAACCCTGCCGTAGAGACTTGAGCCTAGTTCAGACACTCTGCTCAGGAAGAGTCTGGGCTGCTCCTCCCTTTCAACACTCACCTAATGCAGTATGTGGTACAGGGGGTTCATGTGGAGGCTACTACACCCGAAAGCATGACTCTCAGGTTCTTTCTTGCTTTTGGTTTGGAGAGCACAAGTGTCTGAAATAGGCAGATGCTTGGATGCTGACAGTGACAGAAAAGAGGACCGAGACCAGGAGACTCCAGATCGAGACCATTGCACCCCTTTCAGGGCCAAGTGTCTCAGCAGATACCCAATGGGAAGGACCATAGACAGACTCTCCAAGTGTCCCTATTTTCCAGGGGAAGTCCCGGATTTACAGAAGCCATCCCGGTTTCTGATTTGATCCCAGAATGTCCCGCGTTTCCTTAGGACGTCCCTAGAATCATAGAATAATAGAACTATAGAATTGGAAGGGACTGTAAGGTTCAGCTAGTCCAGTGTTTCCCAATCCAGCTGTTTTTGGACTACAACTCCCATCATCCCTAGCTGGCAAGACCAGTGGTCAGGGATGGTGGGAATCGTAGTCCGAAAACAGCTGGAGACCCAAGGTTGGGAAACACTGATCTAGACTGATCTAGTCCAACACCATGCAATGCAGGAATCTTTTGCCCAATGTTGGGCTCAAAACCATGACTTTGAGATGAAGAGTCTCATGCTTTACCAACTGAGTTATCTCAGCAGTCCCTATTTTCATCAGATAAATGCTGGAGGGTATGGAGTTATCCTATCCCCAAGCCATCTGAAGGTAGCCCTGTATAGCAAAGTTTTTTGTGTGTGTTTAATGTTTTATTACGTTTTTATATATGTTGGAGTGGCTGGGGCAACCCAGTCAGATGGGTGCTGTATAAATAGTACAGTCATACCTCGGTTCTCGAATGCCTTGGGAATCGAACGTTCCGGCTCCCAAACAATCAAAACCAGAAGTGAGTGTTCTGGTTTTCGAACGTTCTTTTGGATGCTGAACTTCCAACGGGGCTTCCATGGCTTCCAATTAGCTGCAGGAGCTTCTGAATGGACCTCCGGAACGGATTCTGTTCAACTTCCGAGGTACGACTGTAATATGATGGTGTTGATGTTGTTGTTGTTGATGATGATGATGATGGAATAGGATGTCCCTATTTTCATCAGAGAAATGTTGGACCTACATACCTAGGTACATAACCTACATACGAATTTGTCAAAATGGAAAAGAGCGTTACTTATGTACATCAGTAAAAATGGGAGACTAATATAAACTTGTTTATCTACTTGCCTCCAGAACCAAACCTGGCTTTGTAATGTCATGGCCCGCCCCCCAACATTTCTCCGATGAAAATAGGGACATCCCATTCCATAATGATAATTTAACTATTTATACCCCCACTATGTGCATCTTCCAAAATGTATTTAAAAAAATAATAAAACATTAAACATTTTATTAAAAAAAAACTTCCCTATACAGCATTGCCTTCAGATGGCTCAGGGGTCGGATAACTAAATACCCTCCAACATTTCTCCAATGAAAATAGGGACATCCTAAGGAAAACTGGGTCATTCCAGGTTCGAATCAGAACCGGGATGGCTGCTCTAAATCAGGGACGTCCCTGGAAAATAGGGACACTTGGAGCATTTGTAATGTTATAATCAAAGGTCTTAAGGGCAGAAAGCAAAACACATGGCGGTTGGCTGAGGGAAGACTTAAGTTTGGTGAAGCAGTGGTAAAGTGAAGGGTTTCTGGGAATCTATTTACAATGAGCTTAAAAAAAAAAATTAAGTATACTTTTTTAAAAAAAACACCCGAAGCCTTTCTATTGGGATTGACAGGGAAGGAAATTTAAAAGAAGGATAAAAACCTCTTTCTGTACGCCACGACAGCAGCAAGAACTATGTTGGCTCAGAACTGGAAAACAGATGTAATACCTACTATCATGGAATGGCATGTTAAAATGATGAATTACGCAGAACTGGCTAGATTGTCGGGGAAAATACGAGATCAGGATGAAAAGAAGTTTTGTGAAAGTTGGAGTAAATATTTGGTGTATATAAGAGAAAATTGTAAAAACTTAAAGACACTGGCAGGGTTAGAATAACTCTAACAGCACATGACAAAACAGTAACAAATAGAATATGCAAGGTAAAAAACTATATGATACTTACCGAAGGGATGGAGGGAAGTCCGAAGCTCGGCAAAGCTAAAGGTATATGTGGGATGTATAGATGTGTAATGAGTGTATGTGTATTAATGAAAATTAATAAAAATTTATATATAAAAAAAAGGTTTGGTGAAGCAGTGCCCCCATATTTTCCTAATGGACTTGACTCCACCGGTTACATACTGCTTTTCAGGTGGACCTCTCGAAGTGATTTTACAAAAAGTTATTAACACAAACATCCATAAAAATTATGCAATTAAACAAGGGGAAGGTGTCGTTTTTGAAGCCTGTTTCCTCTGGAAACACACACACACACCCGCTGCTGGCAGATGGAGAAGGAAGGAGCCTTAACACGAGATCACAGGGCCTCTGAAAACTACATTTCTGTTCTAAAACCTCACTCCCTATCCCTTTCCCTTCCTTTCCGCCCCTCTCCTCTGCCCACATGTAAAGCCCAATAGGTGATAGATTCCAAAACACATTATCTGCCATGGAACAATATTTAGAAGCAGAGAGCGCAACAAACACCCTCCGCTGGTGTCCCACAAACATAAAATTAACCTTCAGGGCTATTGTAAGGAGAGGCACAAATTGCAGTTTTTGACATGAAACCAGAGAAGGGAGGCGAGGACACTTATTTGCTATCAGGAGAACCCAGGAACTTGGGTGAAAAATGAATTAGCCCATTCATGCATTAGACAGGATAATTTTTTGGTAAAACAGGTGCTGACAGTGTTAAAGGACAGTGATGGAGGAGACTGGCCTTGGTGTCATTTTAATTGTCACTTTGAGTGACGAAAAATTGTGGTGTTTTCTCCAGCATACTGTTGCCTCAGATTTGTAATATCTAAATGGGTATATTCATCGAGTGGAATTCTGGGGCTTCCTAAGCGACGCCTATGAAATCAGAGCCCACCGGAGTTCAAGCCCAGTTAAAGCAGAACGCACGGATGTAACAGGTGGAGTGAGGGTTTCTGAGGATGTGCAGAAGGCTTTTGGCTTGTTGTTCCAAATATCTGACAGGCAAGTGCTGTTTTTGAACTTCCAAGACTTCCACTAGGTTCCTTTATGCTAAGCTAGAGCCAGATGTGCGGGGTATAAATAATAAATTATTATTATTATTATCCACATCACCTGGTTCCCTCGGGTGTACAATTAGTTGTTTAAAAGGGGGGAGGACAAGAGAGCATTCAGTCATGCAATTCACCATGAAGTAGCGCAGAACTGACAACAAGCATTTTAGCATGTTCATGAGTAGCCTCATCTCCTGTATTATGTACAACCGAAATCCCTTTTTCTTTCCATTGGTGGGAGGGGAAAAAACACATTTTTCTGCCATGGAAGCTTTCCCTCCAGAGTCTCTTAATGAAGTACCCACTAAATTGTGAGTGATGCAATACATTTGGGGGGGAGTGTTCTTGAATTGCTCTTAGTTTTATTATGTGTTTGTTTTTATACAGTGGTACCTCGGGTTACAGATGCTTCAGGTTACAGACGCTTCAGGTTACATACTCCGCTAACCCAGAAATAGTACCTCGGGTTAAGAACTTTGCTTCAGGATGAGAACAGAAATTGCATGGCGGCAGCAGGAGGCCCCATTAGCTGAAGTGGTACCTCAGGTTAAGAACCGTTTCAGGTTAAGAACAGACCTCCAGAACGAATTAAGTTCTTAAGGCGAGGTACCACTGCATTGTGATTTTATGTTGTGAACGGCCCTGAGAACTGCGGTATAAAAATTTAATCAACCCATCCATCGAGTGACTCTGGTTGCCTTGTGAATCGATGGCAAGCTTTCCCTCAACCTCAGATCATAGAACCTCACTACGTAAGTGTGGGGAAATCTGTGGCCTCAGGTGTGATAGGAACTGCAAGATCTGGAGACCTACATAATCCCCATTCTGGACATAAGGCGTTTCCTTCCTCCTCTGAGTTGGAAGGCCTAGGATGTGCGGCAAATATTCCTTTTTGCAGCCAAAGTAAAAAAAAAAGATAAGGCATTATCAGGAGGGGGTTCTATGCATCTTATGACCCCCCACACACCTAGGTACAATAACAGCAGTGGTTAATAGCAGTAGCCGCTGAAGACTAGAGCATTGTTCGCAAGATTGCGTTGTTCTCTAGAGCCTTTAATGGTGTTTTGTGACATTTGGCCTCATTAAAATGGACCTGTCGGTTACTGGGTCCCCCCCTCCCCAAGGATTTTTAGCCATAGTTCATAGAATCATGGAATTGTAAAGTTGAAAGGGACCTCAAGGAACATCTAGTCCAGCCGCCTGCAATGTAGGAATCTTTTTGCTCATCATGGGGCTCAAACCCACAGCCCTGAGATTAAGATTCTCATGCTCTACGGACTGAGCTATATCAACCTGGCATTTGTTGATTTTACCTGTTGCTTTAATCTGTTTTTATATTGTGTTTCCATGTTCTGTAAGTGAAATAAACTTGGAGTCGAGTGTGAATATTATGCTCTTTATTCAGCTCATAGTAGCAATGAATGAACCTTTCCCTAAAACATCTAGCTATATATACATTATTTACACAATGGGCCCCGTGTGATTGGCTAATTCTGGGCTGCTCCTGTAGGCCAATCAGGTTGGGGATTCACTTCCTCCAGAAGCCTGATTGGCTGCTCCTGCAGGCCAATCAGGTTGCTGGTTAACTTCATCCAGGAGCCTGATTGGCTGTTCCTGCAGGCCAATCAGTTCACTGATTCACTTCCACCTGGAGCTGGATTGGGTGGCTCCTGCGGACCAATCAGACTGCTGCATTCTGGATCCTATTGTTCTAGGATTCAGCTCAGTAAGCCATCTGAGGAGACCGGAAAAGATGGGATAGAAACACCTTAAATAAACTCAACCGAACAATTAAGATCACAAAATGAGGGGGGAGGGTGACAGGGAGAAGAGGCTTGCAGGACCAAGAAACTGTTTCCTGAAGACTAGCTATTTGAGATGTATTCATAAGCAAAGTGCAGTCAAATCGTGTCCCCACAACACTCCCTCTTATGGAGGTGAAACTCTATAAAGCAACTTAAGAGCTATTAAAATAGCAAGAGAAAGAGGGTGTCATTTTCCTGCATTTATCGCAGAAATTCAGCAGCAACGAAAACGCTTGGAGTTAAGACTGGCCTCCATCTGCACACAATTAGTAATGTGAGTGCTCAAGGACTTTAAACCCAAAGATTAAAAAAGAAAAAGAAAAGAAAATGGGAGGAAAAAATCTACCTTGACCTGAATTTTGCAGAGGGGCATTTGATGGGATTGTCATGTCTTGAGAATGTGTCCTTTTCTTTGCATCATTTATCTAGAGTATGTATTATTCTGGGTTAATGTGAGACTAAGCCTTTGATCTCGCTTCATTGCACCAAAGTGAAATAGATGTAAGAGTTGAATTGCTTCCTCTTTTATCCTGCCTCAGTCAATAATATGTCAGCCTACCGTTCCTCTCATTTGTAGGTTCTGGAATGGCTTTCAGCTCCCTCTCTGGTATTTCAGTTTCAGCTCTGTTCTCAAGCCTTCAAGAAATGTATTTGAAATGGAAAAAGTGGAAAGGGGGGGGCGGAGAAAGAGAGAAAGAGAAGCATCCCCACCAAACAAACATGCACCGCTCAGCACTTTGACATTATCTTATTTATAGATGCTGCAGTTATAGCTTTTAGGGGCCTGATGATTATCATTTCTTCAGTTCTTCAGCAGATGGTATAGCCCTGTGAGCATTGTGTGAGATCTTTAAAGAGGAGGGGTGTGGGGTGCAAAACATTTTGCTGAAAGAAACTTACTGTCACTCTGATAGGAGACAAAGCCTTTTCTGGCATTGTCTCTTGCAGGATGTGTGCATTGCTGGTTACTGTTGGACCGAACCCACCAGGGAAATCAAAGTTGGTTGTGCTTGTGTTTCTGCTGGGTGGGGGGACGGGGGACGTAAATATCTCCTTTTTCTTTTCTTTTCTTTTTTTCCCAAATCCCCAACTGATTTTTGCTGCATAGAAAACTAATCTGATTAATTCTGAGATGGAAAAATCAAAGAAGTAAGAGAGACTCATTCATTATACACAACATTCTCGTAGATTTCTGTAAGATCTAAACTCAGATTGAATACTAACCCCTTGATTGCTATTCAGCTGCTTAAGCAGCTCAGCTACTGATTGAACTGGAAGAACAACTCCACCCTCCATCCCCCACCCCCCACCAAAAAAGAAATATCATTCTTTTCCACTTCTCTCCTTCTGAAATATTTTCAGTTTTACACCTTTGGAAACCTGATTCCCTTTATGACCTCTGCAGTAGACACAAGCAAAGATGGAGGGAGAGCATCTTTCTGATGGTTTTGATGAAGTGATGGCTAGGAAGATCTACCTAAAAGTTCAGCACTTTTGCACCTCACTCATTTGAATGGGAGAGTCGAGGGCAAGCTTAAATGTCCCTGCGGTTCTACAAGTCTGCCAGACTGCCCATCTTTTCTTCCTGAGTCAGTTGATCATCATGGGTTTTAGAAACATTGCATGGAAGCTGAGACACTGGACTCATCTACACTGTTCAATTAAAACATTAAAAATGCATTATAAGCACGTGACACCAGAGGGTGCCGTAGAGCAAAAATCCATTGTCAATGGAAAATTGCACTGAGAGCTATATTACATGGGTGTTTTGCGTTGTTGTTGTTTTGCGTTTTTACAGATCAGTGTAGATTCAGCCAGTAACAAACTGCATTTGAGAAAACTGTACTTTTTGATCTGAAGGCTGACCCGCTTCGTCCCGGTTTGTCTGCACAGCATTTGTGGGAGGCCAGATGTCAGCTGCTTAATAAGCATTCATTCCCTTATTTGTTTGCAAAAAGTTAATGTGATGTTGCACCAATCAACTGTTATTCCACATTTCCCCATCACTTTCCTTGTTGCAAAACATCTGCCTTTGTTGCACATGGCCTCCTAATCATCTATAATAGCAATAGGAACTGCATAGCTGAATGCTGGGAGGGAGGGGCTCCTGCCTCAGGGAGATGTCAGTGCCTTTGTGTCCTCAGCAACCATTAACAGCAATCCTCATCCTGGGTCTACCTGCGTGCATAGCAACTAACAAATCTCTCATTAAAGAAATGTGTTGGTTGCTAACAAGACTGCTGTGTTTAATTTACCTGGAAGCGAAGGGCCCAGAATTAATGTGAGCAACAAACAGCAAAGGTACACTAAACATACTGTCTGTCCCTGGGCCCAGAGATGATCTTGACTTTTAAAGTCCTTTACAACTTAGGGCTCAGGTACCTGAAAGAAAGTGCCTAACCATACTTTGAAATAACCACCATCAGACCTCATTTGAGCTCCCCCACTATCTGAGAGCGCTTCAAGGGCCACTTTAATGGCAGCACCCCCATCTATGAAACCCTCTCCCCAGAGAGACTCACCTGCTGCCTGTCCTTCTGGTGTCAGGCAAAGGCCTATTTTATTTTTCCAGGCTTCTAAAGTTTTGATCATGGCCACTGGTCCCATCACCTCCTGGCAAATAGAAGGGGAAGAAATGGAAGCAGTGAGAGATTTTACTTTCTTGGGCTCCATGATCACTGCAGATGGTGACAGCAGCCACGAAATTAAAAGACACCTGCTTCTTGGGAGAAAAGCAATGGCAAACCTAGACAGCATCTTAAAAAGTAGAGACATCACCTTGCCAAGAAAGGTCCGTATAGTAAAAGCTATGGTTTTCCCAGTCATGATGTATGGAAGTGAGAGCTGGACCATAAAGGCTGATCGCCGAAGAATTGATGCTTTTGAATTATGGTGCTGGAGGAGACTCTTGAGAATCCCATGGACTGCAAGGAGATCAAACCTCTCCATTCTGAAGGAAATCAGCCCTGAGTGCTCACTGGAAGGACAGATCGTGAAGCTGAGGCTCCAATACTTTGGCCACCTCATGAGAAGAGAAGACTCCCTGGAAAAGACCCTGATGTTGGGAAAGATAGAGGGCACAAGGAGAAGGGGACGACAGAGGACGAGATGGTTGGACTGTGTTCTTGAAGCTACCAGCATGAGTTTGACTAAACTGCGGGAGGCAGTGGAAGACAGGAGTGCCTGGCGTGCTCTGGTCCATGGGGTCACGAAGAGTCGGACACGACTAAACGACTAAACAACAACAAAGTTTTGATCCTAGAATTATAGAATTGTAGAGTTGGAAGGGACCACAAGGGCAATGCAGGAATCTTTTGCCCAACATGCAGCTCAAACCAACAACTCTGAGATTATGAGTCTCATGCTCTAAAGACAAGTTTCATTCTACCTTGTATATTATTTTAATGCTACCTTTACGAATTTTCAAGTTTCGATCATTTCTGTGTACTTATTTTTACTGTGTTGCATGCATTGTTAGCCATACTCAAGAGTAGACCTATTGAAATGAATGGACTGTTAATTTCAGCAGTAGAACTTAGTTAGATGCAGCCTATAATGCAATGCTTTAAAATATTTCATTGCAATCCACCTTAATTGATTAAAGGTTGCGGCAGAAACCTTAATAAGAAATAAATAAAACTGTCTACCATGTTGTGATATTTTTCTAGCTGCGAATAATTATCGGGACTAATAGCATTACTTTATGGGTGTCCGCAAAGGTGATAAAGAGGGAGGAATCTAATGTCTCTGATACTTCCCCACCAAACTCATGCAATGATTCGCCAAACTGCTGCCAGATTAGCAGCCTGCTCACCTCTTCAGTCATTCCACAGCTGTTTTAACTCATATGACTACCTGATCTCGGTGAGAGAATTATTAGTGCAGATGGCTTCTTGCATCTGGGACCAAGATGTGTCAAAATAATACAGGGGGAAGAATCCTCCTCAGATGAAAAGCTGTATTGTGAGACTTCATCCCACTTTCTAGTTGAAATTTGGTTTGTTTGGTTTCTTAATTTTGCAGATGTTTCTTTAGGGAGGAGTGGAAGTACAAAAAAATATCAGGACTCCTCGTTGTCTGCCAAAAAGGGTTACAGCCAATGGCCATTCCTGCTCTTAACTTGCTATGGAAAGAGTAAATAGTTGTATGAAGATTTAGAGGCAGGTGAGAAAGAGGCGGGGGGGAGAGAGAGAGAGAGAGAGAGAGAGAGAGAGAGAAATTGAAGTGAGACCGTTGGCTCACAAGTTAACTATGAGATTCGTGTGAGCAAAATTCTCCTTTTCCGTGTTGAAGTCCACGGATGATAAAGCTGAAGTTCTACATCATAAATTCCCACTTGGACACTCAGTTTTGAGAACCTATCTCCTGCATCCTAATCATTTTGAAAGAGAGCCACAATCGGTAATGAAATCTGCTTGCTTTTCACACACTGAAATTAGCTTTGGTTCTTCGCCCGAAACGTATGTTTGGGAGGCAACATGTACATCGTGAACGCTGACCCTGTCGAAGCAATAAATACCACCTAAGTCATTTTTGCAAAGCTGCATAGAGTTTCCGTGGCTTTTTTAAAAATCTGGACCTTTTGTAGAAGGAGTGCAAGAACACTTGGGGTTGGGTTTGTTTTTTTTTCTTTTTTGTCTGTTTCCTCCTTTTTTAGATAAGAGGCAAATGCCCCCACATTCCCCTACGAGAGAGATTAAATTCTATTGTTGCTAAGATAACTTCTTTAAAAATTATTAAGAAAAATAAAATGTGCTGTGGATGTAGATCTGAACCGTGACTGTCAACCTGGAGCAACACAATCTGCTCATCTTACTCAGGTTCCCTACATACAGGGTTCAAGCATCATTTGCAGGGGATGGGGGGGTGGTCCCAGTGTGATCTTGCAACGTGGTCCTTGTCTCACACACATGCCACAATCCCCACCTTGGGTCATGAAGAAACTTTTTTCTTTTTTCTTTCTTTTTTTTAACATAATTTTTATTGAGTTTTCCGTAGTTCATTCCATTTCATAATACATATCCAAAGCTTACATTATTACCCGAAGAGAGCAGCGACCGCCTTCCCTCCCTCTTTTCTGACTTTCCTATACCTTTAACATATTTATCACATTTCCATAATCACTTCTTTACCTTACATAATCATTTAAAGATCACACTCTTATTTGTAAATTAGCTCTTTCTTTCCTCATTACCAAACATTTCATGTTAAGGCTACAAATGTTTACAGTTTTCTTTCAAATAATATATAAATTTGCTCCAGTCCTTTTGAAATCTCTCATCGGTCGGTTCCTAATTTTCCCCGTCAACTTCGCCAATTCCACAAATTCTACCATCTTTATTTGCCAGTCATCTAGGGTGGGGAGTTCTTGCTGTTTCCATCTCTGGGCCAGGAGGATTCTTGCTGCCGTTGTGGCGTACATGAATAAATTTACATCTTTTTTGTGGATTTCCTCATCAATTAACCCTAATAAAAACACTTCTGGATGAAGAAACATTCTTCTATATTTCTGAAATTACACCATGGCTGACACTTGGCAGACCTTCCAAGTGTCCCTGTTTTCCAGGGGCAATCCTGGATTTACAGAAGCCTTCCTGGTTTCTGATTTGCTCCTGAAATGTCGCATCTCCCCTTAGGATGTCCCTATTTTCATCGGAGAAATGTTGGAGGGTATGGAATAAGATGACTCCAGGGACGTTTTTCAGCCAGGACTCGCCGAAACTCAATTACGGCACCTCTTAGGTGGGCACCATTGCTATTATAAGAGAACAAGGGTGGGGTTGGTGGTGAGTTCTGGCACCTCTTTTTCCAGAAAAATAGCACTGGACATCCCTGTTTTAATAGGAGAAATGTTGGAGGGCTTTTCTTTCATGACTCAAAATACCACCGCCACCCATTTTGGGTTTTTGTTTTCGTTTAATACATAACATCCAGCCTGAAAAAGAAGCCTACAAAACTTCTATTTCATAACTTTTGGATTGGTCCAAGTAAAAAGGTAATATGCTGGTGGCTATATATATATATATATATATATATATATATATATATATATATTCTAATAGACCAATGTCGCTGCAAACATTTTATAAATAGACCAATTCACACACAAAATTTTCTAGGCTTTTTCGTTGCAGAATCTTGAAGTAATTGTGCTAATGGAGATATTACCTGTGCTTTGAAAGCGTTAGATTGGAGTCGCAAAATGTATCCTGGCAGCTTTTCTTCATCATCAGTTGCCACAGACACAGTCTCAATATTGAAATCATTTTTATCTTGTTTTTGCTCATCTACTTCCCTAGGTAGTGTATTGTTCGGGGTTCAGGTGAACCTTTTTAGTCCAGCAGTTTTCAGCAATTCATAGCTGCAGGTTTTAAAATATTTTTGAAAAGCTTCTCTTTCCCCCACCCCCTCTTGAATGGCTAGTGAATTTCTAAGATTTAAGGGAGGAGTTGATTTAGACGCGGTGATTCCATGATCTTCACCACAGGTCTTATGTATATACTTTTTATTTTATTTTTTTAAGCATTGTTCACCACTGTACAAAAATGGAGGATAGGAAAACCCTCTGCCACCTCATCTATAAAGTAAGGCATCCACACTTTCCTGAAATTTGTTGACCTCCACCCTTTCATAGGTTATGAATGGTCCCATGAAAATAGGAGACAATTCTGACCCTCCTTTTTATATTGCCTGGGACACACCTCAGAAATGCCTTGTTTGATCCATTGGTGCCCTTTACCTGGGACTCAGCTACATTTGTAATGATAAAGCGCTTTATTTGTGTTATAACACTGTGACACCAGATGGCGCTGTGGAGTCCCACCTTTTGCCAACGGGATTTCCCTGGATGAAGTTTACAACGCGTTTAACTGAATCGGTTTTTTGGATGTATCTAGATCCAGCCCTGGTTTGAGTTTCTTTTCTTTAATCTGGTGCTTAGAAAGATCGTTTTCAAAAAGGAACTCTTTCTAGTTTATCATTTTACAGAATGAGCGAATTCACCTCAGTTTCATCCTTCACAGATTTATATAGTTCATAGAAAGCTCATCCTACGCAAATGTTTGCAGCTTTCGCTTTTAAATGCCAGTTTTTAATTGGGTAAATCGCCAGCTTACCCTTGCAGTCCTAACCATGTCTTAAAAAGGTAAAGGGATCCCTGACCATTAAGTCCAGTCATGGACAACTCGGGGGTTGCGGTGCTCATCTCGTTTTACTGGCCGAGGGAGCCGGCGTTTAACCACAGACAACTTCCAGGTCATGTGGCCAGCATGACTAAGCCACTTCTGGCAAACCAGAGCAGCACACGGAAACGCCGTTTACCTTCCCGCCGGAGTGGTACCTATTTATCTACTTGCACTTTGACGTGCTTTCAAACTGCTAGGTTGGCAGGAGCAGGGACCGAACAACGGGAGCTCACCACGTCGCGGGGATTTGAACCGCCAACCTTCTGATCAGCAAGCCATAGGCTCTGTGGTTTAGATCCTCTTGATTTCAATGGGCCTTGGTCCCAGGTAAGTGAGGTTAGGGCTTATGCGGGGCAATGATCCTCCTCCTCCTCCTCCTCCTCCTCCTCCTAACTTCACAAAATTCCTTGTGATCAAAACTTCCTAAACCTAACTCCCCTCCCAATAGGAAGTTACAATATCTGTCAGGGAAATGAGCAAACTACAGTGGTGCCCCGCAAGACGAATGCCTTGCAAGACGGAAAACCCGCTAGACGAAAGGGTTTTCCGTTTTGGAGGTGCTTCGCAAAACGAATTTCCTATGTGCTTGCTTCGCAAGACGAAAATGTCTTGCGAGTTCCTGCGGGGGTTTTTTCCTTTCCCCCCCCCCTTTTTCCCAAGCCGCTAAACCGCTTATCAGCTGATCGTTAAGCCGCTTATCAGCTGATCGTTAAGCCGCTTAACAGCTGATCACTAAGCCGCTTATCAGCTGATCGTTAAGCCGCTTAACAGCTGATCACTAAGCCGCTTATCAGCTGATCCGCTAAGCCGGCTAAGCCGCTAATACTGTAGCGCTAATCCGCTAAACCTCTAATGGGCTTGCTTCGCAAGACGAAAAAACCCGCAAGACGAAGAGACTCGCGGAACGGATTATTTTCGTCTTGCGAGGCACCACTGTACTTCGATCTTGGAGCTGGAACCTAGTCCTGCTTTCCCCAAAGAGTTGTGTGCAGGTTGGACCGAAGAATGAGGGGTGCACACCCTCCGACATCCCTCAGATGAAAATAGAGGCATTTCTCACTCCCCACCCAAATGACCCTCCTCGCCCCCCCATTTTTGTGTCCCCCCCCCCGGCAGAGCATTTCCTATCAGATTAAGAGTGAATGCTACACCAACGGGACACAGCATACACACCCTCCACCGTCCTAAGGAAACCTCTTAATCCTGGTTTTGTTTTAGTCTTTGGCACAGTGGCGGAACTTCATGCTCCAGCACCAGGGGGCGGAGAGCAGGCGGGGGTGGGGCTGACACGTGTCCTGGGGGCGGGGTGCAGCACCTATGGGGGCGGGGCGCCCAGCGCAGGCAGGGAGCAGCCACGATGGCACCCCACCAGTATCACGCTGCCGGGGGTGGTGCGCTCCCCCCACACTCCTCCTCCGCCAGCTTTGGTAGAGTTGTTGTTTAGTCGTTTAGTCGTGTCCAACTCTTCGTGACCCCATGGACCAGAGCACGCCAGGCACTCCTGTCTTCCACTGCCTCCCACAGTTTGGTCAAACTCATGTTTGTAGCTTTGAGAACACTGTCCAGCCATCTCGTCCTCTGTCATCCCCTTCTCCTTGTGCCCTCCATCTTTCCCAACATCAGGGTCTTTTCCAAGGAGTCTTCTCTTCTCATGAGGTGGCCAAAGTATTGGAGCCTCAGCTTCAGGATCTGTCCTTTCAGTGAGTACTCAGGGCTGATTTCCTTCAGAACGGATAGGTTTGATCTTCTTGCAGTCCATGGGACTCTCAAGAGTCTCCTCCAGCACCATAATTCAAAAGCATCAATTCTTTGGCAATCAGCCTTCTTGATGGTCCAGCTCTCACTTCCATACATCACTACTGGGAAAACCAAAGCTTTAACTATACGGATCTTTGTCGGCAAGGTGATGTCTCTGCTTTTTAAGATGCTGTCTACATTTGTCATTGGTTTTCTCCCAAGTTGGTAGAGTTACAAAAAGAAAAACACACATCAAAAATAAATTTTAGAAAGGGGTAAGACTAGACATGGATACACAAATATTCTTCTTCTTCAAGATTCCTTGTGCTACTGGAGAGACCTTTCAGGGGTAAGCATGGACCAATGGTACCAAATAGTATGGGGAACAGCCTTACTAGAAAAATTAACCAATAAACCGAAACGGACATGGGGACAAACAGAAGAAGACGCCTTCACCCCGGTATGACTCCCCTTTATCACATACACAGCCCAACAAGACAATGTCAAGAATCCCCCGTCAGCATACGAATCGACATGGCTAACCTGATCCAAAACATACACACACCCCACTCACACATGAAAACAAAGATCACCACAGCCAATCACAAACAATCAACCACACCCTGGGCCAACCCAACCTCTCTCACCACCAAAGGAACACAAGCAAATAGTAAAAGAGAACCCACACAAGCGACACTGACACAAAACCCTACACATAGGTTAAGTAAAGTAGAAACATCGCCACCCGACCCCCACTCACCATTCCCCCCTCCACCTCTTTCCCCCTTTTCTTCCTAATGTAACACTAATGTCTCAACAAATGAAACTGATCTGTAAAAAATGTAACTTGAAGAAAGAGACATTGCACATACTTTTGTAAACCAAGAAAATCTTTAATAAAAATACATTAAAACAACAACAACAACTCTGGGCAATCTCCCCCCAATTATTATTTTTTTGTTGCAGTCCCAAATAAATCAGTTAGAAACCTGGGCAACTGATGGAATGAGAAGTAGTTAATCAGGTGACAGCTTTAGTATTAATATTCAAAAGTGGAAGGTGCATAAGGGTGAGAATTGTGAGAAAAGCAACTATATCAAGATAAATGACACTGGCTGCTTTGTGGGGGGGGGGGGGATTCCTTGTGCTCTGCTCTGCTCCCCCTTATATCTTGCCCAGGGCAACCCTGTCTGCACCTTAGAACTGCATACCCTCCAACATTTCTCTGATGAAAATAGGGACATCCAATTATTATTATTATTATTATTATTATTATTATTATTATTATTAGCCCGCCCATCTTGGTTTCCCCAGCCATTGTGGTGGCTTCCACCAAATTATAAAAACATAATAAAATGTCAAACATTTAAAAATTCCTGATACAGGGCTGCCTTCAGATGTCTTCTAAAAGTTGCGTAGTTCTTTATCTCCTTGACATCTGACGGGAGGCCCTTCCACAAAGTGGGCGCCACTACTGAGAAGGCCCTGTGCCTGGTTCCTTGTTGTCACACGACGCACTTGTTCCAAACAAAAACAGTTTACTAGCCGTGAAGGATCTCATAAGACTACCAAGATACTGCTGGTTACTCAAACGCAAGGAGGCACATTTGTTTCATTTTGTGTTGTATCCCTAGCCTGATCCAACCCAGAAGCCTGCTGACTCTTTCCATAAAAGGCATTCTTGTGAATCTTTCCAATCAGAATTTTCAGCATCTCTTCCCTGACAGTGTTTTTCATTTCAGGAGCGTTCTCCTCTATTGATTTGTTATTGATCCCAAGTTTATTGCTTTACATCTGTCTGCATTATCTGCTCCAGCTGCTTGCAGGCTTCGTGAGAAGAAAGGCCCAAATTTTTTCCACTTTGACCCAAAATAATATATCATAAAATGTTAGGATACAGTTTCCTGGTTAATTAGGCTTTCTAGCCCATGCATAGTATTAGCCTAATCAACAAAATGATAAAATCCTGCATACATATCATTTATATACAAACTTGCAAAACCACAACAGTTGTGCCTCTTCTCCCAATAACAACTTCCTCACAACCACTAGGTAACCCAAACCCATTCAAATGTTCAGATGGTTGGACAATACAGTCCTTCCTGGTGGCCACACTGAAAATTCCCCAAGTGTAGAAACTTCCACACCTAAGAGAAAGATACGCGGTTTTTCAGAAGCAGACTTTGGTCATCTTTTGTAATATGGCACCTTGTGTGAGGCCAAAATTTGGCTCCCCCAAATGGAACTCCTCAATTATGGATCTTCTCAATTTTGCACACACACACCCTGCCTTGGTGCCCTGTGGGAGGGAACCACCTGCACCACCCTAAATCTGGTGCTAAGTTTTTGTGGTGAGACGGAGATGTATTCAGAGGGGATGCGAAGGCGAGGGAGACAGAAGTGCTGCCATATTACATAGGCAGAGGTAGCAGACAGTCAGCTGACTACAGAGGAAGGCACCCCAACCATATTTTGTTTTTCCTCCTCCAAGCAGTCTTTCATCCAACAGGGCTTAAACTGTCTTGATGACCATTCCCCTGGATTGAAGGTACTTACGTTGAATGCCAGCTACATCATCTCCTGGTCAGGAGAGATATCCTTCCTCCAGTTGCCCATACCCTTGTAACATCAAGACCAAGTATTATAAGTGGAGGGTTTCCAGAAAGCATTCCACTAAACTGAAGCCTAGTTGTTAACAAGGACGCACCACTTGGACCATGCACTGTCCCAGCGCTGGATAGCTCAGTTGGTAGAGCACGAGACTCTTAATCTCAGGATTGTGGGTTTGAATCCCATGTTGGGTGAAAGATTGCAGGGCACTGTCCTAGAATTCAGAGTTCAGCAAACTTTTTCAGCAGGGGGCTGGCCCACTGTCCCTCAGACCTTGTGGGGGGCCAGACTATATTTTTTTGGGGGGGGATGAATGAATTCCTGTGCCCCACAAATAACCCAGAGATGCATTTTAAATAAAAGCACGCATTCTACTCATGTAAAAACATGCGCGGGCTGGATTTAGAAGGTGATTGGGCCAGATCTGGGCCCTAGGCCTTAGTTTGCCTACCCATGTCCCCTAGATGGACCCCTGTGGTCCCTTCCAACTCTACAAATCTGTGATTCTGTAAAAGGGGTTCATTGGCTCCTGGCGTACTTCTTGACACAGTTCAGGAGGATGTTATTTTAAACCTTAAGTGTCTTGAGGCTTGAGTAATTAAAGGACCATCTTCTCTCATATGAACCTGCCTAGAATTTAAGGTCCATGTCAAGTGTCCTCCTCCAAATTCCTCTGACCAACTAAAGCAGCTAAGGAGTGGAGTGGGGGCTTTTTTTGGTGGTGGTGGTTCCACCATCGAAGAAGAGAAGAAGAAGAGTTTGGATTTGATATCCCGCTTTATCACTACCCTAAGGAGTCTCAAAGCGGCTAACAATCTCCTTTTCCTTCCTCCCCCACAACAAACACTCTGTGGGGGGAGTGAGGCCAAGAGACTTCAGAGAAGTGTGACTAGCCCAAGGTCACCCAGCAGCTGCATGTGGAGGAGCGGGGAAGCGAACCCGATTCACCAGATTACAAGTCCACAGCTCTTAACCACTATACCACGCTGGAATGACTTCCTTGAGCAGGCTTGGCCAGCATCAATACTTTTAGACTGTAGGAAAGAGGTAATTTCTAAGACTTTTAATGGGCGATGGATGGTTGCTGTTTTGCTGCTTTTCCTTCCCTGGTTTTTTATTCCTACTACTTTGCTTATGGTTTTACAATTAGCTAATTTATGCTGCTTTAATTGTTATTTTACGGTTGTTTTCATAAACCGATTTGTATATTCTTTTAAAAAATAAATAGAAAGGCTGCCTTGCAATTTTGTAAACTAACAGCAGGGGCCTACTTTATGGGGCTGTTGTAAGGACTGCTGCCACAAATGCATGGAAAGGGCTTTGAACACGCTCCAACGAAGAATTACAGTATTTTTCGCTCCATAAGACACGTTTTTCTTCCTAAAAATAAGGGGAAATGTCTGCGCGTCTTATGGAGCGAATGCATGGTCCCTGGAGCCGAATTGCCCAGCAGCAAAAAGCAGATCATGCTTTTTTTTCCTTTTTTTTTTTTTTGAAAGAGGGAAGTTGTTTTTGAAACAAAGCCACTGATCGTTACAAAGCACGGATCCACATGCTTACAAAGCACGGATCCACATGGATCCTCAGGATTTTTGCATTGGGTCACCCCAAATTCACCATCAGATCACATGTCTGTGGCCACAGAATGAACCACAAAAATCATACATCTACTGTTTCATTCAGAATATTTTTTTTCTCGTTTTCCTCCTCTAAAAACTAGGTGCGTCTTATGATCAGGTGCGCCTTATGGGGCGAAAAATACGGCACCCAAAGTAAAGTGCTTTGAACCTGTAGAAAAGGTGCTGTATAAATGCTACCATCGTGCCCTTCTCCTGAGCCTCTTGGAAGCAGCTGTTTTGACAACTGATGGAGACAGAAACAGATGGACCTTCAGCCGGATCCAACAAAGTAATTCTTACACAGCGATACCATGGTTCTAAACTCAGCATAACCATTGCATCAAATCTCTTCTCTTCTCCTTTCCCTTTTTTTTTTGTTTAGGTGCATTACAATGGGTTCCTAAATCAAAGCAGATCCATCTAAATAAATGGCCTTGCTTTCAAAAGTGCTGCGAATACCAAAGTTTGCCCGGAGTGCTGCGTGCTCAGCGCCTTTGGAAGTGGTATCACTTATGCCTGATCATTATGACGAAGGGCAGGTGTGCCCCAGGTGCTTATCAGAGGTCAGGGCCTATTTGAAGCATCTCTAGCATAACTTTGACCTGCAGCTGACCTGCTTCCTGCCTGGATAACATATGTGAATCAATAAGCAAGGTAATATTGCACTGGTGTGAAACAAGGGGCATTTCCCCCACACTTAACGTTTATTGTGCTTCTCTTTCTTTCTTTCTTTCTTTCTTTTAAAAAAAGACAACTCACAAATGTGAATAGATTTCCAGAGAGTCAGCCCTTGCTACTGTTTGCATACTGCCATGTGCACCCACCTGCCCCCCATGATCAGGGGCCCCAGTGCCACATAACACGCATGCATTCCGCACGCTGCGTGACCTGCTCACATCACATGCACACACCATGCGATGC
This sequence comes from Podarcis pityusensis, assembly GCF_964106645.2. Taxonomy (NCBI): domain Eukaryota; kingdom Metazoa; phylum Chordata; class Lepidosauria; order Squamata; family Lacertidae; genus Podarcis; species Podarcis pityusensis. The sequence continues at coordinate 29,529,150 of NC_138042.1, forward strand.
GTGTGCACCAGTTCTGCATGCCGCATGACAGTGATGTGCGCACGTTGCTGCAGAATATTGAGGGGCCCTGGGGCCCTCCTTAAAAATGTGGAGGACCCGTGGCCCCTTGACACAACCACCCCTTAATGGTCCCCTTGTATACTGGCATCAACCTTGTTCTGAAAAGAATGGAGGTTAATGGTTCTCATTCATTTTTCTTGGTTATGCTATGGGCAATCTTGCAAATTCAGATAGTTGCAGAGGGTCAATTGTGAAAGGAGGCCACTCTTTCGCCATTGGCGGTTGACGAACACTGCCCATGGGTCTGCCTGACAAATTCTACCCATTTCTCTATTTGCAAGTACCCTCATCCCGTGCAAATGTAGTACACGGTCGCCACATGGTCGATTTTGCAAAAAGAAATGATCCTCTGAAGAATAAAATTAATTCAAGCCCATATTATTTATTTTAAATGTCTAGAAATAGTGCTTTTACTTTTTACACACACCCCACAGAGAATATACTGTAGAGTTGCAGAGAAGCCTTTGCCTCAAGAATGCTTCTGGGAGTGATTAGCAGGTTTTATTTTTAACGATGATTTAAAGATAATGTTGGCTCGCTGGAGTTCCCTAACTTTCCTGTTAGCAGGGGGCAAGGCGTAAGAACTGCTGGGATATTCCAAGCACTCTGGCGGGGAAAAGAATAAAGATTTGTTTTCCTAATAACTGCTACGTTACAGAACTCGCCGGGACGGTTGTATCTGTCGACACCCTACATCAAAATGTGCCTACTAGATTGCATACCACTGACAGTACCAAAAATATGTTTGAATTTCAAACTTGCTGAGAAGCCTAGGATGCAGGGATTACGTTCCCCGAGGGCAGATAAACAAGATGGATGGGCTAAACGCTGAATTGCTTAATGATCAAAATGCAGCAAAAGCTGTCATAGAAAGGACTGCTTTGCTCATCAAAGCTGACTCCATGATTTCTGCTGACTTACTACTGCCCTTACTGAAGGCACAGGCACAGTGAGTAATTAAGTTCACAAAGCCAAACGGTTGACCTGCTAATTGTCTACCTGGAGAGATACGCATCAAGTGGCCCCATTGATATTACAGAACAATCTTGAAAATAAGGAGTATCAACAAGGGTCAATAACTAGATGGGGGATTCTGTGTGAGACAAGAACTACCTTTGAGAGAGGACTCTGTTTCTCTTTCTTTCTCTGTTTGTGTTTCTATTTAGATTACGTAGTTTCTTTTATCATATTGCATTATGAAAAAGGTTTAATAAAATGTTATTGGGGAGAGAACTAGATGCGATAGGTTCAGGCTTGCAGATTAATAAAGAATCCAGCCTAGAATTCATCGAGAATCCAGCCTCTACGGATTCTCCAAGAAGTCCCATTGAATCCAGAAGAAGAAGAAGAAGAAGAAGAAGAAGAAGAAGAAGAAGAAGAAGAAATAAAAACACAGTAAAACATCAAACATTAAAACCTTTCCTATACAGGGCTGCCTTCAGATGTCTTCTAAAAGTCAAATAGTTCTTTATTTCCTTGGCATCTAATGGAAGGGTCTTCCACAGGATGAGCACAACTACTGAAAATGCCCTCTGCCTGGTTCCCTGTAACCTCCCAATGAGGGAACTGCCAGAAGGCCCTTGCAGCTCAGGTTTATTCCCAATACAGTGGTACCTCGGGTTACATACGCTTCAGGTTACAGACTCTGCTAACCCAGAAATAGTACCTCGGGTTAAGAACTTTGCTTCAGGATGAGAACAGAAATTGTGCAGCGGCGGCGCAGCAGCAGCAGGAAGCCCCATTAGCTAAAGTGGTGCTTCAGGTTAAGAACACTTTCAGGTTAAGAACGGACCTCCAGAACGAATTAAGTACGTAACCAGGGGTACCACTGTAATGTCACCATAGGATTATAGCCTTAATTCTGTAGCCAGTTTAAGCAATGCCTGAGAGACTACAATATTTAACCATCCTATTAGCTAACTAAATATTTCATTAGTTCAGAGGCGATTTTAGGGGAGCGCAACTGGTTTGGTTTCACTGTGTGTGGGGTCTCAGGGACACCGCAACAGTGGTGTCAAATGGAAGGTGAGAGGCAGGGGGCATCTCACAAGGCGCTACTAAAATCTGAGACCACGAGGTTGACCACTGATTAGTTATTGGTGAAGACGACGAGTTTTAATTTGTGAGGACTCTCGAGTTAAGAATACAACATCTGGAAGCTATTTTGGTTCCACTGTGTTACTATAAGAGGGAATGGGAATGGGGAGACGGGGACACACACACACACACACACACAAATGTTCCCTTTGAACCATGGTTGGTATCTTGTTTTTTAAATTGTAAGTTATCCTACATTCCATTCAGCAGCTCGTGTGTGTGTGTGTGTGTGTGTGTGTGTGTGAAGACCTGCAATACAAAATATAATCAACTATTTAGTTGCATTTTTTAAAAGGGCAGGTGATAATCAGCTTTTTGAAAAATGACTCTTTACACCTTCATAGTGCTGGAGGAAAAACTCAACAGCAAATGTGCCACATGAAAATTACTCGACATTTACTAAAGCAACCCAGAACAAAAAGCTTGAAATTTAGTGAGAGAAATTGATTGTGGTGGGGAAAGCACATTGGAATAATAACTTTTTAAATATATAAGTTTTCAAATATTTACTGTAATTCACATCCTTGGCCTGCGAAGAAAGTGAGTTCCCCCTCTCCTACCCATCTGGCTGGGTGGTTATTACAGTCTTGTTGAATCATAGCAACAGAGGTTGGAGCGAGGCACTAAATTAAAATGTGAATAAGGCTACGTACAGATGCTTTTCGCCGACTTAGGCTTGATAGACAGGCAGGCATCCTTAAAAGAAGCATGGCTTTCCATGGTGCATGCACAATTCTGTTGCCCCACTCTCAACTGCACAGGGAATTCAGTATTTGCAAATTCCAATACAAAATGTCCCGAACTTCACCACTTGGAGTAATGTGCAGATCAGAACTTAATTATCCAAGAGATTTTGCCCTACTGCAAGCATAGTGGAAAACGCATTGAAATGCATGTTCTGAGACACAATCCACATTTAAATACATAGTTTAAGAGGATCTGTTTTTAAAATTCCAGCTTAATGCAGAAAAGAAATGGAATTATGAATATTTTTAACAAAAAAAACTCAAAGTGGCACAGACCACAAGCAGGCAGACTTATCCCATCCGTATTGTCAACTCCGGCCACACAATTTTTTGTAACAACACAAAAGTCTGTAAAAATTGGTTACTAGAGGCAAATGGGAAAAGAGGGCACAAACTGTAAAGAGGAAACCTATTTAAATCTTTGTTCAGCTCCATGAAAAAACAGTTGCCTATGCAAGGGTTTTTCTTGCACTTGCACTGGGTTTGTCCAACCACAAGGAAAATTCACAGCTCCTTTCCAGAAACCAGGGCTGGATTTAGGTTTGATGAGGCCCTATGCTACTGAAGGTAATGGGGCCTTTATATGTCCAGCTGTCCTTTGTCAACAGCAAATTGTCGCTGTTTTTCGTGTTGAATATATGAAATCAATCAGTAGGTATAAGACTCATACTCTTAGTCTATGCTGCCTGATCATCAGCCTAAAAGCACTCTTTAATATTAGATAACAGGTACAACAGCTTGGGGACGCAGGTGGCACTGTGGGTTAAACCACAGAGCCTAGGACTTGTCAATCAGAAGGTCGGCGGTTCGAATCCCCGCGACGGGGTGAGCTCCCGTTGCTCGGTCCCTGCTCCTGCCAACCTAGCATTTCGAAAGCACGTCAAAGTGCAAGTAGATAAATAGGTACCGCTCTGGCGGGAAGGTAAACGGCATTTCCGTGCGCTGCTCTGGTTCACCAGAAGCGGCTTAGTCATGCTGGCCACATGACCCGGAAGCTGTACGCCGGCTCCCTCAACCAGTAAAGCGAGATGAGCGCTGCAACCCCAGAGTCGGCCACGACTGGACCTAATGGTCAGGAGTCCCTTTACCTTTACAACAGCTTGACCTACATTCAACTGTGCTGCACTGCAATTGGCAACTGCAATGCTAACAGGACCAGTGGTCAGGGATGATGGGAGTTGTAGTCCCAAAACATCTGGAGGGCCGAGTTTGCCTATGCCTGTGCTACATGTTGCCATGCAACCAGTCCATGCACACTGTAGGCACCCTATATATAGAAACGAGCAAACCAGTGATATTTTAGGGAGCAGGCTAGCAGGAGCAGGAGCAGGCTAACCATTACATCGTAGGAGCCTACACAACACACAAACATTGTTGCTGTATGTAGGGTATTTTTTTCCCCTTTAATTTTTTGGGGGGCCCCCAAGAGAGTGGGGCCCTAAGCTATAGCTTGTTTAGCTTATATGTAAATCCGGCACTGCCAGGAACCAGCTTGGAAGTTAGAGAAGGGAGTACATGCCAAATGGGACTGGTGGGGTCCTGGGGTCCAGGAGTTTTGGCTGGACCATCAAAGCCAGCCAAAATCTCCTCTAAAATTTCATAACCATCTTTCCAATAACTTTAGCCAGCCAGGATCATTTCAAATTCAGCCTAATCCTTTGCTTCTCTCTTAATTCAAGAATGTCATTCTGCAAATAATGTGAATCTGACCCACTTTCAGAGGGGGAAAAACACGTTACCATATCCTGTAACGATTTGGGTTAAAATACTGTAAGAGGTCACTGCTTTATAAATGTAAAAAAATAAAAAATAGATAACCTTGTATAATAATGAGTCGGTAATGAAAGCTGCAAGGATGGCCAAACAGCAGAGCAAGACAGGTCCCGCTTAATAAGAGCTTTTCGTTTTTGAAAAAGAGGCAATATTGTGAATTGTACTAGAACTCAAAGATCGGCATTGCCACCTCTGCTCACGGGTGCTAGTGCAAGCTGAGGTGTATGCAAAGGGGTCATTAATCTGCCCAAACCTCCCCAAAGTGCCCAGCAACAAAGGTTTTTGCAGGTGTCTCCCCAGGCAGAGGGCCTTCTCGGTAGTGACTCCCGCCCTGTGGAACACCCTCCCACCAGATGTCAAGGAAATAAAAAACTACAGTGGACCCTCTGGATACGGATTTAATTCATTCCAGGAGTCCGTGCTCACCCCAAAAAATCCGTATCCAGAGGCGCCGCTTCTGCGCACACCTGCAGCGCGATAGAGCACTTCTGCACATGCGCAAGTGGCGTAACCCAGAAAAATACTTTCGGCTTTGCTGTTTTCGCAATCCGAAGATTACATAACCCGAGGGTCCACTGTATCTGACTTTTAGAAGACATCTGAAGGCAGCCCTGTTTAGGGAAGTTTTTTATGTTTGATGTTTTATTGTGTTTTTAATATCCTGTTGGAAGCCGCCCAGAGTGGCTGAGGAGGCCCAGACAGATGGGCGGGGTATAAATAGGTAAAGGTAAAGGGACCCCTGACCGTTAGGTCCAGTCGCGGATGACTCTGGGGTTGCGGCACTCATCTCGCTTTATTGGCCGAGGGAGCCAGCATACAGCTTCTGGGTCATGTGGCCAGCATGACTAAGCCACTTCTGGCAAAACAGAGCAGTGCACAGAAACGCCGTTTACCTTCCCGCCGGAGTGGTACCTATTTATCTACTTGCACTTCGTGCTTTCGAACTGCTAGGTTGGCAGGAGCAGGGACCGAACAACGGGAGCTCACCCCGTCACGGGGATTCGAACCACCGATCTTCTGTTCGGCAAGCCCTAGGCTCTGTGGTTTAGACCACAGCACCACCCGCATCCCTGGGGTATAAATAATAAATTATTATTAATTATCATCATTGTCATCATCTACACCACAGCTGCTCAGTTCTATTTGTCAGAGTCCACTTAGGGTGGATAAGGAGGAGAACTCTGGCAGAGGCTCTGTTGCTTTTCATGCTGAGTAGATAGCTCAGTTGGTTAGAGCATGGTGCTGAGAACGCCAAGGTTGCAGGTTTGATCCCCGTAAGTTACAGCTGCATATTTCTAGATAACAGGTACAACAGCTGTTGTACCTGTATCTAGATGATACTCAGAGTTTCTTCCAACTCCATGATTATGTGTGAGGAGAGGGGGTTTTTAAAGTATGTTGCCTGTGCCTTGGTTGAAGAAAATGCAGCTCAGCTGCATAACCAACAAATCTACTCTGGAGATCTGTCAAGTCTCCTATCCCTAGTAATTTAAGGGTTTCCTCTTCCATCTGCTCAAGAGGCCCTGGCAGTATGGAAGGAGACGGGGACACCCTCAGAGGCTGCAACCAGGTCTGCGTTGCTGCCTGAACCTTTATGACAACAGTATAAAGCAACTTCCACAACACCAGGAAGATAAGCTCTTTAGAAGAAAATATAAAAGCATTAGCTCGGCAATTCATCCGAACTTCATCATGCACCGTAGACATTTTTTATTTTTTTGAAGTTTAACAAAGAAAAGCACATCATTAAAGAATACTGCTCTATCGCCATTCTTATGCAAATCCTTCCCAGATAGTTGGGTGGAAAAAATTCCATCTCGGCACTCAGCGAGAAATAAAATGTTGTCGGGTGGAAATTTCTGCTGTACGGAGTGCATCTATCACTTGTATAATCCAAACTACTGTATATGTGCCCTGACTACAGAATTAGTATCGATCCATTCACCATGTAAACATCAAGTACTTTCTATTATTACCTGAAATAGCATGCTATCACAATTTCTATTTCCTTCCCCCCTATCTTAAATAGAAGTCCTGCACATTAGCTCTTCCCTTCGTGTACTTTTTTGCACAGCTATCTAACTACGGTGTTCAAGGCTCTCGCTCTCTCTCCCCCCCACCCCCACCCCAGGTTTCCTGCAGACATCTGCAGTATTACAGTCAAAGCACTTTACTTTCAAGTCGCCTCTAATGGAAGGCAATGCAACTTTCATTTACCCAGAAACCTGTTCCTGAGACTTGGCTTGGCATGAGGGGGCTGGCAGCTTTTGCTTCAAGGCCGACTTTGCAAGACGGCCATTACAAGCAACTACATCAAATGAGGCTTTCCAAATATTACTTACAGGCTTTTCAAGCGGTTCAGCTAAGGTAAGAGTGGGTCACCGGTGTCAAGGATGGCTGTAACATTTGCGAACGTCTATGTGCAAAAAGGCATTAGGCTTTCGTTCCTACTATGCTCTCTCCCTGATGCTCAGAGAAAATGGAGAGAGAGAGAGAGAGAGAAAAGGAGAGGTACTGGTAGAGGAGAATGCTTTAGGAATGCATTGCAAGGCTGGAAACGTTCCATTCTGTTATCACCCACTTTGCAATTGTCAGTTGCGTTCCTACAATTCATCAGTGGGTATTAAGAACCTGGAACAGTGGCAGGAAGTATAGGAGGCGTGATGTTGATCGCACTGCTCAGCCAGAGCTGCTGAGTGGTGAACAAGGAGCAGAAAGGGACCCTCGCTGTTGCTGGAGGGCATATCTTAGCAGAGGAGACAGGTGGCAGTGAGGCTAGAGCAGCACGCTGGAGTTGTCGTGCCCAGATCGTGATTTACCAGCTGCCTTGGGCTCTTCTGCTGCCCCAGCTGTCAGCTAGCGGTAGCCGAAAGAGAGACAGGAAGTTGGGCTGCTCCAATCAGCTCTGCTGAGAGAACATTTCCATTTGGCAACTGCACCCTCCAAACGGTTTCCTTCTCAGCTGATCCTTAGAATCGCAGAATCACAGAATCTTAGCTGGATTACAGAATTGTAGAGTTGGAAGGGAGCCTGGGGATCATCTAGTCCAAACCTCTGCAGTGCAGGAATATGCAGCTGTCCCATATGGGGATCAAACTTAATAACAACTTTGCAACCAGCACCTGAGTTTCCTTGCTTTCCTCATCCCTCCTCATCCCTATTCCTTGTGTGTTATATCTTTTATCTTGCTCATTATTGATCTGGAAGTCTTTCCAGGAGTCAAAATGCCTTCAGTGAATGACTAAATGGGTGCCATTAAGGGATAAATATGTCCCATATATATATATATATATATGGGACACACACACACACACACACACAGAGTCTGAGCTGGCAGCGAATGACCAGGAATGAGACCTTGGGGTCATATTGGATAGAGCTTGATGAGGTTGTGGACCCAAACCAGTACATTTGCATTGTGAAAAGGGCAGATTCCATGCTAAGGGGTCATTAGGAAGCGGATTGGAAATATAACACATCAATATAATTATACAAATCTATGGTGTGTCTGCACTTGCAACCAAAATGATCGAGCGAGGTAGAGCAACTTCCCTAGGAGGAAATGTGAAGAGTTCTTAGGCTTTTTAGCTTAGAAACAAAGGTGAGAAGGGGACACATGATACAGGTGCATGAGACGATGCATGGGGTGAATAAATTGGATGGGGAAAAGTTGCCCCCCCTCATAATACAATGAAGCTGGATGATGGAACATTCTGGACAGAGAAAATAAACTATTTCTTCACACTGAGCAGCATTAAACCATGGAATTTGTTGCTGTAGGACAGATGTGGGGAAACTTTGGGCCTCCAGATGTTCATAGGATCTCATAGAATTGTAGAGTTGGAAGGGACCCTGAGATCATCCAGTCCAACCCACTGCAATGCAGAAATATGCAGTTGTCTCATATGGGGATCTAACCAGCAACCTTAGCACTATCAGCCCCGCACTCTAGCCAACGGAGCTATCCAGGACTACATCTCCCATCATCCCCAGCAAACATGGTCAATGGCAAGGGATGCCGAGAGTTGTAGTTCAGTAACAAGAGTGATAGCCAGCCACTTGGATAGCTTTAAAAGATTAAGAAAGTTCATGGAGGAGTTTTGGTCCTTAAAGGCATACTGGAAATGAATGCCCTTGTGAACCTCATTGTACATTGTCCCAGTGCTGCTGAACACCTCTGCAACAACTTCACCCAACAACCTCTATACATCTTTGCAATTTTTAAGGTCCTTTGCATGTGCACTTATCAAAAAATTAAGATTTATACACTTAACGTGCATGTGCACGGATAGAAGATTACAGGTTGTTTTGCCCTGTTTATTTAACAACAACAACAACAGTGATGAGCTGAGCTGTGTGCTGTGTCCATAAAGCAATAAACACACAAGACGTAACTGGCTGTACTTTTGAATAAATAAGGTATACCATTCATTGTACTGATGAAGCCTAGGATGGCGAAACAAGGCTAATATTCCGGAAATCCTTGTCTTAGACTCTGTGAAAGGATTCTGTGGAACTGTAACAACCCTTCATGTGGATTATTGGACTCTATGGACAGACAGGTGGAATAGACACATACATGTATGGACCATATGTATGAACTGACTAGTGAATAAACTGACCCACTGGGTCTTCTGCTTTTTCGTTGAACTTTACAAGACTTCCGTTGAAATCTACAATTTGATACAATGACTAGTATACCTTATTTATTCAAAAGTGCAGCCGGTTACGTCTTGTATTTTTATTGAGTATGTTTCACGTAACCATAGGTTTGTTGTTGTTTTGCTAGTGTCCATAAAGCTGCAAAAAATAAGAGGGTCCTCTTGGAATAAAAGTGCCAAAGAAAGCATCCCTCCTGGAGTAGGAATGATGCAGCGGAGTGCAGGTAGGCTAGGAAAACACCTCTCCTGCTACATTTGTGCAGACTATGCTCCTTGACCCCGTGACAACTTCCATCTGCAGTGCAGAGGAACAGAGGCAGAGCACTGGGGCATGCGACAGGCAGAAAGAATAAGATATACACACCTAGAGGATACGACAAGACTTAAATTCTGACCTTGTCCAGCGCAGACCAAGCCAAGGGATTAAATGGTTTATCATAATGTAGAGCAAAGTTAAATATTAGATATTCGCTTGCATGAAATCTCCATCGCACATCTGGATGGCAGCCTGGTCCTGACTTTGTTCTCCTTCTGAACTCTTCCTCTTGCAGTGTCAGCTTTCTCCTACCTAACTACCCACGTAATCCATACATTAGTGGACGGCGGTGGTTCGTTTAAAGCTCTGTTGCACAGTGTGCGCAACCAAAACATTTTTATCGCGGCAGCGAAAAGGAGAAAATATTTCCTTACCAGAAACAAATTAATGAGCCTCTACAGTTGAGAAAATATCGTACGGCAGATCATTAGCGCCGCAATGAAAGACTTCCGTTTCTCTTGCCCCAACTCCCAGCCTTGCCCACTCAAACGAAATAATCAAGCTTTACACATAATCAACAAGCAGGTATCTAAAATCAATTAATACACAACAGCTTACTTTGTAGTTCACCAGTAGCAGCTTGATTCCAGTTTGAGTTTTTTCCTTCTGAAGCGGCACTTGATTGCTCTGTTAAGTAGTGCTGTGCTTTCTGGAATACAGAACTTTGAAGCGTATTAACTGATAGTGTCTTTGTATCTGTTTAATTACCATTGGTAAAATATCTTTGGAATTTTAGTTTGGTGGGGGGTGAGGCTGAGTATTGACATTAGTTCATCAAGGAAAAGGAGGGCAGTATCCAAAAATTCAACTTTATGTCCCGTAAGTCTCCTCTTCTTAAAGTTTATTTTTGCGGTCCTGGTTCCTGCGCCCAACAGCTGCTGGGTTTGCAGACAGTAGCAGGTAAGATTCCTGCATAACACAGGATGGAGCAGGCCAGACCATGGTTATTCAGCCAGCTGGCAATATCACTGAGCCTTCTTAGTCATTTGGAGAGCGGGATGGGAATCTGATCACGAGACAGGCTTTGATGCTCTCATGTTGGAAAAGAACTGGTGCAACAACTGGAAATTTGGCTATCGGGCCATGCAAAGTTAGGGCTGCCAACATTTTAACCAGTTGTGGCAGCTGTGTGTTTAACAGCGGCTTGATCTGTAGGAACGATGAGCACAGCTCTCCGCAAATTTCTCAATGAGTAGGCGTTAAATGATTTATTTCCACGCCATGAAAAGTTTTGCCTGCCAAATTCTGGACATCAAGCCACAAAAACAGACAAGGCTTTTTTTCATGGTTGGCTGACAACTGTGCATGGTTTATTCTATATGCCTGTATGTTTGTTTTAGGTATTTATACCCCCCACCTTTCAAATAAACTTCCCTAGGATGGATTTATAATAAAAACAGAAATACAACAATGAGAGCAAAAATGATTAAAAAAAAAATAGGCAGCAACAGTAGTAAAACCAGTAAGAGGATTCTAACAGTGCGATCCGAAGCATATCTACTCAGAAGGAACTCCTATTGAATTCAATGGGGCTTACTCCCAGGTAAGTAAGTGAGGGTTACACCCTCGAAAGTGTGACAACATGACCTATAACTCTGAAGTAAAAGCTTCTTTGGCTCTCCAGTATCATTAAGAGTAGAGATAAAGGAAATTGCGGCCTCATAGCAATTGTTTCCTCTCCAAATTGTCCCAGTCAGTATGGTCAACTGTCAGTTTGCATTTCTTGGTGCAGAAAGTATTGATCTGATGTGTAGAGATCTTTCCTATTCTACTTAATTCAAGAGGGTTCTGGAAGCTTCTCTGTGTGAAAGAAACAAGCAGAAGGTTCATGATGTTTGGGTTATTCCTTCAGAGAAGCTGAGTACAACTGGTTTAAACTGGTTCTGTTATCTCTCTCAGTCAAGGTCATGCTGACTATGAAAGTAGGGCCAGAAAGAGCCTGGGCTTCAGTTTCTATCTCTTTTCCTTCTGGTGTGGTTTTCTGTACATAGTATGCTTAGTGTTAAGGTCTGGTCTTATTATAAGTTATTGTAAGTTTAGGTTAAGTCTACTGCACCTGGATTTCTTATGGACAGTGCCAGTCCTGAATGTATTGGATTTGTGATTATTATTTGCCCTCAGTAGCAGTAAAGCTCTGTTCATAGCTGTCAACCGTCCCTTATTTGGCGGGAAAGTCCCTTATCCCAGCGCCGTGTCCCGCTGCTGTCCCTTACTGATGATGTCCCTTAAATTTCCCGGGTTTCAAAGGTAGCAGCTCCTCTCCCTCCCTCCCTCCCTGCCGGCCACCTGGGAGGTGGAGCTTGCATGTTTTCTGCCAATCAAATCAGCCACGTTGCCTGGGGACTCGCCTTTGCTCAGCGTTTCCCAGCGGAGAGGTGACTGTGGTTTTACTTGCTGCATCCCCTTTGCGGGGTTGCTGCGCTGTGGGAACCACCGCTTGAGGCTTCCTTTGGCTGCTGGTTGACTAAAATCCCTTATTTTGGCTGCTGATCCCTTATTTTCGAGGCTGCTGATCCCTTATTTTCGAATCTGTGACAGCTATGGCTCTGTTGGATGAAATACAATTACCTCTGGTCTATTTTGGGGGGATCCTGCAATGTGTTTAAGTTTTTACTCTGTTAACTATACATTGGAATCTACTCTGGATCAATGTTGAGTAGAATTTCAGCGACGTCAACAGCCAGGTGCAATGGGAAGTGTAGTTCTGCAACATCTGGAGCGCTGCAATTCCTAATCCTGGATTAAGGAATGGACAGGGCTGTCCGCGATCACTCTCCCAACCCATCCCCCAAACCTCTGTATGTACTTTAACATCCCACTGTACATTTTGCCCTCTATGACTTACAATTTTACCATTTCTGCCGCCGTTGGTATTTAAACATCAGAGCGCTGCAGGAACACCGTCTTGCATCCCTAATTTAAAAAATAAAAACAGCAATAAAACCGCAAACTGGTGCAGAACACTCAGCTAGGCTGCTAAGAGAGACATCTGGCCATTCACACATAACACCTGTGCAGAATGGGCTGCTAATTTGCCAGGTTTAAGGTGCTGTTATCAAGATATAAAGCCCTAAACAACTTCAGGGCACATTTACCTAGAAGAACGCCTTCCCCATGCAGACCTGTTAGATCACGCTGATTTTTGGAGGGTGCTTGTTGCCACAACCTGTGAAATTGCACCGGTGAAGAATTCTCCGCAGTGAGGTTTCAGAACGTGACAGGTTTAACAGTGGTTAAGAAAGTTAAATACCTGGGGATCAACATGACAGCAAAAAATGGGAATTTATTTAAAGATAACTATGAAAAATGTTGGGCTGAAGTGAAAAAAGATTTAGAAATTTGGTCAAATTTGAAGCTTTCACTGCTGGGCCGTATTGCTGCGATAAAAATGAATGTATTGCCTAGAATGTTGTTTTTGTTTCAAACTTTGCAAATTGTGGACAAAATGGATTGTTTCAAGAGGTGGCAGAAAGATATTTCTAGATTTGTCTGGCAGGGCAAGAAGCCCAGAATAAAATTTAAAATACTAACGGATGCAAAGGAAAGAGGTGGATTTGCCCTGCCAGACCTTAAACTTTATTATGAATCAGCAGCTTTTTGCTGGCTGAAAGAATGGCTGCTTCTTGAAAACACTGATATTTTGGATCTAGAAGGTTTTAACAATGTATTTGGATGGCATGCATATTTGTGGTATGATAAGGTCAAAGCACATAAAGCATTTAAAAATCACATTGTCAGGAAAGCATTGTTTAATGTTTGGATAAGATACAAGGATTTATTAGAAAATAAAACTCCAAGGTGGCTGTCACCAATGGAAGCGAAAGCCTTGAAAAAACTCAATATGGAGGTCAAATGGCCGAAATATTGGGAAATTTTGGAACAAGATGGAGATAGACTGAAATTGCAGAGTTTTGAAAAATTAAAAAACAAAGTGCGAGACTGGCTTCATTATTTTCAGATAATGGAGGTATTTAATTTGGACAAGAAAATTGGCTTCCAGGTGGAAAAATCAAAATTAGAAACTGAACTGTTAGAACCCAAAACTAAGAATTTGTCAAAGATGTATAACTTGCTGTTGAAATGGAACACTCAGGATGAAACGGTGAAATCTGTTATGATTAAATGGGCACAAGACGTTGGACACAACATTATGTTCGCTGACTGGGAGCAGTTATGGACCACAGGTATGAAATTTACGGCATGTAATGCCTTAAGAGAGAATATTATGAAAATGATATATAGGTGGTACATAACCCTAGTCAAGCTTGCAAAAATCTACCATTTGCCCGATAATAAATGTTGGAAATGTAAAGAAACTGAAGGTACATTTTTTCACCTTTGGTGGACGTGCCCAAAGATTAAGGCTTTCTGGGAAATGATATATAATGAACTAAAAAAGGTATTTAAATATACCTTCTTGAAGAAACCAGAGGCCTTTCTCCTGGGCATAGTCGGCCAATCGGTGTTAAAAAAGGATAGAACTTTCTTTATGTACGCAACAACAGCAGCAAGAATACTCATCGCAAAGTATTGGAAGACACAAGAGTTACCCACACTGGAGGAATGGCAGATGAAACTGATGGACTATATGGAACTGGCGGAAATGACTGGTAGAATCCGTGACCAGGGAGAAGAGTTGGTGGAGGAAGATTGGAAGAAATTTAAAGATTATCTACAGAAACATTGCAAAATTAAAGAATGTTAGAGTGATGATGGATTGAAATAAAGTGGCTTCTAGCTATACAGGCTTTAAAGTTATATATAGATCAAGATTAAGGATTAGGATTAAAAAAGTTAAAGGAAATGGAAATTTGGCTTTTAAGAGGTAAAAATTTTAATGTTATACTATATTAAGATTAAGGATTGGGATTAAAAAAGAGGGAAAGAAATTGCTGGACAAACAAAATTGAACTGGAATACAAAAGAGGGAGGTATGAGGAGGTCCAGAAAATAAGTTAATTTAAAAATGGTAATGAAAAGGTGGTATTGTTTTTAACTGTTTTCTTTTTTGTTTTTTGTTTTTTGTTTTGGATTATGTATTGTGTACTTTTGAACTGTGTATTTTTCTTTTTCTTTTTAATTTTTTTTACTGATGTGTTCTTTTTATTGGAAACTCTAATAAATATCTTTTATTAAAAAAAAAAAGAATTCTCCGCAGTGGCACTTACCGGTATTTTGTGGTACATGCCCCCCATGCGTACAGTCATATAGCAGGCAACAACAGGGGTCTTTCCCATTGTTTATCCGAATTTTGTATTTTTGCCTAGTTGTTGCCCAGCTATTGATGTGAGTTTTACACCACTGTCTTGGTGATGTTTTATTGTCTTGGTAAGTTTTGCCATGATTACCGTATGTAAACCTGCTGTTATAAACTGCTGTGGGATGGTTTTAAAAACGAAAAGCAGTCTAGTTTAAAAACAAACAAAACAAGCAACAACAGCAAGTGGCAGAGCAGCATAAAAGAACATCACTAGAGATAAAAACCCCACAGTTAAAATGCCTGGGAGAATTAAAAATGTCTTCCTTTGGTGTTGAAAAGTCATCAGAATCACTGTCCAGCCTCCCAGCCTAGGAGCCATTCTCAAACCATGACTTTAGGAACAGGAGGAGGAGCTGGGAAGAGAGGAGTTCAGGGATATTTTTTAAAAAAATAATTATATAAGTTGTGTGTCTTTCCTTTTCAATTTGTATTGTTATTTTATGCACTGTGACGTGCTTTTATTTTTACTGATTATAGTTTAGAAATTATTTATTTGTAATTGTTAAAAAAACTCTGTTTATTATTTGCTGATATTTTATTTTATTGTGTACTATTAAATTCTAATGTACTATTGAATATTACTTTGGTAGCTCTTACCGCCAGAAAGTTTTTCCTGATGTTCAGTCGGAATCTCCTTTCTTCTAACTTGGATCCCCCTCCAAACCCCCTTATGTTGACAATGGCAAAGAAATTGACGTTGTGTTGTCTGTCCAAGTCTGAAAACACAAAAATAGATAGGCATAATAGGGACAGAGGTTCCAAAGAAGATGACTAAACTATTTACCGGTATGTACATGACAACAGCAGCAGAATATTATTATATGTGCAGAAATGGAAAGGAGAGCAGGTTCCAACGGAGGCTTTTGAAAGTAAAGGACTATGCAGAAATGGCAAATCTGACAGCGAAATTAAGACATCAAAATGATGAATTTTTCATAGAAGAATGGAGGCCTTTCTTGGATTTTTTTTTTTTAAATACTATACTATTACTATTACTATTGTAATAGAGAAAATTTGTGTAATAGATAAAAGATATAATGCAGAAGAAAAGGTTTGAGTAAAACCACTGCGGAAGTGGAGATGGGAAGTCTATTAATGAAAGAATGTAACAATTTGTTATGAAGATTGTTGTGGAAATGTTTGTATTTTTAATATACCGTATATATATATATTGAGACACACACACAATGAAGAGGGGTAGTCAACACAGAGCACTCCAGAACTTGTCAGAGTCTCGACAGCTCCAGCCAGCAAAGCCAGTGGTCAGGGATGATGGAGACCAGAATCATTAGTGGGATGCCAGATCTGCAAAAAGATTAGCACATTTATAAAGGCATACGTCCTTGTGGACTATAATAACTTTTACGGACCATCATAATTTTGTTAGCTTTTAAACCATGGGAGAAGTTAGGCAACTTTTGACCTCTAGATGCAATGCTCTTCCCTAATGACATTCTGTGTATGTTAATAAACTGAACAGAGTGAAAGATTACTGGTATGTGTCATGGGGGTGTGGAGATCATTTTTACAATCTTAGCAGCGCTTAGTTTATCTTTGGGTGGCTATTTTGATAATGTTGTTTTCTAGATGATGGCCATGATGATTTATAAGCCACCCTTTATCAAGCTGCTGTATTAACTTGTGAATCGTGTGATCAGCCTTTTGCTTCGTGATGCTTAGCTTATTTTTTTAGTTTTAGCTTTGTTAACAGTGTGCTATAAGGTCGCAATTGTTTCGCTGGTGGTTTAATTATTCTGTATGTTTCATGCTTTATTTCTGATGTTCTATTATATTCCATCCTGTTACAGTGGTACCTCAGGTTAAGTACTTACCGTATTTTTCGTTCTATAGGACGCACCGGCCCATAGGACGCACCTCGTTTTTTGGGGGGGGGAAATGAATAAAAAGATTATTCCCCCCCCCTGCGGCTGCCGCCCCAAGCCTCGCGTGCTTCGGGCTGCAGGCTACCGCCCCAAGCCTCGCGCGCTCGGCGGGACCTCCTGCCGGGCGCGCAAGGCTTGCAGACACTCGCCCGAAGCACGGTGAGCCCTCCGGAGGGCTCCCCGTGCTTCGGGCGACAAGCTGCAGCCCCAAGCCTTGCGCGCTCGGCGGGACCTCCTGCCGGGCGCGCAAGGCTTGCAGACACTCGCCCGAAGCACGGGGAGCCCTCCGGAGGGCTCCCCGTGCTTCGGGCGACAGGCTGCAGCCCCAAGCCTCGCGCGCTCGGCGGGACCTCCTGCCGGGCGCGCAAGGCTTGCAGACACTCGCCCGAAGCACGGGGAGCCCTCCGGAGGGCTCCCCGTGCTTCGGGCGACAGGCTGCAGCCCCAAGCCTCGCGCGCTCGGCGGGACCTCCTGCCGGGCGCGCAAGGCTTGCAGACACTCGCCCGAAGCACGGGGAGCCCTCCGGAGGGCTCCCCGTGCTTCGGGCGACAGGCTGCAGCCCCAAGCCTCGCGCGCTCGGCGGGACCTCCTGCCGGGCGCGCAAGGCTTGCAGACACTCGCCCGAAGCACGGGGAGCCCTCCGGAGGGCTCCCCGTGCTTCGGGCGACAGGCTGCAGCCCCAAGCCTCGCGCGCTCGGCGGGACCTCCTGCCGGGCGCGCAAGGCTTGCAGACACTCGCCCGAAGCACGGTGAGCCCTCCGGAGGGCTCCCCGTGCTTCGGGCAACAGGCTGCGGCCCCAAGCCTCGCGCGCTCGGCGGGACCTCCTGCCGGGCGCGCAAGGCTTGCGGACACTCGCCGGGGCTGCAGGCTGCTGCCTGCAAGCCTTGTGAGCCCGCGGGAACTCCCACCGGGCTTGCAAGGCTTGCGGATAGCTTCCTGAAGCCTGGAGAGCGAGAGGGGTTGGTGCGCACCGATGCCTTTCGCTCTCCAGGCTTCAGCGAAAGCCTGCATTCGCTCCATAGGACGCACACACATTTCCCCTTCATTTTTGGAGGGGAAAAAGTGCGTCCTA
The DNA here is from genome assembly GCF_964106645.2 of Podarcis pityusensis. Classification (NCBI taxonomy): domain Eukaryota; kingdom Metazoa; phylum Chordata; class Lepidosauria; order Squamata; family Lacertidae; genus Podarcis; species Podarcis pityusensis. The sequence continues at coordinate 29,547,019 of NC_138042.1, forward strand.
TGGAGCGAAAAATACGGTAATTCATTCCGGAGGTCCGTTCTTAACCTGAAACTGTTCTTAACCTAAGGTACCACTTTAGCTAATGGGGCCTCCCGCTGCCGCCACGCTGCTGCCACAAAATTTCTGTTCTCATCCTGAAGCAAAGTTCTTAACCCGAGGTATTTCTGGGTTAGCGGAGTCTGTAACCTGAAGCGTATGTAACCTGAAGCATATGTAACCCGAGGTACCACTGTATTGTTATTTATTGTTTGTAAGCCGTTTGGGGATTTATTTAAATGAAAAGCGGCAAAGAAATATATCAAATAAAATATTTTATTATCCTATATGATTTCTTCTGTATCTGTGATGTTCATTATGTTCCACAACAACAACGATAATAATTTATTTTGTATACCCTGCCAAACTGACTGGGTTGCCCCAGTCACTCTGGGCACCCGCCATCAAAAATAAATCAAGCATTAAAAACTTCCTGAAACAGGGTTGCCTTCATATGCCTACGAATATGTGTATTTTTTTTCCACACCTGCCAGAAGGGCATTACACAGGGCGGGTGCAACTACGGAAAATCGAATCAAATATTTAATTATTCGTGCTATATTTGTGATGTTCTAATTATGTTCCACCACCACTTTACTGTCACTTATTATTTGTAAGCCGCTTGGGGATTTATTTGAATGAAAATATTGACAGTGCCAGTCCCGCGCATGCCTTCCTTCACTTTTTTGCACCATGTGGCAAGCTAGCCTTGCTGTTTTGGGGGTCATTCAGCTGCCTGCCCCCTTCCCCGCCCTGCTCCGTTTGCTTCCGCTGCTGCAACGTGTTAGCTGGCAGCTCCCGGTCTTGCAACAAATCCCTCCAAGGCAGCGACACGGTTTTTCCCAGCGTGCGCAAGGAAGCATTGCAGGGCATCCCCGCTCCGCTCAGCGCCTCCCAAGTTCCTGCAGAGGGCGCTGCTGCTGCTGCTGCGCCGGGGATACTTCGGAGCAAGAGGGCAGCAAGGGGGAGAACAAAGGGGTCGTCGCCTGTTGCAACCCGGCTAAGCTGCAGCTGCCGCCGCAAAAACGAGCAAAAACGAGCCCAGGGACTCCCGGAGGAGCGCTTTCCGCCGCAACTAAACCGCAAAAGCAAAAAAAAAACAGCCGGGGGGGGTGTTTGGGGGTTGCTCTCGATTGCATTGCATATTTACAGACCTGCTTTAAAAAAATAAAAAATAAAATAAGAATGCAAGAAGAGGTGTCGTTTGCATTTGCAGCCGAAGCGCGCGCGCGCGCGCTCCGGATCTAGTGGAGGAGAGGCGGTCGGCAGGAGCCACCTGCTGGCAAGAGGTAGCTGGGAGTTGCTCGCGGGGGAGGCGGGACCCTCGCAGGGAGGCCTCCTCCTCCCCCGCGGGGAAGGGGAAGACCCCCCCAGCACCACGTGGCGCCGGCGGAGGAGGCGCCCCGAGCGCGCGCTCCGGGCTGCAAAAGCTGGAGCGAGTTGCACGGCGTTCGCGGCTTCGCTGCTGTGCGCAAGTCCCGTCCCGTCCCCCCCACGGGTGAGAAGGGTTAGTTCGTAGAATCGCAGAAGTTGGAAGGAATTCCCCACCCCCCAGGTTCTAGCCCCCATCCCCTTTTGCGATGCATGAATCTCGTGACAGGTGGCCATCGGCACCTCCTCTACCTGGAAACCTCCAAGGAAGAAGAGGTCCCCTCTTGGATGAAGTCTGTTTATGGGCATAGAATGGATTTATGTTGCGCGGGGGGCGTGGGGAGGCAGACCACCCACCTGTCATTCTCCTCCGTAGCGGATTCTGAATGAAATGTCTCAACCGTTGTTTTAAAATTCTTTCTTTGGGCCCCAAGTGCTCAGGAAAACCTGTCGGAATCTTTCTGCAGTTTCTACTTTTAGTTAAGTATTTTCATTCATTCATTTGAATTGGGGGGGGGGCAGCTGCACAAAGCACAGAACCTAGGACTTGCTGATCAGTAGGGGAAGATGGGGGGCACAAGGAGAAGGGGACGACAGAGGACGAGATGGTTGGACAATGTTCTCGAAGCTACCAGCATAAGTTTGACCAAAATGCGGGAGGCGGTGGAAGACAGGAGTGCCTGGCGTGCTCTGGTCCATAGGGTCACGAAGAGTCGGACACGACTAAACGACTAAACAACAACAACTCCCTGTCTCTTTAAAAGAGAGATATCTTAGTAGTCAGGGCACAGGGGTTGCTGGCCGGGCAACTTGGAAGCCTGGAGTGTTTTCAAAGTAGATTAGATACAGATGGATCTGATTTGGGAGAGGAATGGGTGGGTCTGGAAGAGATGGAATAAAAGGGTAAATGAAGGAACAGATTGAGAGGGAGTGACAGTTGATGCAGAAATGATGAGTTTCAAGTTTCAGGACTGATTTTACACCAGGAAAGCTAGAGATTATTAACCATGACTAAAGAGTTTTGAAAGAGAGGCATATTTCTGTTTTATTTTTTTAAAGTATGCATTGTCTTTCTGACCAAAGATATTCCAAAGAACTGTAGGGACCCTGAGGATCAGGAATCGAACCTGCAACCTTGGCATTATCAGCACCACACTCTAACCAGCTGAGTTTTGATTTTAAAAGATTGGGGGAATATAATAAAACAAATCTGAAGGTGGCAAAGAATCGGCAGTGAATGGCAGAAAATGCTTACAAGCACTTGGGGAAAGAGCTTCCGATTACTAAGTACAGTGGTACCTCTGGTTACAGACGCTTCAGGTTACAGACTCTGCTAACCCAGAAATAATACCTTGGGTTAAGAACTTTGCTTCAGGATGAGAACAGAAATTGCGCCATGGCGGTGTGACAGCAGCAGGAGGCCCCATTAGCTAAAGTGGTACCTCAGGTTAAGAACAGTTTCAGCTTAAAAACGGACCTCCGGAACGAAATAAGTTCTTAACCCGAGGTACCACTGTGCCTGGTTCCATTGTCAGGATTAAAGTTAAGAGACCACCACACACGACAAGATCTGCCAAGAAAAACAAAGAATTTATTTATGTATGCTACAACAGCGGCAAGAGTCTTGTTAGCACAAGGATGGAAAAACGAGGAAACCCCAACAAAAGAACAATGGCAAGAAAAACTGATGAGCTATGCAGCATTGGCCAAATTGACACATAAACTATGTGAGAAGGACAATCATGACTTCAAAGAAGATTGGGAACTTTTTACAAATTATTTTTTTAAAAAACAAAATGACTTAGACTCCTTGGCAAGTTTTGAATAAACATCCACAAATTTATTAATAGAATATATGACAGATAAGGTAATGATATGTACCATTTTTGATATGCAGAGAATAACAAGCGTAAACAAATTGGAGAAGGGAGCTGAGGGAAGTCGAGGAAGAGATAATCGACTGTTTGGATTGATAATTTGTTTTGTTGAAATTGTTTAATAAAAATATTTTTTTTTAAAAAGAGAGAGAGACCACCACACACACAAAAATATCTTCTCCAGATCTTGCTCAACTCTCCACTGCCCATTGCTGACTTTCGTATATAACTTGCATCTGAGCCAGATGAGGTTGCAAAGCAATTTTAGGCTCTGGATGTAGACCTCAACCCATCACACTTTAGATGGCAACATGTGTTAACTCACTCACTTCAAAATAGAAAGGGCTGTAGCTCATTTGCACAGCATGTGTTTGCATGCAGAAGGTCCCAGGGTCAATCCCAGCATCTACAGGTAGAGCTGGGAGAGGATTCTCAGTCTGAAATCCTGGGCAGCTGCTGCCAGTCGATGTAAGCATGGGGTTCGCCAGAAGGTGTTAGGACTCTGCTTGGCCAGCAGTCATGGACAATGGGAGTTGTAGTCCTCCAACATCTGGAGGGTACAACGTTTGGCTACCCTTGGTATACACCAGGGTTTCCCAAACTTGGGTCTCCAGCTGTTTTTGGACTACAATTCCCATCATCCCTGGCCACTTGGTCCTGCTAGATAGGGAGGGTGAGAGTTGTAGTCCAAAACCCGCAGGAGCCCCAGTTTGGGAAACCTGGAAAGGAAAACTTGTTGGCAGTGCCACATGGGAGGCGAGGAAATACTGCAATATATTGCTGTAGAAATAAGAATGGGTTTCTCCTAAATAAGAAGAGCCGGTAAGTATGCAGTTTGTTGTTTTAATGCCCGCACAGAGCTGGCCAAGTTGCTGCTGAAATGAGATTTCCATCTGGCAAGAGCCCTTTATACTCTAGATCAGCATTTCCCAACCTTGGGCCTCCAGCTGTTTTTGGACTACAACTCCCATAATCCTCAGCTAGCAAGACCAGTGGTCAGGGATGATGGGAATTGTAGTTCGAAAACAGCTGGAGGCCCAAGGTTGGGAAACACTGCTCTAGATAAACCCCGCTAGAACACAGGCAGGGAGGGGAGAGAGAGAAAAAAGAAAATCCCAAACCAATTGTTTGTCTGTGTTAGGTGTGTTTGTATTGCTTAGGCAACAAAGTTCTGACAGGGCAATCAAGGCATTCTAAGCCTTCATTCCATGCTCTAATACAGGCATCCCCAAACCCGGCCCTGCAGATGTTTTGGGACTACAACTCCCATCATCCCTGACCACTGGTCCCGTTAGCTAGGGATGGTGGGAGTTGTAGTCCCAAAACATCTGGAGGGCCGAGTTTGGGGATGCCTGCTCTAATATGTCTCTGCCTGAGTTCGTTGATCCATTTCTGCAGTCAAGCCAAACACTTTTGCACTGTGCTCTGTTACCTAGCCCCCTTACGACATTTAATACTCGGGGCAACTGGAGCTCCTTTTGTTGCCCTGGGGCTTTTTATATCATCACCACCACCACCACGCTAACATAGCTGCCTATTCCACCTCCCATATGCCATCACATGAACCAGGCAAAGGGTGTTTTAATATTTATTTCTCCCCATTGTGGACAGCAAGAGAGGCAGAACATTACATTTGCGTGTCCGTGTATATGTTTCTTTGTTTTCTCCATGGCATGGCAAACTGTAGGCTGGTGGGGAAAGGGCTACATCAGGAAAATAGCATTGGAGGGGAAGGATTAGCTTCCCTTCTCCTTCCTCTGCCCCTCCCAAAAAAATCTGGAGCAAAACCACCCACCCTGCAGCTACTATGGGCCAAAATCATGTCTCTTTGTCATTGTGACTAGTTTGGGCAAGGCGCTCACCTGGTTTTCAGCTTTGTGATATATCCCCAGCTAAACATCGTGATATATTGATATATCACAATGTCTGAAATAAGGATGGAGCTATGAAGGCAGCCCTGTTTAGGGAAGCTTTTAATGTGTGGTGTATTACAGTATTTTAATATTTTTTTGGAAGCCGCCCAGAGTGGCTGGGGAAGCCCAGCCAGATGGGTGGGGTATAAATAATAAATTAGTAGTAGTAGTAGTAGTAGTAGTAGTAGTAGTATGTAGAGGGATTGGCTGATTGGTTTTCCCCACATTGTGATTTTTGCAAACACACACACAAACATCTTAATTTGTGATATATTGCCCTGTCAAAAACTATGAAACCAATATAATGACTTTCCTCCCCTCCTTTCTTACTGTGGATATTCTTTTTTCTATTATTATTATTATTATTATTATTATTATTATTATTATTATTATTATTATTTTATATTGGCAAAGTAATAATCATACATAAGAATAAAATATGTGTACCCCACCACTGAGACCATTCCATTGTAACTATCCAACCACCCAAAATTCTAACACCTCTTGCGTTTTAACAGTACAAATTCTATAAACACCTTCCATATCTCCTCAAAATCATATCTCCTGCATATTCCCTGTCTTACCTTAATGGCACATGTTAATTTATCATTAATAGCTATATCCCACACCTCTTGTTCCAGGGATTCGAACCGCCGACCTTCTGATCGGCAAGCCCTAGGCTCTGTGGTTTAACCCACAGCGCCACCCGCATCCCTGCTATAAAACATACTGATGCTCAATCTTGCCCACGAACCAGGACATTTGTTTGCTTGCTTCCTTCCTTAAACCCTAAATCCAACAGCAGCCTAAGCAAATGACATTAGGGAGCATATAAATTCGACACGCAGCTTGGTTTTTTCGGAAGCGCGTTCAAGCCTGGGAGAATTCGCTCAAAAAATCCCCGCCACCCAAATTCTTCTGCCGCTCCAAAAGGCTTCCCAGCGAGATAATCGAGTGCAGGAACGAGCCAGGAGCCACTCCAGCAGGCAAGGCCATCCCTCCAGCTGGATCCTCAGCATGCCCATATGGGCTTATAAATACATGCTGGAAAAAAGCTCTAAACAGTTTGCTTATGAGACTAAACACAAGAGCTCAAAGGCAGCCTGGCGAACGGGGAAATGAAAGGCCTTAAGACCTGCATTTGTACACAATGGGCTGTAAAGGAATTCGCAGGCTGCCCCCTATCCCTCCCACCCACCCCCCTCACCTTTTAGAGCCAGGCTTGCTGACAAATGGCAGAGCCCAGCTCTGGGAATTGCCAGGCCCTCGCAGCTATCAGCAAGGGGGTGGGCGCAGCAGATTAGCACCAGGCTCAGCACCTCGGAGGCGTGACTTGGGGTGGGAGCCAGTGGTGGTGGTGGTTGTGTGGGGAACGCTCAGGTTTCCTTCTCTGGCCTCCAGCCCAAGAGGCTCGAGTCTTGCCAAAGGGATTTGGGTGCCCAGTCCTTGTTTGTGTCGGAACGGCTAAGAAAAAGATTCCAAATCAGTCTGGCAGCTCCAGAACACTCACCCCCTCCCAAGCAGCCATTGTTTCTGTCTGGGCACGATGGGGCTTACATAAGAGGCTGGTCTCAGCTCCGTTGGAAAACTGAATAGCGTGCGTACTCATCTCCTTTTCGGTGCCAGCGCCACTTCATCCCTACCTGGCAGGGAACACAGGTGGATCATGGCAAACCTCAAATCTGTTTAAACAGGGCAAGGTTGTTGTTGTTTTTGTTAAATTATTGAATTTGCATACCACCCGATACCCGTAAGGTCACGGGGCAGCCCACAATACAAAGTTGCAATAGGAAAAGCACGAAATACGTAACAAAAATAAGTAAAAGAAATAACAATGTATGCACATTAATAAAAAATACACTCCCCAGCAAAAGACTCTAAACAACACTCCAACCCGTTGTTGTTGTTGTTGTTGTTGTTGTTGTTGGTACACTGTCCTATACAGTGGTACCTTGGGTTAAGTACTTAATTCATTCCAGAGGTCCATACTTAACCTGAAACTGTTCTTAACCTGAAGCACCACTTTAGCTAATGGGGCCTCCTGGTGCTACCGCGCCGCCGGAGCATGATTTCTGTTCTCATCCTGAAGCAAAGTTCTTAACTTGAAGCACTATATCTGGGTTAGCGGAGTCTGTAACCTGAAGCGTATGTAACCTGAAGCATATGTAACCTGAGGTACCACTGTACATGCAAGTCTCTGGGTGGTTACAATATAAAATCACAATATAAAAACACAAAATACATAAGAAAAATAAATAAAACAGCTCAAAAACAGCCCCCTCCCCAACAAATTTTTAAAGGGCATTGGATGTCAAAATAAAATCCAAAAATCCAAATTAACATACAACATTTAAAAACAATTTAAAGCAACCCCACTCCCCCAATAAAACAGCACCCACCCAAGTTTAAACCCCATCCCTGTTGAAGCAATTTTAACACAAGGGGGCTGTTCCACGCCTTCATTCCACCCCCAGAGAGGCCACCCAGTGTCTCTGGGACCCACTATTGGTCTCGTCCGCTCAATCTTCCGGAGACTGTCTTTGCACGCAGGGGAAGTCCCTAACTCACTGAGGGTTTGAGACCCATCAGCTACCTTCACTTTGTTTAGCGGCAAGCCAGGTTTTATGGAAAGCGAAACTAAACACTGCTGAAGACTTCCTCTCTGCTGCAGGGGAGCAGGAGAGTGTGTGAGCACAAGCCTTGCATCAGCTACTCTCTGCTTATGCCAGGAGAGAAGGCAGACCTGAGGCTTATGGCATCTTCCTGCTCATCCACTTACTGCTAAGTGAGGTGAGGCAGAGGGAGGAAGGGTTATCCAATTGAACAACTGGTAGCATTTCTAGTCATGCAGCAGCTGTACAAGTGTTCAAACAAAAGGGTCAGTTTCAAGTTATGTACATATATGTAAGTCATTAGATGTTTCCCATTGTCGTGCACAGTGTTTCTAAGACCTGGTGCATTCATTTCTGAAATATACTCGGAGTCGAGAGTGGATTTCATGCTCTTTATTCAGCTCATAGTGGTGAGGAGGAATGGAAGTTCCCCCAAAGTATCTGCTTTATATACATTATTTACACAATGGGCTGCACGTGATTGGCTAATTCCGGAATTCTCCTGTAGGCCAATCAGGTTGTGGATTCACTTCCATCTGTAGCTGGATTGGGTGGCTCCTGCAGACCAATCATACTGCTGCATTGTTCTAGGACCAATCAGACTGCTGCATTCTGAATCCTATTGTTCTAGGGCCAATCAGACTGCTGCATTTTGGATCCTATTGTTCTAGGACCAATCAGGCTGCTGCATTTTGGATCCTATTCAACTCAGTACATAACAATTTCATTTAGTTTTGATATATCTCTGCTTTAGCTACGACTCTTCTTAAACTACGGGCATTTTTTCGCAAGCGGCATCAAAACCTAGATTTGACGTTTTCCCATTCTTTGGACTCCCAGGGAAACTCAACAAACCTGCTGCACCTGGAACAGGGTATGGAGATCGCAGGTGAACGGGACACAGCTGTGGGCAGCCAGAAGAAGGGTCATCCATCTTGTGCCTGCCCATACAAAGCAGAGCGAGAAACTAGGGTGCCATTTCCTAGAATTCTTCTCATTGTGTGACTTTCTTGGGTGAGCTGAGAGGAAATCCAGGACTGTCCCTGGAAAATAGGGACACTTTGCAGGGTCTGTCCTCAGGGCAGGGTTTGGGCCTCCATGTCAATGAAAAGAGTGAGGCTGGCTGATCTCGGACTGCACACTCCCATCTTTGAACATGGCTCTTTTCTGCTTTCTGTATCCTCCTAACGTTCAGCAGGAAAACTATAAAAAGCATCTTCCACGTCGCTCGCTGAAAACACCTTCAGAGCGGTGGAATGCTGGCGGGTGGTCTAAAAAGAGCAAGGGATCATTAGGTGGGCAGAACGTGTGAGCTTCAGTTCCCAAGTTGTGGCTGCACCATCGCCGGATAGAACTGAAGAAGGCAGCTTTACAATATACTGCTACTAGGAGCGAAGCCACACAGCCTGAAACAGCTTAAGTACAAAAACACAGCAACTCGGCTGCTCAGTGTGACAGGCCGGCACGAACGTAACCCTTCAGAATTCTTCTCTTTTCCGCTCAGCTCAGAACACAAGAGCGCAAGCTCAAAGGTTCTGCCCTGACGTTCAAAGCTCTCCATGAGATTGGCTCTACCAATCAAAGCAACCACTTCTCACTCCCAGGAACACGGTCTCTCGTACCAGCTGCGATTCACTGGAGGGAGGGAAATGCAATAGCCTCCAAGCAGGAACGCACTGCAAGGGCGAGGGGGCAACGCTGTCGAAAACAGCCAGGCTTTAAGTCGAACGCAAGGCCTTTTCAGACAAGAAATGAATGGCTTGAACAGCCTTCCTCAGTCCGGTTGTTTTCTCTCGGAGGGTTTAGCACATCACACTCATGGCAAAACTGCCCCACAAACGTTTTTAAAAGGTAAGTGACGGGAGGACCCTCACCCCAATTTCAAAAGCCGCCTGCAAGCAGTTTGCTCATTTCTCTGGTGAGAGAGCTATCCCACCCCTGGGCAACGGCGGAGGAAGCTGCTTGGGTGCCTGGGGCAGCATGCCCAGGGGCGTGGCAAGCCGCCCATAGGGGCAGGACACACCACAGCGCCTGCCTCTTCCCACTCAGCCGCCCTATAGCTGGGGGGGAGGCAGCAGGTAGACCTTTTGGGCAGCGTGGAGCCTGCGTGTGCCCAAGCCTCTGCGTCTTTCCCAGGAGAGATGCGTGGCTCGGGCGCGCTGCAGGCCCCATGGTGTGTCGTCCAGTATTTTGTCACCCCCTTCAGTGGTGACACCCGGGGCAGACCACACCCATCGCACCCCCCTTCCTCCATCCCTGCCCCTGGGCAGGGAGACAGAAATTAAATACAGTGGTACCTCGGGTTACATACGCTTCAGGTTACATACGCTTCAGGTTACAGACTCCGCTAACCCAGAAATAGTGCTTCAGGTTAAGAACTTTGCTTCAGGATGAGAACAGAAGCTCCGGTGGCGCGGCGGCAGCAGGAGGCCCCATTAGCTAAAGTGGTGCTTCAGGTTAAGAACAGTTTCAGGTTAAGTACAGACCTCCAGAACAAATTAAGTACTTAACCCGAGGTACCACTGTAAATATAATAAATTTTTATTTATACCCCGCCCTTCCCAGTTCAGAAAACCGGGCTCAGGGCGGCTAACAACAAATTTAAAACACTTAATTGATGCAACAAAAAAAAGCATAACATACAGTATAAAACGTGAATAACAATAAAGTCAGAATTCAAAAATCAATTTAGGGGGAAAATCCATCCAACAAACATTAGATGATCACCAGGGCTAGCTGGCTAAATTAGTCCTATTTGGGCCAGCAAGGAGACCAGGGGAGAATTAGCTGTGGGATGCCAGAGCGGGTAATCTTCATAAAAAGGGAAGGGGGAGGGAAGGAAGGGGAATAAAAGATCAGGCTAAGTTCAAATGGAAAGCCAGGCAGAATAGCTCTGTCTTACAGGCCCTGCGGAAGGAAGGGACGGACCACTTAACATGGGCTTACTATATAAAATGTCTCAAAGAGGCTTACAGTGATAAAAGCAGGACATGATGCAAACATTTAAAATACATCAAAAACACTGACTTACGAGCATCCATCCTACAGCAGCATTCAAAATTTCCCAGGTGCATTTTGCCCTTGGGCATTGGCCGCTTGCGACCAAGTGAAGATGTCCAGCTGCCAGGATGCCCCTGACATCTCCACCATCTGGAGGTCCATGCCTGGGGATCCTTGGATCTTGACTTGTTTTCGCACACTAGCAACGAACCCTGTAGCATTTTGTCCGTTATGTTTTGTCTGCACAATCAGAACCCATTTCAGGAACCAAAAAGTATTGAAAATACGACTTTTGAGCCGTCTGGCCCCCAAATGGCAACTAGGCCTTCCGTTTTGGCGGCTGCAACCCTGGTTTAAGGAGCCATCTGGCACCTAGCTTATATACCTGAGTTTCTGACACTGTCCTGCAGTAGCATAGAAAGGACAGATCCTGCTAAAAGATGAAGCCCAATACAGGCTATGGTGTCATGGCATATAGCCCCAGCTAAGAGCCAAATGTAGCATATAGCCCCAGCTAAGAGCCAAACATCTTTGCTGAAGGGCACTGCTGGCATTTGATGGCATACACCGTGTTAGAAGATGAGCAGTTAAATAGCCCTTGATGTTGTTGGGGCCAGTGATGGGTGTTGTCTGGGTGTATATGGCAGCAAAGTTGGCATCTGGGTTTATTGCAGGCTCTGGTACCAGTGTCCATGTTAAGTCTGGTTGTTGTATTATTGTGGGCGAGAAGTTGTTTAAGATTGGGTGGCTGTCTGTAGGCGATGAAAGGTCTTCCTCCCGGAGCTTGAGAAAGAGAACTGTCATTGTCTAGGAGAGGTTGTAAATGTCTGATGATGCGCTGAACTGTTTTAACTTGGGAGCTATATGTGATTACTAGTGGTGTTCTGTTATTTTCTCTTTTGGGTCTGTCTTGCAGCAAGTTCTCTCTGGGTATCAGTCTGGCTTTGTTGATCTGTTGTTTAACTTCATCAGGTGGATATTTTAGTTCCAAAAAGGTTTGCTGTAGATCTCTTAGGTGAGAATCCCTTTCTGTAGAGTTGGAACAGATGCGGCTGTAACATAGAGCCTGGCTATATACAATTGATTGGTAGGTTTGGGATGGTAGCTGGAAGCATGTAGATGTTTGCCGGTCAGTTGGTTTTCAGTATAAGGTGGTGTCTATGTGCCCATCCTGTATTTTTATAGTGGTGTCCAGAAAATGTATTTCTTGCATAGATTGGTTCATTGTTAGGTTGATGGCGGAGTGAAAGTCATTGAATGTCTGGTGGAAGGTGTCTAGGGTCTGCTAACCATGTGTCCAGATAATAAGAATATCGTCAATGTATTGCAGGTACAGGAGAGGTTTGAGTGGGTAGGAGTTTAGGAAGCGTTGTTCCAAATCTGCCATGAAGATGTTGGCATGCTGTGGGGCCATGCGGGTGTCCATAGCTGTGCCACTGATCTGGAGGAACAGGTCATCTCCAAATTTGAAGTGGTTGTGAGGGAGGACAAAATGGCAGAGTTTGGTAGCAAAGTCCATTGTGATTTTATCTGAAACGGTGTTCCTTATAGCTTGTAAACCATCATTGTATGGGATGCTGGTGTACAGGAATCCCACATCCATAGTGTCTAGTATAGTATTGTTGGGTAGATTGTTCAAAGATTGTATTTTCCTCAGAATTCTCAATGGAGGCCTTGCAGACTCCAGGTAACATGAAACTTACTGTTTTGTAATATGACACATATTCTGACATTAAACGGGAAGTCAAGTGCACCTGGAGTCTGTTTGACCTTCGTTATCAGACTGCTACTACAATGCTTTTGACTAGGAGAGGGCTATGCTTAAAATCTCAATATTTAGAAATCCCCTCAAACAGATGTTATGACCCATAACCAAACCCAGTTTTCCTTTTTTAAAAAGCTTAATTGTGTGTGGAACGGTAGCAGTGGCATTTCTACCATTCACTCAGTGTTGAATGCATTCATCAGAGAACGGAACGGATTCAGTCACACCATTTATGTCATCCTTCGTTCGATCCCACCTTCCCGGGGCGGCAAACGTCATGGCCTGCACCACCCCAGACCTCATAGCCCGGACTAGCAGAATCACGTCGCAAGGCAATTTTTAAGACAAAATTGCAGAACAATTTTTAAGTACATTAATGACAGGAACACGCCCCATGGAGCAAGAAAACATATTTGTGCAGCTCATTATTTGCCCATCACACTGCTAAAGGCGCCGAGACAAACGGTTTCCTTTTCCATTTCGTTTTAATAGCAGGGATTTAAAATGCACACAGCACCCAAATACAAAGCAGACCATTTTCTGGCTAACAACTGTAAATATCTTAACAGTAATTTCAAATACATTTTCACATTCATTTGTGTAAAAGAACTACGGTGAAATTACTACGGTGAGATCGTCGTCATCGTCAACAGCACCACAAAGATCTAGTAGCAAAGAGAGACTTGCTCAGCCCAGTAATACAAAACATTTCAGAGATTTTACTGGCACAAAAAGGTTGGAAGCGCACTTGTCTGCTGGTGTTTGTCTCAAGTACTTTTCAGCTGCCCTACCCCCTAATGAATTTCAGTATAATGGTAGATGGGTACTTGAGACAACAGTACCCTTTCTTTATATGGCAATGAATTACACTCTCCCAGAACAAAACCACTTTAAGAGAGAAATTTAGCTTTACATTTTTAAAGGGCGGGGAAATTAAACCTTTAAAAAAAGCCTTCCTGAATTTATTTTTCAATGTAAAGTTACTTGTAAAATCGTATGTTTATGTCATGAAATATTTCCCTAAAGTTACTGAAGTTCATTTATTTATGTAGGCCTACTCTATGACCTGAGGCAGATCCACATGATAACTTTATAGCACATCCAATACACATTTAAAGCACATGGCTTCCCCCAAAGAATCCTGGGAACTGTAGTTTGTTAAGGATGCTGGAAATGGTAGCTCTATTGGGGGGAGCTACAGTTCCCATGAGCCTTTGGGGAACGTGTTTTAAATGTGCGCTGAATATGCTTTAAAGGTATATTGTGGATTTGCCCCTAGTTGGCTATCATCCAGTAGAGGTTAAATCCTACAACAGGGCGATACAGCTTCTGACCTATGAAGGCAAATACAGACCATAACCCATGTATTCTGGCCAGGCAGGTGATTTGGGGAAAAGGATGGAGACCTCCTGGAAGTTGGCCCCTTTCTATTTTTATTTCCTGCCAGGTGATTGGCAACACCACACAGGTGTTTTGGTACCAGGCAAACATCTGAAACGTGGTTCAATGTGCAAGTTTGTGTCTACAGCTAGCTAGCATTAGATAGGCTGATATACCAAATTATATAGGGAAAACCTGTCTAGTATGCAATATCTGTTTCAATAAATAAAAGAGTGTGTGTACTGAAGAGGGGTGTGTTCTTACCACACTTAGTCTCTGACTGATTAAGTGGAATTGTTTGGAAAATCCAAAAAGAAAATCCACAACACTTGAGTTTCTTTGTTTCATAAACCCAGCAAGGAAGAAGGAAGCTCATGCTTACAAATAATTTAATATCTAAGTGGTTCCAGTGAGTAAACATACAAAGATTTGAAAACCCTGTATGAAAATTTTGTGAAAAAAGCTACAAGATTGCTTGTGACTCAAGCCAAGTGTGAAAACTTACAAAATTGGCCCTCAAGCACTGTTATATATATATAAAATTGTTAGAATATTAAACTGGTTTAAATTTGATCACTGAAATTACTGCTTCTTTCAGTCACTGAATATATTACATTTTCACAAATATGTTCACATTTCTCAACTAGATTAAAATCATGTGTTAAAATATTGGGAGAGTAACCCCTGGTATTAAAGAATGAAAACACCAGGACACAATTCAGCCAAAAAATTAAGCACTTTCAAGTCCTAAATGCTCATGCTTAAAGCTCACCCATCAGATTTCAAGGTGCTCAGGTCTGCTGGATCATCTCCCGAATAAGTTACAATCAACATAAATAGTCAGTTCTGACAATCACATTTCACTGGTGCCAGAAAATATTTCATCAAGCTTTTTAAAAGTTAGTATTTTCTTTTCTGAAGTAGAAAAACTATTTTAAGACCACAATAAAAATTCTTCATACAAGTAAAATCACAATATAATCTCTTCTTTTATCAAGTCACATTAGATAGAAAGAAACCCAACATGATGCATCTTGTCCAAGTATGAATTCTAGCTTACAAAAAAATAAATTTTAGAGGCTACATAGAGCCATATGGCAGTAGTTGTCAATAGTGCAGAAAGTTCGTGGGCAATGTAGCCTGAGCGAGCTTCACTGAAATGGGGGTTTGCACAGGAAACTTTGCACTATGCTTCTGGAAGCCATTTGCTACGTGAATTTCCTTATACACAATTGTCCTTTCACATTATTAGGAAAAAGAAAAACATGGCGTGTTTTTATGGGCATGTACAAAGAAGCCACATTTGGCCACCCCGCATCACATTCTAAGCTTTTTATTCTGTTTTCTTGGCATGTCTTCTCTTGACACTGTCGCTCGTCTCTCCAGCTGTCGTGCGGTCGTAGTCTGAGGAGGCGCCATTGTAAGGGACTTTGGCCTCGCTGGCTTCAGGGCAAGGCGGGTGAAGACCAAAGAGGAGGCCAACCAGCACCTTCTCAAACGGGGCCAAGGGAGTGAAAGCATTATCCGTCAGCATCATGATTACCTGAAACAAGAAGCACAGCAAGGGGCATCAGCTCTCCAACAAGATTTGCAGGTGTGTGTACCTAGGTAGAAACCACTCGCTTACTTTTGGGTGGTCCTGCTTTCCTTCCAAACAGACCATCATGTGATCACCCAAGCTCGCAATTAGAAGGAATGGTTATGGGCTATCTGATGTGCTATTCCTTGCATTTATACACGTTATATCACGAGGTCATGAGCAACAACCCATAAATAAGAATTAATCCAATTCCCCAATGATTTTTCCATTTTTAGATACAAACCAGGACCCAAGTTAAGGGAAGAATATCAAACACAATATGTATTTCTCCCTAGATCATACAAGCAAGCAAACACTACTTCTTAAAATTGCACAGTTATACTTTTTAAAACTGACATTAATACTTAATTCAATTCATATCTTCACTAGTAAATACACACACACACACACACACACACACACACATTCAGAATCACCTAGCATGCAATTCTGACATGGCTGAAGCGAAGGCAAAGTTCCTATTGATTTCACAGACATATGGTCATGGGTTCAATCCCCATATGGGCAACCTGCATATTCCTGAATTGCAGCGGGGTTGGTCTAGATGCCTCTTGGGGTCCCTTCCAACTCTACAATTCTATGGAACTAAAACTAGGTAGATATCTTCTGTACACAGAACAATTAATGTGACCATTTGCAAGTTTAAAATTGCTGCTTTACCTGGCAGGCTCAAGGTAGTTTGCATTAGTTAAAAGCAAACAAACAAATGCAGAATGATAAATAATACAACCCCAGGGTGGCATCTAAGCGATGCCTACCCGCTTGCGTGGTGCGACTTTCAGGTTCTCTTCTCCCTCTTCCAGCCTCCTGCGTGCTTCCAAAATCTACCTGGGGGTCCTGTAACCCCCAAAAGCAGCTTTTGAAGGGATAGGAAAAACTAGCATGTTTCTAAATATCGTGAGCTTAAGTGAATCCTCAGTAGACCTTGCCACTGGAATCCTAAGTTGGCTAGTATGAGCACTGCAGTGGTCCTCGACATGAGAAACCACAGCCCGGGTTGGCAGAGGGTAGGAGTAGTCATGTGAACTGGTCCTTGAAATTAAGTAGGTATCTCATTGGGTTTTCAAAAGTGAAGTTCCCCCAAACATTCCCAGAGGGCTCCTTTCTGTTCTTCTGGCTTTTCTAGAGGACAGATGCAGATTACAGTCATACCTTGGTTCTCGAACAGAATGTGTTCCGGGAGCCCCTTTGACTTCCAGAACTGTTCGAAAACCAAGACACGGCTTCCGCGGAAGCTGTGCTGGACGTTTGGCTTCCGAAAATCAAAAACTGGAACACTCACTTCCTGTTTGCGATCGTTTGGGAGCCGAAATGTACGAGTTCCAAGAGCGTTTGGCAACCAAGGTACAACTAATTAGTTACCACCACCATCCAAAATTTTCACCACTGAATTTTTTTCAAATGCTTTAAACAGGAGGGGGCGGTTATCCTTCTACAGCCCAAGGGGCACATTTCTTCTTGGTCAACCATCAAAGGGTGTGGCCAAGGCAAAAGTGGGTGTGGCCACCCCACACAGACCACAATGCAAGCACCGTGTGCCAGGACCTCCACAAATTGCAGGCCTGTTTGCTCTCCCCCTGATTTACTGCCTCCCCACCCTCTCCCTCCTACTGCGAGGTGCCCTGCTGCAATCCCTCCACATGGGACTCAATACTGCCACTACCAAAGATAGCTAGGCAGGATGGAAAGCAGTGCTCCAACAGTCTTCTTGGTGCTAGTGCAGCTCTCAATCCGAGAACTGCTTTCTAGGAAGGGAAAGTAAGTGAACTGCTGGGAGAAGAGGAACCGGAGCGGATCAGACCACACTGGATACAGAAAGAGCACTCTGATCTGCTCCAAAGTTTCCCGAGTGCCCAGGAAACACCATAGCAGATCAGAAAGCTCCTTCCTGTTTGGATCTGTTTTGCTGATATTGCCTCTTTGGTTCACAGTGGCGCTTTCTCTCTCTCTCTTTCCTGAAGGCAGTTCCTACATTCATCACATGCTGCCTTTCGCCACTGCCGCTGACAAAAATTGTGGGTTCTTGAGGTCACAAACAAGCATTGGGGAAGCTGGACCAGACTCACAGGCCAGTAGTTCACCACCCCAGTTTTAACTGTTACCACACAATTTGGTATTCAAACTTCTAGTTATTGGAGAAAGAAGAGTTGATGCAGGAATGAACTTTTTAAAAAAAGAAGACTAAGATCGGGGTGCCGATTTTATGTAATTATAAAACAATTAAATCTAATATATGAAGCATTAGATGCAATACTGGAACCATCAGTACAAAAACATGCACAGGTTTATTTAGAGTGCCTGTAAGTTACTCATGTCAGCACAACATCAAGCACCAAGAAGCCCCAAAATTCTTACCTTTGTGATTACCAAGAAGGAGGTGTAATACAGCATGAGGTTGGGCTTTGCTACTGGAAGAAAAGAGATGTGCTGCATTGTGAAGAGTACGGCCCCTATCAAGCTTATTTTCACAGGGCTGCGGGGGGAAAGACACAAAACATGTCAGGCATCATTTCTCAATCCCCTCTCCACCCTCAAAGAAGAGTTTGTAAATCTCTCAACACTGCTGTTAGTTTTCATTAATTTGTCAAGATCTCCCACCATCCCCGGCCCAGAGGCATTTGGGTTCTCCAATAGGGCTGCAAAACTTCTAATCAGTAAACGAAACAGCTGAAGCTTTAGCTGGCTGGCAGGCGAAGAGAAACGTCAATTGACTGGCTGGAAGTTAGGGGCACGGGTGTTCAATCTCCAAGGCTCTTTTGGCTTTGGTGAATGAAGAACAAGAGGAAAATATTAAAGATGACCATCCCTTCTCAGAACGTGTGGTAAACTCCCTTTATTAAGTTGTTGTTTTAACTTTTTAACTCAGTAACTTTTTTATAATCACCTGTTTAGGTGGTATATATAACATTACTGTTGTGATTTCTATCCCTCTCATCAAGTAATGTATGTAAAATCAAACATAACAAATTAAAATAAACCTGGAAAACCAAGCAGCAGAAAAATAATGGCAAACTCCCCAAAAGACAACAAAACCTAGTTGTCTTAGTGGGACAGGAAAGTTAAAAATAATTTCACATCGGGCAACCAATGTGCCTCTTTGGTTCCAGATAGTACTGTACATGGGTAGAAGAGTCTAAAAAGCCCAGAACACAATTTATCATGGCCCTCTAATGGCTATGGTGGCTTATTTACCAGCCGTCATGTCATAGAATCATAGAATCATAGAGTTGGAAGAGACCACAAGGGCCATCGAGTCCAACCCCCTGCCAAGCAGGAAACACCATCAGAGCACTCCTGACATATGGTTGTCAAGCCTCTGCTTAAAGACCTCCAAAGAAGGAGACTCCACCACACTCCTTGGCAGCAAATTCCACTGTCGAACAGCTCTTACTCTCAGGAAGTTCTTCCTAATGTTTAGGTGGAATCTTCTTTCTTGTAGTTTGGATCCATTGCTCCGCATCCGCTTCTCTGGAGCAGCAGAAAACAACCTTTCTCCCTCCTCTATGTGACATCCTTTTATATATTTGAACATGGCTATCATATCACCCCTTAACCTCCTCTTCTCCAGGCTAAACATGCCCAGCTCCCTTAGCCGTTCCTCATAAGGCATCGTTTCCAGGCCTTTGACCATTTTGGTTGCCCTCCTCTGGACACGTTCCAGTTTGTCAGTGTCCTTCTTGAACTGTGGTGCCCAGAACTGGACACAGTACTCCAGGTGAGGTCTGACCAGAGCAGAATACAGTGCCACTATTACTTCCCTTGATCTAGATGCTATACTCCTATTGATGCAGCCCAGAATTGCATTGGCTTTTTTAGCTGCCGCGTCACACTGTTGGCTCATGTCAAGTTTGTGGTCAACCAAGACTCCTAGATCCTTTTCACATGTACTGCTCTCAAGCCAGGTGTCACCCATCTTGTATTTGTGCCTCTCATTTTTTTTTGCCCAAGTGCAATACTTTACATTTCTCCCTGTTAAAATTCATCTTGTTTGTTTTTGCCCAGTTCTCTAATCTGTATTTATCATTAACTCTGGAAGTGTACATTAGATTCTGACCCGACTAAGCTTCCTGGTTTCTAGAATAGACTGCAAGCAGGTGATCCAAACCTCTGGAGCAGTAACAGAAAGGCAGCTTCTGCTTCTTATGAAAGCCTGGCTTGAAAGCATGCAAGAATTTGAAATCAGGGCTTGAAAACAGCTCTTAAGCCTCAGAGAGCTTCATATGGGAGGAAGCACTTGATAAGAATCCCAAGACCCGGAATTCAAAGGTCTTTATAAGCAGATAATGCAATGTTTGATTCCACCCACAGGTTTATTTAACATGTAACACAGCTCAATGAGACTTGTTGAGCAGAAAAAGGGCAAATGATTAACCAGCCAAAAAATCCATAATCGGTTGAAAGCGCTGCAACAACACATTGGGAACTGTTTGCTAGTCTTGCTAAGAAATAGATCTGGATTTTATACAACAGAAATGAGAATTCCTCCGTTTTCTACCACGATGCACCTGTCTTTCTCAAATCTTTACCGCTTCTTCCACTTGACATTTTCTAAGAGCGCTTTGCTCAAAACACTTCACAAACATTCGTCCCGCTAATCCTTACACCATCTCTGTAAAGTAGCATGGCAACATTGCAGACAGGCATGCCAGGTTGACAAACTTACTGAATAAAAGCTTGCCCAAGTCAACCAGTGAGTTGATGGCTGGAGATTGTAAAAGAACAAGGCTCCTGCCCTCTGCAGAACATTGTTGTTTAGTCGTTTAGTCGTGTCTGACCCTTCGTGACCCCATGGACCAGAGAACGCCAGGCACTCCTGTCTTCCACTGCCTCCCGCAGTTTGGTCAGACTCATGCAGAACATAGAAGGGGCTAATTGTTTAACATGCATTTGTCTTCCCCTTGGTTCACCAGGGAGATCTCTGCCAGCACCCTATGAAGCAGGCCCCTTGTTAAAGGCACTTAGAAAATTCCCAACACTGTGGCTTAGAGCAGGGGTGGGTAACCTCATGCCGGGGGGGGGGGCAGAAATCCCCCCAACCCATCTTATCTAGTCCTTTCTACGGTCTCCCTGGCCTCTTCTTCCCAGGACACACCCTGCACTGCCTGTCCTCCATGCCCTCAAGCGCTCTGCCTAGCTGCAAGGTGTCTCTGAACCTTGGCACTGCCTCTTGCTCACCTGGATGGAGTGGGAGGTCTGTGCCAAAACCTCTGACTTTTGAGTGGCCGAAACATACAAAAGAGGCACATCTGTTGCTCTAGTCTAGCCACATTTGCCTCTGGCCCTGCTCAGCATTTGCAGGCAGTCCGCCGGGGAGGTTTCGCATGAAGGAATGCCACCCTCTGGCTGAAAAACAAGTTCCCCACCTTAGGAACCTTAAAGGTAAAGGTACCCCTGACCATTAAGTCCAGTCACGAACGACTCTGGGGTTGTGCGCTCATCTTGCTCTATAGGCCGAGGGAGCCAGCGTTTGTCCACAGACAGCTTCCGGGTCATGTGACCAGCATGACTAAGCTGCTTCTGGCGAACCAGAGGAGCGCACGGAAACGCCATTTACCTTCCCACCAGAGCAGTACCTATTTATCTACTTGCACTTGACGTGCTTTTGAACTGCTAGGTGGGCAGCAGCTGGGACCTCAGGAGTCCCTAAATTCTCCTTAGGAGCAATGTATAATCCAGAACTAAATTGCACTGTGCAGTAATAGAAAATATCAATCTACGTATAACCCTTTTTAAAATCCTAAAGTTCTCAAATCAGTGATATTGTCGCAAGAGGAGCTCCTGAGAAACATTTCTCCTTTCATGAGCTTCAAGTTTCCCCTCTTAAAAACATGCAATGCTCTGCCTTGCATTGACCAGCATATAGCTTTAAGAGAAGAAAAAATACATCTGCAGCATGTTAAACTGACAAAAATTGCATTTCTCTTCACAGCTGAAGGATTTAGGTCACCTACACACGCCCAACAACAACAAAAGGCAGCTCATACCACAAACACACACACACAAAGCTAAGCGGGTGGGTCAAGAGGGAGAAGAGACAACGCCGACTTTTGGCAACAGCTCTGCTTGCGTTGCTGTGTTTCTCTCCTGTCATTCTTTATTACCTAGGATAGTGGCTGGAAGCAGGATGCCTAAGTGCTTTGGCACTCCTGCTGCTTTTATCACACTAGTAGTGGCAGCAGTCTTTTCAAAATAATCACTTCCGCAAAGGAAACCCTGCCAGGAAGTCAGAGAGGAAGGGCAAGGGGACTTTAAAATGCCCACCATGAGCTCGTTTCCCCCTCTGGAGGAGCGGCTGGGGCCTGACAGCCTGCTCCAGCTCTTTTTGTACTTCCCATGGCAGAAGTTAAATTGGGAGTGATTTAACATTCCCAATTTAGCTTCTGCAAACCCGAGCTGAAAGCTGTAACTCAAGCAGTATTCCCCCGTGCGCCAGAGGCACGCTCTGAACAGCATACTAATGTGGCTCGCCTTCGGAGCAGGCTCTCGCATCCCCACAAAACCTGAACTTTTCGTTCCCGATTAATTTCAGTTACTGCTTTGAAGCTGACGTTTTGTCAGACACTGGTGAAGCGCCCGTCACTATGACTGGCAGGCTGCTTTGGGGATGCATTCAGCAAAAGGCAGGGCTGGTGGCGCACATTGCAAGGACCCCTGGCAAGATTTCCCTCCTGCGCAAGACTAGGGATAAGGAATGCGCAAATCCGGGTGGTGTACGGCTACGACTCCCATCATCCCTGATCACTAAGCCATGCTGAGTGACGCTGATGGGAGACTAAAGTCCAACAAGCGTCACAGGTTCCCTACCCATGATCTAGACAATTCAGTGTCAGGATTGGGGTGGTAAACAGGTTTAGCTCTCGGCAGAGTTTAGTCCTTAAGAGCAGAGTTTTAACTTTTATTTTTCATCCAGATGAGTGACTGATACTATTTCCCTTACCTAACAAATCACACGAAGTTATCCCTGCTGTTAAGGTTCAGTTTGCCTGCCCTATTCCCACACACCCAGTAATCCCTTGCATCAGTAGGTAGGACAGGAAAAGGATTTACAGTTGCAATCGAAATGATTCAAACCACCCCCCCCCCCAGTTGCAAATCAGGTTTTAATAAAAAATTACAGATTTCAGCTGTTTGCAACGAGCAAATCAAACAAAAGCAATTGGAATAGCTGAACACAAACGGATGCTTCGAGTAGTTCTCCCAATTCAGCTGAAATTGCAACTTATGCTCGCTTCTCCAGTCTCACTATTATTCAACCCCCTGCATTGCAAACAGCTGAATGTCTGTAAAGTTTGATAATAAACCTGATTTACAATGGGAGCTGAATAATTTCGATTGCAACTGTAGCTATTCCCCAGACTCCTGTTGCCAACACACTTGCCACAATGAAAGCCAAAGAAAGACTATTTTCGATTTTTATCCCACTTGTTCTGCCTAACACTAGACCAGGGTTTCCCAAACTGGAACCCAGGTGTGTTTGGACTACAATACCCATCATCCCTGACCACTGGTCCTGCTAGCTAGGGATGATGGGAATTGTAGTCCAAAAAAAGCTAAGTTTGGGAAACCCTGCACTATACTCTTACAGTTTGTTACTGAAAGGACCAGTTCCGATGAAGCTATATTTGCTTCATCTATCTTGGTTTTCAAAGCACAGAATGAGAGTTAGACCCATGCTGTTGCCCCCATCCTGCACTCAAGATGGCAGCTTTAGCGTTTCAATCATGGTTTGTTACAACCCTGGTTTTCCAGGTACATCTGAATTCAGAAACTGTGGTTTAAGACTGCAATTCTATACTTTCTCACTTAGGAATAAGTTATATTGACTTTATGCCTTGAGTAGGCATGTATAGGGCTGAGCTGTCAATCTCAGTTTACTAAGCAGGATACAAAACCATAAACGGGAGGGGGGGGAGAGAATAGGTTGAGCTTCTATTTATTAGCCTGCATGCAACCCATCACCTCTTCCAGGCAACCGTTCAAGGGTTTCATCACCTCGCTGGGAATGGAAGGAGGGGAAAGAAGTCTGGGATAGCTCAGTTGGTAGAGCATGAGATTCTTAATCTTAGGGTCATAGGTTGGGCAAAAAAATTCCTGCATTGCAGGGGATTGGACAAAATAACCCTCATGGTCCCTTCCAGCTCATTCTATGATCATATGACTCAGCTGGGTGTCGTCAGTATACTTCCAAACTCTGAATGAGTGCTTTTAGCAGCTTCATTTTAAATGCTAAGAGGAACGGGGCATAAAATGCAGCAAATTGCAGGACAAGTCAACAGCCATGGTGATCCCCAGTGGAAGTCGCTGCCAACGTCTTTACTTGAGAGGCCCCATAGGGCTCTTCAATGAAGCTCTCTGCTGCCTTGTTCCTCAGCTCCCCTTCCCTGTGGGCAGTAGTGCAGACAGGTAATTTAAGATGAACTCCATATGAAGTCAATAGTACTTACTTCTGAGGAGCCGTGGCTTGCAGCCATAGACTCTTCATCATCTTTATGTGGTTATATGTGCACTGCTTTGCTCACTTTCCCATGTGATAAACCACAAGAATACAGTGCAGTCTAGCGCTCTGTATTTGCCCAGTCCTACCCAGGGATGCAGGTGGCGCTGTGGTCTAAACCACTGAGCCTAGGGTTTGCTGATCGGAAGGTGGGCGGTTTGAATCCCCGCAACGGGGTGAGCTCCCATTGTTCGGTCCCAGCTCCTGCCAACCTAGCAGCTCGAAAGCACGTCAAAGTGCAAGTAGATAAATAGGTACCACTCTGGCGGGAAGGTAAACAGCATTTCCGTGCGCTGCTCTGGTTTCGCCAAAAGTGGCTTAGTCATGCTGGCCACATGACCCAGTAAAGCGAGATGAGCGCCACAACCCCAGAGTCATTCGCAACTGGACGTAACTGTCAGGGGTTCTCTTTACCTTTATCTTTTTACCCAATTCATATAGAGCAAAACTAATAGGTTTTCTAGAAACCAATACTACAACATGCGACAGTTTCGTTGCAGATATTTTGGGGTTCCTCAGCAGCAAACTGGCACGGACAGTTCTCCCTCCAGGCAGAAAGTTTGAAGCACACTAATTTATTATAGAAGAGTCATGTTACTGAAGAGCTACTCATACAGTACTACTTTCAATACAAAGAAAGAACATTCCCAGTACTGTGACAATTGTTACGTGCTTTTCATTGACTTACTAGGACATCTTCAGCAGTTCATTAGTTTCTGGCTTCCACACACCTCTCACTAACTGCTCAAAGTTAGATATTAGGCCGCCCCCAGCTCCTGCAATTCAACAAGAAATTATTACATGCATAAAATTGGTTCCAGAAGATCTGACGACACTCAATTCTGCTTCCAGTCAGGACAACTGCAAAGCTGCTCACATCCCTTTCTAAAAGGAGCAGGATATGGCCCTCAAGTTATAGGCACAAATGGAATGACCTACTTCACAGTTTTTGAAATTGGGTCCTCAATTTGAGACTCATTTGAAAGCATCCTATTGTCAGGAGCAAGCACCTAATATTTCAGGGGGGAAATTAATTCAAGGATCTTAAATTTTGTCAAAGCTTAATAAATAATAATGATAATAATAATGGAGGCAGCAGCCTGGTACGCTGGAGCTTAGAATTTGTGATTGTCCATTTAGTAAAAAAAGGGTTTGAGAGAGATTCCTATATCTTACTGAAGTTAAGCACAAAATCTCTTCTTGCTTACAAAGCAATAGCAACACAGAGATTATGCACCCATTAAGGGCTCATAGAATGACTTCCACTCTTCCCTGTGACTACTCCAGAAGAAAGACACCAAACTCATGGAAGTAGTACTCCAGCCCTATAAAAGTCTCGCAAAAGTTATTAGTCTACAAAAAAACATTTGACTAGCCTACTGGGACCTGGCAGAGGAGGGACAAACCAGTGTTCTGTTTTTAAACACCATGACTGCAACTCTTGAACCTTTTTTGAAACACTCATCACTTGTCAGCTCTCACCAAAAGAGCCTTTTGCAGCACACATATGAAAGCTAGCAGTTTAGTTATATGTAACTAAACCAAACTGGAGCTACTGTAGTATATTCCCTTTCCACCAATTCCAATGTTCACATTTTTTGAAAAGGATGAAAAAGCACAAAAACACTCCCCTGCCCTGATGTCCACCGTGCTGACCTCCCCATCTCCTACCTATGGATTGCTGCCTTATAATTTGAGCTTTAAACAAACCTGTCAGAGCTGACGTAGAAATATAAATGCCCCTGCTACTGTTATACCTGGCAGAGGTGGAATTCCATAATAAAATGAGAGCACCTATAAGCGGCTCTCATCCAAGAACAGCATTTGCCAGTAAAACTGAAACCTAAACTAGGGACATCTTATTCAGAGGCCACATAAACAGCAACATGTGAAAGCTTAGGCATGAGTTCTTTTCCTCTGGAGGATGGAACTAAACTTGAGCAGGATTGAGCTTCATGGCTCTAAGGAGCAGCCAAGAAGGGGGTGGCAGTGGTGAGAGGGAGGGAGGGCGAAGAACACATTAACAGGATGGATTTAAATTGGTTTTTCCTCTAAGAGTGGCCCCGGATGCAATACCATTTCATAGAACAGTGGTGCCTAATCCACACAAGCTATGTACAGTCCGCACACACCCATTTTTGTGCCCCCAAAATGCCACCCAAAATGCCAATGATTTTTGTGAGCTGCCCCAGTGTCCTTTAAAAAAATAATAATTGGCCATACTGATTTTTTTTTTTACAGAGGGTTCACTATGTGTCAGTGCAGCCCATGCCCCCTCAAAAGATTTGCAACCACTGTCCTTGAGATTCCCCCTTAAAATTTGAAATGCTTTTTAATATATATAGATATTATTTTTTATACATTACCTCTGGCCCAGCCAACTACTATCATGATTAACCAGACATTTTTGTAGTGCTGATGTGCATGTGCAATCCCGCCAGTTATTTTCCACGTTCTAGTCACTTCCTTCATCCCTGCAAGCAGCAGTCGTATAGGTAGAAAACAGAAACAGCGGTAGGCTAGATCACGCGGACAATAAAATACAAGATACCTAAAGAATTGGGGAAAAAGTTTGAACCTTAGCTACTTCGCAATGTTTGCAATGGAAGCATGCTGACAAAATGAAACAAACTGATAAAGGCTTTTTTTTTTTAAAAAAAAAAGAGCTAGATGTTAAGAAGTCATCGCTGTAGTATTACGGCTATCAGTCACTTTAAACCATAGTTAAACTAAACTATGGTTTGAATGTGAACATGCAGCGTGCTGCTGAAATTGTGGGCACGTGGCTCCTTCCCTGCTCTTTGGTTAAAAACAAACACACACAACTGCTGTAAAAAAAACATACCCCAACACCTCATTCTTTGTGGTATATCAAGATCTGGCATTTTAAAGAAGTATATAGCATTAAAAAAAGTCACATCCATTGTGTTTAGTCCACATGTATCCTCTTAATATTACACTTCTAATGTACAAATACAGCATTTTCCTAAAGCTCCCAAATTTGGGGAAAATAGGCTAGGAGCCCGAAACATGCATTCACCAATGCTGCAATTGCATGAGTGACTCTCTCCACATACCTATAGGAGCAGGGGCAATTACATGAGCATTTTGTCTAGCTCTGAACAATCTTTCCCTCCCATTCACTTATTGAAAGATATATATATTCCCTCACTGTTCCACCCCAGCACAAAGGTTGAACAATTATAAATAAAGGCCTGGTAGGCAGCATTTTACTCGCTTCCTCCTAATCATCTATTGCTCTCCCCTTTTGCCTCTGCCTCTACAGGCTCCTTTAACAAAGAGACATCATTTTCATTACCATCTCCCTCCCACTGCCAAATTTGATTGAAAATCAAGCACGTCGGCTGACACAGAGTGAACAGAGATGCTGCTGGTTTACTGTCAGGATCAGAGGAGATCTCTTCATCAGGTTTCACCAGCCTTCTCCGATCTCTCTCCATCGGCATGCCAAAGGAATAAGCCTTCCTCAGATGCCTGCTCGTGTGCCAATGGAAGCTCAAAAGGCCAAGCATCTCTGCCTTCTTCAATCCGCACATATATGCTTTATTATTGCAAGCCAACAGTTGTGACTTCACTATATGGACCTTGCTTTTTCCATTCTCAGAATCCACATACGTTTCTTAACATCTATATTTAATAATAATACGCAGGGCTTCAATTTAGCATGTGAGTTGTCTTAATACAATAGACTCTCCCTAACCTCCAGCAGGTGCATTGGGTGAAAATCTTTTAAAAAATAAGCTTACATTTGGAAACATTGCACAAGATGGTTATTTTTTCCCCCAGACAGGTCAAATTATCTTTGCTTATGAATCAGATCTTTCCCTAGCACCCTAGTGCAAAAGTCTTCCACAGGAATTTGCAACGCCAGACCTGCCCTCCTAGGAAACACCAGTGGATCCAGCTGCCCACCTAGGAGCAAGAGGAGCCAGTGTTTGAAATTCTGCACTTTGCACCTGACTATTGGCCATTTGCAACCAGGTGAAGATGCCCGGGTGCCAGGATGCCGCCTGATGTCTCCACCACCTGGAGGTGCATGCCTGAAGATCCTTGGATCTTGCCTGTTTCTACACACGAGCAACACATCCTGCAGAATTTTGTCCATTATATTTTATCTGCACAATCAGAATGGATTTCAGGAAACAAAAAGTTGTATTGAAAAACGGCAACTTGACATTTAAGGAGCCATTTGGCACCTAGGCTCACATATCTGAGTGTTTAACTCTGACAGGAGCAGGTGGAAAAAGTGGTCTCTCTGTGGGTCTGTTTGACAACACAGTCTGGCGAACCATACAGGGTAGTCTGAACCGCCGCTCTCCACCCTCTCTCAAATTTGCCTGTAAAACTAGTCGCTGGCCAGGGATCTATAATAAATTAGGAGACTGCTCAGTGGTGATTTTGATCTCATTAGAGAAGTGGTATTACACAATATTTGCTCATTACCGTACACCTGTGAAATCCCATTTATTTTTCAAGGGAGAGGGGACACAAGAAGAAGAATTGGAGGGGAACAGCCAGCTTTTGTTTTTCCAGTTTTCTTCTGGGCCTTCACAACTCTAGAGGCACATTCCTTTCATGCAAAGTCATAGCAATGCATGTGCATAATTGTCTCTGCTGTATAGGAAGAACAGCAGATTCCTCATTATGTCCTAGTCAAAGGGGAAAATAGTATATAGTATTCAAATCAGGCATTTATAATAAATAAGACTGGCTCTTGTAGAATGCGAGAGATGTTTCCAATAGGTGCCAGTAGATGTCACTAGTTGACAGCCATAACAGAATCTCTATTAGCTTGGCTTGTTCAGAGAAGGGGAAAAGTTTCTTTTATTTTTATTTTTTATTGATAGTTACAATAACAAAAAACACGAAACAAACAGAATAGACAACGTCAAAGTAACATAAAAAATAAGAGAAACAGCAAACGAAAAAAGATATCAACCTAAAATACAAAAAAAAAAAGTACACAAATCTTGACTTCCCTCCACCTGTGTATGACTTCCTTCTTTCTCTTTTATTTTAATTGTGTTATCAATAATATTTTGCCTTTATACCTTTTATACCCAACTTCTCCTTGTCTTTACCCTGTAAACTTCATTCATTGCATATCAATATGTTTATGCCAGAACAATGTTTTTTCATGTACTCCTTTACACAATCCCACTCTTCTATCAGTTTTTGATCTGATTGTCCTCTTATCGCTGCCGTAAGTCTTGCCAGAACTATATATTCACAAAATTTAATTTGCCACTCTCTTACTGATGGAATTTTTTCTCCCAGTGAAGGGGGAAAGTTTCATTTCAGATTTTATGCAATACAGAGGCAGCATTCTACACAATTCTAAAGTCGGCTGTATTTTTTATATGCAATAACAACATTCCTAAATGGTCAGCTGCTGAAGTCGATAGGGCTCATACTTCAACGTGTAAATGTAAACAAGGCTTGAGTGAAAACAAAGCATTTCACACTTGTCACTTGGGTTCTTGGTTTGTTCTGTGATGCATCTGACAGCAATCTTCAGAACTTTCCTTCTGTTTTGATGGAAGCATCCACACACCACTTCACACATCAAGGGGCTGCACCTTCTCCAATCCAATTCCTTGTGAAGCATTTCAGAGGATGAGAGGGGAAAGGTTTAAACACCTACTTCTCAGATATATTAAAAGATTCAACTGCAGAAAACGGGGCCCTGATAGTGCATTTGCCATGTTTACTTTTAATAATGATAGCAGTGTTATTAACCAAGGTCATATAGAATCCCTTGCACCAGAGGTGGCTAGCACTCAACTTGGGGTCCTGATGGGGCCCCAGAAACAACTGCTGGGGGACCACAAAACCCCACTGTTTTTCTGCATGGGTACAATCTATATGTAAGAAAAAACAGGAGTTCATCATGATGTACTGTATATAATACAAAATCAGTATGTTGTACATCCCAAATGCACCAGCAAGGCGGGCAGGGGTTTTTTTGCGGGGGGGGGGGACGGGACCCAGCTTCCCTAAACGCTTTAGGAAAACTGCTTCTTATCCTAACAGGTAAAGGTAAAGAGACCCTGCCCATTAGGTCCAGTCGTGACCGACTCCGGGGTTGCGGTGCTCATCTCGCTTTATTGGCCGAGGCAGCCGGCGTACAGCTTCCGGGTCATGTAGCCAGCATGACTAAGCCACTTCTGGAGAGCCAGAGCAGCACACGGAAACGCCGTTTAACTTCCCGCCGGAGCGGTACCTATTTATCTACTTGCACTTTGACGTGTTTTTGAACTGCTAGGTTGGCAGGAGCAGGGACCAATCAACGGGAGCTCACCCCGTCGTGGGGATTCAAACCGCCGACCTTCTGATCGGCAAGCCCTAAGCTCTGTGGTTTAACCCACAGCGCCACCCGCGTCCCTCTTATCCTAACAGATGCACCTTAAAGTAGAGATGATGGTGCATGAATATACATTCAAGCTATCCTATTAAGGATGGTGGCATCCTTTAAGTATGATAGGAAGAAACAAGGCAATGAAGTTATATTTTTTCCTTGGCCTTAATTTGCCTGAATAACTTGAGTGTTTTATCAATCAATCAGTTAATTTTAATAAGACACCATTTAAGTCTCTGCATATTGAAAAGCAGCTTCGACTATACCTCCCTATAGCTTCTTCCTATGTCAAGCAATGGATATGGCTCAGAACGGCATCTCATAATGAGATTTTTGGATTCTAGGACGAGTATAGGATGACGGTAAACACATGGACTTGAATCCTGAGGAGGGGTTACATTGTCACCCAACTACCTCACTCATCAACAGACCCCCAACTTATAGGGACAGGGGGTTGGGGGGGTGGGGTGCAGGAGGCTTCAGAGTGAAGCAAAAGGCCATTCCATGAACACCAACTCTGTTCTGTTTATGGAAGAAAAGTTAGGGTCTGAGCCAGAAAATGTATGCTTTGTTTTTCAGGCCAGGAGACCCTATTATTCTGATTAAAGGCGACCTAAATCAAAGCACATTCTCATACCAATGAACTTCTAATAAGATGATGTTAGTACTGCTTAAACTGAGAAACTACTATAGTGAAGGAAAAACACTCCCCCCCCCCACAAAAAAAGACCCCACAAGCATTCACCCCACCCAAATGTGGGTTAAGAGACAGTGGAAGAGAGTTGCATCCATTCCACAGCTCGTGTCACGGCAGCTAAAGGGCTGAGATTCATAAATTCAACCCCAACTCAAAACTGTTAATGAGCTTCACTAATTAGGAAAAAGTCTGAAAAAGAACAACATGTACTTTATGGACGCATAAAAAGATACTGTTCTGTGCCAGTTACGAACACTGCTAAGTCCTATTACTGGGCCTCTCAGCTAGTTGGAAATTCACATGGAGGACAAATCTAGCTCACAGTAATTACTAGTTTGCACGTACCAATCTTCTGTCTTTCTCCTAACTCCAGTGTGCTGAAAGACTAGAAGTGTAGTGTTCAGAGTACTGGACTAGGACTTGGAAGACCATGGGTCAATTTCCCAGCTGAACCTACTTCACAGGGTTGTTGCGAGGATAAAAGGGGCAGGGGGAGAACCATATATGTCACCTTGAGCTCCTTGGAGGAAAGGTGGCTCTAATAGTCAGGAAAATGCAAATCTTAATGCGGTAAATTGAATGACTGGCTTCCATTTACGCCACAAGACACCAAGGTAAGCAGCCCAATCTGATCTATACAGTGGTACCTCAGGTTAAGTACTTAATTCGTTCCGGAGGTCCGTTCTTAACCTGAAACTGTTCTTAACCTGAAGCACCACTTTAGCTAATGGGGCCTCCTGCTGCCGCCGTGCTGCCGGAGCACGATATCTGTTCTTAACCTGAAGCACTATTTCTGGGTTAGCGGAGTCTGTAACCTGAAGCGTATGTAGCCTGAAGCGTATGTAACCTGAGGTACCACTGTACTTATTAGAAGCCGAGGCCCGCCGAGTTTCAGGTAAGTAACTAAGACTGCAGCCTTTGTGAGAAAGGCATCGATGGCGGCATTCAAAATGAACCTGAAAACAGTAACTGCTCGCTTTTACTCCGAGAAGGGCAAGCCCAATTTCCTCTTGAAAGACAGACGTACCTGCCATTGTTCTAAAGTAACAGGTCTTACCCCACATTTGAGACAGGATGTATTATTGCCTTTAAAAGTTTTTTTCTTCAGTGCAACGTTTTATTTTAGTCAGTCTAACATACACCCAGTGCTCTTTTGTTAAAAATAAAAACCATGTAAAACAGCATACAGGGTGGGGGACACACAAGAAAAGAGGGTTCTTGACATCACAGGGATCAGCCAGTCAGGACTGTGAACAACACACCCTATAGGAAAACCTGCAGATTATTCACCTTCCCCAAGCTACACCATGAACCAAAATAACTATATGTACATATTGTGGCAAGTGCACCAATTGCCCTTTTTATGCATGTCTATATAAACACCCAGTTTTTAGCATTTGAACAGCTTCTAATTACAGGTGCAACACTGTGTTAACTAATTGATTAAATTGAATAAAAACCTTTTTCAACGAGGTACCCAGACAACAACTTGTATTAAAAAGCATATTTAAAAACCGCCAATTGCAGACACCCATTTCTCTTGGGCCCTGAATATTTTTATTTATTCATTCATATGCAAAACTATGCAGATTTAATCTATTAAAACTCACACAATTAACTGACCTAGATTCTTTGAATCAGATGGCAGCTCTAAAATTCTGAAGCTGCATTCCATGAATTTAAGCACAGATTTAAGTTTTAGGCAACATCCTTCATCGTAAAAGCTGCTTACCAGACTGACGAGGCAAGTAAGACATTTGTGGTGTTGGCAAGAAATCCAACTGGAGGTTCTGCAAGCATCAGCGAAGATAAAATGGAGCCACCAAAACAGTAAAGCATTGCGCTAAACCAGCATGCAATTGGGCTGCGGTATGATACGTCAACTGCTCCTGGAACAGTAGAAAAGACAAAGTGTAAGTAGTTCCAACATCTCACCTTTAATCTCTACAGAAAGAGCAAAAACCTGATCACAGGTCAGCACCAACCACCACCCTCAGCAATTTTCAGGTCATCCAGTGGGGTGCAAGTTTGGGAACCACTGTTCCTACCAATGTAGTTCATTAATTTGCTTCACATGCCCAATACCAAAATGGGTTTAAGCATTATTTATGAAAACAGTACCGAAAGCATGATCTCCAACGTTAGCCATACTCTGAGCAAACCCACTGAAATAAATGGATTTTTATTTAGTTCAGTGTGTTTCTTATTACTGAATAAAGTGAATAAAGCTGGATGCTGCCCAAAGTATTTGAAATGGCATCACGAGTGTGAAGGGTCATTGTGTCTTTCCTGATATAACACCCCAAAAACTTCCCAAAGATGACCCTAAGGATCAAGTGACTCTTTGAAAGAACAAGAGTTGGAGCACAGGGGTCTCTGGGGCAGGATAAGGAAATGAGAAGAATTTGGTTGGGGATGCCTTGCAAAAGCAAAAGGGCCTGACTATTCACCTTTGGATCCAAGCCAATAAATCCATTGCCTACCCAGAGCTAAAGCATACAGAATAAACTGTCTATGGTCAAAATCCCAAGAACACTTTGAGAGAGCAATTCCCACTGAACGTAGAGCTTACTTCTGAGTAAACATACTTAAAATTGCATTGTCAACCCCATTGATGTCATTTAAGATTTCTCCTTAACTGGCCTCCCTGTTGGGTTCTAAGCCAACCTTATAAGAAGACTTTTGTTTGATTTGTTTGTGGCATGAAGGACCAATTCCAGGCCACAAGGCAGAAAAGGTTTTCCACCCCTGCCTTCTTTTAGGCCACAAATGACCGTCACAGGGGGTATTTGCAGTCAACTAGTAAAAAAGCTGTTATGAACTTTGTTTGCAAGGTTGTTCCAAGCATGGTCCACATTCAATATGTAAAATAAAAAAAATCCTTCCAGTAGCACCTTAGAGACCAACTAAGTTTGTTATTGGTATGAGCTTTCGTGTGCATGCACACTTCTTTTATATTAAAGAATTGTTTTATTTTGTTTTGACTACGGCAGACCAACATGGCTACCGACCTGTAACTATTCAATATGTACTTATCGAGCATGATGAAATACTGTGCAAAGCATACAGACCCCTCAACAATCAGCTACTATGTGAATGTCAAAAAAGAAGATACATTTACAATGGTCCAAGTAATAACAGCACTGAATGCAACCATCATAGAAACCAGAACAGGTGCAAGGCTTCATTCAAAAGGACCAACCCAGCTCCAACTCTCTACAAAACATTCTACCAATGCAAATGCAATACTATTTCAATTTTTTAAAAAAAACTTGTTTTCTTTACAATAGTATGAGCACAAGAAAGCAGGCAAGTTAAGAAACTGGTATTATGTGGAAAAGCAAATTTTAATGGGAGAAAACAGAAATGATCAAGTGATTTGCTTTCAGTAATCCACAAGTAATTAGATGTAGCCACTAATGACCTTTCCTTTAAACTGCCTTTAATTCATACCAAAAAATGAGGATCCAGTTAGTAGGTGCACATG
Source organism: Podarcis pityusensis (assembly GCF_964106645.2). Lineage (NCBI taxonomy): Eukaryota > Metazoa > Chordata > Lepidosauria > Squamata > Lacertidae > Podarcis > Podarcis pityusensis. The sequence goes on from NC_138042.1 coordinate 29,581,630, forward strand.
CAACTTAATTCTTTGGAATTACTTTTGTTAAGCCAAATTAAACATAGTTTGTATCAGCAATATCCAAATATAAATTGCCATGCTTTAATATCTGCACTGCATGTCCCAATGAATATTAGTGCTGAGAACCCATCAATATTCCTTCTAGCATTAAAGCTGCAGTTAATTAAGCTTAATTGTGTGCTTGACAAGGGAGATAATTATCTGGATGAACTATCAGATTTACCTAATTACAAGTCTGGAGCACAAGATATTAAGTCCAAATGCCCTATTCACAAGTATATATTTACAAGGATTTGTGAGGTCAGAAGACAGGCACATATTCCACAAGTCTAATTTCCACTAACCCCCCCCCCCCCAAAAATCAGGCATTGAGAAAGATGTTTTGATATATATCGGGAAGATGCTCCAGATTCAGAGGAACAGGGGCTAGTGGATTAGTTGCAGGTTTTCTCTCCAAGCAAGAACAGCAACAAGTGAAGACTTCACCTTCCCAGAGAGACCAGGAAACCCAGACTTCCAGAATGATGCCTTAATGTCCAAAATTATACAGGCAATGATAACTTTTCCCTGCTGCTCCTCCTACACTCAGTTCATGGTTGAGATGCTGCTGCATCATTAAGCCATTGGCAATCCTGTTCCAAAGGGGTCAAGCGAGCACCACCACCACCTGTGCTTCCAGCTACTTCTGCATCTGGTCCTCTGGTCTGCCACTTTCAGCTGGAAAGTCCTGCCAAGCTGGCCTGAGTCTCCGGTCCCCTTCAGCTTTTGGTGTTCCTCCCTGGCCCCCTATGCCTCTTATGGTAGATAAAGGTAAAGGGACCCCTGACAGTTAGGTCCAGTCATGGCCAACTCTGGGGTTGCGGCGCTCATCTCGCTTTATTGGCCGAAGGAGCCGGCGTACAGCTTCCAGGTCATGTGGCCAGCATGACCAAGTTGCTTCTGGCAAACCAGAGCAGCGCATGGTAACACCGTTTATCTTCCCACTGGAGCGGTACCTATTTACCTACTTGTACTTTGACGTGCTTTCGAACTGCTAGGTTGGCAGGAGCAGGGACCGAGCAACGGGAGCTCACCCCGTCGCAGGGATTCAAACTGCTGACCTTCTGATCGGCAAGTCCTAGGCTCTGTGGTTTAACACACAGCGCCACCCGTGTCCCTCCTCTTATGGTACATCCCTTCTTTATACCAGCCTTGCCCAACTAGATCTATGAGCCAAGCATTGCATTGGGGTAACTTAAGATTGCAGGTGTTCACCATGGATGAGAACTGAGCTTAGCTCCCATTCAAAACCACCACCACCATTCAGCACTGCAGCATGTCCAGGCAGCCGGTGGAGAGCAGCACTGCCACCAAAGCAGCAGTGGTGCAACAGCCACTATGCCATTTTCACCACAAGCAGGACTGGGCCATGACCTGATGTGTGTTTTTTTGGGGGGGGGAGGGGATGTCATTAGCACCATTCCCATGTCTCTCTGAAGTCTGGATCTACACTCCAGCTTTGATTCCCAGGATTCTTTGAGGAAGCAGCAACATGTAAAAGCCAGTGTAAGACTGTGTTGCAAATACGCCCCTGGAGTCAAAGGAATCAATTTGTTTTTCTTTGGAGGAAAGGAACACTGCACATTATTTGTGGGTCCAAAAATTCAAGTTAATGATTATAGCATGGGCATGTTGTTACTATGCTGTTATGCTGCTTCAATGGCTTGCCATTTAAAGTTGCCATTTATAGCTATATTGTGGGTAGAATGATGAACTAAATTTAGTGTTTTGTATCATCAATCTGAACATAGTCTTGTCAGTTGGGTTTACCCCACTAATGATGAGACACCATGAAGGCATGCAGTGTGTGCTCCGGCCAAGTGGTGAAGATAAGGTTGCTAAGGGGCCAACTTCATGTCACACACAGCTCTGTCTTTTTCAAATGAGAGAAAGCAGCTGAAGGATTCTGAGCAGAGAAGCCGCACGTAAGTGTGCCTATACCATAGAAGCATATCGCTTTCACTGTTTCCCCCATTCAGAATTTGCCTATAGCAGTTCCACTCCTGCAAAATGCAGGCAAATGCGGTGCATTTTCAACACTACCAAAGCAAAGTCACATAGTACTACCTTTTGTCTGCCTAAACACACCTGTTTGAGGCTGAGGTGCCTCAATAGTACTTGTTGAGAGTCAAGGCCATGGTGAACAGAGTGTCGTGGAAAGGGATCTTTTTGTATACAAGTACACAACCATGATTGTATATAATCGTGAGGGCTATTATGGGCCAAGGAGAAGACTGGGGGGTGTGTGACATGCTCAGCTATCCCCAGTATAGACCCAGTTTTTAATTTCTGAAGAGAGATTTCAAACACTCTTAAAGGTTCTGAAATGGTCCATGGCAGACATCGTGAGACTCTACAGTGCATGGTTGGAGAACCTGCAGGCTTCCAGCTCTTGTGGGACTCCAGTTCCCATCAGCCCCAACCAGAAATGGTGGGAGTTGTAGCCCAGCACCTGGAGAGCTACAGATTCCCCATCCTTGCACTACAGAGTTTCACAACTTGTGCCCTGAAGCAGTTCAGACCCTAAAGCCACATGATGCAGCAACAACCTGGCTGAAGCCAAGCAGGTCTGGACTGGTCAGTACCTGAACAGATTACCAGACACCCAACAAGTGCTACCTGGAATTTCATTAAAGAAAGCACAGCATAACAAAATAAGAGTCATCACTTGAATCCATTCATTGATATGTGATGTTAGTCAAATCTGCTCCATACACACTCCAAATCCACTCTGCATACTGCTTTTATGCCAAAGCACTAAGCCAGTCGTATTTGTGTCATTTCAGCAACACGCTTTTGCCAGCCTTTTAAAAAACCCTGAATGTTTTTTGTGTGTGTGTGCAGCTTGGCATTTGCTTTAATTCTGCCAGCTGCTTTTAAATTGTGGTATTTCAATGTTCTTGTTCCCATTGGTTTTATTTTTAACTTTTGTAAGCCACCCTGAGAACCTGTTAATGCTAAATAAATAAAAGCTTTTAGGACAGTCTGAACCTAGCTACAAATTTAACCTCTGGCAACAGCTGTTCTTGATACATGTGCTGATTTTGGTCTCAGGGTACCATTCCTCAAACTGGTGCCCTCCAGGTCTTTGACTACAACTCCCACCAGCCCCAGCCGGTATGACCAACAGTTGCAGATGATGGAAGCTGAGAGCCCCAACTTCCAACACCTGGAGGGTCACAGGTTCCCCACCCTTGGTGCAAGGGGGGAAAGTAACTCTGCACATGATCAGAAGCACTGTTGTTACTTCCAGTTAGAACAAAAGTCCTGCTGGATCACACCAAAGGCCTATCAGGTCCAGCATCCTCTTTCTCACAGTGACCAACCAGACGTCTATGGGAAGCACACAGGCAGGAGAGGAAGGCAACAGTTGCTCTTCAGAAACAGGCATTGTTGTGTATTAGCTTTGAGTATGGACTTCCATAAAACAAACACAGCTAACAGTCACTGGCAGAATCATAGAACTGTAGAGCTGGAAGGGACCCAAGGGTCATCTAGCCCAACCCCCTGTAGTGCTGGAATTTCAGCTAAAGCATCCAAGACAGATGGCCAAACCAACCTCTGCTTAAAAACCTCAAATGAAGGAAAGTCCATCAACTTCCAAGGGAGACTATTCCACTGTCGAACAGCTCTTACTGTCAGAAAGTTCTTCCTAATATTTAGTCAGAATCTTCTTCCTTGTCACTTAAATCTATTGGTTCAGGTCCTATCCTCCAGAGCTGGAGAATACAAGCCTGCGCTATCCTCCATGTGACAGCCCTTTAGCTATCTGGAGGTGGCTATCATGTCTCCTTTTTATCAGGCTAAACATGCCCAGCTATCTGAACTGTTCCTCATAAGGCTTGATTTCCAGACCCTCTATCATCTTGGTCCACTGGGTGCCAATATTGAAATATTGGGTGAGCCAGGTAAGCCCCGCCCCACATAATTGATCTCATGGTGTTGCACACATACACCATTTGAATGGCAATGCCCATTAACTCAAATATTTTATGAGGGGACTGAAGACTCCTTTGCCCCTAGGAGTCGGCTCCTATGTCTTCAGTTGCCTTCCTCTGCATAACATCCCTTCTTAAACTGTGGTGCCCAGAACTGGATGCAGAACTCCAGGATACAATGATAAGACTTATATCCTCCAGGAATTTACCTAATCCGGCTACCTGTCAAAGCCATCCAACGAACCATGCATGCGTCTGTCACCAAGTCGTATGGATTCAAATTTCATAAACTAATAATAATAATAATTTTATTATTTATCCCTCGCCCATGTGGCTGGGTTTCCCCAGCCACTCTGGGCAGCTACGCAGCAGGTTTTGATGGATGTAATAATGGAATAGCTTAGTTTATGTAAAATATGCGTGGATTTGTGGTATGCAAAATGAACCATGGAAAGAGCAGAAGGGAAGTCACTGATGCTTTAAGGTTATTTAAATGAACATTCTAAAATGTAAAACAGAAAATATAATATAGGAAAAAATGAACAAAAAAAAATGCTTAATTTTCTCCCTCCCCGCCAAAAAATTTAAAAAAGGGGTGTTTGTGTTTCTTTATAAAACGTGCGGGCATGCAACATACAATTTAAAAAAGAGAAAAGCGGCGTGGAGCTGAGCGAGCCCTCGCCTCGCAGCTAACCGCGCTCGTCTACAAGGGAAGGCACTCTGCACATGCCCAGGAGGCACGGCCAGACGCGAGGCCGGGCTCCTCCGGCGCCGCCATCCCCGCTGCCCGCCCGCCTTCCCCCTCACTCACCCGGCTGCTCCTTCAGCGACAGGACGGAGGCCGCGTAATGCGCCAGGTCGAAGAAAGGGAACATGGGCAGGCGGGAGAAGCGAAGCGCCACCTGCCCCAGAAGCTCCTCCATCGCGGCGGACTCCGCCGCGCATGCGCCGGCGACGGATTTAAAGAGGGAACGTGAGGGGGGCGGGGGAGGGCGAGAAGAGCCAAACGAGCGAGGGGCGGGGCTTAGAAGGGCCCCTCCGCCCCCTCTCTCTTCATCGCCTCAGGCCAAAAAGGGGCGCGAACGGTCCCAGTCGAATCCCGCGCATAGTTTTTTGTCCCGTACAAACCGCCGTCGGGCGGGATGAGCGCTCGCGCCGCGGGGTCGGGGCAGAGGCTGGCCCCGCCCCCTCCATCCCCCCCCCCCAACGTTGTGCTGGAATGAAAGGCGATTGGCCGGGCTGCCGCGCGGTGGGCGGGGACAGGAGGGTGGCCGCGCATTCAGGCAGGGACGCTCAGAGGGGGAGGCAGTGAAGGCCGGTCCTCCCGTTGGGGAAGGTGGGGCAACTGCCTCAGGCAGCAAAAGAAACAAGGGTGGCAAATCCTAATGCAGATAATTATTGATTTCTGCTCCCCCTCTGTACCTGATGTTGATCTTCAGTCTAGGGTTGCCACCTTTGTTATGACATAATGCACAGGTTGGGTGCAATTTTTTTTTTTTTCATCTGGTGCTGAAGTGACAGCTGTGTACACTGGCAGCATTAAGATAAATTCAACAGTGTAAATAAGTTCTGATGGATGGAATACTGAACAGTATAGTTTTTGTAAAATATGCAGGGATTTATTATCTGTATGGTAAGAGAAGAAGGGGAGTCATTGATATTTTAAGGATGTAAAAATGAGTACTTTAAACTGTAAAACAGAAAATTTAATTATAGGTATATATCTATAAAACACATATATATGAGAGAGAAGTGATATATCTATCTATCTATATATATACACAGTCATACCTCGGGTTGAAGTTGCTTCAGATTGAGCATTTTCGGGTTGCGCTCCACGGCGACCCGGAAGTAACAGAACGCATTACTTCCAGGTTTCACTGCTCGCGCATGAGCAGACGCTCAAAATGATGTCACACGCAGAAGCGACAAATCGCAACACACAGACACGGGTTGTGTTCACTTCAGGATGCAAACGGGGCTCCGGAACGGATCCCATTCGCATCCAGAGGTACCACTGTATATATATGAAGTGACTTCAAAACAATCCATTGCAATCTATTGTAGCCTTACAGGATGGCCCCTTTGGAATTTGTCCATACACGAGAATTTGTAAATCTGTCTGTGCTTCGCTACCCAGAGCTTAAATACATGACGTTTCACACACTCTTTCAAACACATGCATTTGGAAAAGATCCCTAACTTGGGAGAGAGAGGGACCTGAAATACAGGACAAACTCTTATCAACCACTCGCACACAAAAAACAAAGTTCACCACAGCCAATCACAAACAAACAGCCGCACCCTAGGCCAACCCCAATTTCTCTCACCACCAAAGGAACACAAGCGAATAGCAAAACCCCACACATACATTAAGCAAATTAGAAACATCACCTCCCGACCCCACCCCCACTCGCCTTCCCCCCCTCCACCTCTCCCCCCCTTTTTCTTCCTAATGTAACCCTAATGTCTCAAATGAAACTGACCTATGGAAAATGTAACTTGAAAAAAGAGACATTGCGCATACCTTTGTAAACCAAGAAAACTTTAAAAAACATAAAAAAACACACCACAATACAGGATGTAGCATTTTACATTGAAATACGGGACAATCCTGTACAGGCGTACCTCGGCTCCTGAATGCCTTGGGAGTCAAACCTCCTGCTCCCGAACGATCAAAAACCAGAAGTGATTGTTCCGGTTTTTGAACATTCTTTTGGAAGCCAAACGTCCAGCGGGGCTTCCACGGCTTTCCATTGGCTGCAGGAGCTTCCTGTAGCCAATCAGAAGCTGCGCTTTAGAAGTCGAACGGACTTCCGGAACGGATTCTGTTTAACTTTCGAGGTACGACTATATTGTACAGGACAGGCGGCCACCCTCTTCCACAGAGGGGAGCTGTGGGGGCACCATGTTGTGATTCACCTCGGTTCACCTGTCTTGGGCTGGCCCTGCTTGGGTGACTTTAAAAGAGGATTGGACAAGTTCATGGAGGATAAGGCTGCTTGCCATGATGGCCACCAGTGATGCTTTATGAGTGCCAGTTGCTGGGAATCGCAACTGGGGGGAGGTGCTCTTATGCTTAGTTCCTGGCTTGGGAGCTTCCTACAGCGGCATCTACTTGTCCAGTGTGAGTACAGCTCCTGCCAACCTAGCAGCTCGAAAGCACGCCAGTGTAAGTAGATAAATAGGTACTGCTGTTGCAGGAAGGTAAATGGCATTTCCGTGCGCTCTGGTTTCCGTCACAGTGTCCCGTTGTGCCGGAAGCGGTTTAGTCATGCTGGCCACAGGACCCGGAAAGCTGTCTGTGGACAAACGCCGGCTTCCTCGGCCTGAAAGTGAGATGAGTGCCACAACCCCACAGTCGTTCATGACTGGACTTAACTGTCAGGGGTCCTTTACCTTTACCTTTACCTTTACAATAGTTAATAGCTATAGAAACTGAGTTCTAAAATTTAGGGGAAATGCCCATTCTAATTATTATGCTCCAATAATTTGTTTACTCTTTATGGTGCCAAAATATTCATAATTAATATTAAGAATGCTTACCAAGGTCAGATATATAACAATATCTGACATACTCACATGGGAAGCGTGAAAGCACATCACTGTGCTCTTTGCAATACTGCTTTTTACCCACTGAGTGGCATCACATTCATGTCTAAGAAATGTAAATATAGTTCTGCCTGATTTCCTAAACTGACGAAGTACAGGAAAGAGGAAGGAGTTAGTTTAGGATGGAGGTGGATAACTGGCAACCTAGGGCCCAGTCTGGATGGCAAATAAATTATATCTGGTCTTTGCTAATCCTACCAAAGTTGATTCAAGCTACTGTAAACAGTTTGTTCACAATTTTACTCATAAGGAAAATAACTATGGAAAATATCTGTTTCCTAGAACATAAACCTGCAGACATACACTGCTGCAAATAGTATATTTTTTTGGCTTCCACAGTAATGGGATTTGTATTCTGATAATTCACAGGGGGGGGGGGAGAGGTTGTTTGTGCATTTGAAATATTAATATGGGTCCATATTAATAACAACCTTTCCCTTTCCTAATCCATCCAACACACTCTCATAAAAGTTGAGGCACTCTTCAGATGTCTATCCACCCTTCTCAAGATACTCAAGTCACATAACACTTAACTAAATTAACAAATATGTAAAAAGAATGGAATGGACAGGAGGAAGAACTGAAGAAAGGAAGGAGGTTTTTTTGTCTGAGATTCCAGCTGCCTCAAGTAATCAGAGATGTTCCTGCACTCTCTTTCAGTCCCCAAGAAGGTTGAAAAAGCCTTACAAAGATGTCTTCAAACTTATCCAGATTCTCCTTTTTCATAAATGTGACTTTCTCCTTAGCTGCAGTCTTTTAGAAGTAAATCTGCTGTTCATCCCAGCTGTTTCTAGGTGTTGCTTTCTTCTTGGACACAGATTTGTGAAACTGATTGTGGAAGTCATGCAAGCCAATTGCAAGCCAATTGCACTGGCATCCTGTACAACCGATGTAAGATTTTTCTGGCAGTCTCCTCAATATTAGGTGAAACTGTCTTCCCAAAGTAGCTAGACCACAGTTTGTCCCACGTTTTGTCTTCAGTTATACATGGGATCTTTTTTCCCATACTTTTTTCACAGCTGGAAGGGGGCCCATTTGGATTTTTAATTTTATACAAGCTGAAAAAATCCCTTTCCCCCTTACACCAATCCAAAGTAGCAGAGTCGCAACTGACACATATGAGTTACTTGGGGCATATAGAAGGTGTCAGAGGTATGCACAGTTCGGTGAGCTCAATTTACTGCCCAGGGATCTGAGATGCAATTGGGACCAGTGCCTGACCCACAAAGAATAACTGGCCACAGGAATTCTTTTGGGTGGTTTCCATGCCCCCCCCCCCCCGTTTCATATTTAGAAAACACATCTGAATTGTTATTTGCTGATATGAATATTCACAGTTACATTCTTTGATGAGCTTGCTTCCTGTTTCGGCTACAACTCATCAAACTTCTCATTACTTTTGGTCCATATTAGCCAACATCCGTCTTGATTGTTCAGGCCCAAACATACCTTCTTTAGGGGCCTTTGTGTTTCCTTGTAAACATTTCAGAAACATTGGTTGTTGTTGTTTTTTAAAGGCAAAGCTGACATTGTCCCACAAGCTTAGCCCATCAGGAAGAATACACCCCTGTACAGTGGTGCCCCGCAAGACGAATGCCTCGCAAGACGGAAAACTCGCTAGACGAAAGGGTTTTCCGTTTTTTGAGCTGCTTCGCAAGACGAATTTCCCTATGGGCTTGCTTCGCAAGACGAAAACGTCTTGCAAGTTTGTTTCCTTTTTCGTAAAACCGTTAATACGCAGGGTGCATTGCTTGAAGAGGTGCAGTTGCGACTTGACTTTGAGGAGCAACACATAGCACGCGGTGTGGTAGCCTTTTTTGAGGTTTTTGAGGTTTTTGAGGACTTTGCTGATTTTTGAAGCTTTTCCAAAACTTCTTTTGCAGCCGTTTGGTAAGTTAAACTTTTAAAACTTTTTTGGGGGGTTTTGGATTTTGGGTTGGGTGTTTGGAATTCAAGGACTTGGTTCTGGGTTTGAATTCCTGTGTGGTGGGTGGCTGGGTGCTTTTGAATTTTTTGGGTGTGAAGCACTGATTTTTTTCTCTCCTGAGTTTACGAAGCTAGGAGCTGTGCTGCCATGGGACCCAAGAAGACTGCTGCTGCAGAGGCCGGCGAGAGGAAGAAGGAGAAGGTGACGCTGGAAATGAAGAAGGAGATCATCCGGAAGCACGACGGTGGAATGCGTGTGACAGACCTCGCCAGGGAGTACGGCAGGAACCCATCGACCATCGGCACCATCCTGAAGATGAGGGAGAAGATCCTTGCGACTGATGCAGCCAAGGGAGTCACCAGGATCGTGAAGAACCGCCCAGCTGTTCTGGAGGAGGTCGAGAAGTTGCTGCTCATCTGGTTAGAAAAGAAGCAGCGTGCAGGGGACACAGTGACTGAGGCCGTCATTTGTGAGAAGGCCAAGGCCTTTCACGCAGACCTCGTCCGGGAACAGCCAGGAACCTCAGGTGAGCCAGAAGTCTTCAAGGCAAGCAGAGGCTGGTTTGACCAGTTCAAGACAAGATCTGGAATCCACAGCGTGGTCAGGCATGGAGAGGCTGCCAGTTCTGATGTTCCTGCGGCTGAAGAACTGAGGGACATTTGCCAGAAGTGGAAAGATGTGCAGGCTTTTGCACAGCGGCACCACCCTGACAAGGACCTGACACGTGACCTTGCGAACACTTTTGATACGAGGGTCATGTCGCCTTTCAGGGAGGTGCTGAAAAGGCGGATGAAGCAGCAGACCATGGACAGGTTCTTCAGCAAGAAGCAAAGAGTGGAAGAGGAACCTTCTTCGAGTTGTCTCCCAGAGTCTTAGAAAATGTACTGTACACTTTGTTGATTTTTAAATGTTTTTCTGTCATGTTTAGAAACTTAATTTATTGTTCCTTCAATTTTTGAAATGCTCTTTACAGTATGTGTGACTTTAAAGAGCACTTAATAAACTCTTGTTGTACCAAATTTGGCTTTGTTTGGACTTTTTTTGACCATAGGAACGTATTAATTGGATTTCAATGCATTCCTATGGGATTTTGTGCTTCGCAAGACGAAAAATTCGCTAGACGAAAAAAGTCGCGGAACGAATTAATTTCGTCTTGCGAGGCACCACTGTACCAAGTTTGGATTGGGTCAGATTAGGGTGTCCCATTTTACAATCGATACATATTTAAAGCAATTATTATGGTCAAGCTGGCTCAATGGGAACCTGGTTTCTGATAGAAAGACTGTCAGTAGCATGACAATAGAGGAGGGATGGTGAGGAGCCAAGGTCAGTAAAAGCTGGGCAGAACAGATATGAAAAGGCACAAAGGCAGTTCTGTAGCAAAGGCAATGGAATTGCAAGCAGCCAGTCCAGGAATGAGAGCTGAACCGATTTGCAGAAGTGCATCTATGGCGTGTTTGTTCTTTGTATAGTACTTACAGTCATCTACTTATGGGTATGGGTATGTATGTGCGTGTTTTTAATAACAAAAGACACAGTGGAAGAGCACAGACTTGCAGTCTAAAGAAGGGGAAAAGAGGATTGGAGAGAAATGGATTGTGGAGGAAGTGTAGCTTTGTTTTCAAACAAATTGTTAAAGAGAAAAGATCAAAAGGAGATTTCCAATGGTACAGAGGGACAAGCCAGTTAGGAAGCACATCACAGCCTTTCGAGAGCTGTTGCTTGACAGCAGATTGCAAGGTTCTGCACCATTCCCTCTGGTGATAGTTAAAAGAGATTTCTGTTGGTGGATCCCAAAGCCCTAGATTGTAGGCACATGAGTGGGGTGTTCCCTCCTTATATACAAACGTATAAATAAGTAACTCTTATTAATGTAGTGCACATCCAATCGACTAACCTGCCCTGTAGCTTGTAAATCATCATCTATCCCCTATCATTTATGTAAAAGGTAAAGGTAAATGACCCCTGAAGTCCAGTCAAAGGTGACTATGGGGTTGTGACACTCATCTCACTTTCAGGCTGAGGGAGCCGGCGTTTGTCCACAGACAGCTTTCTGGGTCATGTGGCCAGCATGACTAAACCGCTTCTGGCACAACAGAACACCGTGATGGAAACCAGAGCGCACGGAAACGCCGTTTACCTTCCTGCCACAGCAGTACCTATTTATCTACTTGCACTGGCATGCTTTTGAACTGCTAGGTTGGCAGGAGCAGGGACTGAGCAACGGGCGCTCACCCTGTCGCGGGGATTCAAATGGCCAACCTTCTGATCGGCAAGCCCAAGATGCTCAGTGGTTTAGACCACAACGCCACCCGCTCCCTTCATCATCTATGTAACAACCTTTGTCTCTTACATTTGCTCAAAACACCTGTTTCTTATTAAGGGTATGCAGTCTGACTGTTCATCTAGAACTCCCAATTCCATTTTCTCTCCCTTTTTCGGGGTAACCTGTAGAGAGATTCATCAAATGGCCATGTAGCTGCAAAGGGAGGAAAGCTGAAGTTCGCCTTTTCATTTGAAATGACTGGTCACACTTTTGGCTGCCGGCCTGTAATTTGTGGGATACATCCAATGCTGCCGTCGTGTTCATGCAACAGACTTCTGCTTGTGCAATGGAACCCTTTCTTCTCTCCAGCAGCCCCCCCACCCATGCACACCCTAAAAAGGGGGGGGGGTTAGGAGGAAGAAGAAGAAGAAGTCCCATTGCACAAGTGTAGTGCACTCACTTCTTCTTCATTGGCAATCACTCATAGCCGACTAAGATTGTCTTCCATAAAAGTGAGTCCATAAGTGACTGTGGAGGCCAGTTCTGGATCCACACATCCTTCCACATTGGGGACATAGGTTTCCAGGCAGGAGTTGATCATGGTGAGGGTTTGCCAAGCGTGCCTTCTTCTTAGCACATTTCTCCCTTTCATCCTGAGTTTGAGCGTCTTCAAAGCCCATGACACCTTTGGTAAAGGCTGTTCTCCAATTGGAGCGCTCACAGGCCAGTGTTTTCCAGTTGTCAGTGTTCATACTACATTTTTAAAGATTTGCCTTGAGATGGTCTTTGAACTTCTTTTGTTGACCACCAGCATTATGCTTACCATTCTCAAGTTCGGAGTAGAGTAGTTGCTTTGGAAGATGATAATCAGGCATCCACACAACATGACCACTCACACACAGCGATTGATACAACCCAATGTGTGTATTTTACAGTCCCAGGCGCATGAGGATGCCACATTGCAGAACCTAAGCAGGTCTGGTCCTTTTCCAGGTGAGTGACTACCTGGGAACCACAGGTAAGTCACTTTGGGTTACATGCTGAAAGAAGGCACCATATTAAGAAAATAAGCAGTCACAAGTTGGTCCCATTTTTCCAATGAATGGTGTTGGATACATGCTTAAGGAAGTATAACATGCTGTCTGCTGCAGAAGCAGCTATTGGATGTGCAATGCTGTGCACAGTGGCAAGGAATAGACTTTTTCTATTATTGTTTAAAGTAAGAAAAAGAACTTGCAACAGGAAACAAACACTGTGCCCCACACCGCGAACTGATGGTTCCACCTTTCCTACCCAATTTAACAGCAGCCTGCTTGGACCACTCTAAATTCTCAAGAGCTTCGCAGGCTTCCCAGAGTGAGCTTTGTCTTCCGAGACAGAAGATGTTTTATTGTTAACTGACTCGCAGGCGCATTGTCCTCCATTGTTGCTGCTGCTGCCACCGTCGTCCCACCAGCCCCTGCGTGGGGCACCCTCCCTGGATCCCATTACCTTGTTTGGGATCATGAAGTACAAATTAGCATAATCAGATTAGCTGCATGGTGCTGTACGTCTGAAAAGGACGAGGGGAAGGGGGTGGAAATGACAAAGGGAGAAAGTATTTCGACAAAGGGAAGCCCTGAGGAGGGCAGAAAGGGTTTATTGGTGTTAGGCTGTGGAGCTGAAGGCTTTGCACCTGCAATGCGAACAAGTCCTCTTCTAACTAAGGACTCTTAGATGGTATTAAAACACGGGTGGGAGGGAGGGTGGGCAAGGCAGAGAAAGAAAGGCACACTGAATGAAAGAGGGATGGAATGAATCAGCCTGCATCCCATTAATTGATTTATCGGGATAGGGAATGTGCAAATTGCTGACAGTGGTAAAACAGGCCGTTTGATTTCTACTCAGCATGGAGAGGAGATCAGCCAAGTAATCTGGTCTATCGAGATAAGAGTTTTAGAGCCTCTGCAGGAGTGTGATAAGAAATGCCAAAACCACATTGGTGGTTATAGTTGTGTTTGGGGCTTTGCTTTTTCCCTTCCTCTTTCAAATCCTGCTGGAATTCTTCGTTATTATTATTATTTATTCCGTTTCCAAATATGTAGTCTCTCCCTCCCCTCCCCGGTCCTTCTTTCTTTTGTGAATTTAAAATACACAAACAAGATGGAAAGGAGGAGGACAAATCTGCAGGGTGACACAGTCAGCCTCAAGCAGGAAACCTAAAAGTACCATGAAAAAAGGCAGCAAATTCCCAATAATTTGATATATTTATAGTTTTTCCAGAATGCTTCATTTTGTTTTTCAGCCTTAGGCCCCAAAGTGAAGTGGCTTGCCTCTTAAGAAGATCACTAGTTAGATGGTGGCTTGGAAGGACTACTCTTAATAAAATAAAATAAAATAAAATAAAATAAATAAAATAAAATAAAATAGTAAAATGACTGCCTTGGATTCAAATCCTTATAAGAAAACATTTGCTGGGGGACTGTATATTTAAGGCCTTTGTTTAATTTGCTGCTGAGATTTACCAGCGTTAGCTACTGCAAAGCTGATTTGCATGACTAGCAGTGGGGTTTGTTGCTAATTAATCCCATCCTCTTGTTCCGTTACAGAGTGGGAGAGGGAGGGAAGGAGCTCTCACAAGCCTTAGTGCTGAAATTCTTCACCAAGATTACCAGCACTGTCCAACTGGGACAAGGTGCTGTTGTCATGTTGATTCTACAGAAGGATGCACACAATATGTTAAGACCAGCCCTCTGTGAGGAAAAGCTCGGGTCGCTTAAACATTTTCTGCCAAGCTTTTGCAAGATCTTTATTGGCTAGTCTGACAGCTCAACCTATTTCTGTATGAAAAGCCAGTTTGCTTACTGGGCATGGAAAACTGCAGAGGTAATGAAGAAGAACTCCAGATTTGTTGCAATATGATGAAGTAGGCTAATCATGTGGACTGGGGAGAGGGGCAAGACTAGCACCAGAGTTTGGTATGGGTGGGGAGTTGCTGAAGCCCCAATCTGTTATAGGTCCTTCTTGCCAAAAGCCTGTCTTTGGAAATTAGGTTGTTGACAGATGCAAATAAAGATGGAAGGCCTTGCGATGAATAGGCATGCATCATAAATTCATCACAAATAATAATAACCACACAGACGGAAATATTATAAACATTTGGTGCAATCCTTGGCCTCTCCAATCAGGGCTAGGAAAGATTCTACTTGGAAACCCCAGAGAGCTGCTGAAGTAAACAATACTGAGCTAGATCAGGGTTTCCCAAACTTGGGTCTCCAGCTATTTTTGGACCACAGTCCCCATCATCCCTGACCACGACCAGGGATGGTTAGCTGGCCATCCCTGCTAGCTAGGGATGATGGGAGTTGTAGTCCAACAACAGCCGGAGACCCAAGTTTGGGAAACCCTGAGCTAGATGAATCAATGGTCCTGTCTGACATCTTGGAGGGCCACTGCCAGTCCATGTAGGCAATATGCTGGTCTGATTCATTATAAGGCAGCTTCCTATGTTCCAATGTACTGTAGACTGCCCGATGCTGATGGACTACAACTCCCATAATTCTCGACCGTTGACCATGCTGTCTGGGGCTGGTGGGAGTTGGAGGCCAATGACAACTGAAGGGCCAGAAGTTCCCCAAGGCCAGACTTAAAGAATAGCAGCGGCCTTTAGCAGGGACTGGTGGTACATTGGTCGGGGTCTTATTATTACTCAAGATTTGGGTCAGATCTGCCCAGCTTGGGAAATGGAGGCCACAAGCCATGAATCAAGAGCTGCCAGACAACTCCCCTTGTTTTGCAGTCACAGGTCAACAGCAAGAACAGATTTATCAGTTCTCTGGTGGGTTGTGCTACATGGTTTTGTGCCGTGTGGCGCCGAGTCACAAGTTGTGCAGAGGGACCTGAGAGAGAGAGAGAGACCAGATGAAAAGGAGAACAGGGCTCTTGAACCCTTAATCAGGATGGAAGGTATTTCCGCAACGGAGAAATTTCCCTGGATCCTATTTTGCATTTGGTCATTCCATCAAAAATAAATGTTCCTGTCCAACAGCAACAGAGCTACCCAGAAGTAAACCATATGGAATTCAGAGGGCTTACTCACAGGTAAGTGTGGTTCGGTTTGTAGCCTAAATCTTTTATTTTCTTACTCACCTTCCTCCATCCCTTTAGTTTCCCTCTTGGCACCTGCTGTTTTAAAAGTACAATCATGGCTATGGAGGCGAAAAAGGATGAATTTAAAATCACTTTATCTCTCTGGCCTTTGGTTTTAACAATGTGACTTTTAGATGATCTCTGACCTCACAGGTCAGCAGTTAAGCTGGCCATTCTCTCACTTTCCTTTTATGGTTGAAGGATGAAAGAACCCATCAGATGTGAACTGTTTACCCTGTATCTTCACTTGGTCATCTCAGACAATTCCCTTATGGGTGAAATAAAAATAATGTGAAAGAATAATGTGAAGTGTGTGGAGTTGATGTGCCACTGCAGTATTTGAACAGCAAGTCTTGGGTACATTACTGACTAGCATAGATCTCTTGATTTCACAATGCTGGGTTTCCATTGCAGAAAACCCCACAGATGGTTAATTCCAATGCAACCCCTCTTTTCTTTATGGATATTTAGGGTATACATGCACAGTGAAATACCAGGAGCTGATTTACATGTACTTTGATAGGAAATATAAGGCAACTTCATATGTTCAGAGACATGCTTTGTTTATCTAGAACGTGTTCTCCCTAGCAGAGAGCGCGTGTTGTGGTGGGGGATACAAGCCACCCCATTGTTGCTGGGTGGATTTGTGGAGGGACCCAGGCAGTGAATTGGTTAATTGGGTCGCTGGGGAGAACTGCTTGTTGCCAGTTTTGAAGGAGGGGTCAGAGGTTTTAAATACTGGTCGCCCAACTTTGAACATTCTCTTGGCTGCTTGCACCGGATCACCCGCCCACCCTCCCTGTATTGGGGGGGGGGGTTGTTCGCTTGACCTTGCTATGCCTGTCATGGGCTCGTCTGCTTTGAGGCAGGGGCCTGGTAGGAATTTGTCCATTTGCCTGATTGGCTGGTGCCATTTGGTTTTGCCTACTGCGTAGCAAATCGTCACAACTTGTAAGGTTGGCGGTTAGGCATTGGTTCAAATTGGTTGGTGGAGGGGTAAGTGCCTACCCCTCCAATGGTGGTGCAGAAAGGGAATTCCATTAAAGGAATCCAGGGGCTTGCCATTCTTTTCATCCTTGTCCACCAGGAGCATGAGGGTGGGAAGTGAGGGACTGAGGCCCAGCTTCATTTTCTCCCCAAAATTTGTTTCCCGCACTGGCTTTCACTGGAATCCGGAAATCAGTTCTGTCCCCTGGGCAAGGACAGATAGTCGGAACCAATGCCTAAGCAACCACTCACTTGGATGTATTTAAATAAAGTTGTGGCCAAAATCGTGCCAAAAACCCAAACCAAAATTGATGTGTGATGTGTGAGTTATTGGGGGGGTGGCTTGGGGACCTCGACACGCAACTACTCTGACAGTGATGTCTCATGTTGTGAGGCACCAAGTGTTTATCGGTTCTAAACTGAGATCCCATTTTAATCCGGAAATGCCAGAAAGTGAACTGAAGACATTATGTATGCAATGCATATGCCTCCCCCTTCCTGTAACTCTAGCAAAGGCTCGAGGCCTAAACTGCTGTGACAATCTAACTTGAGATAAATGCTACCTCAAAAACCCAATACTTTTCAATAGCATCTGTTCTGGTGCTCAGCAAGGAAGGCATGTGTTTTCGGGACTCATGTAGTGTTGAGTATTGCATTGTAAGAGAAGGCCAAGCCAGCAGGGAAATTTTAGCTGATAAAGTCTAACTATTAACATCAGAGCTTTTTTCAGCTCAGGTGGGTGCCATTGCCATCATAAAAGAACAAGGGAAGCATTCATTGCAAGTTCCAGTACCACTTTTTCTAGAAATATAGTGCTGATTAGCATACCCCAAAGAAATGTATTCTCCTGAACTTTCTCTTTGCACGTTGTCAAAGCGCAAGTAGCTAAAAGTAATATCCGAAGCAGACATAATCCATCAGAGGTAATATAGCTGTACACATGGTTAGAACCGTTGGTTTCAATTCTAGCTTGGCCCCTTCTAGAATTTAGAATTCTAATCCGGTAAAATATAATCCTGTGTACAGGATTCTATCCAATGTTTGTCATACTCACCCACCGAGATTA
The DNA here is from genome assembly GCF_964106645.2 of Podarcis pityusensis. NCBI lineage: Eukaryota > Metazoa > Chordata > Lepidosauria > Squamata > Lacertidae > Podarcis > Podarcis pityusensis. The sequence goes on from NC_138042.1 coordinate 29,599,596, forward strand.
ATGAACTCATTAATTAGGCTAATCAATTTCAGTGAGTCTGCTCGGAATAGAACTTAGATTATACACCCCATATCACTGGCTCAAAGAAAGGGCCGAGGAATCAGGATACTTAATCTAAACAGGTTTGGCTTTGTAAACTTGACAAGATGAAAGACGTTGACTAGATGGGACACTAAATGAAAATTACAGCTACCCACCTTGCTTTCCATAATGCCTAGATCTGGTAGAACTTACCTGTGCCCTAACATTATTGTGCTCTTCATCTCACAGCCCCGGTCACTGTTCTCTTTATCTTCCAACTTATGGAAGGTAACTTCTGCAGCAGAAAGCCTTTGAGATTAATTGAGGCTCCCCATGCATTTCAGATCCCCGAATGTTCTCCAAATCCTTATCTGTGGACCATGGCTTTACTCAAACTTGGGAAGTACAGTGAATTTTATACACAGTAATTTTAGTGCTGATACCCAGATATGTCATGAGATCGTTTTTTGACTATGCAAAATGGCTTTCTCTATATCTGGCCTGTTGTTGTTGTTGTTGTTGTTGTTTATTGAATTTATATACCGCCCTATACCCGGAGGTCTCAGGGTGGACACTCAAATGGATTTTGATGGTTGGTGGCTATTTCCACCCACTTTGAGTGCATGCTCACCTCCCTAGATGGAAGTGAACAGACTTCTTTTTGGGGGGAGCCTTGAATTGGGCTGTATTCTGAGAAACCTACTTTGGAGTTTGGAGAAAAGGTTGCTATAGGTTTTTGGTGGGCAGAAGCAATTCCTAGGAAATTGGGCTGCAAGACTGATTGCCCACAGGTCAGCACTACCTGTGTGAAGTGGCAGAGCATATGCCCAGGGCAGGCGCACTCCTGATGGGGATGTGGCACGCAGGGTGCCCTCCCGGGTGCAGGATAGTCGCTCGGGTGCCCAGAGCGGCGCAAGCACCCTGCAGCCGGGGCGGAGCGAGCCACCCATGGCGGACATTCGGTGCGCCGCCCGCCCGCAACTACCAAGCTGTCAAAACAAAGGGGGAAGGTGGGAATGCCACCAGCAAAGCGGCGCAGCTCCCCACTTATCCCGACAGCTTGGGAGTCACGGGCAGGTGTTGCGAAAAATGTCACACCCCTCAGTGAGGGCACTCGGGGCAGACCACCCCCACCGCCCCCTTCCTCCGCCCCTGCCTGTGTGCTTGCTTGCCATCTGTTAAACCTGTACATTTGTGAATCATTTATTAGAAAAGTTACTGTGATCTCCCGTACACTTTCTTCGCAAAGTAACTGAGCCTATGGAGCTGTATCTGCTTCGTCCTACTGCTAAGAGAAGCGGTAAGACCAGTGACTTCCTCGTGTAAACAATGGCAAAAATTTTCTAGTTGGAACAATTTCATTTTTAATAGAAGAAACAAAGTGACCACTTTTGTAAATAATTTATTTCTTAATATATTAGCCATTAAATAGCATAGTATACAGGAAAAGGTATCAGTTACACCATATTTGTTCATAGCTATACAGAAGGAAATCACAAAACATAAAAAGTGCTGACAAAATAAATCTTTGGTAGATAAGTCTAGTTAAAAACGCAAATTGTACATCAATAGTAGATACTATTTCCCCCCTTTACTATAAAATTAGGCAGGACATTTTAGAAATATTACTACATGAAAACTTTCACCACCCTAAAATTAAGTTTAATCTGAGTTTAAGTTTAAGTAAAATTAATCTTCATTTGTTTGGGGTATTTGGGAAAGCTTATACATGCTAGGAATAATTGCCAAAATGAACAGTCCCAGCACAAAACATAGATTGTTAGTTTGGTACCTAATTAAAAATCATTTTATGCCGTGAACGTGGGTAGATTTTTCATGAGGTAGCGTCAGAACTACTCCATCACTTCTTCACATTTTAAGTGGCTTTCCTGAAAAAGAACGAGACTATCAAATATAATAGTACGTTTTCATACATAAAGTCTTCATACTTAAAAAGCTACGGCAGATTGTAGACAACTGTTTTCTACCATAACCCAAAAGATGTTTCAGGCTCATTTCAATCCCCAAGGATTGAGCCCTTAGTTCCTAAGCAAAGTTATTAAGGTCTTAAGCAGAATTTCTCACCCCCACGTACCCAGGAATAAGTCCCACTGAATTCAACAGAACTTGCTTCTAGACATGGTTAGGATTTCAGCCTTAGTGTCTCACTAAGCTAGGGTTGCCAGATGACTGGAATTTCCCAGACACAGCCAGAATATTGCAGCCGGAACACTAAGCCCAGTGGGACTTACTTCCAAATAAATCTGTATGTTGTTTAAAAGGGCCAATCAATGGGTTCCCAGGCAAGTCAGAATCATGTCATAGCTTATTTAAGGTCTTGAAAGAACTGAGTGGCCGAGTGCTTCTTAAGATGTCCTAGTCTGTAGTCTTTCCACTGCATGGTCATTATGCAATGAAAGAACTCTGTCAGTCCAGATCCCTAGAAGTGTGGGGTTGTTTTTTCAAGTAACTGCTACTGTTGAATTATTGAATTCTAATAATTTTATTCCCACCTGCAATTATTTAAAACGTACCATTTAAAAATGTTTGGAGCTAGTGGGGAAGAGGCAGACCTAAAGCAGTATAATTACCACAGCGCTATCATTTAATTTAATCTCACAGCAGTCCTGTGATATCGGTTAAAACGAGTCATTTGCTGGAAGCCAAATATGACTTAATGGCTGAGTCGAAATGGGGGCTTTGATGTCCAAAGCGCAGCAGCTTCGCCCCTTTGCAGTTGCAGCAAAGTACAATATTTATTGGTCTGTTCCTTGAAGCTCACTTAGAAAGCAGAATTTCAGTCAAGAGACTTCAAGTGCCGATTAACCCAGGCAAATAGAAAGCAATGACCCCAGGACTCCATCTTGTCTCCCATGCTTTTTAACGTTTGCATGAAACATTTGCTGGGAGAAGCCGTGTGGAGGTTTTGGGCCACAGTGTCACTGGTGTGCAGATGCCACCCAGATCTACCCTTCTTTTCCACCCACCGAGACCATATAACACCAGTCCTGAAAGACCTACATTGGCTCTCAGTATGTTCCCGAGCACAATTCAAAGTGTTGGTGCTGACCTTCAAAGCCCTAAATGGCCTTGGCCCAGTATACATGAAAGAGCGTCTCCACTCCCATCATTCAGCCTGAACACTGAGGTCCAGCTCCGAGGGCCTTCTGACGGTTCCTTCCCTGCGAGAAGTGAGGTTACAGGGAACCAGGCAGAGGGCCTTCTCGGTAGTGGCACCTGCTCTGCGGAACGCCCTCCCATCAGAAGTCAAGGAAATAAATAACTACCTTACTTTTAAAAGACAGCTGAAGGCAGCCCTGGTTAGGGAAGTTTTTAATGTTTAATGCTGTATTGTGTTTTTAATATTCAGTTGGGAGCCACCCAGAGTGGCTGGGGTAACCCAGCCAGATGCTCAGGGTATAAATAATAAATTATCATTATTACTACAGTGGTACCTTGGGTTAAGAATTTAATTCGTTCTGGAGGTCCGTACTTAACCTGAAACTGTTCTTAACCTGAAGCACCACTTTAACTAATGGGGCCTCCCGCTGCCACCACGCCACTGCACAGCGATTTCTGTTCTCATCCTGAAGCAAAATTCTTAACCCGAGGTACTATTTCTGGGTTAGCGGAGCCTGTAACCTGAAGCGTCTGTAACCTGAAGCGTCTGTAACCCGAGGTACCACTGTACTGATCCCAGGGGGACTGTATAAGTCCTCAGTGGGTACCTGCAAATGGTTTTGAGGTGGAGGAAGATGAAGAAGCTGAGGCTTCGACCACCTATGGCACAGGAAGCCAGCCAATGTGGACGGAGAGTTGCAAGTGGTTTTAGATGGGTTGCATTCTCCTTGAAAGAGCAAGTTTGCAGCTTGGGGGCGGGGGCTGTTTCCTCCTACAAACAGAGCTATCTATGGAGGCACAGGTGACAGAATCAGTGACTGGGATGCTTAAAGCAGCTCAAGCTGCTCTGCCAGCTACGAACCTCCAGAGAAAAAATATCTTCCCTCACTGGTTTACGTCTTGGTTACAGACTAGCCCACTGTAATGCATTCTATATGAGGCTGTCTTTCGAAATGGTTTGGAAACTTCAACACAGAGAATGCAATTGCCTGTTGAGAGGCAAGTGTTTGGAACACGTAACAATTAGACTGGTCTTTAATTATATAAGGTCTTTCATTACATTTAAACTGTTTCTGTTTTTGATTATAATCTGATCTGAATTACCATGCTGAGCCGTTATCCTGTTTTTAAACTGCTTTTCTTTTTCTTTAGTTTTGTAATGAAAGGGTTTTATGTTTTATGATTTCGAATGTTTCTGTAAGCCACCTCAGGAGAGCTTTGCTCTTGAAATGCGGAGTATGAAATGCGGAGTCCTAACCATACAAGCCTGGGAGTAAGCCCCATTGAATTCAGTAGGACATACTTCTGAGTAGACATGCTTAGGATTGTTCTGTAAATCAACAAAAGTTTGGGGAATAGTGCCTTTGATGAATGTCTGAGAAGTAGGTGAAATATAATGTAGTCTTATTTGTCTTTCATTGTAAATAATCCAAACAGCAACCTGCTGCCTTATAAAAAACAGTGGAACAGGTATCTTTCAATTAAACTGTGTTTCCCATTAGGAAACATTTCTTGAGCAATTTGATTAGTTCCACTTGTTAAATTTAAATTGTGTGAGTTTAAAAGTCCACGCCACCTTCCTACTGACTATAGCCAAATTTAAAAATCTCCCCCCCCCCATCTACAAAACCAGAGTAAACAGTTGCTGTTCCTGAAAAATAATCAAATTTGAATGTATTTCTTTTAAGGTTCAAATGTTTGAAAAATTAAATAAGCAACCCTAGTTTATTTATCTTGGCAATTTTGAATAAAACTGCAGCACGTGTACTGGGCATCAGTCATCCTCTCGTGGCTGATGTGTTTTCACTCTGAAAATATACCAAATATTTTTTGGTTTGATTTTCCAGTTCTGACATAAGCTGCAAATAAAAAAGAAAAAAACTGGAAATGAGATGCAGACATAAGAGCAGTGACGATGATTCATAACTTGCATGGCTGATGAAGGCAACAGAAATGAGTTAGCAGGGGGCTTAGGTACTGTTTTCACCTGAGGCAAAAATATTTTTGAAAAATATGACAACCTCTGCTCCAGGGCTCAGTTTTCAGACCAAGACTGAAGGCAGGGATATGGTGCTCTCTCTCGAGTCTGCTGCTGAAAGCAACTACCTTTTGATGTTAGGATGGTCTTGACTTTTAAAACAATTTAAACTGAAGGTAAATTGAATCTTCAATACACATTAGTCAGAAGTGAAGAAATGGGCTTGCAGCCCTTCCTTCCACAAGCTTCCAAAAATGTGTGACGTGAAGATTTTCCTAATACAGCTGTCTCTGCAGTGGCCCAACTCAAGTGTTTCTTTCCTTTTAGGAAAGGTAAGAGGAGATCACATGCAACCCTCATGCCATACATTGTAGGAAACAAGGTAGAGAGGACTCACTCCACCACGGAAAAGAAGAGAAGAAGAGTTTGGATTTGATATCCTGCTTTATCACTACCCGAAGGAGTCTCAAAGCGGCTAACATTCTCCTTTCCCTTCCTCCCCCACAACAAACACTCTGTGAGGTGAGTGGGGCTGAGAGACTTCAGAGAAGTGTGACTAGCCCAAGGTCACCCAGCAGCTACATGTGGAGGAGCGGAGATGCGAACCCGGTTCACCAGATTACGAGACTACTGCTCTTAACCACTACACCACACTGGCTCCACAGCCCAATAATTGTATGAACTGGGTCTAGAAGTTACGTTGCTGATCAGTCACCAGCTATTGGCTCCAATAACTCTCACCAATGCGTCATGGGTAGTTTTCTGTGGACTGTATCACAGATCCTTGGCCTTGAGATCAAAGCACTTTGTGGCAAGTAGAGTTGCTGGAATCCTGATCAACTTCCAGAGATTTGATATCCCTCTTTTTAAGTACTGAAAATTAGCATCTCCCAAAGAAACCGTTACACAAAATACATTCGTTAAAAGAGCAAAAGATATATATATATAAATACTGTACATAGGCAGACAACCCACAACTTGTATAAAGAAGGGAAACTATCAAATTACTACCAGGAGGGCTACAGCCCCGACAAACAGCACGTCACGGAGACGACGCCTCTGACCAACACTCTGGAGCATTGCTGCTTGTGTTGGGAGAAGGGACCTCAGAGTCTTCAATGAGAGTCAAGTCTTCCATGCTTTCCAAACTTGGACTTGGCTGGAACAGTCCCAGTATCCTTCCCCGTGGATTCATCCCTGGCTGCTGCAGGCCTTGTTCCCCGAGCACCTTGACAAGGAAGTTGATGTACCTCATGGCTAAGCGGAGGGTCTCGTTTTTGCTGAGCTTTTTGTCCGGAGGGTGGGTGGGAATGAGCTTCCTCAGCTTGGCAAATGCGCTGTTGACGTTCTGCTGCCTCCACCTCTCCCTGCTGTTGGTGAAGATCTTTCTGGTCATTCTCAAGAACCAGCAGAACTGGAGGAAGAGAAAAGTGGAAAGGTCATCATGAAAGGACTAGCTGAACTGCAGCCAGAGGATAGAAGTAAACATTTTTTTAAAACCCTTCAATAAAGGTAAAGGTACCCCTGACCATTAGGTTCAGTCGCAGACGACTCTGGGGTTGCAGCGCTCATCTCGCTCTACAGGCCAAGGGAGCCGGCCTTAGTCCGCAGACAGTTTCCAGGTCATGTGGCCAGCAGGACTAAGCTGCTTCTGGCAAACCAGAGCAGCACACAGAAACGCCATTTACCTTCCCGCCGGAGCGGTAGCAATTTATCTACTTGCACTTTGACGTGCTTTCAAACTGCTAGGTTGGCAGGAGCTGGGACCGAGCAACAGGAGCTCACTCCGTTGTGGGGATTCGAACTGCCGACCTTCTGATTGGCAAGCCCTAGGCTTTGTGGTTTAGACCATAGTACCACCCGCGTCCCTAAACCCTTCAATAAGATAGCTCAGACCTAGAGTCCAACTGCAAACCCAGTGCCTCTCTATTTCACTTCTGCTTTGTACGGGCCTGAAATGTTCCAGTAGACCAAAGGTCACTAGCGCCCCATTAACAGATCACTCCAAGGGGAGCAGCAATATTTGTGAAAGGATAGCCAGAGTTGCCCTCTTCCTTTCTTTTGCTCTCTTGCTTTTGTCAGCACAAGCTCTGTGAGCGAATAGCGACCTTTGTGGGTTTCTCCGTTAGATGGCATGCTTCAAAATGCATCCTTGTCTCTCTGACATTTGTACAAGATCAGCAAACAGAGGCCCCCATCCACCCAAGGAATCCTTTTCAAATAGCTGACAGACTTCCAGTTTGTAGGTGGGACATTTATTTATTTACAGCCTCCCGACATGCAGCCCAATCCTAAGCATGTTTACTCAGAAATTCCACCATGTTCAGTTGTGGTTAAGTTAAGTGTCATGGGATTATTGCTCTTGTCTGTTTGCTTTACCTTAAAATGTCTTCTTAGCCCTACCTCAGGGAGCTGTATTCTGAATCCTTTTGCCTCAGACCCTCCAAGTGTCCCTGTTTCCCAGGGACAGTCCCAGATTTACAGAAGCCATCCCAGTTTCTAATTTGATCCCAGAATGTCCTGCTTTCCCTTAGGACGTCCCTATTTTCACTGGGGAAATGTTGGAGGGCATGGAGTTATGTGACCTCCGAGCCAAGGAGATAAGTATCTAGACAACCTTTAGAAGACATCTGAAGGCAGCCCTGCACAGTGGTACCTCTGGATACGAATGCTTCTGATTAGGCACATGTCGGGTTATGAGCTACACTAACCCGGAAGTAGTTGCTCCCAGATGCGAACTTTGCCCCGGGATGTGAGCAGAAATCTCACACCAGAGGTGTGTGCGCAGTGGGAGGCGCACTTTCACTAATGGTGCCTCATATTAAGAACGGTTTCAGGATAAGAACGGACCTCTGGAACAAATTAAGTTTGTAACCAAAGGTACCACTGTATAGAGAATTTTTTTAAAAAAAAAGTTTGGTGTTTTATTATGTTTTTATATATGTTGGAAGCTGCCCAGTGTGGCTGGGGCAACCCAGTCAGATGGGCAAGATATAAGAATTATTGTTGTTGTTACTACTATTGAATAGGATGTCCCTATTTTCAGCAGAGAACTACAGTGGTGCCTCGCAAGACGAAATTAATTCGTTCCGCAAGTTTTTTCTTCTTGCGAGTTTTTCGTCTTGCGATGCACGGTTTCCCATAGGAATGCATTGAAAATCAATTAATGCGTTCCTAAGGAAACCGCCTTCAGACCAGGTCCGGGGACAGTCTGTCCCCCGACCTCTTCTGAAGGCTGGGGGGGACAAGGGCTTTTCTTCCCACCCCCAGCATTTTAAAAAACCCCGGGACAGCGGAGGACTTCTCCGGTGTCCGGGGCGATCTTAAAATGCTGGCGGGCGGCATTTTAAAATCGCCCGGGACAGCGGAGGACTTCTCCGCTGTCCGGGGCGATGTAAAAGCCCCTGGGAAGGCAGGCAGGGGGGGACAAAGACTTTTGCCCCCCGCCCGCCTTCAGAAGAGGTCCTGGACCTCTTCTGAAGGCGGGCGGGGGGCGAAAGTCTTTGGCCCCCCCGCCTGCCTTCAAAAGCCGTCCGGGAAGGTAGGCAGGGGGGAGCAAAGACTTTCGCCCCCCGCCCGCCTTCAGAAGAGGTCCTGGACCTCTTCTGAAGGCGGGCGGGGGGCGAAAGTCTTTGCCCACCCCCGCCTGTCTTCAAAAGCCGTCCGGGACAGCGGAGAAAGGCGCTGCCTTTCTCCGCTCTCCCGGGAAGGCAGGCAAGGGGGAGCAAAGACTTTCGCCCCCCGCCCGCCTTCAGAAGAGGTCTCTTCTGAAGGCGGGCGGGGGGCGAAAGTCTTTGCTCCCCCCCCGCCTGCCTTCAAAAGCCGTCCGCGATAGCGGGAAGCTCTTCCCTGCTATCCCGGACTGCTTTTAAAATGCTGGCGGTGGGGAGCAAAGCCTTTCGGCCCCCGCCGGCCTTCCTGGACCTCTTCTGAAGGCCGGAGGGGAGGAAAGGCTTTGCTCCCCACCACCAGCATTTAAAAGAGGTCCCCGGAGATTTCCCTATGGGCTTTCGTCTTGCGAAGCAAGCCCATAGGGAAATTCGTCTTGCGAAGCGCCTCCAAAACAGAAAACCCTTTCGTCTTGCGGGTTTTCCGTCTTGCGAGGCATTCGTCTTGCGGGGTACCACTGTACTCAAGAGATTTCTGTTTGCAAAGCCAACCTTGACAACAGACCCTCCAACATCAAGACCCTCTCTTGAGTAAATATTCCATAATAATGCAATAAAACCAGATCCACATCCGGGATCCAAAGTGACCTGATTCAGATTCCCTGCTTTGAGTCTTATTTGAAGCTGCTCTGTTACATATGGGCACTTTTAAATGTCCAAACATCATGAAAATGTGAGGTTTAGGGTTTTCTTGTCTGTTAGGTGCAAGGATGGCCCATTCAGACAAAAAAAGCTTTCATGTTTATGAATGAAATTGCTTCACGAGCCATTATGTGAATGGTGTCAGAGAATGAACCCCAAAGAAAGGATCTGATATATATTTGTTGAAGTAAGTCTGGCCTTATATAATGTCTTCTCAGCCAGTAGGGTTTATTGGCGTAGTACAAAATGTGAATAAAAATGATTCTGACCGCCCCAGAATATAGCAATTGTACAGTAGATGCATTGTTGTCCAGGGTGTGAATACTCCTAGCACTGCTGTATGCGATCAAACATATTTCATAGTGCTTCAAAGACCTGTAAGACCTATTTGACCAAAGTCAACAACAGGACAAAGATGTGAATGTGTACGCATTACTACCTTCACCTCTTTGAAACTACCAGCAACACAGAATGAAGTCCAAGCAAACAAGTTAGAATCAAGAGCAGCACCTCAGAAGCCCCAAATGAACATGATGAACAAAGCTCACCCAAAGCTACTACCATACAAAAGATTAACCAATGCAGGGAGCTACAAATGAAGATCTGTTTCTCAATAGCCAAGGCTTTGGGCAGCATCCCTTAGTGAATCTATTCAGGCTACTTAAACAGCACCAGCCGCAGCAGTTCCTAGCACAAAAGCTGCATTTCTGGTGCATTTATTCCGCAATAAATGGCCACTCAAGCAGCAGTAACCCTCATAGGCTAGCAAAGAACCTCTGTATAATCCAGTGGGAATGAGGGCTTACGAACAAGTAAAATTTAAAGAGATTCAGACCTCCAGGGTATATAAATAGCTTAGATTTGTATCTGGCCTGTATCGTGCACATGCCAGCTCATCATGTTATGATGGCAGAATCTAGGGGCGCACGCATGTATAAGCCATAGCAGGTCAACTGCCCAGACAGACTTTCCATATCACCCCCAACAATAGGCTTCTCAGTAGTGTCCGTTCACACATTGAGTGCAGCAGCTATTGAGTGTACGGTCTAATCAAGGACAGAGAGATCAAGCTGACGTACATGCATGTGTCAACTCACCTTTAGCATCACCATCGTTGAATTTCGAAAAGAGTTAAGAAAATATTAGGGCCCCGATCCAGCTCTATAGCTACTGGCTATAGAGATAGAATCATAGAATTGTCAAGTTGGAAGGGACCCCAAAGGTCATCTCCCAAAACAACAACAACAAAGATGGGGCAAGATACTTTATGTCCAGGTGTATTTATTTTATTTAACAGAATGTGTATCCCGCTTAATTATAAATAAATCTCTAAGAATATGATGAACAGAGGACTGTGTACAATGATCTCTCTCTCTCTCTCTCTGTCTGTCTCTCTCTCTCTCTCTCTCTCTCTCACACACACACACACACAACACTGCATATGTATTAGGAAATAGAAGATATCCAGCTCCAAGGGCCTTCTGGTGATTCCCTTACTGTGAGATGTGAGGTTACAGGGAACCAGGCAGAGGGCCTTCTTGGTAGTGGCGCCCGCCCTGTGGAATGCCCTCCCTTCAGATGTCAAAGAAATAAACAACTATCTGACTTTTAGAAGACATCTGGAGGCAGCCCTGTTTAGGGAAGTTTTTAATGTTTGATGTTTTATTCTGTTTTTAATATTCTGTTGGGAGCTGCCCAGAGCGGCTGGGGAAACCCAGCCAGATGGGCGGGGTATAAATAAATACAGTGGTACCTCTGTTTGCAAACACTTCTGGTTGTGCACCCTTCAGGTAACAAGATCCGCTAACCCAGAAATACGTGCTCCTGGAAGCAAACTTTGCCCCTGGATGCGTGAGGAAATCGTGCGCGCGCCATTAGCGAAAGCGCGCCTCAGGTTGAGACTGGTTTCCGGTTACAAACAGACCTCTGGAAAGGATTAAGTTTGTAACTGGAGGTACCACTGTAAATTATTATTATTATTATTATTATTATTATTATTATTATTACCATCCACAAGGAGCCATTTAGACAAGGGTCTAGTAGGTATGGGACAAGAGACAAGGGAGAAGTAGGTATTGCAACAAAGATACAGCCCCATTTAAAGTCTGATCTCATGGAGAAAAGATTCCCAATGGATGCTGCACTCTTGCTGCCAAGATCTTGCAACAGAAAGCAGTGTATAGACATGAGCCCTCATCTGGCTGGGGCTGGGAACAAGGAAGGAAGCAAGTAACCTGCTCCAAGACACTGGTTTTCCCCTGGTGGGTTGGGACCCAACACTGGTTGCAGCAGCAGCCGCACTACCAACATACAAATATAAAGGAAATTGTTCCGAACTGCATGTTTGGTTAAAGGTTGGAAAATGTTGATGTTCTTTCTCAGAGTCCAAATCTCCACCGCTTCAGAAATATTCACTAGTTCCAACCTGCCTTTGGAATTCAAAAGTAACACAGAAACTTAGGCTCCAAAATAAATGGCCAACGGAAGCCCAGGATATTTTGCTACCTGAAGCAGAACTCAAACGGCTGCCCTCCCTCTCCAACTAGGCAAACAAAGCAATAAGGAATATGGTTCATTCCAATTGCAATGTGTTTTGAGGGTCTGCGAAACTTCGTCCTCAGTGGTACTGCAAATATAGAAGCAACATAACCTGGAAATGGGATAGAGAGTTTAAAATATAATAAAGTTTGCTTCCCTCTCACAATCTCACAAGAACTTAGAACGTGTCGATATATGTATGTATTAGTATAGGCAACAAAATTCAAATTAAAAACAGATTCCAAAAAAACGAGATAACCCCTCATAACGGAAAAATGCCCAAACGCCTTATTAGTAAGGCTCAAAATGTATCCTAAAGGTCTCTTTTAAAACGTATGAAGAAATATCTTACAAACGTAAGAAAGTAAACAAAGTTTCTAGCTGCAATTCTCTAAGTGGATACTCCCAGGCATGGCCAAACTTGGCCTTCCAGCTGTTTTCGGACTACAACTCCCATCATCCCTAGCTAACAGGACCAGTGGTCAGGGATGATGGGAATTGTAGTCCTGAAACAGCTGGAGGGCCAAGTTTGGCCATGCCTGCTAGTCACAGCCTTCCCCCACCTGGTTCTCTCCAAATGTTTTTGACTACAATTCCCATCAGCCCCTGCTTAATGCTGTCTGGGGCTGAAGGATGCTGCTAAGCATCCAAAATGAGACTTTTAATATCAACTGGAGCTAATTGCCTACCCTAAGCAGCCCAGTATTATCAAGGAAGCAGAATTTTGGAGGCCTTTAACAACTGCAATGCTTAAGACTGATAGAATGGGCTCTTAACCCCTTAACAACATACAAACTCCTGGTTCTAAATAACTTGGGAGTGGGCTGGAAAATCTAGAGCGGTTTTTCCACCCCCATTGTGATGGGTAAAAGAAAATGGAATAGTCCCATCTGCGCCTCTCTGAGCTCCCCCTGGACAAACAGCACAATACAAATGTAATAATAAATAAATACTACCTCATTTTTAAAATAAACAAAGCCCTTTGTGGTGCAGACAACTGCATTTATTCTTTTCCACAGCAGAAAGACATTTAATCCACTAGCAGCAAGACATGGACGTACTATTATGAGTTGTATGTTTCTTAGCCAAGGAATCAATGAAGCGGACTTCCCCACTTAGTTCTGTGAGGGAAACCAGCACCCTAAACCTAGAGCTCTACAAAAAAACCAGCAACAGACCCAGCAATGCAGCTGATGTGGTTCTAGCATTATCAGGGCGCCATTTTGAGCGAAGGAATCGAAATGAGATTTTCCAAGCACGAAGGGGTAAACTGCCGAACTTCTTTTGTTCTGTGTACTCACGCCAAACCTACAGTCGTGCAACCAAACGGACCACAAAAAATTGGTTTCAGTAGAGTATCTATGGTAGGGGTCAGCAGTTTTTTTCAGCAGGGGGCCGGTCCACTGTCCCTCAGACCTTGTGGGGGGCCGGAGTATATTTTGGAAAAAAAAATATGAACGAATTCCTATGCCCCACAAATAACCCAGAGATGCATTTTAAATAAAAGGACACATTCTACTCATGTAAAAACACGCTGATTGCCGGACTATCCGTGGGCCAGATTTAGAAGGCGATTGGGCCGGATCTGGCCCCCGGGCCTTAGTTTGCCTACCCACGATCTATGGCATATGGAATTGCTCAACAATGCAAATGTGGGTCCATGGTGGGAATGGAGACGTGTAAGAAAATATTTCTACCCTGCTTCTCCTTCATTTTCAAAGCAGCCTACAACAGCAACAACTAAACCCCTTAAACGATTAAAACGGCCCCAGTTTGTTAAAACAACAATTGAAACAGCAATTTAATATGGACTGCCTAGCTAAAACAAAACAAAAAATGAAAGCATTCCGCGACATACAGTCAACGCTCCTAGACAGCATCATCACAGAAAATGGATGCAGTTTCCTAAGGTAGCACTTGACTTCTAGGTGCTTAAAGCTTGCTCACCTAGCCAAACATTCACTTTTTAAAGCCATGCTCTCTAATTTCAGATGCCTGCAGATTTGTTGCCATTTTTTAGTAGTGCACACGGAAAGGCACACTGCATATGGTCAGAGGCACTTTTCTGTTATTTTCCTGTTCCACTGAGTCAATCTGGAAAAGAGGTCATGGGCTGAACAGGAATTAAAGGTTGTACCCAGTGGTAGATTTACTCAGAACAGACACATTGAAGTAAATAGCTATGGCTACCTCGGGCCCATGACTAACTTAATTTCAGTGAATCTACTCTAAGCAGATCTGGACAGAACCCAAAGCTTTTCTTGAGCTTTCACAGCCCAATAAGCAGCGGCATTTCAATATTATTGTTGGGTTCATGGGTCCTTTAAAAGAATTATAATAAATAATTTTTTTTTTTTCAGGCAGACTCAAGTTTCCGACCACTTAAACAACAAAATAAACTTCTTTTTTACTGAATCTGCATGTATTAGATCACTGCTGCAATATAATTAATGTATGCAAGCCCAAAAGATAAAAAAATACACTATTTTGCTTATTTATTTATTTAAAAAACAAAAGCGGTTTTCAAATGCACATAGGGCTAGTTTTGTCCATTTTAATCTGAGTAGTAGAGGGAAACAAAAATACTGAGATGCAATTTTTTTCGTAATGGTGCATACAATTCCTAGACGCACTGGTCCCAGCTCAGAGGCTTCGATAACCATGCAAATACTGCACTATTCGCGTAGAGTTCCCTTATGAGCAGAGGGTACCTCATTCACTTCAGTCGGTTGTGCGTAAGAACCCTTGTGGAATTTTGAATCAGGGTCATTATGCAGCAATTAAGCGCCACGGAAATTAATGGGACTGCATTCTAAGTAATACATCGGTTTCGCTAATGAAGTCTGCTTTTATGTAAGAATTACCCCAAACACAGCAATTAGAAGGGGGGCCAAATAAACAAGCTAAGATTAGTACCCCCAATTAAAAGCGCATTTAGGAAAAGGCATTGCCAAGAGTCATTTTTCCCCCGAAATAAAGGTTGTCCCCTGATTTAATTCAATTTTTAAATATTCTCTCTCTCTCTCTCTCTCTCTCTCTCTCTCTCTCTCTCTGTGTGTGTGTGTGTGTGTGTGTGTGTAAAATCTAAGAGAGAAATAGCCAGAAAATATAAGGAAGGAAAGACAGACAGACAGACAAAAAGCAGTTTTTAAAGCAAAAAATTGCAGCTGCTGGGGAGGAGGGAGGCACCTAGATCAGAACCACAGAGCCCTTTCCCATCTCATGTTTTTGCTAATCTAATAGCCCCCCCCCCCCCCCGAAGCTGCTATTAAGTTCAGGAGGCAAATAAAATTGTGCCAGGGAGGACTAAGCCCACCTTCACAGCACCTGTCTCAGACTGCATTGGGGGATTCCCCCGTGGCTGCATTTGGCCTTAAAAAAAAGTACAGTAATAATGATTTCCCACCATCATATCCAGTTTAGGGTGAAATGAAATGAAACAACGGGGATGTGCAAATAGCTCTTTGGTCTCTGTGAACTTTTACAAACAGCTGTGGCACGAGGGGGGGTGCATATAGGGCCAAAACAGGGCAGAGACCGGGGGGGGGGGGTTTCATTGCTTCCCCCTCCACTGAATACAAACTGCCCTTCCTATCGAGCTGCTGTTTGCCCTGCAAGGAAAAAAAGCACACATTTTCCTAACAAGCCAAATAACAGCTTGGGAGGTGGTGGTTATAAGGAACAGGGCAAGTTAACCCCCTCCCTCTCCCCAAAGCCACATTCTCAAACGGATTGCCCGACCCCCCTTGCTGCCAATTTTTGTAAAGGTTTGCAGTTCTGTTTTTCGTTGTTCTTATTTTATTGCCAAAAAAGATAACCACCTAAAATTCGGGAGCCATCCAAATCCAGAATTAAATAACCCCCCCCCCCAAGTCATCAAAGGAAAATCATATCTAAATCACATGGGATGCTTGCTGTATAGTGTTAATTATATTTAATATTTATAAACCGGTTTTCTATGTGTGTGCGCACACACAGGCTTGAGTATAAAGAGTTTTCTCTCTGCCCATATCCAGTTTGGCCTTTCAAATGAGAGGGGCCAGTTCTGAGATTTTTCAGCCAAACGGTGTTGGCAAATTCTAGCCATAAAGTACCTTTTTAAGGCACTTTGATTTCATTGGAAGAAATGTCCTTAAATCTCTCCTGCTGATGTCAACAGTATTCAAAGGTGTTTCTCCTTATCTGGATTTTGCCCTACATTATAAAAATGTACGTATATTATGGAACTGAAATCTGTATATAATAAGGTACTGCCTGTGCTTTTTGGGGGGTAAAAAATAAAAAATGTGGTGCCTTGATAAATGTGCTGTGGGTGCCAGCCCATAATAGCTGCCATGGGCAGGGAAAATAAGAGGTACTCTGTATTAGTAAGTAAGATCACAAAAAAAGCACTGGGTACTGCAATATGACCAGAGAGAATTACATGTTGAGCTGGTATTTTCCACTGGACATTGTATTGTTTTAAGTGGGATTAAAGTCTGAGGACTCTGTTGTTGCTGTTATTATCTTTTAAACGGTGTTTAGGAAAGAATCGACAAAGATAGCTAAATAGTTCCTATATGTATGCACATGCAAAAAACTTGCAACCTAGGCAAGGAATTCATAGCTGTCACTGTCATATACACTCAAAGGGGAGGAAATTCAACAAGACTTGCAACCTGCTCCCAAACACTTTATATGGAAATGCCATTGAAAGTCCTTTAAATGGAAACATACCCACAGATTTCGGTAGGATAGTTTCACGTAGTATGTGCTTAAGACAAGGAATGCAAAGCTACAGATCTGCCTCTTGGGGCACTGAGTGAATCTGTATTAATTAAACAGTATAAAAATATTCCACAAGACACACAATGAGCTAGCTACCTTGCATGCTAAAGCATAAGAATCTGTTGTCTGAATATTTCAAAAATAAATACGACAGAAACTGTTGAGGCTGCTGTGGTTTAAAAAAGTGGCCCTGTCATGTTGTATACATCGCATGTAATGGCATGTAGAATGTAAAGGAAGCCTCAAAGTGTCCGGTTTAGTGGCATTTTCCACCCAGGGGTGTACGTGATTTTAACACACCACATGGTTTTAAATGCTAAACTCTTGAAAGCTTCCAGAATTTCACTCGGTTGTTGATATTCCCTGTTTCTTCAGCATTGTCACTGTTATTATTATGCATTAAATTTGTATACCAGAAGGTCTCAGGGCGGTTCACAACTTAAAATCATAATATAAAAACGCAAAACAAAAACAAAAACGAGAACAACCTAATAATACCCCCCTCCCCGCTGAATTCCATGCAATCTCAGCAGTGGAATGTTATTCAGACGGACAAAATGAGAACAGCTCCACCGCCGGTCTCTTAACTGCAACGCTTATGCTACAATGTCAGCAGCAATGTGGGAAAGAGCAGGGGGTACAACCGTCACCCTCCAGGTCTGGATTTAGTCACCTGTGAAGGAGCAGCCCTTTCCAGACATAGTGCCACCACCACCTTATGAGTGTCAAAAGGAAGCTGTCAAGATTCTTACTCCCTCCCCAGCACAAAATTCAGTGCGGATGTCTAAAAAGGCATTCCAGTGAAACCACCCAGCAATGCCCACAAAGCCTTTTGGTTTTGGGAAAAGTGGGAGTGTGTGCACATTTGGGAAAGTTGCATAAAAGACTAAAATGCTTTAAAAATAAAAATCTAAGGAGGAAAAACCACACAAACACATTATAAGCAAAGTAACTTACCTTTTCCAAAGCTGATCTTGCAGAAGTGTTCGCCTGCAGCCCAAGTTCGCTCTGGCTGCTGCTGGTACTTTGCTCTCCCAGCTCTGAGATGCAAGAGCTGCTCTCTCTCCTGACAATCCAGCCAATTGCCGGTCCCTGCCTGCTGCCTCCTTTATAGAATGCCAGATCCTTTGTCTGGCGCGTGTCACCACTAGTGCTAGCGATCCAGGGAGCTTATTCCGTATCTCCTGGGAGATCCTTTTCATGCTGCAGCTTCTTGCTCTTCCTAGAATTCTAGCCCATGCTAGAATAGGTGGACAAGACAGCTTTGGAGCTTTGTTCTGAAATGCCAAGAGGTTTGGATTCAAACGCTAAGGGGAAAAACACACCAGACAGGCTATTTTTGCAAAAGGCCGTAAGTGGCTGGCGGTTGGCAATGTGATGCTTTCTATGTGTTGTTGGACTCCCATCAGCCCCCAGCCAGCATAGTCAATGGTCAGGGATGATGGATGTTGGGGGGCACCATCTTGCCTACCCCAGCCATAGCCTAATGAATTCAGCAGGGTTTTATAGGAGATGAGCTTCGTTTAAGTCTGGGCTTAGGAATCAGGCAGCGGGGGGCAGGGGACTCAGCCCTGGAATGGATTTCCAAGTGCCTGGAGCGTTAGCATGGCAAAGGAAGCACCTCTGAGCATGTGCAGAGTGCCCAGCAACCGCCAAACATCATAGTACGCCTGGCCTTTTGAGCGGGGAGAAGCTTGGAGACCAGTAAGGGCAGCTTGGAGTCACGCTCAGAAACCTGGCAATGCTCTTTTTAGAAACTAATCACTGGAATACAACACTTGTGGGAAAACACTGGTGTGGAAAATGCCTCGTGGGATGTAATTTTTTAAAAGGCAACAGGAATGGTTGCCGAAGAAAGCAAAACAAAGGAGACGCACGCTACTCTGGAGACCTGCGGAGGCTGTTTGTAATCACAATGTTTTTCCGAGTATCGTTCAGTGATGTGTGCACCAAATATTTCACATAACTGCAGCCCAGGGACACACATACGTAGGTATGCAGCTACAAACAGGGGAAGGGCTGTAGAGCTGTTCAAGCTCAGACCTTGTGTGGGGTAACTCCAGTTTCAAACCCTGGCACTCACATTTAAATGGGTTTGGGGGGGTCTAGGTATTGCCTCTGGTCATAAACCCGGCCTGCGAACGGTCCGGGAAGCAGCGCGTTTTTACATGAGTAGAATGTGTCCTTTTATTTAAAATGCATCTCTGGGTTATTTGTGGGGCATAGGAATTCATTCATTCCCCCCCCCTTCAAAATATAGTCCGGCTGAGGGACAATGGGCCGGCCCCCTGCTGAAAAAGTTATGTAGCTGACCTCTGCTCAAGAGCTTCTGCCACCTAGACCGTAACTGAACGAGATGCACCGATTCTCTGACCTCCGACTTATAGTATGGCAACTTCAAAATGTTCAGACCGTAACAACCGTCACACAACAACTCAGACAATAGCCACCCCCACCCTTGGTGACTGGCCTTTAGTCTACAGGGTTTAGATGTTGGTTGCAGAAAAGCATGAGAGAGGAGAAAGAGCTTCCCTCCTCCCAGCCATCCTCTGTATTGTATTACTATGCTGATCTGTATTGTATTACTATGCTGTGCTGTTCAATGCTTGTAAGGGACCCCTGACCATTAGGTCCAGTTGTGGCCGACTCTGGGGTTGCGGCGCTCATCTCGCTTTATTGGCCGAGGGAGCCGGCGTACAGCTTCCGTGCCATGTGGCCAGCATGACTAAGCTGCTTCTGGTGAACCAGAGCAGCACACGGAAATGCCGTTTACCTTCCCACCAGAGCGGTACCTATTTATCTACTTGCACTTTGACATGCTTTCAAACTGCTAGGTTGGCAGGAGCAGGGACTGAATGACAGGAGCTCACCCCATCGCGGGGATTCGAACCACTGACCTTCTGATCGGCGAGTCCTAGGCTCTGTGGTTTAACCCACAGTGCCACCCGCGTCCCTCAATGCTTGTAGAAGGGTGCTAATAGTTTTGTAAATAAGTCCAATAGGTAGACTGATACCTTGGATAAGGTGCGTTCTGAAGTGCCTTGGGACAGACCTTCTCAACTCGCAAACTGAGTTGAGTGAGCTCTGTCCTGCTGCAATAGCTAAAAAATTAACACCGGGTCCCTAAATCTGGATGCTGGACTTGGAAATAATTTGCTTGGTTCTGTGGTTTATTCAACAGGTGGTTGTTCCTCACCTGGCTAATGAACAAGGTGGTGAATTTCTTACCACAGTTGGTGGCCCGACAGTGGAGGCTGGTCAGCCCATGAGAGCAAATGGTGCATGCCTCACCAACCTCTCTGGTCTCAGGCAGCCCCCACCTGCCTGTCTTCTTACTTAAATCCAGATGAGGGGAAGTCACTGGCTGTCAGTCTCAGTATTTCGCTGTACAGAAGCATACCCTCCAACATGCCTCAGATGAAAATATGAAGATTTCTCACCCTCCCCAACTGCCCCTCCTCAACCCCCCATTCCTATCAGAAACAGGACAAGTGCCACCACCGCTTCACCAAAAGGTATAAAAAGGTAAAGGACCCCCTGGGCGGTTACATCCAGTCAAAGGCAACTATGGGGTTGCGACGCTCATCTCGCTTTCAGGCCGAGGGAGACGGTGTTTGTCCACAGCTTTCCAGGTCATGTGGCCAGCATGACTAAACCACTTCTGGCACAACAGAACACTGTGATGGAAACCAGACCACACAGAAACGCCGTTTACCTTCCCGCCATAGCAGTACCTATTTATCTACTTGCACTGGTGTGCTTTCAAACAGCTAGGTTGGCAGAAGCTGGGGCAGAGCAATGGGAGCTCACTCCATCGCAGGGATTCAAAATGCCAACCTTCCGATTGGCAAATCCAAGAGGCTCAGTGGTTTAGACCACAGCGCCACCCGCATCCCTACACCATTTCACCAACAGGACACAGCACACATGCCTTCCACCTTCATGAGAAAACCCCTTAACCTCAATTTTATTCTATTTTATTCTTTGGAAGATTTACAAAAAGAAAAACACACAACCACAAATAAAGGGGCAAGATTAGACACGGACGCACAAAATATTTTTTTTTAAATAAAGAAACCTCCCCCTTTCTTCTCGTCCAGGATGGTCCTGTCCTCTGCCTGCTCCCCAGAGGTGGCACGTCATATGGGGCTGAGCCTCAGGTTCAGTAGCCTCTCGTCTGTTTCGCTTGCTCTCCAGGAGTTGCTACAAGCTGCCCAAGGAAGGAGGCCGACAGCAGTCGCCCTGGAGTGGCCTTGAAAATGATTCTCCCTTGCCACCACAGCTACTTGGGAAAAGGGCCAAGCTCGACAGCAGCAACACTGGCAGTGAGGGGAGGGGACATTCCAGGATCAAATCAGAAGCTGGGATGGCTTTTATAATTCCTGGACTGTTGCTGGAAAATGGGGACACTTGGAGGGAGGAGAGCAAAACTAGAATTAGCTAGCTCTGTCTGTCATTGGCCCCTGGCTCTAACCTGCTGTGGGTCTCCCAGTCTTAGCGGCTACCAGTCTCAAAGAACACAAAAGACGTAACCGGCTGTAAAGGTAAAGGTAAAGGGACCCCTGACCATTAGGTCCAGTTGTGACCGACTCTGGGGTTGTGGCGCTCATCTAGCTTTACTGGCTGAGGCAGCCGGCGTACAGCTTCCGGGTCATGTGGCCAGCATGACTAAGCCGCTTCTGGCGAACCAGAGCAGCACACGGAAACGCCGTTTACCTTCCCGCTGGAGCAGTACCTATTTATCTACTTGCACTGTGTGCTTTCAAACTGCTAGGTTGGCAGGAGCAGGGACCGAGCAACGGGAGCTCACCCCGTCGCGGGGATTCGAACTGCTGACCTTCTGATTGGCAAGCCCTAGGCTCTGTGGTTTAACCCACAGCGCCACCCGGGTCCTGTAACTGCCTGTACTTTGAATAAATAAGGTCTTGTCTTAGACTCTGTGAAAGGATTTTGTGGAACTGTAACAACCCTTCATGTGGCTTATTGGACTCTATGAACAGACAGTTGGAATAGATACTTATACATGTATGGACCTTATGCATGAACTGACTAGAGAATGAACTGATCCACTGGGTCTTCTGCCTTTTTCGTTGAACTTTATGAGACCTCCGTTGAAATCTACAATTTGACACAATGAATAGTATACCTTATTTGTTCAAAGTACAGGTGGTTACGTCTCGTGTGTTTATTGAGTATGTTTCACGTAACCATAGGTTTGTTGCTGTTGTTTTACCAGTCTCAAAGGGCACCAGCCACCACTGCAGTTCCAGGTGCGTTGCAGACTTCGCTGCCTCTGCTCCTTGCAACCCCCTGGCTTTTCTGACATGGGGCGGGAGGGGTGGAAATGAGCTGGCTCCCTCCTCTTGCTCCTTGAGCTGATGCTCATTGCTCAGAAACCAGCATGGAGATAAATAGCTAAATAAATAGATGTGATTGAACACACTTGTATGCCTCTCTTCAGTAGGGGGGGGAGCCTGACACAGCTTACAAATATCAATAGAAAACAGTCCCTGCTTTTCATGCTTATAACCCATAAGACTTGGTGCAGAAGGAAAGAGGATGGGGAGGGAGGGGGTCAGACCCCAGATCTGAGTTACGGAGTTATTGTAACTCCAGCTGGAATAGAAAGAGCTCAAGGATAAGAGGAGCTGGAGGCTGCTGGTCTCTCTGCTGAGCTGATGGGGAGGCCCTACATGCAGCCCAATCTCTCCTTCTTCTGCTGTAGCCTGACAGTGGCTGCTGCTACCTCTCCATGCCGAACGGCTGCAAATGAAGCTGCTGCTCAAGGCACAACAGCAGAGGTCAGCTGAAAAGCAGGCTACTCCAGTGGCATATCGTGGGTTGCCAGTGCCCGGGGCTGCATGAAGGAGGTGGGAGGGTGGGAAAGGTCACTTCCTGGTTCGCATGGAGAAGCTGTTTTCAATGACACCCAGCAATGGAAGTGCCCAGCGGTACCGAGGCAGCACCAGGTGTTGAAATTTTGCTCCCCTAAAATTTTTGTGCCCGGGGGAACTGCCCCTGTGGCCCACCACCACGCTATGCCACTGGGGTACCTTATCTGATACTAAGCAGCTTGGCACCTATTATTATTCCTACTCCTACTTCTCCTTCTTTGGCTGTCTTGCTTTTAATGCCCTTTTTTGTAGCCAAGCCTGCACACCTGGATTGGTCCATGGTCCATCTGACATCAATTGATCAACCTTTGATTTTCAGTCCTGAGCAGGCAGCAGAAGCACAGCTTACTGAGCCCCTGACAAGCTGCAAGACATAGATGGCAAGCCACATTCAGCTTGATGAATGACAAGTTGTGGCAGGCCTGCCCTATGGTACGAAACAGCTAGTCCTTAAGGTTCATTTCATCTGATCCTGACTCCCTTTTCACTATCGTAAGTGCCCAGAAGATATCAGGCTTGCAAACTCAGGAAAAGTGCAGGAGAAGTTGAACCTGTCCTACTTAGCATGTCCCAGAAACACAAACTATATTGTACTGCCTGAAAGCCCACACCTTACAATGATGTGCATACCAGACGCACATTAAGACATGCATTTTGAAGTGTGATAGGAATTTTGAGGTCTAGATATATGGTAATGTTCATAACTGCACGTACATAGATCAAGCACAGAAAGACTGACCTGAAGCCATTTTTGATTCCTAAACTGAGCAAATGTTTCTCTGCATGGTCAAAATGGAAAAACCTCCCCACTGTCTTTTCCTTCACAAATCCTGTCTTAAGGGTATGTTGATGTGTTTGAATAGGGTGTGAGCCTGTGACGTGGCCCAGGAACTAAGTATTTATCACTATTTATCACTACAAAAGAATGGCCAGGCTCCTCAGGCAATCCAATTAAGTAACCTGCCAGACAGGAAATAAACAAGGACAAGAGAAAAACAATATTGAAATTTCTGTTTTAAGACCACCTTTTCTGTGATGTATCTGAGGGGTGGTCTTAGGTTACACCCCTTCTGTGATGTATGTATAATGTTTCTGGGGGTGGTCTTGGTCTACAGGATGGGAATTTCAAAAGTCTTTATAAGCCCTTGCACAGCATTTTGGGGGGTCCTCCTCCTTTCCTGCGAGTGAGGGGAGCACCCTGTTGCAACAGATCAATAAAGATCAGGCTTACTAGCTGCTCTGCTTCTCAATATTCTCTGGTTGGCCTCTGTTATTTTCTCCTACCAATAGGGAACCTATGTAAGGACTCTATATGGGCTCTTGGATACCCCATAAGGGAAAAGGGCATATTTTTATTTACAACAGAAGCATGTAGCTGAATCCTACCAAGTAAGGTAAGAACTGCCCCTCCAAGTCTTCCTGTTTTCCAAGGATGTCCCTGATTTAGAGAAGCAATCACAGTTTCTGATTTGATCTTGGAATGTCCCACTTTTCCTTAGGATGTACTGTTTTCATTGGAGAAATGTTGGAGGCTGTGGCATTATCTGACCCCTGAGCTGTCTTAAGGTAATTCTGTATAGGGAAGTTTTTTTAATGTTTAATGTTTTCTTACATTTTTATATATATTGGAAGCTGCCCAGAGCGACTGGGACAACCCAGTAAGAAGTGCAGGGTATAAATAGTAAAATTATCATTAGGGAATGAGACATCCCTACGGCTGCCTTTAATTAGAAGAGATTTGTCCTAGTGGGCAACAAATATCCAGAGAAAAAAATAATGGACTTTTCTTCTCCAAAACTGACCTAAAGCATTTAAGCTTCTTCGGTTCTTTTTTTTTTTTCCCAAGGGGGTGGACTCTCGTTTTTATTTCACTTTCCAGAACAGCACCTTCCCTGTTTTTGTTTCCAAAAGAGGGATTACAAAAAAAACAAACGATATTCGGTTCCAGGTGTCGCGGTAAAAAAAGAGCAACGGGCCGAGCGCTTCCAAAGGCCATTGCCTCAAGGCCGGGACGCTTCAACCTTCCCGAGGAATTGTCAAGGTGCCGCTGATCCTCTGGCAAAAGAGAGGCGTGGGTCGGGCCTGCGTCATTGCTCCTTGACAAACCGCCCGTGGAGAAGGTAAGGAGACCGGAAGTCATGCTGGCAGTTTGAATAAGCCATTCCTAAGCCCATTCCTGACCCGAGAGTGATGGGCCACGTCTTCCTTTTGAAGAAGATGACCGAGAAGATGGCGCCCAACCCAAAGCCAGCACCCAGCTTGACGGCGGAGTCAGCCAAGCACCGGTCCCACTTCCTGCCCAAGTCACCCTCCGACTCCATCTTCTTCTTTGGTTCTTTTTTTAAAAGGGATTGTTCTTTTGCAAGCTCTTCAAAGGAGAAAAGGTTTTCTTCTTTTCAGAGAGGGAAGGGGTGGAAAAAAAGAAAGTAGTGGAAAATAAGAAAAGCTACACTTCTTTGAAAGGAGTTGCAAAAGGAAGTTACCTCTAGAAAGAGCTAAAGAAAATTCACTCTGCAATCGTTTTGCATGTGTCCTGCCACGGAGTCCAAAGGGAGCTGCAATCCTATGTCACACTCATCAGGAAAGGTGATATAGAACAGCAGGTTCGAGAATAAAAGCAGGGCTTTATATTTATCTTTCTTTGGTCTGAGCATCCTGAATTGGCGCCTCTGCCGTGAAATAAAAAATAGTGAAGGCAGAATTGAAAACCTATCCACCTAGATCATTGAAATAAGTCACCCACGAAAGGGTTTAAATTATCTTGGTTTATTTTAACACTGCCCAGAATGTCAACACTTCAAATTTCAGTGGTTTGGAAATATAGGCCACACATTCTTGTGATTGCAAGTTCCTTCTCCTGCAGGACTAAATTGAGGCTGGTCTCTTTTCTCATGGTAAATTAGAGCAGCAGCTCTCCCCTCTGAAAGCTGTGTCAACTGCTTCATTTAGCACAAGTGTTATGTTAACTAATCCCCCACTAGCCCATTTGAAAAGGGCCTTTGGCCTCCACAGAAGCCTCATTTCCATCTAATTTACATTGGAAAGTTGCCAAAAGCACCTCCAGTGTGTAACCTCCTCCAGATCATTATTTACCCACAGCCTGCAGCGCTGAGATATTCCAGCCAGGAATATCTAATATGGGAGAGAAGGTTTGCTCTGTACCATGAGGAAAAGAGGTGGACAACCATTTGCATCTGTTAAATTGTGGACAAGCAAATCTATCCTGCCTCCTGACATCCCACAAGCAAAGGTTTGGGACTTCTTCTGAATCCACCGAAATCAGTTAAAACCACAAAAAATAAACTGAAGATCCGCTGAGATGATATGGTACTACAGTCATACCTTGGTTTTCGAACAGCTTAGTTCTCAAACGTTTTGGCTCCCAAACACTGCCAACTGGAAAATGACTGTTCCGGTTTGCGAACAATTTTTGGAAGCCGAACATCCAACGGGGCTTCCACGGCTTCCGATTGGCTGCAAGAGCTTCCTGAAGCCGTGCTTTGGTTTCCAAACATTTTGGAAGTCGAAAGGACTTCCGGAACGGATTCTATTCGACTTCCGAGGTACGACTGTACTTCGAAACTTTTTGGCAGAAATCATGAAACACACTTAGCACTGATTAGAAGTGCAAAGGATTGCATTGTTCTTCCTATAATGGAATTTTGTAGATTTCCATGAGGACTAGTGTACTGCGGTGGCTGAGAGAAGGGTAGGCAGACTAGGAAGTCTACCGTTCAGAGCTCGTCTCTCTTCCAAGAACTGCCCAGGTGACCTTATACCAGGGGTCAACAACCTAAGGACCATGGGCCACAAGCAGCCCATGGGGGTCGTTTAACCAGCCCATGGATCCCTGCCCCCCACTCGGGGGGCCCTGCTGCCCGCTCCGTTGGCTCCTGTGCACCGCGCTAAACCGGCACAGAGCAGAGCGGGGACCGCCTTGCACGAAGCTCCTGCAGCCAATGGGAAGCTGTGCACACCTCCTCCGTGCTGGAAGGAGCGCCGGAAATAGTGTTTGCATGCGCATGCATGCATGTGT